>NC_044322.1:286375768-287000768 GCF_007399415.2 Gopherus evgoodei | reverse complement strand
CATATTGTGACACTGTTGGAGAGGTCATGGCTGCTCTTTCCATCAGAGAAGTCAATAACAGATCTGTTACGGCACCTATGGTAGGGGGGTGGTTGGGAGGCACAGGAAGGCAAATCCACTATGTTCACAAGTCCAAGACACCATGTGGAGAATTTGGGCAGATTTTGCCCAAAGATCCATGGCCCACGCATGGACTGGAGACTTGTAGAGAGAAAAATAGGGGGAAGGATAGCTCAGTGGTTTGAGCATTGGCCAGCTAAACCCAGGCTTGTGAGCTCAATCCTTGAAAGGGTGATTTGAGGATTTAGTTGGGGATTGATGCTGCTTTGCGCAGGGGGCTGGACTAGATGACCTCCTGAGGTCCCTTCCAACCCTGATATTCTATGAAATGGGGAAAACAACTGCAGGATTGGATGCACCCTGGATGTGTAGGATTGGGCAAACTACAGCCCAGGGCCGCATCCAGCCCTTCGGACATTTTAATCTGACCCTCAAGCTCCTGCTAGGGAGCAGGGCCCAGGGCTTGCCCTGCTCCAGCACCCCAGCCAGGGAGCAGGGTCAGGGGCTTGCCTTGCTCTGCTCGTGCTGTGGCTCTGCATGGCTCCCGGAAGCAGTGGCATGTCCCCCCTCCAGCTCCTACACATAGGGGCAGCCAGGGGCTTCGCACACTGCCTCTGCCTCAAGCGCCACCCCACAGCTCCCATTGGCTGGAAACCAAGGCCAATGGGAGCTGCAGGGACAGCACCTACAGACAGAGCAGTGAGCAGAGATGCCTGGCTGCGCCTCTTTATAGAAGACAGAGAGGGGTACGTGCTGCTGCTTCCAGGAGCTGCTTGAGGTAAGCACTGCCCAGAGCCTGCACAGTCTGGTCCCCTCCCATGCCCCAAGCCTCTGCCCCAGCTCTGATCCCGCTCTAAACCCCTCAGTCCCAGCCTGGAGCACCCTCCTGCATCTCCAACACTCATATCCAGCCCCACCCCAGAGCCTGCCCCCACCCCTTCACCCCACCCACCTGCTTCAGCGTGGAGCCCCCTCCTGCACCCTGAATTCCTCATTTCTGGCCCTAACCCAGAGCCCTCAACCTCAGCCAAAGCCCTCACTTCCTCCTGCACCCCCGCAATTTTGTGAGCATTTATGGCCCACCATATAATTTCCATATCCAGATGTGGCCCTTGGGCCAAAAAAATTGTCCTGGGCTAGACAGATGGCAGTGGAGTAGAGGTCCTCATCTCCCTGCCTTGTTCCCATGCCCCTGTGCCATGACAGAACCCAAAAGGGAGTGGAAGACACACTCAGGAGGGATTGAGGCCTGCTGCATACGACCTGGCCAGGACCCTGTCTAGAAAGACTGAGCCAAAAAGAACTGTGGAGTCACTGCCTGACCACTAGGCTATCTGGCTCTCAGACTGACCCCTAAGTTGAGGTGGTATGATTGTACAGTGAAAAGAAGGCATCTGAAAGGGTAAGAGATGAAGGAAAAAAGGAAGCATTGGGGGGACAAAGGAGGTCAGGAAGTAGTGCAGGTTAGAGTCACTGGGGCAGGGTTAGAAGAAAAGAGCAGTGAGGAAACCTCAGTATCACAGACAAAAAGGTGGAAGAGTGTTGGTGAGGAGGATGAGAAGGAGGCCATCACATTGATAATCTTTTATTTAAAACTGCTTGACAGATCCCCTGTGTGGAGACAGAAGAGGGCATTAAGGAGACAGTGAAAGATGACAAATAAATGGCTGGGATTGCAAATGTGGGAGTCCTGCTTTAAGATGAATTTCAGCAGTCCCTGTAATTGGTTACTATTAATTTTAATATAGTAATTTAATAAAAGCTGTATCCTAGAACATCAAATAGGAGGAACATGACAGATGGTTTTAGCAATAGAGGTTTTGAGGCAAAGACATGAAGTCTAATGAAGCTGCGTGTGCTGAAACAAACTACAGTGTTTAGTCCTGATAAAGGCTTCAAAAAGTCAGAGTCCTAAAAGAAATATTTAGATGTTAGAAGATCTCTTCAGTGGTGAATTTGTAGTCTCTGCAGTGCTTACCGTCTGAGTCCGGGAACTTTCTAATAGTAGGGAAGAAACTGGCACCTTAATGACATCCAATGGATCAAAAGGTGAAATTCTGAGATTGAGGCTGGGAATGAAACTGTTTATTCAAATGAGACTCCTATGTATGAAACCTCAAACCCACTGCATCGAACTTATTCACACACACCAATCCCAGTAAAGCTGAAGGCTGAAAGATACTGCGTGGATTCTATGCTTTAAACATCCATGCTTTTAAGTCAAACCAGGCTGCACAAAAAATCTAGACATGTATGGTAAGAGCATTCAAGGCCTAGCAAGATTCTGCAAAGGAACAGATACATACATTTATCTCATTTATTAAAAAAAATGTAAATCCTGGCAAATATACAGTGTTTTTATTCCTATTTTGATATGTCAGTGTTCTACAATCAAGTTAGCCACTAACTCAGACAATTACTATGCCCTTTAAAGTTAGGAGTGTTTTCAAGGAAATACACATTTGATTAATTCATCAGTTTTACTGAGAGTCATATGCATGAGCCAATTATAATTTTCAATTATGTTAAATATACCTAGACTGATAGAACAAACTTTTTCATTTTATATACTGAAAAATGTGGATGTATGAGTTTTAGATATGTACATCATTTTATGCTCAAGTAAAAATAAATTATTCTCAGAGTGAAGGACTGGCCAAAACAACTTTGGTGTTCCACTTCAGAGCCTTCTTCAGGTGAGCAAAAGTACTCATAGTTTTTCTTTTCTGTTTAACAACTATTTTCCAACTCTTACCTTGGTAATCAAACATTGCTCCACGCTCTTATATTTCATTTCCGTATCCAGCACATGTTTAAATTTAAGCACATGAATAATCCCACTGACTACTCAAGAGCAAGCACATGCATAAATCTTTGTAGGTTTGGTCCATTTGTGAATTAGATGCTTGTCATCAATCTTTTTCCTTAGTTTTCCAGCAATAATCATACAAAATATTGTACACAGTAAAATATCACTAGGATTCATAAATAAGAATAATGTCATTACATGTTAACCCATTCTGCTCATAGTGTATTGCATAAACATGAATACATCCATAGTATGTCCCCAAAATCATTTTATTTATACTGCAATATAAAACTCTATTTCTGTATTTTTGCACAGAAACAAATTCACACCATGGCCAAATCAATGTGGATCCACATTTTCCTTAATTTTGCAAACGTTTTTCAGTTTGTTTTTCTTCTTTCCCATTTAATATTTTTTGCTTTATTTTTACTACTTTATGGATGTAAACCATACTTCCTACCAGCTGCTTCCCCCGCCCCCATTAAACAACATTTCACCTTTGCCACTTTTTGTTAACTATCAATTTTTAGAAGGAAAATGAGTGACAGGTTTTTTTTGTCACATGTGCATAGGTAAGATACTTTCTAAATAATAAAAAAAAAGATAACAAAAATATCTAAACTGGATACAGGGGAGATGACAAAATATTCCACTCCCCTGTCCCTCTGAACCAGCTAGTAAAGCTATCTCTACAAAAAGTGATCCTAATCTGCAGTGTTTCAAGGGCGTTCCTATGTACATTGGCTCTGATTCTCCATTCACTGTCACTACTTTGACACCAGGTTTACTCCACAAGCTTCAATGCAATTACTTCTCATTTATACCAGATTAAGTGAGGATAATTAACCTGATTCCCAACAAGAGCAAGCTGGGAATTTTTTGACAAAATGATGTGGTGTTTTTTCAGTTTGTTTTTGTGTTGGAGACAAACTATTGCGGAAATGAACTCATTTTGACAAGTTTCACTGGGCAAGTTTCTCAGGTCCAGAACAGACATTCTGGTTTTGACCAGAGCAAAAGAACCAGAAAAAGATTCAGACTAGCTGAAGCAGGGACTTGAACTGAAATCTCTAAATATCCCACATAAATGCACTAGCCACAGGGCTATTGTCTATTCCAAGGTGTCTTTTTTCACTCTCTTGCTCCCCTTCTCTGGTAATTCAAGAATAATTTTGAAAGATCTCAGTTTTATCACCTCCTATTCAGCTAAATTATTTCCTGTTCTCTCATAACATTTAAGATTCAATTACTGGGCATAGAAGGTTACTAGGCTTTCTGCTAGGGACCTGGCTACATGTGATTTGACATTTCTTTATGTTCAGTAGTCTAGATTAGAATCCATTGTTCACTGCATGTAGCAAAGTTATGTCTGTGCAATGTCACTGCATCCAACATTTGCAATAGCTGATATTCATGTTCTGAAAAAGGATTCCAAGCACCCCTCCACAATCTTCATGCTATTCAGTATTCATTATTTATGATGCTGTAAATTCTACCACATAAATAATGCATCTTGTTAAGGTGATGTCTGAGTCCACTGATCTAAATAATAAAAGATAAACACATAACATAGATAAGGTGAATGGCACTAACGCATGAAAGATGAGATATCATCATATTGGGATTACAATGACGTAAAGATATGTTGTCTGTGCTTAAAGTTGTAGGTCTGCACATAAACTATGCATATTTTAATTTCAGGTCCTAGCTGTATTACTATAAGAGTATCCAGGTTTGATTGCAGAGTGAATTGTGATGCGTTCAATTTAGTGGAATATTTTAGATAAATTCTATTAATTTTATTTGTAGAACACTAAAAACTGGCAGATTGTCGCTTGCGAACACAAATGCATGATTAAACTGTGATATATTTCATTGCAAGAAGGATACTACTTCACTCATGGTGATATTCAAGGACTAAGAAGCACAAAAGGTCAAGGATACAACACACGTAATTATTGCACCTTCAGGTAAGAACTAACGAGGATTTGATTATACCCACTATACCTCATATTCTCTTCACACTCAGCAAGCAGAACTATGCTGTATATCTAGAATGAAGTGTTACAGGATAATTTACATGATAAGGTCTTGCACTACTGGAGAAGTTATTAAAGAACCTCATAAACTTCTCTTCTGAAAGATAAATGAAGCCGTCCATTTTTGATAAAGAGTAGTAGGGACTGAAATATCTGGATGCATCCTGATCCCTGATCTCTGGAGAAGCTGTTACTTATAATGTACAGATAATATTTCTTTCCACTTCCACTACAGGGCTAGTTGTTAAACAGAAGACATATTATATACTGACAATCCTTGAACAGCGTATAAAAATAATACAAATCTTGGTAAGATTATACCATAAAGAAAGCTGCACATTTTACTGTGACAATCCTATAGATTCACAGAACATGTGATTTGATCTTTAGACTTTTAATCAAAGCAATATGACATCCTTTAACCACACTGTTTTACATTTTAAATTATAGCCTTTCTTTAATTCTCCAAAAGAAAAAAGGTACTTGATTCCTGCATATTCTTAATTGCCTCTTCGGAAATTTGCAAGGGGAGTCAGACTTTTCAAATAATTTATGTAATGGTCTGCAATGTAAAATTTATTTTAGATCGATTAGAAAACATTAATAGATTTTTGAGAACAGTAGGTGGAAAAAGGGAAAAAAGTGCTCATAAGCAGTTTAGTTTATGTTTCACATTTAGTGAAATCTTCTATACTATTTTAATATACATATGATCATATGCATTTGGCAGTCACTAAAAATATATATTAAAAATGCAAAATAAAACTTAGAAACACAATCGTAGAACTGGAAAGGACCTCGAGAGGTCATCTAGTCCAGTCCCCTGCACTCAAGACAGGACTAAGTATTACCTAGACCATCTTGAACAGGTGTTTGTCCAACCTGCTCTTAAAAATCCCCAGTGATGGAGATTCCACCACATCCCTAAGCAAATTATCTACTCTGATAGTTAGGAAGTTTTTCCTAATGTCCAACCTAAACCATCCTTGCTCCAATTTAAGCCCATTGCTTTTTGTCCTATCCTCAGAGGTTAAGAACATCAATTTTTCTCCCTCCTCCTTGTAACAACCTTTTATGTAGTTGAAAACTTATCATGTCCCCCGTCAGTCTTTTCTTCTCCAGACTAAACAAACCCAATTTTTTCAATCACCCCTCATAGGTCATGTTTTCCAAATCTTTAATCATTTTTGTTGCTCTTCTCTGTACTCTCTCCAATTTGTCCATATTTTTCCTGAAGTGTGGTGCCCAGAACTGGAAACAACACTCCAGTTGAGGCCTAATCAGTGAGGAGTAGAGCTGAAGAATTACTTCTTGTGTCTTGCTTGCAATATTCCTGCTAATACATCCCAGAATGATGTTTGCTTTTTTTTGCAACAATGCTACACTGTTGACTCATAGTTAGTGTAACCCTTCTGCCCCTCTGAATTGGCAGCAACAAGGGCCAGGTTCAGTATCCAGGGGTTCCATTTCAATAACACCATGCATAACCGGCTCGAGCCCCCACCCAGTGACCTGGGACACTTACATATCACACCCCCCTGGGCACCTCTAGGAGGCAATACTTCCCCTCTCGCAAGCATGGAGTCTGAGTGTAGCAAAATCTTTTTAATAAAGGAAGGAAACAACGCGGCATCCCACTGGAGAAACACCACAAACAGGATTATAACACAAACCAGAAACAAACAAAAAAAAACCCCAACCCCAGGTATGTTTGGCAATGTCCTTTTCCCCTTAGGGTCTTAAGTCCAATCACCCCAAAATCCAACAACCCAAAAGTCTCTGGTCAATGCCACCCCAGAATTCAAGAGTTTATCTGCAGAGTACTACCCCCACCCCAGCCTGGGTGGAAAGTGGGGAGAAGTCCACACAGGGTATTAAGGGGCACCTTACGTGGGCCAGGGCCAAATGCTCCACCTCTCCATGGAGTTCTGCTGCAGCCTTCAGCATGACCAGCTCCACCACACCAGCTGTGCCGCTCCTCCAGCTGTCCCTGCAAACCACTTCACTCTGCTCACTGTTCCATGGACTGCTCAACACGCTGCAAACAGCTCTGCTCTGCCAGCCATTTAACAATAGGTTTTCAGGCTCCCCCACTAGTTAACACAGCACTCCATGATCTCAATTCAGCTCTTTTAGTGATTTCAGCTCTTAGTAGGGGAGCCCTGGTGCTGGTGCACCATTAGCCCAACATGAATTCAGCTCAGCAGTCTCTAGATGGACTCCTAATAGAATCAAAAATTAGCTCTACTCTTTAACATTGGAGAGAGGAGAATGTGCAATTGGTGTTCCAGGCCCTCAAAAGGAGCCCATACCATCAGGTATTTACACCAACCTCTCTCAATTCATGGGGGGTTTGGAACCCATGTCCCATGTTTCGCAAGTACCACCCAACTGAGGTTGAGTCATTTCTGTCACAAAGCAGTCCCACAGCTCCCCATTCACACAATCAGGGTGACAAACTTTTTTTTCCTGCCCCAATAACAAAGAAATTGGGGATCTCAGAGCTGTTAAAATCACCCTCTCAAGCTGCTGTGGGGTTATGCTAAGTGGAGGGGGTGAATGCCAATGCAATTCTTGAAATTCTTTCCACACTCTCTACAATTCACCACCAGATGTCAGGGTAGCGCTCATCCTGACTCTGCTTACATTAGCTTATGATCCACTATGACCTCCAGATTCCTTTCTGCAGTATTCCTTCCTAGGCAGTCATTTTCTGTTTTGTATGCGTGTGTAACAGGGTTCACAATCCATCCCTCTTTCTGGGGCTAGCTTGCGGCCCCCAATAAGGCTTAGTGTCTATCTATATACAAGCTTTACAGGATTAGTCACCTCCTTTACAGGCAGAGTCATCCTGCAGCTGGGAGACCTCTAGTTCCCTCCCTGACTGACTTCTCTCTGGCTGCCCTCTGCCTTCTGGCTCCCTCCCAGTCTTTATAGCCCTTGACTTGTCAGGCCAGCAGGTGCTGCCAATCCTGAGGCTGACATCAGGCCTTTTCCATCAACCCCAATCTCCTTCCCTTGATTGGAGCTGACTGGGCATTAGGTGCTTTTGCACCAGCACCCTGCTACAGTGTGCAACTGATTGTTCCTTCCCAAGAGGAGTACTTTGCATTTGTCCTTATTGATTTCAGCCTATTTACTTCAGACCATTTCTCCAGTTTGTCCAGATCATTTTGAATTTTAATTCTATCCTCTAAAGCACTTGCAATCTCTCCCAGCTTGATAGCATCTGCAAACTTTCTATGTATGTGCACTCTCTATGCCATTATCTAAATCAATGATGAAGATATTGAACAGAACCAGACCCAGAACCAATCCATGCAGGACCCCACTCTTTATGCCCTTCCAACATGACTATGAACCACTGATACTACTCTCTGGGAATGATTTTCCAACCAGTTATACACCCACCTTATAGTAGCTCCATCTAGGTTGTATTTCCCTAGTTTGTTTATGAGAAGGTCATGTGAGACAATATCAAAAGCCTTACTAAAGTCAAGATATACCACATCTACCACTTCCTCCCATCTACAAGGCTTGTTACCCTGTCAAAGAAAGCTACCAGATTGGTTTGACATGATTTGTTCTTGATAAATCTATGCTGAGTGTTACCTATCACCTTATTATCTTCTAGATGTTTGCAAATTGATTGCTTAATTATTTGCTCCATTATCTTTCCAAGTACAGAAGTTAAGCTAACTGGTCTGTAATTCCCCAGGTTGTCCTTATTTCCCTTTTTTGTAGATGGGCACTATATTTGCCCTTTTCCAGTCTTCTAGAATGTCTCCCATCTTCCATGACTTTTCAAAGATAGTTGCTAATTGCTCAGATATCTCCTCACTCAGCGCCTTTAGTATTCTAGGACGTATTTCATCAGGCCCTGGTGATTTGAAGACATCTAACTTGTCAAAGTACATTTTTGATTTGTTCTTTCCCTATTTTAGACTCTGATCCTATCTCATTTTCACTGGCATTCACTATTTTAGATGTCCAATCTCCACCAACCTTCTCGGTGAAATCCAATACAAAGAAGTCATTAAGCACCTCTGCCATTTCCCCATTTTCTGTTATTGTCTTCCCCCCCTCATTGAGTAATGGGCCTACTCTCTCCATGGTCTTCCTCATGCTTCTAATGTATTTGTAGAATGTTTTCTTGTTTCCTTTTATGTCCCTAGCTAGTTTGATCACGTTTTGTGCCTTGGCTTTTCTAAATTCATCCCTATATACTTGTGTTATATGTTTACATACATACTTATTTACATATATACATACAACATGTGCAGTATATTTTATCTCTTTTTTTATAAAATAAATCACAATAAAAGCCCTTACTGAAATCTGATCATTTAATGCAATTGTCAAATTATTTGTAATAATTTTAATATATTGCCTTGAGTATTAATAGATTTAATCAGCTTTTTGACATAACTGTTGCTTTACCACTTCTGGTGGTTGCACTAGATTCCACTGGCACAGAATACTCCTAAGCATCCATTTGCCACAGAAAAATTGTAGGGAGGTTTGAAGTGCCTTGTTCAAAAGGATATATGCTCCATAATCACAAGGCCACATAGCTGCCATTTTATGTATAAACTCATATATGGTGATGAAAGGAATCAATGAAGTGTCCATGGCACAAATAAGCCAGCAAACTCCAATATTACCAAACCACATATATTAAAATTACTGCAGCAAGTTTGGCATATCTCCATCAAAATGCCAAACGTTGGCAGTCGCTTTTTATAAATAAGGGGTGTACAAGTGTACATATTACTTTGTACAGTTAATGCCATTTAGGATGGGGTGGACACAGGGTGATGTTGTGTATTTGAAACAGTTATTTAGAAAGTGAAATACTACATATTTCTCTACTCCATTGAGGTGAGGAGGAATATAATTTGAATTCTATTTATGCCAATCACAGTACTCATGTTAATGAAATGGCCAGTATTATTGCTTTTTAAAATATTTATACAGTGGTTTTAATTAAGGCTTCTAACACAATAAAGCAAAACAATTCCAACAATCTAATAAGAGCTCAGCATTATTAAGTCCACCATTTACTTTTAGTCCTAAATTAATCTTTTGTGCTTAGTTGCTACAAACTAGAGTCTGAAAACATTAGGTCACTTCAGAAGTAATACTTAATATTTATACAGTCATTTTTATCTTTACATCTAAAATAGCTTTACAAAGATATGGGGAAAAATCTGAGTAAAACAATGATTTGTCTCATTGCTTATATGTATCAACTTGGAGGAGTTTAAGATTTTATATATTTACACTTTACATTTTACCTTGTCTATAGGCAATGTGTGCAATACATTTAGTGATGTCATAATTCCTTTTATAACCATTACACTAATTTTAACAAAAGAACATATTGCAACACTAATTTGACAGAACTCCTCCTTTTAAACTTGTGATACAATATGGCCCATTGTTGTACAGCACTTTTAATCTCAAAGAATGCTGATGAACTTGGCACTTCTTGGAAAACTCTAAATTCTAACTTCAAATGTGAACATGAACCCACCTTTCAGGGCTGGCTTTAGACCAAATGGTATCCCAGGCAAGGATCATCTTCGTTGCCCTTCCCCCATTTGTTAAACTTTTGAATACCTTATTTTTTATTGCATTTGTAGCCCATTTCATGACTTTCATGCACGATTTGCATCCATGATTTATCCCTGTCATATAAAACTATAAATTTGCATGCTATGATCTGTATTTATTTATGCCATATATAAACAAATAAAAATAATTTCCTCTAAAACTTATAGAAATTTTTTAATTTTGAGAATAACTGAAATGTGCTAACATCAAGAAATTGAACTGTGCGCCAACATTGAGTGGACTAGTATTAAATAGTGCTACAGTAGGTGACAGCTTTAGAATGTTAACCCTAATCCTTTAGTTCAAAAGATTGCTTTCCTCATCTTTGCCCTCGCAAACTAAAGCACAGAATTAGTGAGGTCCAAAGACTGGCCAATGGCATTTTCAAGCGATAAAGTAGCAAGCGATGTCAGTCGCTTGTCAACCATTATTGATCAATGAAATGTTTAAATGAGCCTGAGCTTTGAAAAGCTGCATTCACCACTTGTGACTGTGACCAGAAGTGTGAAGAGAATCCTCAAAGCTATCCACATATTAGGAAAACTAACCATCAGCTCTGTATCATGTGTGCCTGTGTGGCAAAATGTGATAGAAATTATCCAGTTCGACATAAAAATCTTTATTATTGACGTCTGAACATTCCTCACGTGTCAGTGGCCTGTGAAGGTCTGTGCAATTGTTCAAAAGTGTTTTCCTGTCTGCAGCAGTTTACCAAAGTCATACAAAAAAAACCCAGGTCTTTTTGTGGTGCTTCATCTTGTCTGAATCTTTCATGGACACTCAAGCAGTCTCAAAGATAGAGCAAAAAAACCTCCCTCACCTCATCTCTGCACTCGTAACCAAACTGTCTCTTCTTCCAATGAATATGAGTTTCCCTGAACACAGGCTCAACTCCTAAGTTTTCTGCCTTTCCCTTGGCAGAAGTGATGGCATCTTCAAATTTGTTGGCTCTGTAGGCCACAATAAAATCAAGGTGCAGCTTCTCATAGGAGTAGTAGCGGTTGCGATGTACATTGACTGAGTTTCTAATACCTTCCATACAATGTTTATTTGGAACAGGATATCATGCCAAACCACAACTGATACCAGAAATTTGAAGTTGGAGATCTGGTTTGCCAGGCTTTGTGCCTCATGTTGGATTCCAGGTTCTGCTTTACTGGACTGCGCCAGTTCCATCAGGGCATCATAAACTGCAGTCACTTGGTACTTTCACTGTCCTCACACTGTCAGTGCGTCTCTCCCAGTGAGTCTCACTTATCAGTTTCATGGTCAGATTTGTAACATTGTCCATAAGGATCTTCCACCTGATCGTTGATACTGAAAACAGGACGTACATCCTTTGCAGTACTCCGAAGAGAGATACTGAATCCAAAGAAGATGATGCTGCATTTGACACAAGAGGGCTGAGGGAATGGCAGCCATCAGCCAGGGCTGGCTCCAGGCACCAGCAAAACAAGCAGGTGCTTGGGGCGGCACATTTCTAGGGGCGGCATTATGGCACCGCCCATGATAGGTGCTGACTCCGGGCATGGGGAAAAAGTGCCCCCGCTGCCCCGACTCGCCACCCCAACTCACCTCAGCCTGCTCCCCTGAGTGCCCCCCCTCCACTTCTCTTCTCCCCCTCCCTCCCAGGCTTGCTGTGCGCGAAACAGCTGTTTTGTGCAGCAAGTCTGGGAGGGAGGAGAAGCCGAGCGGCGGGTGCTCCGGGAGGAGGCGGGGGTGGAGTGGAGGTGAGCTGGAGTGGGGAACGGTTCCTCTACCCCTCGTTACTTCCTGCGCCCCACCACCCTAGCTCACCTCCGTTTCGCCTGCTCCCCTGAACGCGCCGCTGCACCACTTCTCCCCCCTCCCTCCCAGGCTTGCCACACGTGAAACAGCTGTTTCATGCAGCAAGGCTGGGAGGGAGGGAGGAGAAGCCGAGCGGTGGGTGCTAAGGGGAGGCGGCAGTGGTGGAGCAGAGGTGAGCTGGAGAGGGGAGTGGTTCCTCTATCCCCCATTACTTCCTGTGCCCCCCCCACCCTAGCTCACCTCCACTCCACCTGCTCCCCTGAATGTGCCACTGCTCCTCTTCTCTGCCCTCGCTTGCCTGGGAGCAGGCAGAGCGGTGGTGAGCTAGGGTGGGAGGCCATGGGGGCCCCCAGGAAGCAATGGGGAGGGAAATGCTGCATGCCCAGGGGAGGAGGTGGGGCTGGGGATTTGGGGAAGTGATTCAGAAGGGATAGAGTTGGGAAGGGGCTGAGGACATGAAAAAAAAGGAGGGGGAGGCGGCCAAAATTCTTTTTGCTTGGTGAGGCAAAAAGCCTAAGCTGGCCCTGCACCAGGCACAAAGAAAGCTCTTAGATTCAGTGCAAGGATCCTTGCTAGGATGCCATTCTTTCTTCCCTTCATATTTGCATCACTGTCATAGCCTTGGCCATGGCAACCCTGAAGCTTTATTTCTTTTCATTCAAAATGTTCATAAACAGTCCTTTTCCAATAGAGTCATCCACAGACCGGGAACAGATAAAGTGTTCTTTTAATTGGTTTCAGTCATCCTCATTCTCAATAAGTCTCACTGTAAATGACATTTTTTAACTGTGATTAATATCAGGAGAGCAGTCCATTATTACAGCATAGTACTTCACTTTGTGGGGATGCATCAAATATGTTATCAAGCACCTTCCTTGCCAGAAGGTCAATCAATTTGTTTTGAATTGTTTTGCTGCAGTACTGGTCCATAACTTCTTTATACTAGCCATAGATGCTCACACATGACATCATTATATTTCCCAAGAAGCTCTACAAAACTGAGGAAATTACTCTTATGTTCAATGAGGAACTTATCGGATGAACCCCAGAAAGTCAAATAATTCCTTGCGAGGAAGAAGGTAATTAAGATCAGACTCTTATGCACATTCCTCCAATGCTGGGTTTCTGTATTAATAATGCACCAGTTTTATACATTTATGCGTTTATTCAGCTTGAGTCTGGACTCAACCGCCATCCCCGTGAAGTAGGCCATAAAATGCCCAGGAGACTTTTCATGTTGCTTTAAAGCATCAGCTAAGTTATGCCAGTAACTGTACCTGGAAATTGCAAGCAACAATTTGGCTTTCTTATCAAATATTTTGCAACAAAACCAGAACACTTTGTCAGTTGATTTCATGTAAACTAGTCAATGCTGATTCAATTTCTCACCATTCTCAAGCACTCTTTCTCAGTGTGACTTTGAGAAGTCTCACTTTTGTTCATTTACTGGAAATGTCATGTCCCCGATTTTGCCTAGCCCATTCAAAATTGTACGACCAATATTGGCAGAGTTTAGAGTCACCAGCCATAAAGCAGCATCTGATGTATCGATTTGTGCTGCGAAATTTTTCTCGCTGATGTTTCTGTCATCATGTGAGGTTGATTATTCTTTACCATTTCTCTCCTTTTCATGTAAACCAGATTTTTCTTTGTCATTACTCACCTTTTCATCTGAGCCATTTTCTTCTTTATCAACAGTCTCCTTTCTGCCATCAGGAAAACTGGACATTTTGGTACACAAGCAAATGTGTTGCTGGAGAAATCTTTAATTTTCAAATTATATACTATCTATACTGCCATGCCACCAGTAATACAATAGAACCTCAGTGTTATGAATACCTCGGGAATGAAGGTTGTTCATAACTCTGAACAAAACATTATGGTTGTTCTTTCAAAAGTTTAAAACTGAACATTTTCTTAATACAGTTTTGAAGCTCTACTATGCAGAAGAAAAATGCTGCTTTTAACCACTTTTATTAAAAAAACAAGCATTGAAACAGCTTCTTTACCTTTTCAAATCTTTTAAAGAAACTTTCCCTTTATTTTTTTAGTCATTAACATTTAACACAGCACTATAATGTATGTGCTGCTTTTTGGGGGGAGGAGGAGGAGGAGGAGGGTCTCTGCTGCTGCCTGGTTGCATACTTCTGGTTCCAAATAAGATGTGTGGTTGACTGGTCAGTTCTTAACTATGGTATTTGTCACTCTGAAGTTCTACTGTAACAATTTCAGCTTTGATGTATTTGTTTCTTATATAGCATTTATGGCATGCTTTGTAGTTTCAAAGCATCATTAAAAAGTTAACTAATTAGGATGGTACTCAGTTAATATCTGGCTGGGATATGTTTCAAAAAGATGCAATTGTTTCCAAAAGTGATATTGGTGATCATTGGAATGGGTGAGTCATTCCCTCATCAGTACTAAGCCAAAGTTTCAGCACGTTGTTGAGAGATAACAAATAATAAGTTCACCCTGTGTTCTCAATGGACATAGTACTCTTCTTCACTTTCCTAAGCTGTATGACAAAGTACCTTCTCTACCTTAGTGGGTCCTGCACTTATTGGCAGATTTGTTCACCTCAGTGATCTTCCCCTCTTGTGAAACCCACAGTCTGGGTCAGCTCCTCCGGTGTCTGATCAGCAGTTGGGAGGTTTGGGGGGAACCCGGGCCCGCCCTCTACTCCGGGTTCCAGCCCAGGGCCCTGTGGATTGCCGCTATCTATAGTGCCTCCTGTACCAGCTGCATGACAGCTACAACTCCCTGGGCTACTTCCCCATGGCCTCCTCCAAACACCTTCTTTATCCTCACCACAGGACCTTCCTCCTGCTGTCTGATAATGCTTGTCCTCCTCAATCCTCCAGCAGTACACTCTCTCACTCTCAGCTCCTTGCCTTCTTGCTCCCAGCTCCTCACACACACTCCTTCTCCTCTGGCTCCTCTCTGCTTGACTGGAGTGAGCTCCTTTTTAAACCCAGGTGCCCTGATTAGCCTGCCTTGATTGGCTGCAGGTGTTCTAATTAAAGTAGTATCTCCATTGCCTTCTAGAAAGATCTTAATTGGCCCCAGGTGCCTTGATTAACCTGGAGCAACTGCCATTTTGGTTACCAGGGTACTAGGGATTTGTTTAGCCTGGGGCTAACATACCTGTTTCTCAGTACTTTGCTGTAGCCATCTGGCCGTGCCCCATCACAGCTGCTATGTACTATTAGTGTGAACTGTTAAATGACCATTTCTTTCTATGGGAGAGGAGACTGCACTTCATTGGTGGATGAAACATTTCTTGTGATCTACATTTAGACACATGAATGCATGTGTCTTCCATTGACTCAGCTAGTTCATTGAACAGCAGCAAGTTAAATTTTATAGATGTACAGCCAAGATGAGATACAGCTGTTTCTCTTTTATAATATATTTTGCGGATTATGGAAGAAGTTAAGCCTAATGAAATTCTAGATGCTAAAATAAGTTGGTCACCAGTATTAATAGTACTACTACATTCTCCGTCTCATAGACAGTACTGCCACTTTTCTTCTTATGAATAGGTTTGGCAGAATTCTATATTTTTATTATTATTTTATTGGATAGCAACAATGTTTATTTTTAAGCACCTGTAATTTTATCAGTTTAAATTTTCACACTAGTGGTAAATTATGGGGGGCAGTCTTCAGCCAATTATTTAGTGACAATACATGTCGAGATACAAAAAGTGAAAGCTTTAAAAAACATTAAAACACAAATTGTAAACATCCTACGTTGAAATATACAAGTGAAACATCCTTAAATCAAACTCTAATAAGTTCCCAAGCAGTATTTTTCTTACTTTGCCTCTCAGTAAATGTCAATGATCATCGATGGAAATATTTTTTCATCAGTTTTTGTGTGTATGGGGAAACGTTTATTGCCATTTACTGACAAAAAATCTCATTCTTTCCAGCCTACCTATGTAGGAAATCTTAGTGGAGTAGAAAGAGAATCTTGAGCAGATCAAGGCTCCGCTCCAGATTCCCCATCTGCTCACAGTATATAAGAACTGCTTATGCCGTTTCTGAACTGTCGGATCGGCTGCAGCAGTTATGCTTTTAATCAGTACCTCAGTTTTACTCAGTACAGAGGTGAAGGCATCAGGGAGAGAAAATATAAGAGCTGAGACCAAATGGTAAAGGGACATTATGAAGGGGGAATGAGGAATGGTCCTATGAGGAAGAGAACAAAGGTGACAGGAGGCAGAAAGGGAGAGAAGAAGGGAAGGCAGAGTGAAATTCAAGGGAGGAAATAGTGGGAAAGGGAGCAAATGATGAAAAGGAGAAAGCAAGTAGTATTATCCAGAGACAGAGACAGAGAGAAGATTAAGACAAGTTAGGGATAATGACTTCAGAGTGACAAGATCAGAACAAAAGCAGAGAATCATAACAGGAGAAAAGCACAGGGCGGTGGGGAGGGAAACTGAAGGAGAGATAGAAAACTTGTTCTAAAAAAATTGTTAGATACAGAAAGGAGGGATTAGCTTCAGAAGTTATTTCAGCAGTTGGGAAGTAAACTCAGTGAAACTGAAGAAAGGAAAGAAAACTGAGAGTAGGAAAAAAGAGAGGTTACAATGTTAAAATGCTTGTATTCTGACATCCATTTTTCAAGTTATCTGAGGCAGGTCCAACTTCCACACCCAACCTGGATCTCTAATGAAAACTCTCATGAAATTTAGTTCCCCTCCCCTTCAGAACTCTTGGGCCTCTTCCTTCCCCCAACATTTTATTTTGTTTCTTATTCTGCTAGTAAATTCCTACAACTCCTCATCTGTGTTCTGTCACTGGACCCTATGGAGGCTAATGAGTTTTTAACATCCCCTGCCTCAGGCTTCCATTTATTGCAACATATAAAGACCCTGCACTTCCCTAATTATCAGAATATCTTGGAGAGAAGAGAATTGATGTATCAGCAGGAAAAGATAATTTTGCTGCTCTAGGACTGTTACCTTGGGGAGCTTGTTCAATGGGACAAACTCATGTATCATGAAACCTTGACACCTGTGTTATGAGTGAAATGTCAACACACTGAGTTATAAGCAAACATCATTTTACTTTCTGAGGTAAAGTTGTAACATACGAGGACATTACATGGGCCCCAAATGTAATTTTAGTTTCAGTTAAATTTCATTCCAAATTGAGTTACAGAAAATAGTATCATGTCTCCAAAATCAGGGTGTCCATTCTCTCTCTCTCTCTCTCTCTCTCTCTCTCTCTCTCACACACACACACACACACACACACACACACACACACACACACACACACACACAAATAATATTCCCATTAAATTATGTGTTGTTCTTTCCTTTTAGAAAAAAGTAATGTTAACTCAAAACTTTTCAATAATCTGTTTAAGATCCTCAATAAGTAACAAGGCAAGCGCAGACGTTGGTTTTCAACTATATTGTTTTTAGATATATTTATGCAATTTTAGGTGTCCCCTTCCCTTTTTAAAAACTTACTTGACAAGCGTAATTAAATCCAGAAATCTCTCTTTCCCTAGCAATTACTCCTGGCATCATTAACACTTGGAACAAGAGGAATAAAGAAGTTCAGCACGGGTCTACATGGTGACTTGCTACATGGCAAGCCATGGTCTGTAGTGAACCAGCTTACCGTGAAATAGTGTGGACCTTGCTACAGCATAGTGAGAGATGGTTTGCTGCACAGTAATTTACCATACTGACAACTCTTAATTCAGCAGTTACTTGGGTAGGAAATATTTTCCCCTCAACAATGAATCTTCTCAGTGCTTTCTAAATATGATGATATTGTGCCTTTTAAAAAAATAAGCATGCAGCATTTGAGCATCAGTTTGATGGGGTAGGGTTCCTTTTGGAATTGGACATTCCTGTTGTACACAGTGAAGGATTTAAGTGCAGTGGTTTCCTGTGTTATATACTGTTGGGTGTGTCAGACCTTAGCAGGGTCATACTGATGAATATGGAAGTTACACTGTGCCAATCATAAGTTTTAGGTTGCTCGCATTTTCAATAGTTTTTGGTTATTATGGATTAATGCAACAAATGTGTTTAAAACAAACACATAAAAAATAAAACCCAAACACTTTATTAGCATAGAAGTAGAAGAAGAAAAGTACATCAAAATGGCTCAACATCACAAAAAAGAAACCTACAGAAGATAATTACAGAATTGTGCATTAAGGGTGAAATTCTCAGTGTGCTTAAAGCTGGAGTGACAACCTATAGGATACATTGGTCTAGATATTTTTTTTAGCAAATGTTATCATTTTCTGTGTGTTATGTTCCTTATTATACTACAGCTAAGCTTACAGAATTATAAAAACTGTAGGTTTGATGTTCCAACACCTTCCACTAGGAAGAAGTCAGTTTATAGAAAAAATATTTTTCACAAAGATGAGAGCTATATCTTGGATCTCTCAGCTTGAAAAAAGACAAAAGGAACAAAGTTTATTCCTCACTTTCCTGGATTTACATCAAGGATGGATTTAGGCCCCACATTAAAAGGTAGCCATCTTGAAGTTGTACATTTGCCTAAAAGGATTTTCCAAGAATACTGAATGGTTCAACTCCCATGGAATCCTCCCATCAACCCCCACACACCCTATTGTTTTAGAAAAGAAAATGTGCTCCCCAAATTTCAAAGGCCAGGGCCAATGGAGTGGGTAGGAGGAGTGGGGGAGAGGTGCTCGCTCCTTTAAGGGTTTCTATACTCTGATTTATTGTCAGGTAGTTCACAGATGAGTTAATACATTTATATCCTAATTAAGCTAATCCCTTGCATCTTGTCTTTCTTCCTGTGTGACTGGGATAATAGAATAATTTACTGTAAAGATGTTGTAATATGGAGATACCATAGTTTGTTCGAGGTGTGGATTTACACACGTATTGACTCTTAAATTAACAACTTTCCTGATGTCTTGCAAATTAATAACATCTGAAGCCAAATTCATCCCTGATTTCAATGGAATTCACTAAGGGATAAGGTTGGCTTGTCCTTATCAAAGCTCTACTACAAAGTGGTGGCTACACAAAGAATAGACTCACATAGATACTCTGAGCTAGAAGAATGGAGGAAAGAAATGAAGAAGGAAAGGATGGAAGAGGACAAAGTATGGGCCAGATCAGACAAGAAACATTCAGACAAAAAAGAATCTGACACATCAGAAAAGGGCAGGCAAAAAAAGCATGACAAGTTTTTAAAGTGCTTGTACACAAACGATAGAAGTCTAAATAATAAGATGGGTGAACTTGAGTGCCTCGTGTTAAAGGAGGATATTGATATAACAGGCATGGTGGAGTGGAGGACAATCAATGGGATGCAATCGTTCTCAGGTACAAAATATATCAGAAGGACAGAACAGGTTGTGCAGGGTGTGGAGAGGCAGTGGCACTATATGTGAAAGAAAATATGGAATCAAATGAAATAAAAATCTTAAACGAATCCACATGTTCCATAGAATCTCTATGGATAGTAATTCCATGCTCTAATAAGAATATAACCATAGGGATCTATTATTGACCACCTGACCAGGACAGTAGTAGTGATGATGAAATGCTAAGGGAGATTAGAGAGGATATCAAAATAAAGAACTCAGTAATAGCGGGGGATTTCAATTATCCCATATGTCACCTCAGGATGAAATGCACAGACAAAATTTCTCAATACTTTAAATGAATGCTCCTTGGAGCAGCTGGTACAGGAACACACAAGGGGAGAGGCAATTCTCGATTTAGTCCTGAGTGGACTGAAGTATCTGGTCCAAGAGGTAACTATAACAGGACCGCTTGGAAATAGTGACCATTATTTAATCACATTTAATGTTCCTGTGGTGGGAAGAATACCTCAGCAGCCCAACACTGTGGCATTTAATTTCAGAAAGGGGAAATATGCAAAAATGAGGAGGTTAGCTAAACAGAAATTAAAAGGTACAGTGGGCTATAGCACACAAAAGCTTATGCTCAAATAAATGTGTTAGTCTTTAAGGTGCCACAAGTACTCCTGCTCTTTCATTGACTAGAGTGAAATCCCTGCAAGATGCATGGACAAGATGCATAATAGAGGCCCAACTTAAATGTGTACCTCACAGTAAAAGAACTAAAAAAGAGCACCATGGCTTAACAACCATGTAAAAGAAGCAGTGAGAGATAAAAAGGCATCTTTTAAAAAGTGGAAGTCAAATCCTAGTGAGGTAAATAGAAAGGAGCATAAACACTGCCAAATTAAGTGTAGAAATGTAATATGAAAAGCCAAAAAGGAGTTTGAAGAACAACTAGCCAAAAACTCAAAAGATAATAACAAAATGTTTTTTTAAGTACATCGTAAGCAGGAAGCCTGCTAAACAACCAGTGGGGCCTCTGGATTATCAGGATAAAAAAAAGGAGCACTTAAAGACAATAAAGTCATTGCAGACAAACTAAATGAATTCTTTGCTTTAGTCTTCATGGCTGAAGATGTTAGGGAAATTCCCAAACCTGAGCAGTCCTTTTTAGGTGACAAATCTGAGGAACTGTCACAGATTGAAGTGTCATTAGAGGAGGTTTTGGAATTAATTGATAAACTTAACAGTAACAAGTCACCGGGACCAGATGGCATTCACCCAAGAGTTCTGAAAGAACTCAAATGTGAAATTGCGGAGCTATTAACTAGGGTTTATAACCTGTCCTTTAAATCAACTTCTGTACCCAATGACTGGAAGTTAGCTAGTGTAATGCCAATATTTTAAAAGGCCTCTAGAGGTGATCCCAGCAATTACAGACTAATGTCGGTACCGGGCAAATTAGCTGAAACCATAGTAAAGAATATAATTGTCAGACACATAGAAGAACATAAATTGTTGGGCAAAAGTCAACATGGTTTCTGTAAAGGCAAATCATGTCCTACTAATCTATTAGAGTTCTTTGAAGGGGTCAACAAACATGTGGACAAGGGGGATCCAGTGGACATAGTGTACTTAGATTTCCAGAAAGCCTTTGACAATATCGCTTACCAAAGGCTCTTAAGTAAATTAAGCTCTCATGGGATAAGAGGGAAGATCCTTTCATGGATTGAGAACTGGTTAAAAGACAGGGAACAAAGGGCAGGAAGAAATGGTAAATTTTCAGAATGGAGAGGGGTAACTAGTTGTGTTCCCCAAGGGTCAGTCCTAGCACCTATCCTATTCAACTTATTCATAAATGATCTGGAGAGAGGGGTAAACAGTAAGACCAAAGCAGACTGTGAAGAACTTCAAAAAGTTATCACAAAACTAAGTGATTGGGCAACAAAATGGCAAATGAAATGTAATGTGGATAAATGTAAAGTAATGCACATTGGAAAAAATAACCCCAACTATACATACAATATGATGAGGGCTAATTTAGCTACAACTAATCAGGAAAGAGATCTTGAGAGTCGTCATGGATAGTTCTCTGAAGACGTCCATACAGTGTGCAGAGGCAGTCAAAAAAGCAAACAAGATGTTAGGAATCATTAAAAAAGGGATAGAGAATAAGATGGAGAATATCTTATTGCCCTTATATAAATCCCTGGTACGCCCACATCTTGAATACTGCATACAGATGTGGTCTCCTCATCTCAAAAAAGATATAATGGCATTAGAAAAGGTTCAGAGAAAGGCAACTAAGATGATTAGGGGTTTGGAACAAGTTCCATATTAGGAGAGATTAAAGAGGCTAGGACTTATCAGCTTGGAAAAGAGGAGACTAAGGGGGGATATGATAGAGGTATATAAAATCATGAGTGGTGTGGAGAAAATGAATAAGGAAAAGTTATTTACTTGTTCCCATAATATAAGAACTAGGGGACACCAAATGAAATTAATGGGCAGCAGGTTTAAAACAAATAAGAGGAAGTTCTTCTTCACACAGTGCACAATCAACCTGTGGAACTCCTTGCCTGAGGAGGTTGTGAAGGCTAGGACTATAACAGGGTTTAAAAGAGAACTAGATAAATTCATGGAGGTTAAGTCCATTAATGGCTATTAGCCAGGATGGGTACGGAATGGTGTTCCTAGCTTCTGTTTGTCAGAGGGTGGAGATGGATGGCAGGAGAGAGATCACTTGATCATTACCTGTTAGATTCACTCCTTCTGGGGCACCTGGCATTGACCACTGTTGGTAGACAGAATATTGGGCTGGATGGACTTTTGGTCTGACCCAGTATGGCCAGTCTTATGTTTTTATGAGGAGACAGACTCTTACGCTACAATGACAGCTACCTGTCTGTAACTCTGTTTAAGCCCCAGAAATTGTCCTGCAAGGTTCTTCAAAGCTTGCACCAATATAAGCTTAAATTTAAATGGTTGTTTACTGTTTTTCTTCTCTGCTAAACATTTGTTTCAATGCAGCTATAATTGACCTTAATACTGCAGGGTAAGGGGCTGCATGACTGATGGTCCCAAATGAAGAGAAAGACTCCGCCTTCACAGGCTGAAGGGAAAACAAGTGGAGTTAATTGGTCCAGAGGTATCAACACCATTCCTGGGGTCTGTTAATTTTATGTCAGCACTGATCACCATTGACCCTAAGAACTCTGGAATTATGTTGGTACCTACTGTTACAGGGATGAATTGGGGCATGTGTGGTTCACTTGAGTGAGGGATGAGGAGCATAAAGTTCACAGTCCCATACACACACCTGTGTTGGGGCATTTCCAAATCATGTCCTGTGTATGTATGGATCCAGTGTCCCTTCCGAGGCCCTACCACCATTGCTGTCAAGTTTGTCAATCTTTTGGGGAGCGGCATGGAACTATCCTCATTCCATACACCTGTATGACCATCCTCCTCTCCCCACCCCACATATGGGGATACCATAAGAGTTCAGCAATATAAGGGGTCTTGGATGATCCCTCCAGCTGGTAAATTTCCCATGAGTCAAATAAATATATTGGAAATAAGACACATGCTTTTTGGTGACAATTTTAAAACATGCCAAGCTAGTATTTGATACATATAAAATGTTAACTGTTCTGAAGAACATAATTCATATTGCAGTTTTGGTACATTGACAAGAACTGATCATTTCTATTATTCAAAAAACTAGCCAAAAGGCATTAGAAATATGTAGCAGAGCTGGATTGTTCCCAGAAAAACAGGTCAAGCTAATTAAAGTTGTTCACTAGCTACATATTTTAATTAGGTTTATAAAAAGAGAGGAACAGATTTTCTTTATTCTTTACTTAAAAGTAAGAGGCAATCCTGTTTTCTAAAAACACTTTAATAGTTAAAATGCTCATAAATGGATTTGTCATCTGAGATGCTAAAATATGAGAGACTTCATTTTTGTTTGTTTTTCTACTAGAAGCTATTTCATCTCCAACCTCCGTTGAATAGAATGTGGAAATTGATCACTATGCATACACTTTCTACAACTTTTCATGGACCGAAACATTTTGATCAAATACTCACCTACAAGGTTACACAAAACCTTTGACAATAAATTTGATAGCTACCCTGTGTAATATGTTCCAGGAAGCACTCTTCTAAAAGGTCCACTATATATTTATCTGAAAGCAAAGTGTGTTGTCAACACTGCTGCTAGCTCCTCCTCTGCCTGAACTTGTTGGGGCCCTGGAGCCTTCTCCCCAAGACTTGGTTTGACTTGCTGGAATTATAGCCTTCATGTCCATGATGAAGCAAGCAAAGCTGGAGGAATCAACCAGTGTGAGAAGTGTCTGTTGGTGGAGTCCCTGAGGAAGCAGGTAAGAGCTGAAGAAGGAGGTGGCTCATCTATATAGCATCCAGGCTTACAAAGACTTCATCAAGAAAATATCCTGGACATCACTATGTATGCAGGACGCTAACTGACTAGAACAGACTATAGCAGCACCAAGCAAGGAGGGAAAACTGGCTGATAGCCAACTTGGACAATAGACAGTGCTCCACCTTCCATCCAGGTCTCCTGTCCATTGAGCTCAAGAATCAACATGCTGTAGTGGCAAAAAAAGGAGAGGCACAGACCCCAATGGCTGAGGAAAATAATCATTTACCATACCACAGTGGAGAGATGTAGAGAGGTGGCAGTCAGGGCCTTCCTTCTGAGGGGCATGAAGACATTTGTCTGATGGCCTTACCTGACGTCTAAGAAGGTGTGCTGCCTAACTGGATCCTGCATCTGAGATATCACAGAAAGGTTGTCAAAGCTTGTTCATCTCTCTGACCCTGTGCCCCATGTTGCTCATCCATGTGGGAACTAATAATACTGCTAGTTATGACCCTGAGCAGATCAGCAATAATTACAGGGCTCTGGGCTAAGGAGTTGGGGGTGCAGGCAGTGTTCTTGTCCCAACTGAAGGTAAGTTGAAAGTCCAGGCAATGACACATATTCTGGAGATGAATGGATGGCTGAGCAGATGATGTTGATGGGAGGGCTTTGACTTCCTTGACCATGGGATGTTGGTCCAAAAAGGAGGAGAACTACTGGGAAGAGAGGGGCTCACCAGACCAAGAAGGGGAAGAGCACCTTTGGACACTGACTCAACAACCTAGCGAGTAGAGCTTTATATTAGATTCAAAGGGGGCAGGTGACAAAAGCTGACAGGTAGCTATAAAAAGATGACCTTAACAGCTGGGTAGATGTTGGGGGAAAGTTACAATAGGGTCACAGGAGAAAAAAAAGATGGAAAACAATGGAGAATCTATTCAACATAATAAATGTCTGCACACAAATGCAAGTATTATAAGGAATAAACAGGAAGAATGTAAGCTAAATTATGACAACTGGCATAAATGAAACTTAGTGGGATAATTCTCATTACTAAAATATTGGTATAAAGGGGAATAGCTTATTCGGGAATAAAGGAAGGAGATATTGCATTATACATCAGGAATACATACACTTGTTATAAGGCCCAGAAGCAGGTGAGAGACAGACCATTTGAAAATCTCTGGTGAAGATAAAAGAGGGGAAAAACAAGGGCAATTTCATGGCAGGGCTCTACTGTAGACATTTCTAGAATAAATTCCTACTGTAGGAGGTGGTTGAGACATTTCTAGAATTAATAACAAATATCCAAAACACAAGTCATGGTAATAATGGGGGATTTAAAACTATGAGGACATGTGTTAGAAAAACAAAAATGTCCAGTAAGTTCTTGGAATGTATTGGGGACAACCTCCACCTTCTGAAAAAAGATGAAATAACCAGGGGGACAATCATTTTAGACTTCATTCCGACTAACAGGGAGGAATTAGCTGCAAATCTGAGGGTGGAAGGAAACTTGAACAAAAGTGATCACAAAATGATAATTTTCTTGTTTCTAAGTAAAGGGAAGGAATAAGAGCAGCATAATAAGGACCATGGGTTTCAGAAATGCAGACAAACTCAGAGACCTGGTAGGTACGTTCTTGTGGGAAGAAAATCTAAGGGAAAAAGGAGTTCAGGGTTGCTGGTAGTTTCTCAGAGGGGCAATATTAAAGGTGCAACAGCAAAGGATCTTGATAGGAAGGACAGACAGGAAACATGGTGAGGAGCCAAGATGGCTCCATCAGGAGCTCTTTAATGACCTGAAAATCAAAAAGGAATTGTGAAAGAAGTGGAAAATAGGCAATTTGCTAAGGATAAGTAGAAAAGAATGGGACAAAAGGAAGCAAAGCTCAGACACAGAATGATTTACACCTAGCAACGGACATAAAAGTCAATAAGAAGAGGTCCTATAAATTCATTAGGAGCAACCGGCTTAATATAAAGGAGCGCTAATAACGGATCACTTTTAGAAGGCTGAAGTGTTTAATGACTATACCATTTCAGTCTTCTCTAAAAGAGAGAAATATGATCAGATACTTAACACACTTAATATTAACAACAAGAGGGAAGTAACACAAGCCAGAATATGGAAAGAATAGGTTAAGGTATATTTAAATAAGTTAGAGGTATTCAAGTTGACAGAGGCTGATGAAACTTATTGTAGGATGCTTAAGGAAATAGCTGTGGCAATCTCAAAACTATTAGCAATTATCTCTGAGAACTCATGGAGAACAGGTGAGGTCCCAGAGGACTGGAGAAGGGCAAATATAGTACAATGTTTACAAACGGTAACAAAGAGGACATAGGTAATTATAGACCAGTCAGCATAACTGCTATACCTGGAAAGATACAGGAATAAATTATCAATCAATCAGTTTGCAAGAACATAAAGGATGACAGGGTTATAAGTAATACTCAACATGGATTTGTCAAGAACAAAAGATACCAAAACAAACAAATGTCCCTCATTGATAGAGTTGCTGGCATAGTGAATAGCGAGGAAGCTGTGAAATATGATAAATCTTGGTTTTTAGTAAAGCTTTTGACACAATCTCGCATGACATTCTCCTAAACAAAATAGGGAAATGTATAGATGAAATTATGTTCTTTCAACCAGTTGTAAACCCACCTTATAGTACTCAGAAAGTGACTACAATGATTCACAGTCAAACTGGGAGGACATATCTAGTGGGGTTTTCACAGGGGTCAGTCCTGGTCCCAGTAGTATTTACATTAATGACTTGAATAATGGAGCAGAGATTAAGCTTATAAAGTTTGTGGATGACAAGATGGGAGTCACAAGCACTTTAGGGGACAGGATTAATATTCAAAATTACCTTGATAAATTGGAGAAATGGTCTGAAATTAGCAAGATGAAAATCAATAATGACAAGTGCAAAGTACTTCACTTAGGAAGAAAATATCCAATGCACAGCTACAAAATGGGTAATAACTAGCTAGGTGGTAGTACTGCAGAAAAGGATCTGGGGTTAAGGTGGGTCACAGACTGAACAAGCCAACAGTGTGATGCAGTTGCAAAAAAAGGCTAATATTCTGAGATGTATTAACAAGCGTTTAATTTGTAAGACATAGAAGGTAATTGTCCCACTGTACTCGGCACTAATGAGGCCACAGCTGGAATACTGTTTACAGTTCTGGGCACCACACCCTAGGAAAGATACGGATAAGTTGGAGAGAAATAGGAGAACAGCAAGAAAAATGAAACATGGTTTAGAAAAGGAAGATGAACAAAACTGAGCAAGTTTAGTCTTGAGAAAAGAAGACTGATGGGAGACCTGATAACAGTTTTTCAATATGATAAGGGCTGTCATGAAGAGGATGGTCATCAATTGTTCCTCGTGTCCACTGAAAGCAAGACAAGAAGTAAAGGGCTTAATCTGCAGCAAGGGAGATTTAGGTTAGGTATTAGAAAAAACTTTCAAACTATAAGGAGAGTTAAGTATTGGAATAGGTGTTCAGGGGAGGTTCTGCAATCCCATCACTAGAAGTTTTAAAGAACAAGTTGGACAAACACCTGTCAGGGATGGTCTAGGTATAGTTCATCTCAGTGCAGGGTTCTGGACTAGGTGTTCTCAAGGATCTTCTACTACTACATTCCTACGATTTTGTGATTCAGAATATTAGCAGCAGCAGTCAGGATATACATCAGCACACTAAGGTTTACAACCAAAACTGTTGTAAATACAATGTGTCTAACCAAGTTACAAGAAATACAAAATACAGAAGAAAGTATAGGGCAGGCTAAACAGATCCAAGATTAGTTTGTAGATCAATGGACTTCAGCCAATGAGCTACCTGAAACATACAAAGAAACTAAGAGAAACAGCAATGGCGTCCAGCTAAAACTGTACTCTAACGAAAACAAGATTGCTATCTCATTTACAAAATGAACAAATACCCCCTGCTTACTTGTCTCCATATAACAAGTTTGCCTCAAGTACCTCTACACCTCACCATGTATAAAACCTCTGTATTAAGTACTTATGGAAATATCACCATATACCACTACTTGTACTTATATTGCAAGCCACAGTGCTGAAGATTTGTGTACCATATCTCACTCTGTACCTTTATGCATACAATACGGCACCAGCAATCTGTGTTCTTACTTGAACACAAAATTTGAGCTAAAACTTGCCTTTCTATCGTATTTTACATAGCTATGCCTACAAAACAAAGTTTAAAAAAGGTTTACTTTGCCAAATAGACTGTACAAAGTTAGACTATAATGAGCCCTTTATACATGACGTTCCCCACTTATACCTTTAAGAATTTTCATTTTTCCAAGCTGATGGTCCTGGTTTCTGCTTTATGGGCATGAAGTTGTTTCTTCACCTAATAAGAGGCATAAGTCCCCTAAGAAAATCTGGCAAATATATTTCCTTTAGTTCTTTAAAGATGCCAACATGTTACAGGCACAATACATACTTTATGTTGACTCAATATATTCTACTTAAAATTTAAAAATATTGAGCAAGCCAAAAACATTAATTGCCCCAAGAACTACAGCTACTGTAAGTCTGACACAGGAAAGAGAACAAACGTGCCACTCTCTTCTCCCATAATCAACTCAAGCCTGAGCCTGCTAGCCACCTGGCATTGTTATGGGGCCTGAGCCCACCAATGCCCTAGAGCTACTGTGCACACAGCCACTACTAACCAGTGTCTACTCGTGCACACACATCCATACATTACAGACCAATACAACCTGATTAGTAAATACTCAGAATTGTTCATAATTATTCTGTACATTTTTTTAAAAAATGAGGGGTGGGAGGATTGAATAATGATCTCAGGGGAACACACTCAGGGACTTGCTGAGACAAGGAAACAGAAGGGCTAAATTTACATTAACTATTTATTTTGAACTTTTCCCTAATCTCTTCCCAATAGTAGGGAATCATTGGAAGTGTTCGAGCAGTTCCTATGGTGCACAGACTGGGTGCAAAACTTTTGACAATTCTGCTAGTCTTAATAAGATACATTGCTAGTATTTAAGATAGATTTCAGTGGCACCCAAAGGCCCTAGTCAGGAACAGGACCCCATTGTGCTGGGTGTGGTGAAAATACATAGCATGACATAGTATCTGCCCTATAGAGTTGGAATGTAATCACCAAAACAGACAGCACACACAGAAAAGTCTGTGATTCTCCCTCCACCTGTCCACCACCATTATTTTCATTTCTCCAGACCCACTCTCTCCCTCAACCCAAATATGGATGTCCTAACCTGCTGGGCATTGCTGACCCAAAGTGCTTTCTTCACCCTTCCCGCCCTTCAGAAACAGCTCTGGCTCATCTGGAGGGGACTAAAATAGAATGTAAATGTCAGACAAGCTAAAGGCTTGCACCCATAGCAGTTCTTAATGGGTATGGGGGTCACATGTCTGGTCCCAGCTTTTGCCCTTTGGTGTTTGGTGATGGCTTTTTCTTGCTCTCTGATGGAAGGATTGTTCCTAGTATGTTCATTTGGGGGACTCTCCTAGCCCTCGCTGTTTCTCACTGCTATGTGGGGGAGGAGGAGAGGGGGGCTCAGAGTGGAGTCCACAGCAGGAGTAAAGATAGGAGATTTTCATGACTAACCTCTGTCAACACTACCAACCCTTAATAGTTTGGTATGATAGTGGTTTCCAATCATGCTTCTTCCCCCAATATTTGAAAGTCATATATTAATGTGCAGCGTCTGAACATTTGATTACTGTGTGAACTTTGATAATTAAATCACCCAGTAATTAAATCAGTTTAATAACAACATTAGTTATGCAATATACACATAACTAGCTACAGTTTCTAAAAATATCTGGGTAGTTTATTAGAAAAAGTAATTTAATTACTTTGTAATGGAACTTCTTGCTCAGATTCCCAAGAATTATTTCAATTTACCAAAAGCAAATTGACAAATGGACAAAGCCTTTCATCAGTTTAAGTAAAGCTCATTTTAAAAGAAACATTTCCCCTTAAAATGCAATGTTTCCAGTGATTAACTGATGTTGAATTATATGAATGTTGCTACAGACAACTTAGTGACAAAGGTTCTTCCACTCCTTGCTTACCCAGGACTCTCGCTGAGCTGAGGATAAGGGGGAGGGTGGTGAGCTCATCTGTGGGGCCCAGTCAGTAAGTGTGCACTTACTGGATAGGGCCCAACAGACAAGTTAGGTGGAGGAATGCCTGTCTTCCTGTGGTTCATGCATTGCTCTGGAGTTAGGCTTCCTGTTACCTACAGGAAGGCAGCAGTACAGATGCATTGAGGCAGAAACATAGGTACCCAGAGAATATTAACTGCAAAAATTCACATAACAAGCAAGTTTAGGTACCTACAGCAGTCTGCAGCAGCTGAGTGAGTGAAGGTTCTGTGAATCCCAGTAGGCCTGATTCTAAGATTTAGGTATCTAAAGTGAAGGTTAGGATCCTAAGTCCCTTTCTGAACCTTGAATTGGCAATCTAGAAAGAGTGTGTTCTGGAGACATTTTACAGCTCAATCCTACAAAGTCTAAGGGTCTGAATCATTCACATTAAAGACATGGCATGCAGGGCTGCCTAGAGGATTCAGGGGGCTTGGGGTCTTTGGGGGAGAGGGTCCCTCGCCGCCAAATTGCCACCAAAGACCTAGCACTTTGGCGGCGGGTCCTGGGGTGGAAGGACCCCCCGCCGCGGATCTTCGGGGCACTTCAGCGGTGGGTCCCGGAGCGGAAGGATCCCCCGTCGCTGAATTGCCACTGAAGACCTGGAGTGGAAGAAGCTCCAGGGTCCTGAGCCTGAGAGAGTTTTCCAGGGCCCGCAGAGCGAGTGAAGGACCCCACTCCAGGGCCCCTGAAAAACTCTCTTGGGGGCCTGGGGCAAATTGCCCCACTTGCCCCTCCCCTCTGGGCGGCCCTACGGCATGTTCAGATTGAGGCTTTTTATTTGGGCATAACTATCCGGTGACATTAGGCCATTTCTAGTTTAGATAATTACCATGCAACTTATTTGTTTGGTTCATGTTGTTTACTATAATTTCAGTGTCTAATAATATTGCTACCAGCAAGAGCTATGAGCACTGCAAGATGATTTTAATCAGGGGCAGCTCCAGGTACCAGCGCACCAAGCGAGTGCCTGGGGCAGCAAGTTGCAGGGGGAAGCCTGTCGGTCGCCGTGAGGGTGGCAGTCAGGCTGCCTTTGGCGGCATGTCTGTGGGAGGTCTGCCAGTCTCGCAACTTTGGCAGCAATTCGGCGGTGGGTATGCTGAAGGCGCGGGACTGGTGGACCTCCCACAGGTGTGCCGCCAAAGGCAGCCTGACTGCTGTGCTTGGGGTGGCAAAATACATAGAGGGGCCCCTCATTTTAGTGACATTTTTTGCATCCGTTTAGTGCCACTTTATGTAATGTTTGCTTGCTTCTGTGTTAGCATTAATGAATTAGTAGGGAGACAGCCCCATCTTCCAGTGCACCTATATAGAAAGAAGCCATGACTTTAGGAGAGCATGAGGAGGGGATATGCTGATTAGTCCTGCCATCAAAGCTGAGGGCCTGAGACGGAGCAAGTCAGGGTGAAACCATGCTCCCCTGTCCCTGTGCACCAGCAGGAGTATTGTGGAAAGAGTTAGCTACACTTTTGCAGAGTCATAGTGAGTTTTGTTACTTACTTCAGAACCTAGCAGACTATGACATGATAATGCTTCCAGACTATATGGTGCCCTTCATCTTCCCTTGCATTGCTTTGTCTCATAAAAGGCATAATGCAGCCCACAGTCTTGTGTGGAATACAATACCTAATAAAAAGCAAAGCCTGTAATAGTAATGTTTGAAATGCTTTGTGCATAAGATGAATGATTTATTCCTTTTGTGTCAAAAGTAATGGAGGGATATAAATGTTTAGAAAAAGAGTTTCTCTGAATCCTTGAACAATTTTGCCTGACCCTTCTCTAATAGTTTTAAATGCACTACTAGAATAAGCTATTTTGTAAAAAAAAAAAAAAACAAAAAACCCACCTGTCCTTTCCCCCATTTATATAATCACAAATAAATCTCTTGCATAGAGGAAAAATCCTCAATTTTTAAAAGATGAACTTTTAGGAATTCCAGATAGATCACTTCAACTAAGTTGCTTAATGACTGAACAATTTAATGATTGGAAAACTTATCGACAAAGATTCTACATCCCTCACTTCTCAGGACTCACACTGAGTTGAGGATAAGGCTAATAAGGCCCAAAGGATTTTGTTCTTAAAATTTACAATGCTAAATTTATTGATGATAGACAAATAAATTACTATTGTATTTCTTATTGTTTATGTGACTATCCTCTCTTATACCTGTGGACTCCACTACTCTTCCTTGCCTACTTACGGTAATTGTCAATCAAACTGAGACAGTTAAATCACTATTGTGGATAATTAGGATTAATTCAAAATGTTTGTGCAGCTCTCTGAAAATGTAAAGTGCTATGAAAGTGTTAAGAAACAGTAATATCTATAGTATCATGCCTTTCAAACTTCCATGAGATTTTTCATAAATATTATCTACAATAGTTATGCACATTACAATAATATAGGACAGTTTAAGAGAAACAATTCTCCACCATTGGCCGTGTTAGTGTACAAAGGACTCAGGCATCTATCACAGTGCTTTGAGCAAGATTAGACAACATGATGGCAATAAACTGAGTACTGTCCATTCGATTCTTCCTGTCGAAGGTAGGGGCCCGGGCAGAGACAGATGCATCATGGAGGTGAATGCCTGGCTGCGAAGATGGTGTCACCAGGAGGGCTTTGGCTTCCTTGACCACGGGATGCTATTCGAGGAAGGACTGCTAGGCAGAGATGGCGTTCACCTTTCGAGGAGGGGAAAGGCCTTATTTGCACACAGACTGGCTAACCTAGTAAGGAGGGCTTTAAACTAGGTTCTGTCTGTTACAGCTATCCCCTATTCCATTTTGTTTCTTACAGCTGTCCCCAGACTCCATTTTGTTTTCTGTTCTCCTGTGGCCGCCCTTCCCTGGCTGTTAAGTTGTTTACCAGGGCCACTCCCCTTCTCAAAGGGAGAGCCCCTTAAGTTGTTTAACAAGAGCCATTGCCCTTCTCAAAGGGATGGCCACTTGTGCTGCCTGCTAAGTGGGACCACTGCCCTGTTCAAAGGGTTAGTCCTGTTATCACCTGGTTGAGCCTGGGCTTGGTGTAGGGTAGGCAATGTCCAGAGCTGCAAGACCTAATGTGTTTTTAAGATCCTGGGCATGAGTCATAGGCCTCATGTGCTCTTGAGTCACCTATTGCACAGGACTATATCCAGGCATGTCTCTAGGCTTACCTTCAGTTTTTTCCCTATGCCCCCTCCCCTGTGACAGAGGGAGCCTATCAGGATTACTGGCGGGAAACTGCCCAAGTTTGCCTTTAAAACCAGACATTTTTGAAACACACCTCAGAAAGGTTCCTGCACTGCTGCCTGGTCTGATCAGCCAGGAGTTCTGGGGGGTCCTTTCTCCGCTCTCGTTTTATTTTTGAGCGCACCCCGGTTTTTTGAACGCCCCCCCCCCATGAAGAACGAATTGCTACCTGAGAGATCTCCTGATTATTGAGACTGTACCGAGCCCTCCTTGCCTCTTCTGATGTTGCTGCTGCTTCTGCTTTTGCTGCTGTCTTGGGGACTGGTAAGAATCCCTCTGTAAAACTTTCTATACTTTTATTTTATTATTTTAGCTGCTGGCTCTGTTTCCCCAGCACACAGACTCAAGCTAAACCTTGGTCTGTGTCTTAAAACCTCTCTTAAACTCCAGGGCTCTTTGTCACTAAAAATAAGTTTGTGCCGCTGCTAAGCTCTGCTCCTGTGGGCTTTGCCTTGGGGCTCTCTGCTTTCAGCTGTATCCACCGCTGTAGCCACCATCCCTTGGCTTCCTTGGGAGCTGGGTCCTGGACACATACCACTCTGCCCTCTGTAACCTCCCCATAGCATAAGGTGCACCATAGGTCTTGTTTTTTTTAGTTTAATAAGTCATAGTTTGTTAAGATTGTAGAGCTTGTAAGTTTCAACTGCCTTGTTATAGTTTACTGTTTTGTTGCTCCGTATAGTTGCTTGTTATAGCTTTGCTTAGAATTGTGATATTTGTTGTTTTGCCTAGTCGTTGGTTAAGCTAGATAAGGTTTTTTGCTGCTTAAATTCGCCTTCCTGCTGTCCCGATCTCTCCCTGAACTTTCCCGTGTCTGTTTTTCCCCAGCTCCAATCTCCCCCTCTGTGTGCTCCTCCGTGTCTCCCTGTTATAACCTTTTGCTGCTTTTCCCCCGCATCTGCACTCTCTCCAAACTTCCCAACTCCTTGCTGCTTCCCCCCCGCGTCTGCATCACCCTCTGAACTTCCCAAACCCCTGGCTGCTTCTCCCCCTGTGAAACTTCCCAAACCCTTTGCTATTTTTTTTTACCTTTGTTTTTGGTGTCCGCTTGTTGCTTAGATCTCTCTCTAGCCCTTCTTTACACTTCTCCGCTGTCCCTCCCCTACCGAAAATTACCATCACACTGCTCCGTTGTCCTTGCCCTGCAGGGCTTCAGAGTCTCTCGCTGCTTCCAGCCGCTCGTCTGCATACCACTAATCACTCATTCCCCTGCTCTTGTTTCTTGACCCAGCCTTTATATTGATATTGTATTGTTGTACTGTAACTCACATTTTACTTGTAATTATAACACCCCATTGGTTGCCTCCACTTTTCTGATATACTTTGTATTTACATTGATGCCACTGTGTTACATTGTGTATCTAGCTATTAACTCATATAGAAGCTACCATTTTATTTTGCATTCCTTTTGGGTACGCTTTGCATTTCCACACTGTATCTAGAGTTGCTTATTGACTGTACTGTATCCCATTGTGCTGAACCCCACTTGCTGTAGCCCACTATTAGAACTCCCTACACTGTTCAATAAGAAGAACCCCCCCATCATTGTTTATTGTAAACACCCTATACACCCCATCCCATCGTATTTCATTATTAAATTCCCACCGCTTCCTTTTTTCCTTTAATAAAGAAATTAATTGGAACCCCAGCTGTGTGGTAATTGCTCCCCAAGATCCCATATAGCTGCATGCAGGGACAGGTTCGACGGGGACAGGTGAGCAAACCCCACAGGTAAGTGGGGAACAAGACCTGGGAGATGGATCGGAAACAGAAGGGAGCATGGGCTACAATGGCAGAGAGAAAGGAGGGTCAGGGTAAAGCTGGGAAGCAAGATCAAACCAGTATCTTAGATACCTATATACAAATGCAAGAAGTATGGGTAATAAGCAGGAAGAACTGGATGTGCTAATAAATAAATACAACTATGACATTGTTGGCATTACTGAAACTTGGTGGGATAATACACACGACCGGAATGTTGGTGTGGATGGGTATAGTTTGCTCAGGAAGGATAGACAGGGGAAAAAGGGAGGAGTTGTTGCCTTATATATTAAAAATGTACACACTTGGACTGAGGTGGAGATGGACATAGGAGATGGAAGTGTTGAGAGACTCTGGATTAGGCTAAAAGGGGTAAAAAACACGGGTGATGTCGTGCTGGGAGTCTACTACAGGCCACCTAATCAGGTGGAAGAGGTGGATGAGGCTTTTTTCAAACAACTAACAAAATCATCCAAAGCCCAAGATTTGGTGGTGATGGGGGACTTCAACTATCGAGATATATGTTGGGAAAATAACACCGCGGGGCACAGACTATCCAATAAGTTCCTGGACTGCATTGCAGACAACTTTTTATTTCAGAAAGTTGAAAAAGCTACTAGGGGGGAAGCTGTTCTAGACTTGATTTTAACAAAAAGGGAGGAACTCGTTGAGAATTTGAAAGTAGAAGGAAGCTTGGGTGAAAGTGATCATGAAATCATAGAGTTTGCAATTCTAAGGAAGGGTAGAAGGGAGTACAGCAAAATAGAGACAATGAATTTCAGGAAGGCGGATTTTGGTAAGCTCAGAGAGCTGATAGGTAAGGTCCCATGGGAATCAAGACTGAGGGGAAAAACAACTGAGAAGAGTTGGCAGTTTTTCAAAGGGACACTATTAAGGGCCCAAAAGCAAGCTATTCCGATGCTTAGGAAAGATAGAAAATGTGGCAAAAGACCACCTTGGCTTAACCACGAGATCTTGCATGACCTACAAAATAAAAAGGAGTCATATAAAAAATGGAAACTAGGTCAGATTACAAAGGAAGAATATAGGCAAATAACACAGGAATGCAGAGGCAAGATTAGAAAGGCAAAGGCACAAAATGAGCTCAGACTAGCTATGGGAATAAAGGGAAACAAGAAGACTTTTTATCAATACATTAGAAGCAAGAGGAAGACCAAGGACAGGGTAGGCCCACTGCTCAGTGAGGAGGGAGAAACAGTAACAGGAGACTTGGAAATGGCAGAGATGCTTAATGACTTCTCTCTTTTGGTCTCCACTGAGAAGTTTGAAGGAATGTCTAATATAGTGAATGCTTCTGGGAAGAGGGTAGGTTTAGAAGATAAAATAAAAAAAGAGCAAGTAAAAAATCACTTAGAAAAGTTCGATGCCTCCAAGTCACCAGGGCCTGATGAAATGCATCCTAGAATACTCAAGGAGTTAATAGAGGAGGTATCTGAGCCTCTAGCTATTATCTTTGGGAAATCATGGGAGATGGGGGAGATTCCAGAAGACTGGAAAAGGGCAAATATAGTGCCCATCTATAAAAAGGGAAATAAAAACAACCCAGGAAACTAGAGACCAGTTAGTTTAACTTCTGTGCCAGGGAAGATAATGGAACAAGTAATTAAAGAAATCATCTGCAAACACTTGGAAGGTGGTAAGGTGATAGGGAATAGCCAGCATGGATTTGTAAAGAACAAATCATGTCAAACTAATCTGATAGCATTCTTTGATAGGATAACGAGCCTTGTGGATAAGGGAGAAGCGGTGGATATGATATACCTAGACTTTAGTAAGGCATTTGATACGGTCTCGCATGATATTCTTATAGATAAACTAGGAAAGTACAATTTAGATGGGGCTACTATAAGGTGGGTGCAGAACTGGCTGGATAACCGTACTCAGAGAGTAGTTATTAATGGCTCTCAATCCTGCTGGAAAGGTATAACAAGTGGGGTTCCGCAGGGGTCTGTTTTGGGACCGGCTCTGTTCAATATCTTCATCAACGATTTAGATGTTGGCATAGAAAGTACGCTTATTAAGTTTGCAGACGATACCAAACTGGGAGGGATTGCAACTGCTTTGGAGGACAGGGTCATAATTCAAAATGATCTGGACAAATTGGAGAAATGGTCTGAGGTAAACAGGATGAAGTTCAATAAAGATAAATGCAAAGTGCTCCACTTAGGAAGGAACAATCAGTTTCACACATACAGAATGGGAAGAGACTGTCTAGGAAGGGCAGAAAGAGATCTAGGGGTCATAGTGGACCACAAACTTAATATGAGTCAACAGTGTGATATTGTTGCAAAAAAAGCAAACGTGATTCTGGGATGCATTAACAGGTGTGTTGTAAACAAGACACGAGAAGTCATTCTCCTGCTTTACTCTGCACTGGTTAGGCCTCAACTGGAGTATTGTGTCCAATTCTGGGCACCGCATTTCAAGAAAGATGTGGAGAAATTGGAGAGGGTCCAGAGAAGAGCAACAAGAATGATTAAAGGTCTTGAGAACATGACCTATGAAGGAAGGCTGAAGGAATTGGGTTTGTTTAGTTTGGAAAAAAGAAGACTGAGAGGGGACATGATAGCAGTTTTCAGGTATCTAAAAGGGTGTCATCAGGAGGAGGGAGAAAACTTGTTCACCTTTGCCTCCAATGATAGAACAAGAAGTAATGGGCTTAAACTGCAGCAAGGGAGATTTAGGTTGGACATTAGGAAAATGTTCCTAACTGTCAGGGTAATTAAACACTGGAATAGATTGCCTAGGGAAGTTGTGGAATCTCCATCTATGGAGATATTTAAGAATAGGGACCCTATTAGGGATGGTCTAGACAGTATTTGGTCCTGCCATGAGGGCAGGGGACTGGACTCGATGACCTCTCGAGGTCCCTTCCAGTCCTAGAGTCTATGAGTCTATGAGTTCACAATACAGCTTCCTGTATAATTATGGCTGGAGAAGCTGCACTAGTAGAGAATTACGTATCAGAATTTTTCCAGTATGAGCATACCATAAATGCTTAGGATCTGCTCTTCGTGCTAGACATCAACAACTGCATCTGAAAACAATGGAAGCTGCAAGTGTTCTGAGCCTCTTAAATTCAGATTTTAAAAGAGAATAGTCTATGAACCAGAGACCAACTAAAAGGGGTGGTTGCTGTGTATAAATAGGTTCCCATATCTGGTAGAACTAGACATAAGGAGAAAACAGAGAAGGACCTAGAAAGGCTCTCCGGCTTGTCACAGGACAAAAAGGCCTCTTTAAAATGAAACAGGATCCAGTGCACATGTGACTGATTACCTGCAACTGACTCCCTCTTTATAAGGTCAAGGTGCCTACCTTAAAGTCCATTTGGGCAGCTGATAGTCAGTCACAGGTACACTGGACCCTGCTTCCTCTTAAAGGGGACTGTATGTAGTGACACTGCTTCAAAAGTGTGTAACCATTTAAAAAAATGTACACATGTTTGGGAACCTAAAGAGAGAAAATAACATGCTTACTTGCCTATAAGGTCACTATTATCTGTGAATTCTCTCTGGAGCAGGATCTGTTTCTTACTACTATAGAACCTCAATGTTACGAAAACCTCAGGAATGGGGATTGTTCCTAACTCTGAAAAGTTCCTAACTCTGAACAAAACATTATGGGTGTTCTTTCAATAGTTCTTTCAAAGGTTTACAACTGAACATTGTTTTAATAGAGCTTTGAAATTTTACTGTGCAGAAGAAAAATGCTGCTTTCCCTTTATTTCTTTAGTAGTTTATGTTTAACACAGTACAATACTGTACTTGCTTTCTCTCCCCACCCACTGCTACCTGATTCCAAATGAGGTGTGTAGTTGACTGGTCAGTTCATAACTCTGGTGTTCAGGACTCTAAGATGTTCTTATAGTGTCTAGCACAGAGATCTTAGTTTGGGGCCTCTAGGTGTTACTGTAACACAAATGAAAAAATGTCACCTTTACTGTATTATACAAAGTCTCTCTTTGCAGACTATTGTAGAAGAAGGAAGATTTTCTTCTGAAAAGCCCAAAACTGTTGTGCCTGTGAGATAACTGTCTAGGCTTCACTAACCTTTACACTTTAAACTCATAGATTTTAAGGTCAGAAGGGACCACTATGATCATCTAGTCTGACCTCCTGCACAATGCAGGCCACAGAATCTCACCCATCCACTCCTGCAAAAAACTCCTAACCTATGTCTGAGTTATTGAAGTCCTCAAATTGTGGTTTGAAGACCTCAAGCTGCAGAGAATCCTCCAGCAAGTGACCTGTGCCTCATGCTACAGAGGAAGGTGAAAAACCTCCAGGGCCTCTGCCAATCTGCCCTGGAGGAAAATTCCTTCCCGACCCCAAATATGGCGATCAGTTAAACCCTGAGCATGTGGGCAAGACTCACCAGCCAGCACCAAGGAAAGAATTCTCTATAGTAACTCAGATCCCAACCCATCTAACATCCCGTCACAGACCACTGGGCATACTTACCTGCTGATAATCAAAGATCAATTGCTAAATTAATTGCTAAAATTAGGCTTTCCCATCATATCATCCCCTCCATAAACTTATCCAGCTTAGTCTTAAAGCCAGATATGTCTTTTGCCCCTACTACTCCCGTTGGAAGGCTGTTCCAGAACTTCACTCCTCTAATGCTTAGAAACTTTCATCTAATTTCAAGTCTAAACTTCCTAGTATCCAGTTTATATCCTTTTGTTTTTGTGTCCACATTGGTACTAAGCTTAAATAATTCATCTCCCTCCCTGATATTAATCCCTCCAATAGATTTATAAAGAACAATCATATCCCCCCTCAACCTTCTTTTGGTTAGGCTAAACAAGCCAAGCTCTTTGAGTCTCCTTTCATAAGACAGGTTTTCTATTCCTCAGATCATCCTAGTAGCCCGTCTCTGAACCTGTTCCAGTTTGAATTCATCTTTGTTAAACATGGGAGACCAGAACTGCACACAGTATTCCAGATGAGGTCTCACCAGTGCCTTATATAATGGTAGTAACACCTCCTTATCTTTGCTGGAAATACCTCACCTGATGCATCCTAAAACTGAATTAGATTTTTAAAGGCCATATCACATTGGCCGCGCATAGTCATCCTGTGATCAGCAATACTCCAAGGTCCTTCTCCTCCTCTATTACTTCCAACTGATGGGTCCCCCAATTTATAACTAAAATTCTTGTTATTAATCCCTAAGTGCATGACCTTGCACTTTTCACTATTAAATTTCATCCTATTACTATTACTCCAGTTTACAAGGTCATCCAGATCTTCCTGTATGATATCCCAGTCCTTTTCTGTGTTAGCAATACCTCCCAGCTTTGTGTCATCCTCAAACTTTATTAGCACATTCCCGCTTTTTGTGCCAAGGTCAGTAATAAAAAGGTTAAATAAGATTGGTCCCAAAACTGATCCCTGAGGAATTCCGCTAGTAACCTCCTTCCAGCCTGACAATTCACCTTTCAGTACTACCCTTGCAGTCTCCCCTTTAACCAGTTCCTTATCCACCTTTAAATTTTCATATTGCTCCCCATCTTTTCCAATTTAACTAATAATTCCCCATGTGGAATTGTGTCAAATGCCTTACTGAAATTAAGGTAAATTAGATCCACTGTGTTTCCTTTGTCTAAAAAATCTGTTACTTTCTCAAAGGAGGAGATCAGGATGGTTTGGCACGATCTACCTTTTGTAAAACCATGTATTTTGTCCCAATTACCATTGACCTCAATGTCCTTAACTACTTTCTCCTTCAAAATTTTTTCCAAGACCTTACATACCACAGATGTCAAACTAACAGGCCTATAGTTACTCGGATCACTTTTTTTCCCTTTCTTAAAAATAGGAACTATGTTAGCAATTCTCCAGTCGTATGGTACAACCCCTGAGTTTACTGATTCATTAAAAATTCTTGCTAATGGGCTTGCAATTTCATGTGCCAGTTCCTTTAATATTCTTGGATGAAGATTATCTGGGCTCTCTGATTTTGCCCCATTAAGCTGTTCGAGTTTGGCTTCTACTCCGGATGTGGTAATAGCTACCTTCATATCCTCATTTCCATTTGTCATCCTTCCATCCTCATTAGCCTTATTAAAGACTGAGGCAAAGTATTTATTTAGATATTGGACCATGCCTAGATTATCCTTAACCTCCATTCCATCCTCAGTGTTTAGCAGTCCCACTTCTTTCTTTGTTTTCTTCTTATTTATATGGCTATAGAACCTTTTACTATTGGTTTTAATTCCCTTTGCAAGGTCCAACTCTACATGGTTTTTAGCTTCTCTCACTTCATCCCTACATTTTCTGACCTCAATAAGGTAGCTTTCCTTGCTAATCCCTCCCATCTTCCATTCTTTGTAGGCTTTCTGCTTTTTCTTAATCATCTTTCTGAGATGCTTGCTCATCCAGCTTGGTCTACAACTCCTGTGTGTGATTTTTTCACCTTTCTTGGGATGCAGGCTTCTGATAGTTTCTGTAACTTTGACTTGAAGTAACTCCAGGCCTCCTCCACCTTTAGATCCACAAGTTCTTCAGTCCAATCCACTTCCCTGATTAATTTCCTTAATTCTTTAAAGTTAGCCCTTTTGAAATCAAAAATCCTAATCCCAGATCTATTTTTGTTTATCCTTCCATCTAGTTTGAATTGAATTAGCTCATGATCACTTGAACCAAGGTTGTCCCTTACAACCATTTCTTCTATGAGATCCTCACTACTCACCAAAACCAAATCTAAAATGGCATCCCCTCTTGTTGGTTCTTCAACTACTTGGTGAAAAAATCCATCTGCTATCACATCCAGAAAAATCTGAGCCCTATTATTGTTACTAGCACTTGTCCTCCAGTCTATATCTGGGAACTTCAAGTTTCCTATGATCACACAATTCCCATTAGTGTTTACTTCATTAAAAAGGTCTTTATCCATATCCAAATCTGATCCCGGTGGTCTGTAGCACACACCAAGCACTATCTTAGGGGAGGCTCTAGTAGCTTTCTTTCCCAATGTGAGTTTTGCCCAGACAGACACTGTCTTATCTATTCCATCACTTCTTATTTCTTTACAGTTAACCTCATCATTGATATACAGTGCTACTCCATCACCTTTGCCTTTATTTCTGTCTTTCCTAAACAGCAAATACCCTTCAATACCTGTGCTCCAGTCATGACTACTATTCACTATGTTTCTCTTATCTCTATAACATCCGGTTTCACTTCCTGCACCAGTAGTTCTAGTTCCTCCATTTTGTTACCTAGGCTCCTTGCATTAGTGTACAGATATGTTAATTTTTGCTGTTTGGCTTCACTGACATTCTTTACCAGGTTAGGCACAGACATTCTACCACCAGTATCACCTATTAGACTGATATCTACACTACCCTTCCTCCTTATTTCCATTCTTCTGCCCACAGCTGTATCCTCTCTTACTTTGTTTTCTTCCCTCTCAATGTTAAATTCCAGCGTGGAGATTACCTGGACATCTCACAACCATCTCCCTCATATTCCTAGTTTATAGCTCTCCTAATCAGTTGGGTGAGCCTCTGTCCTAGAAGTCTATTTCCCTCCTTACTCAGGAGAAGTCCATCCAGAGAGAACAGTCCTCTGTCCATGAATGCTTCCCAGTGGCCGTACATCCCAAAGCCCTCCTTATAGCACCGTTGCCTGAGCCATCTGTTGATCATCATGATCTTGTCACACCTTTGTTGCCCTTCTCTAGGAACAGGCAGAATCCCTTTGCTCTGCTCCATATTATACTAGTCTACAATCTCTTAGATTCACCTTTCTTTCCTCTTTTCTTTTCCTTCCCCATTTTTTTTTGAACTAATAATAAGAGGCAAAAAGAGGGTAGCACTTCCAATGTGGTGATTTAGCTCTGAAAGGGAAAGGGAGACCTGGTGTAATTTTTTGTGTGCAATTAAACAGCCTGTTTGGAGCTGGAAAATTGCAGGATGATACTGAAAAGAGATGAAATTGTAAACTTATAGCCCCTGCAATTTCTAACAGTCTTTACAATAACTCTAGCCTAGGGCAGGGATGGGCAACTTTAAGGTAGCTGGGGGACCCAAAATCCACTAAAGCTCTTTGTTGGGCCATACATTTTTTAAGAGACTAGACATTGTGTAACTCAAATGTTTTCTACATGAAAGCATGTTAACATACAATTAACTGTGTATTAACAGAGTGAAATGAAGTGCTCTTCAATAAAAAGCTGCTAATAGCACAAACTTTAAATAACAAACATTTAAACATGTCTTTCACTAGCCTTTTCGCAGTACTCAGAAGAGCAGGAAATTAATAAATAAAAATAAACAGAACATTAAAAAAATTTCTTCACATTTTTTTCTCTGCTGTTTGCAGGCTCTGCATCACTTTTTTCCAGTCAAGACTCTGACATGTATAACATTGAGGGACTAATTTTTAGTAAATTCATAGATGATGGAAATTTCAGTGACCACCAACCTTACATTAATCAGCATGAACCAAAGAATGCTCTGTGCATATCCATTTTGGCAGGGAAATGATTGGATCAGAAGGACATCTTTGTTCTGAAAGCTTATCTATTCTAATTTATGGTGATCCAAAGAAAGGAATCCCATTATAACTGATTTATGGACAGATGAGATAATGATACATTGTGATGAACAAATACTGTATTAAAATATTCCTGCACTTATATTCTGAAAATAAATTAGTGTGATTGGGGGGAAAAATATATGTACCAGTATGTAGGTTTTTTCCTTTCTGAAATCATTAACCCACTATAACATAAGAAACATTTAACTTCTTGCAATCCATATTCATTGTCATTATATACCTGTATAAAAACAAGTGATTAACCAAGTAATAGGAACTGAATAAAGAATGGAAGTTAATTAGTATACTTCAGTAAAAAATAAAGGCATGAAAATCCATCAAATAAACTTATGCAACCTGGCTCTTCTTTTTCCTCTAATTTATCCCAGAAGATTGGTGTGTTCTCTATCTTGAGAGTCTAGCATTCTTGGTTCTTCTCTTCCTTTCCCCCTCATTCTGATATTTCTACTCTTTCCTCCACCCCTTCTTTCCCCCAGTTCATTTTTTAACCTGTGTTACTAAAATACACTTATAGCTAATGTTTTCTTCAAATCATTCATTTGGCAACTAATTTTTTGTGAACCAAGCTTACTGGAAAATATCAATTCTCCTCAAGGGGCTCTAAGTGAATTTTGATTAAATAGAAGATCCAAACAAAGTAATTAAAGACAGTTTAAAAAAATGGTGTCATCCCAGAGTCCAAAGCTTGCTTTCATTTAATTGCCTTTAAATTATTTCTATTACCCTATCGCTATAGGGATTTATGTTTCTAATTCTAAATTAAAAAATAATTAAAAACACTTATCTAGTATCAGCACATCATAGTCTCTTTCAGAGAATGCAAAATACAATAGATACAAACTGAGAAAAAGCAGAGGCAAAACAGTTTGGTAATTCTTTAATCAGTATTGCATGGAATTAAAAGTGGGTTCCATTGTTAGTTCTAAGGAAAACTCCATATGGCAGGCAAGCTCTGAGATTAAATGTTTTACCCCTATGCTACTTCCTAGGAACCTCCAGTTATTAAAAAAAGCCACAACTTTCTCCCAGAGCTCCCCAGCTGCAACATACATTTTGGGGAGCTTTGTAGCCTCTCTCTTCTCCAAGACCTCTTTTCACTTGAAAAATATACTGAGTTATCACTGTCATAAACAGATAGCTAAGGGTTAGTGTCTCTTACACCTGGTAAGAAGTAACCTGAAACACCTGACCAGAGGACCAATCAGGAAACAAGACTTTTTCAAATCTGGGTGGAGGGAAGTTTGTGTGTGAGTCCTTTGTTCTGGTCTTGTGCCTATCTCTCTCTCAGCTATGAGAGGATTTCTGTTTCCTGCCTTTCTAATCTTCTGTTTCCCAGTTGTAAGTACAAAAGGTCAGATAGTGATTTATATGTTTTTTTTGTATTTACATGTGTGTAGTTGCTGGAGTGTTTTGAATTGTATTATTTTTGAATAAGGCTGTTTATTCATATTTCTTTTAAGCAATTGACCCTGTATTTGTCACCTTAATACAGAGAGACCATTTTTATGTATTTTTCTTTCTTTTTACATAAAGCTTTCTCTTTAAGACCTGTTGGAGTTTTTCTTTAGTGGGGAATTCCAGGGAATTGAGTCTGTGCTCACCAGGGAATTGGTGGGAGGAAGAAGTCAGGGGGAAATCTGTGTGTGTTAGATTTACTAGCCTGACTTTGCATACCCTCTGGGTGAAGAGGGAAGTACTTGTGTTTCCAGGACTGGAAATAGAGAGGGTGGAGTCCCTCTGTTTAGATTCACGGAGCTTGCTTCTGTGTATCTCTCCAGGAACCCAGGGAGGAAACACCTGGAGGGGGGAAGGGAAATGGTTTATTCCCCTTTGTTGTGAGACTCAAGGGATTTGGGTCTTGGGGTCCCCAGGGAAGGTTTTTGGGGGGACCAGAGTGCCCCAAAACACTCTAATTTTTTGGGTAGTGGCAGCTTTACCAGGTCCAAGCTGGTAACTAAGCTTGGAGGTTTTTATGCTAACCCCCATATTTTGGACTCTAAGGTCCAAATCTGGGAATAGGTTATGACAATCACCATATAGATCAATTTCATTAAACATACATGTCCATACTGGGTAAACACCTACACAGAAATAAAACTTGTCAGATCGTGTTCCAGCCTATAACATCCAAGATGAATTTTCAAGGAGCAGACTATCTACTTTGGTTCTTCCAAAATCATGGAGAGAAGTCAGAAGTTATCTTTCTAAGATATTTAAGCCTCTTGGGGAATTTTTTTCCCAATTCCCTCTGCCTCTTCCACTTCTAGTCACTGTTATTAATTTTTCCTGTTCACATCCCTCACTAACTCCACCCATGGTATCTCAACAGCAATCCACTTCCATCATATTCTAAGGCTATGTCTACACCAGCACTTTTGTCATTAAAAATTTTTTTGGCCAGAGGTGTTAAAAAAACCCACCCCTGAGGAACACAATTTACACCAACAGAAGCACCCATATGGACAGTGCTATGTTGGCGGAAGATGCTCTCCTGCTTACTAGCTACTGCCGCTCGTTGTGGGTGGTTCAATTATGCTGATGGGAGAGCTCTCTCCTGTCGGCATACAGCGGATACATGGGTGAACTTACAGCAGTGCAGCTGCATCGGTACAGCTATGCCACTGTAAGGTCTCTAGTGTGGACATAGTCTAAATCTTTGCTTGTTTCTTTTGAGTATATGCAAAACTGCCTCTAGTCTAGATATAGGTATGGATGTTCCCTTTTTTATTGATTCACAAAGCCCATGACAAAGGACAAAAGTATAAAGAAAAAGCATTTTGTATTTGGATGTAGCCTTCTGTGAGCCTGATAGCAGACAAACAGATAGCTGGAAAACCATATGTATATAGACAGCCAGGAGCATTTGTGTTTACTAGAGCTTGGTTCTCTGGTAAACAGCTTGCTGCAACTCTAATTAGAATGCATTGAAATGAAAGATATCTAATTAACCTTGACCTAGTCTATAGTGCACCAGCAGAAGAGAATCCAAGCTTTCAAGCTCTTGCATTATACATTCCAGTGATGTGAAACAAGAAATGTTTGCTGATGTGACCTTGTCTTTTCTTTACTATGAAATAATTATATAAAAGGTCTGTATTCTGAGCATATTATTAAAGTGAAAGATCTACAATTAAAAGCAATTAAATTACTTAATTTTTAGACTCATACCCTTTATTAAGGAACAGCCATTGGTATATATAAATGAATACTGCATAATACATGAAGCACAGTGCTAAACACACCTGTCCATAAGAAAAGTACTTTCTTAGTGTGTGAAAAAAAGACTAATTCATATACATGCATGTGACATCACATTTAAGACATATGAGACAATATATCAGAGCTGCACAATTTTTTTCATGCAAAATCTTTTTTCACTGAAAAATGGAGATTTGCTTTTGTCATAAACAGATAGCTAAGGGTTAATGTCTCTTTCACCTGGAAAGAAGTAACCTGAAACACCTGACCAGAGGACCAATCAGGAAACAAGACTTTTTAAAATCTGGGTGGAGGGAAGTTTGTGTCTGAGTTATGGTCTTGTGCCTGTACTCCCTCTCGGCTACGGGAAGGATTTTTCTATCTCCTGCTTTCTAATCTTCTGTTTCCAAGTTGTGAGTACAAAGATCATAAAACAATAAGGACTATTTTTTTTTCTTTTGTATTTACATGTGTGTAGTTGCTGGAGTGTTTTGAATTGTGTTCTTTTGAATAAGGCTGTTTATTCATATTTCTTTTAAGCAATTGACCCTGTATTTGTCACCTTAATACAGAGAGACCATTTTTATGTATTTTTCTTTCTTTTTACATAAAGCTTTCTCTTTAAGACCTGTTGGAGTTTTTCTTTAGTGGGGAACTCCAGGGAACTGAGTCTGTGCTCACCAGGGAATTGGTGGGAGGAAGAAGTCAGGGGGAAATCTGTGTGTGTTAGATTTACTAGCCTGACTTTGCATTCCCTTTGGGTGAAGAGAGAAGTACTTGTGTTTCCAGGACTGGAAATAGGAGAGGGTGGAGTCCCTCTGTTTAGATTCACAGAGCTTGCTTCTGAGTATCTCTCCAGGAACCCAGGGAGGGAACACCTGGAGGGGGGAAGGGAAATGGTTTATTTTCCTTTGTTGTGAGACTCAAGGAATTTGGGTCTGGGGGTCCCCAGGGAAGGTTTTTGGGGGGACCAGAGTGCCCCAAAGCACTCTAATTTTTTGGGTCGTGGCAGCTTTAGCAGGTCCAAGCTGGTAACTAAGCTTGGAGGTTTTCATGCTAACCCCCATATTTTGGACGCTAAGGTCCAAATCTGGGAATAGGTTATGACAGGGTTGACCAAAACAACTTGTGAATTTGAGTCGATTTTGGAGAATTGTTTTGATCAAAAAAGAAAAGTTTTGGAAGTGTCAATGATTTGTTTCATCATTTCTGAAACAGTTTTCAGCAAGTTTTGATTTTTGAAAAGTTTTGTTTTGCTTTGGAGTTTCACTCAATTTTATTTTTTTAAAAAGTAGAAATGTTTTTAAAAAACCTCATAATTGAAAGAATGCTTAGTTTCAGGTCAATCCAAAAGAATTTTTGGCATCTTTTTGTGAAAAAATTGGAAACATTTTCCCTTCAAATCAACATGAAACTTTTTAAAATTAATTATTATTATTGGACATGGACCCAAACTGAATAGTCAGTTAATCATACGGTCCTAAATTATACCTATAAAGTTACACCTGTGTGAAACTAGTGCACTGGTATGGGGAACCAGCTGCATATGATTTTGATCACTTTGCCTCTTCTGCAATGTAGAGATTAAGGAATTTATTATGTTATAACCTACAGCCTAGTTTACTGGTGGTGTTCAAGTCTACCATCTACCAAAGTGTGAAAAACGAGTATGGAGACAATAGGACTTACTCCTCCCCTCTTCTTCACACATAGAATACTAAGGTCCAGATCCACAAAGATATTTAGCTCCTAACCTCCACTGATTTCAGCCTAAGGTAGGAGCACCAATACCTTTGTGGATCTGGGCCTAAATTGCTTCAGCTGATTCTAAGTTTAACAAATAGGGAGGCATGAATTAAATTGTTGCAAGAAAGGGAAGAAGTGTGGGAAAGATGCATTAGTATCTAGGCATACCCTAAGGGAAAAACTGTATGTAATAACATAATACTTATGATTAGAGCTTCCTGAAGAATTCTGCTACATTAATATTAGTGGAAATTATGTATCTATTTGCTGCATAGAATTTCCAGAAATCAATAGATCTACAACATAAAGTCTGGTACAGGCTACTAAGAGGCACCAGTGAAGAGATTGCACTGGGGGTGGGGGAGGAGCCAAACTGAAAAGGCACATTTGTTGTTATGATGTTGCATGACAACTTCTCTGCCTCATAGTTATACTATCTTTAGAATGATGAGCCCTTGTGACTGGGCCTGGGCATGGGCATGGCCTCAAGCACAACCCAAGCAGCAGGATGTGGTCCTGTGAGTGTTCTGCCTCACTTTTCCTCTGCAATGCAGCCCACAGCCGCTGTCATCTTTAATATGAAGTGAAGTCTAAAAAGGCTACAAATTCCAGTATGTTATATTCCATACTGAACAGCCACGACCATCAGATCAAGATGGGGCATATCTGGCTGTAATATCATCAACTTCACCCTCTAGCCAGGCAGGGCCGGTGAAAGGATGTTTCGTGCCCTAGTGAAACTTCCACCTTGCGCCCTCCCCCGTCTCCAAGCCCACACCCTGAGGCGCCCCCCATCTCCACCCCCCACCCTCCGCCCTGAGGCAACCTCTGGCCCCAGCTCACCCCTGCTCTGCCTCCACCCTGAGCACGCCATCGCTGCTTCACTTCTCCTGCCTCCCAGGCTTGCGGTGCCAATCAGCTCAGGTGCCGCAAGCCTGAGAGGTGGGAGAAGTGAAGCAGCCACGGCGTGCTCGGGGAGGAGGCGGGGCAATAATGAGCTGGGGCAGGGAGTTTCCCTGCATGCTGCCCCGTCCCTTACTTGCTGCAGGCGGCCCTCCCTGTGCTCCCCTGTCCCAGCTCCCTCTGCCTAAATGCCGGCGGTGACCAGGGCAGCCGAAGATCTGGCGGCCACAGTAGCTGCTGAAGAAAATGCCGCCCTTCAAATCCTAGCACCCTAGGCGACTGCTCAGGTCACCTAAATGGTTGCAATGGCCCTGTAGCGAGGTGATCTCAAAGTGTCCAACAAAGGAATCTTCCAGCTTGCTAGGTTCTAGCGCCAGTCCCTAGTACTATATGCAATTGTGATCACTTACACAGTAACTCTTTGCCTCTCGGAAAGGCAGTTCAAGTTTAGTCACGATCTTCCTGGCTTAAGCCTTCCTTTTAGCCTTCCTCTGGCCAGCCAGCCAGCCAACCAACAATAGTCCCCACATAGTTCCTTCCTTCCCAGCTAGCAGCTGTTTTCTAGCAGGAGTTACCCACCTACACTTTTCCCCATCCCATACCCAACTACTAGACTTGCTCCTTTATGATCAAACTTAGCACAGGTGTGGCAGGTGTGGCTTCCTCAGCCCAGCCTGGGACTGGATCACAGCCCACTCTTCTGATTGCTGATTATGTTACGATATAGCCTCAATGGTAGTAAGAACTATAGTGCCAGACCAACCCACACATGCTTCTTTAGCTCAGAAAAAGAAAGACTCTTGAAAATAACAAACAAGCAAAGGGTTCCATGCATTGTTTTCTAGAAACTATTACAACAGTGATACTCAGTCTGCGACTGATGAGCCACAAGTGGCTCTTTAGTGTGTCTTCTGTGGCTCTTTGCAGCACATGGTATTAAAACACTGATTTAATTATTAACCAATCTACGTTATTAACCAATCAGGATGCTTTTGATATGCTATTTACCAATTAAGTTATCAACTTGCACTGTTACTAATATGTAATAATATAATATATAATTAAATATTTCCTGTCATACTGTTTAAATATGAATAGTACTATACTAAATGAAACAATGAATTCACACTACTGTGGATCTTTTAGTAATGTTAATCACTTAGCTGGCTCCTGAACCCCTGAGGTCTGAGCATCACTGTATTAGAATGACAATAAAGAGTTAAAGATATATAATTCTAAAGAACCCAAGAATTAACACAGGGAGAGGCCCATACATTTATTTTAGGATATAAAAAGTTTACAGGGGCACATTTAAGACTGAGTTTTAAACTCTTAAGGCTTAGCTGGAATAAAAAGCATTTGGCCTATCTTGCTTTATTGGGAACATAAAAGGAAAAAAAATCTCTGCCATTCTGTGACAATCAGGGCCCAGATATCCCAAGGCACGAACAGGGAATTTGAACCCCAAAGAATAGGCAGATGAATCAACTGATTGTATACAACATTGTTGTACTATAAAAATGTTGAGTAAGGTCCTACTGGTCTGGGTGATCCTCAGAATGTAACAGCTTTTAATGGCCCACCATGTGTCTTTTGCTAGGCTTACAATGCTAGGTGCTTCGCGCTAGTCTTGTCTGGCTGGAGAGGCAAACGACTCCCTTCCCCCCGCCCAGGTGTAGCAAATGTTGCAGCACAAATTATGAGCATAGTTTTGCATATGCACAAATTCATAACCATTCTGTATACCTCATAATAACCAGAACAGTACAAGCTTTCATAAAAGACCTTACTTGACATTTTTATAGTACAACAACATTCTACCTCAGCAGTTGAATTAACTGCTTATTCTTTGGGGTTCAAGCCCCTGTTCTCCCTCTGTGGTCTCTAGACCCTGACTGTCACACATCCTCATGGTTTGTTTTGAATACTACTTGTACACTGGAATCAGTAATTGTGATTGCCAATATTGTGATAAGACTATAAAGTAGCTATCCTGGAATTGCTCATATAACAGATTGCAAGCAAATGGTGATCTCACTCTCCTCCAAATAGAGTATATATTAGATATGATCACAGTTTACCAAATTCTGGGGGTTTGCCTTTTTTGTTACTTTACATAACAATCTCAGCTTTGACTTTTTCATATAATTACCTATTTTTAGGTTTTTTTCCCTGTAGGATCCTAGAACAGCATTTTTCAAACTGGGGTCCGCAGAGCATTCACAAGGGTACTCCGGGGGGTCCGCTGGCCCTGCTGATCAAGTTCTCCCCCTTCCTCATCTCCTTCCCCTCCCTCCCAGTGCCTCCTGTTCAGTGATGTGCAGGAGGTGCTGGGAGGGCGAGGGAGGAACAGGGATGGGATGCACTCAGGAAAGGGGGTGGAAAGAGGTGGGGAAGAGGATGGGCAGAGTTGGAGTGGGGGTGGGAAGACATGGGGTGGGGCCTTGGGAGTAGAGGGTCGAGTGAGGGCAGGGCCTGAGGCTGAGTGGGAGGCCTGGGGATCCACAAAATAATTTAAATCAAAATGGAGGTTGCTAAAGTTTGAGAACCACTGTCCTAGAAGATCCTCTCCCTATTGGTGTCCTTGTCTCCTATTTTTCCTCAGCCTCAGAAAGGATGATGCCAACCAAGTATAACCTGGGATAGAGCTAGTAAGACACATCTGCAAGCATGAGGCAAAAGAAATAACTCTTCATCTTTATTCAGAGCTCTGACATCTGAGCTCCAGAAAAGGGTATTACATAGCTCTGGTGGGTTCTAGGACCTCCTACAGAATGTACTGATTTAATAGGAAGGAGTGAGATGGAAAATTTTTCAGTAGACCCAGGAAAGTTGTATTAAATTAGAGTTAAATTATAATTTTTGCAGGAAATCTCTATTTTTTTTCACTCACTCCATTTTGGAATGAAAAAGATTTCAAAAGAGCAGAATTTCCCATGAAATGGAAAATGTGCTTCCTGGCCACCTCTACTTATTATATATTTATTATTATAGTATCCTGAAGCGCCATCCAAAATCAAGGTTCCACTGTGCCTAAACAGCCAAAGGGTAGGGGAAAGGAAGCTTTACAGAGTGATTAAGGTCCCTCAGTGAGCTTGTGATAGAACTTGGAATAGATCCATTTGTCCAGAATCCTAGTCAGTGCAGTAATCACAAGACAGTCTTTCCTCTTGTCCTTTCTTCAGCCTACCCCAATTCACTCCCATTGTGGCAGCCACCTCCGTCATGTAGGGAGTATGAAGGCTTCCCTGAATGCCTGCTGTGTGTACATTATCCCGGCATTGAGTTTCAGCAGAGAGGTATGTGATGTAGAGGATCTTGCAAAAGCTCCCTGCATGAGGAAGGATTTTGCTTTTAGTGTTCCAGGGACTAACTCCATCTTGGTGTTGCTCAGAGACAAGATACCTGTGCAGAAGCCTGGTACAGGACAGTGAGCCCTCAGTGGAATAAATTCATTCTTACAAACTACTAGGTCTTCAGTGAAAACTGACAAAAGCAGAAAGTTAGAGCTCTAGATGGAGCAGCAGGCTAAGATATTACCACGAGCATGAACTCCATAGCTTTAAAGTTCTGGGGGCAGCTGCCCCTGTGCATCAGAAGGTGACAGTTTCTGTACCTGCTGATGGTGGTGCAGCAGCCTGTGACTCATAAGCATCTCTTCCTCTTTACTGTTGCTTAGATTCACTGTCGAGACAGCAGTCATGATTAGGAATAAAATTTTCAAAAGCACATACATGTGGACAAGGAGATTTTGGCAAACCAGTAAAGTGCCTGAAACCACTATGGATTATTGCTAAAAGAAACCAAGTCATCAGGCTGTAAATTGGCCATGTCGCAGACTCAGCTTGACCAAGGCAAGAGGGGAGGGTGTTTGGGATGCCACAGAAAGGGTAGGTTGACCCTGTGTCCTTCCTGATAAGAATTGTGTTGAAGTTGCTGATACATGCATTTTAGAAGAGCAGGATGTGCCCTCAGGAATGTGTCTAACAGAGTCTCAAGGCTGCAAACTCTGGAAAAACCCACACCTGGTTAATCAATAATCAGAAGAAAATCTCTTGTTTGATCACTGAAACTGCTTGCTTAACAAGTTTTCTTTAAGGGACATGTCATTATGTTACTAATGTTGTGGTGTTTAGATGTGCTTGTAATTATTAGAACTGGGACCCCTGGCTGTTGGGAGTCTGAAAGGACAAGAAACAGGAAGGAGGGGGGAGGAGTTGAGGAGGCTGAGTGAGAGTTACAGAGGGTGCAGCAGCAGCTTGGTACAGAGGTTTCCACTGTAACAATAAAGTCCTGTTGAAGTTGCTAAAAACTTGCCTGGTTGATACAACAAATATATAAAATAAGGGGGAAAGTTTAAGGTAGTGGGTGGGACTCTTCGGGACTGGACTCTCCCTCTGGATGCATCTTATGTTCCCCACTGGCTGCTGCTGTGCCATTTGAGAGCCACACTCAGCTTTGGTAATTATCAAGAGTTGGAGTGTTTTATTGATCTGTTGCAGATGTGTGTAAGTGCTTGAGACTAAGTAAAGTGTGGCTTTAAGTGAAAGCACTCTTGTGTTGTGCTGCTTGTGCCAGCCATCTAGTAGTCAGATGGCCGTGTCTTCCCCGATTTAGTTCCTGACATCACCTCACACAGAGTAAAAGTTACCAAGAGATTTGGTTTGAAAGAACCCCAGGTAACAAAGGAACCTAGGAGCCTAAGCCCTATTTAAAAAAAAAAAAAAGGACTTGGCATATGTCTATAGGACAGTCAGAGTTGTGACTATAGCATATGTAGACAAACTGAGCTAAATTTGTCCTAACTAGCTTCAACAACAATAGCAGTGAAGCCTTAGCAGCATGAGCACTTAGGTCTCACTGAAAGCCCATGAGAGTTAAACTCCTAAACTACTAATGTGCTTTAGAAAATATAACCCTTGGTCTCTCAGCACTACAGAACTTTCATTCATGGGAGGTATGTCCACGCTCTCCCTGCCAAGTAATTTCATTTCAATGTGTGTCTGGTTTTCATTTGTCCACTGTTTTATGTGGAGCTTCTGTATTTATGTATTAGTCCTCATACACAAGGATTTTCATGAACACTCAGTGTTGCCCTCACTGTGCTCCGATGTCAATGAGTAAGCTTTGTAAACTCCCACCTACAGTGACCAAATATAAGGAGTGTATAATGATACATACATTCTGTAAGTGTATGCATACAGATATATATGAACACAAATATGCATATGCTTAAATACATTTTACATACACTCATGTATATTTAAAATATTGATTCTTTTAATTATTTAATGACATTTATTTTTTTCTGAAAGCAATAATTACAGATAAGTGATTATCTCTTAACCTAAAAGACCTGTAAGAAGAGAGGCCCATTCTCAGAGAATAAAAAGTCTTAGGTATGTCTGTAAAGACAAAAAGTCTTTGAGGAAATTGTACAACTGATATTTCGCTAGCCTCAAAAAGTGGCCATGCCTTGTATAAAACTACCACTTCCCCCATTGTATTCCACACAGAGCAGCAGATTCTATAATTCTCTTACACACACACAGACACATCCCTCTCCTGTAGCAAGGAAGGAGAGCACACCTCAGAAAGCTTTTATATTCCTTGGGAGAAATAGTTGATACACCCTTGCCAGAAACAAGGCAGAACTCTGAGCTGAGAGGTTCCAGCCATTTCTATGCATATTTTGTTTGTTCTCTTATTGCTATTTTCAGAAGCTATACAATGTAATGTATTCAAACTTACTTATTCTCCTCCATTCTGCTTTAGGCAATATACTATAATCTCAGAAATTATTTTTTTCCTGAAAATATTCTATAGACACAGTTGACATAATAGACTACATAAACTATATTGATTTTAACTGTTTTGGACTTGCAGAGTGAGATACCCATTTAAATGTTTTGTTTGCAGGAGAGAGTTTTCCTAGAAGCTGAGATTGTGCTTGATTTAGAAGAATTAAGTACCCCAGGATAGTATTAGCACTGTTGATTTATGAGCATACACCTAGTACAAGTATATTCATCTGGAATGAATGCTTCAAAAAGGAATCTAAAGCTATTGGTTGGATGGGAATGTTCTTTAAAAACTCAATAAAGCCAGCCATTTGATTAGATACTTATGTACCCTGCTTTGTTAGTTTGTCCAACCACAATAGCCTCCCAGACTTTATACAGCATAATATCCAAAGGGGGAAGAGGGTTTTTTTCCTTCTAATATAATATCAAATTGCTACCAGTAAATGTGAAATTAAGGTATTTTAATAAAAGATCGATGGAAGAGCTCATTCTCCTAGTATTCTGGCAAAAGGAAGTGGGAGATAGATTAGTTCTAAACCCTAGCTTGCTGGAAGCTCCATAACGACCTGGTAGAGTACTAGGCTATGGGCAGTCAGGCAGAAGCCAAATGCCAGAGCTGGAGGGTAAATCAGAGTCATAATCATAATGTGTAGCCAAGAGTCAGAAACCAAAGCCAAAGCTAAAATTTTAACCAGATTTCCAGTCACGAGGTGTAGCCGAAGGGTGGAGATGGGAGTCTCAAGTCAGGACAGAGCTCGGGGTTGGGGCAGGAGGTTAGGGGCTGGGACTGGAGCAGGAACAGGGACTAGAAGCAGTCTTCACGCAGGTGGAGGGTGAGCGCAGCTGCAGACATGGTACACAGTGAGCAGCTGCTGTTCTGCTGTGGGTGCCAGGCTTACAAGCAGGACTGCTGATCCAGCAGCCTCAGGTGTTGTGCCTACTCCATCAGTTCCAAAGCTGCAAAGTTAGTCAGGGACCAGGCCAATAGCTGGTCCTAGCTGGGCAGCACACTCCTTCTTTCGGAGTTGTCTCCCAGGATCCTTTAGAGAGGGTTTCTGGGGTTAGGCCAAGTGGATGGTATGCAGGTGGGTCAGGGCGTGAATGTGTTCCATAGGTTCCCACAGCCGCTCCCCTGGGGCGCATCGCACACAGTCAGATATTGGAGTCTTCCCCAGACTTGGCAGGAATCCAGAATCTGTGGAACTGTTTATTCCTCTTGGTCCTGCATGGTTATCAATGAAAGGGGAGAGGAATAGTGTGGTGTGGGTAGGGATTCTCAGTGAATAGTTTTAAGAGGAAGATATGGAACATGGGATGGGTCTTAACAGATTCTGGCAGCTGCAATCAGAAAGTTACCAAATTAAGTTGCTTTGTGATTGAAAGTGGTCCTAGGTACTCATGATCTAGTTTTGCAGATGAACTGGTGGATCATAGGTTTTGGGAGGACAGCTAAACCTTGTCCCCTACTGTGAGGTTGGGAGATGTCTAAAAGTGTCAGTGGGCATGGTGCTTGTATGCTGTCTCAGCCTCTAACTGGCACTTGAGTTCCTAAAGTATTTGGTGAATATGTGCGGTGATGACTACAAAGATGGGCAGGGATAAATCAAGGGAGATTTCTGGATGATACAAAGGGTGGAACCTATAATTCATGAAGAAAGAACTCTGTTGGGTTGTGGCATGTGTAGAGTTGTTGTAAGCAAATTTGACTCGGGGAATATGTGCCAGTCAATCATACTGGTGATAATGTAGGAAGTACAATAGATACTGCTTCGGGACTTGACTGACTTTCTCTGCCTGAGCATTGAAAATAGGGTCATAAATAGTGGAAGTATGAGGTTTGATGCTGAGGAGTCACAGAAATTTCCATCAAAAGCAGGAAACAAACTGGAACCTCTGGTCAGATAGCACACTTGTGGGCAATCCATGATGGGAAAGATGTTGACTTCAAACAGATGGGACTTTACTTAGGCTTTGGGGAGGCTGCAATGCAGTATAAAATGGGCCTTTACTTAGGCTTTGGGGAGGCTGCAATGCAGTATAAAATGAGCCACCTTCATCAGGAGCTCAACCACCACTAGAATCATGGTGTACCCTTGAGATGGTGGTAGCTCCACAATGAAGTCCATCAACGCAATGGCCCAAGGCCAGGGTGGAGTAGGCAAGGGCTCGAGAAGACCAAACAGATTTTCCTGGGGAGTCTAATTCTGGGCATAGAGATCACAGAATCAGATATAAGTTGCTACTGAAGCCCATTGAAGTGGCCACCAGAAACTCTTTGACACCAGGGCCTGGGTTTTGAGTTGACTGAAGTGACCTGCCAGAAGAGCACCATGGCAGATTTGTAGGTCTTGTAGCCTGTGTGGGACATTGGATATGTAGATGCACCCCTTCCAATACAGGATTCCATCACTAAGGGTGCAGGCTGAGGCAGTCTGGGCATTAGCATTGTTCAGGGCTTGGTGGATATGAACGGCGAAGGGATCATTGGGCAGCAGGAACCAAACTGTGTTACCTGAAATGAAATTTTATGACTTAAGGATGATGGATGGAATCTCTTGGTCAGGTTCACAGTACTCCCCCTTTTGGGATAATGTATCCACCTTCCTGTTCTTAGTCCCTGGGGTAGTAGGTCAATCATGAAGTCAAATGGTATAAAGAAGAGGGCCCAGTGGGTCTGTTGCTGATTTAGGTGCTGAGCTGTCTTGAGCAATTCCAGGTGCTTGTGACTAGTGAGAATGTGGGCTGGGAACCTAGTGCCCAACAAGAGGTGCTGGCATTCCTCAAAGGCTGCTGTGATGGCCAGTAGCTCCTTATCAAGGATGTTCTAGTTTTGCTCCACTGAGCGTGAGCTTGTGCATGTAAAAGGCCCAAGAGTGAAGCTGACCATTGGAGGCCACCATTTGGGAGAGGACTCCTTCCAGTGCAAAGTTCAAGACATCCACTTCCACCATGAACGGCTGGCCCAGGCCGAGGTTAACCAAGATGGCACTGTGATAAATTTCAGCTTTAGGCACTCAGAAGCTGGTTTCGACTTCTGGGAACCAAGCAAACTGATCTCGCTTCCATCAGAGGGCTGTGATGGGGTGAACAATGCCAAAAAAACCTGTCTAAAGAAACTGGTGAATCCTAGAAAGCACTGTACCCCATGGATGTCCTTGGATGCTGTTCAGTTGGAGATGGCTGTCACTTTTTGTAGGTCCATGGCCAGTCTTTCAGAAGAGATGATGTAGCCAAGAAACCCTAGTGTGTCCTGGTTGAACTAGCATTTCTCCGGCTTGTTATACATGCAGCACTGGCAATGCCTTTCCAAGACACCCCATACGTGCTGGCTGTGCTGCACTTGGGTCACTGGAAAAAGTGTCATTGAGATATATAATGAACCAATCTAGCATGCCCTGGAAAATGCTGAAAAAAATGTTGGAAGTTTGCGGGATCACTGCACAGACCAAATGGCATGACAAGGTATTCAGTGTGTCCATATGAGGTATGGAAGGCAGTTTTCTAATCATCTTCTTCTCATACCTGCACCAGTTTACAGGTCCCACAAAGATCTAACTTCATAAAATTTCAGGCAGAGCATAACTGATCTAGGAGTTCATGAATGAGGGGGTGCAGGTAATGGTTATGAACAGTCTCCTTCTTGAGGGCCTGACAGTCAATGCAGGTCTCAGAGCACCATCCTTTTTATTAAAGAAGATCAGGGCCCCTTGTGGAGAAGTAGATGGTTAGATAAACTCCTTCAGCAGTCTCTCCTGCAAATAGATGCAAAGGGGCTGAAGCTCTGGTTCAGCAGGCATGTACATGCAGATGAAGGGAGTTAGGCTGTTGGATATATGGAGCAGAAGTAGAGTGTCAGTATTTCCCCTCTTGAATACATCTTCAAGGTCATGGTAACAGAGGTATTTTGGCGGCAGCAGGCAGGATAGTCAGAGAAGTCCCAGCTTGCCTGTGCCCTTTCCTGCACAGCAGAGATTCCTCACATGATGACACAAGCTGCAGAGAATACCATTGTTCTCCTCAGGATTGGGAAGGCAGAATCACTGGGAGCAAAAGCATACTGTCCCTTTTCACCAGTGGATACAGGATCATTGGCAGGATGACCTGAGTGCACACAGCCCGCATCAAACCAATCTGAAGGATTTCCCAGTGCCACGAGAAAAAAATGATTCCTAAGGAGGCGTCTGGTGGATTACCAGCCCCGAGGCCAGAAGCAAGCATTGAAGGTTTCCACCAGCTACATGGTATCCTGGGGCCCTTAGCCACATCCTGGTCCATAAAGTTACCTGACGCTCCTGAGTCAAAGCCTGCAGATGGACTACTGGGCTTGCTGAGAGTAGAAGCTGCAATGGCAGTCAGAAACACATGAAGGGCGGGCTCTCAGTTGCTTCCATCTTGATAGATGTGCATGGTGGTTGAGAGTCTTTGGAGGGGGAAAAAGACAGGCCCATCCCAGATCCCTTTATCAGAGCTGGGGCTTGGTGTTTACTGACTCAAAGATCGTCTCAGCTTTGAGGGGCACCTAGAGGTGAAGTGTCCAGTGCCCAAACAACATAGACACAGACCCAAAGTTCAATATCAGTGTTTCTCAGCCTCAAACAGGCATGAACAGGCCAGTTGCTATGCATAGGTTCTGGGTCCTGAAGTAGGGTGCGCCGTTGAGGAGTTGGAGGCCAGGGAATCATTAGGACTTGAACAGCTGGGCCATAAGTTGATCAGATAGTCGGGAGAGGGCAATGGTTTTACCCACACCATTCGCCTTTTAGATCATCATTCAGTGCAAGTCAGAACTGATGGACACTGTATGGCCTCATTCCACTTGGTATCAGTGGAGAGATGATGGAAGTTGGCAGAGTACTGAGCAGCTGATCGAGGTCTCTGCCGCAACATTTGTAGGGCAGCTTCAGAGGTTCATGTAGTGTGGGGGCCACAAAAGATAACCAACATGGCCTTAATGAACTTCTCCTATTGGCCTAGGAAGGGGCTCTACAGTTCCAAAAGGCTAAGGCCTTCCTAGCGAGCAGATGAGCCCAACGGGGGCCTGGTCTGTGGAATGAAATTAGGGGCACAGCAAGAAGGGGAGCTAGAATTGGTTTAGAAAGCTTCAGAACTGACCACAGTCACCATCAAACTTGTCTGGGAGCAGGATCTTTGGCTCCCAGAAGGCTAGCACCACAGCTGCCTGGGCTTGTAGGGGCACATTCTGTTCCTACAAGGTGGAAAGCCATGTCTGCATGCTCTGTATGCCGACAATAAGCTCTGCCAGAAAAAAAACCTGGCTGTAATGGTTGAAAGTCTGGCCTATGATTAGAGCTGGGTCCAGTAGAGCAGAGTCAAGGATCAAGCCAAGGGTCAGTACTACAGCGACAGAAGCCGAACGCCAGAACAAGAAGGTAAACCAGAGACATAATCAGAAGGCAGAGCTGAGTATCAGAGCCAAGAGTCAGATGACAGGTCAGAGATGGGGCAGGAAACAGGTACAGGCAGGGGTTGAGACTGGAAGCAAGAGCTGGGCAAGTGCAGCTGTGGGTGTGGTACATATCGAGCAGCTACTGTTCTGCTTACCAGGTACCAGGCTTACAAACAGAACACTAGTATTTTAACTATACTAACCCCACAGGTGTGCCAGACTGGTTTCCAGCTATGCATTTGTCAGTGTTCAGTAAGGCCCGGGGCATTGGCATGGGTTGTCATCTAGTCTGACAGTGTCATACCTCGTTTGCAACTTATCTGTAAAATGTTGGCCTATGCAAATAGTAGGTTGACGTACGTGTCAGAATGCAGTTTTAGCTCCAGGGGTGGCCTCTCCCCTCCACCCCAGACAAACGAGCAAGTAAAAACCCAACACCACAGAAAACAAGCAGTAAAAAGCACAACTACTGTAAGATAACTGGATGGAGCCAAAGAGGATGACAGAAGTAGACAGATAAAAATAAACTTTAGGTGGATAAGCAAAAATGTATTAGTTTAAGTTATTGTGATTTGTTTGTGAGAATGTTTTAATGATGGATTTAGAATAGATAGGTATATGGATGAGGTAACTTGGTAAACTGAGTCTCTGCAAAGTTACAGAACAGGGGATAAAAGATTGATGATTAAAAATAAGAGAGTTGAGAAAACACAAGGGCAAACATCGCAGAGACCAGAGATTTGAGAAGAGTCACCCTGTTCCCAAGGAAGGTAACTGGATCATATACTTTTCTTGCCTTATCTGTTTTTGTATGTACATATCTATGTTTTGAATATGTAATTCACAGGTGATAGCATTGTCTTAAAATGTACATAATGTCGGCTAAAATAAACTGTTTAAGGCTAAACTGAGGTAGGTCTAATTTTTCACCCAACATGAACATGTTTTCCTATTTCCTGTATACAACAAGGAATGAAAGTAGAGATACCAATAACTCCATTATGCATGTCTGAAGATAAGAGGGAACATACTTAACATCAGTTCCTAGTGCTTAGGACTTTGCACAAGTGCAACAGTCAATTTATGTTCCACATATACAGAAATGGGGACTTAATTTTCATTTTTTGCTTCTCAAAAGAGAAACTGCACTATACTGACTCCCAATCCTAGCGTCCTTTGGAGACACCTAAGGTTTGGCAGCACCTTTTTGTCCCAGCACTCATAGAACCAAACAAACCATATCACAGGCTGTTTTTACAGTAAACCAACTGTCACAGCATGAATCTTTAAATATTTTCGTATGACTTAAAATGAATAAGAAAAAGCTAAGATAATGGTTAGATAAAGTATCTGACACAATTATATTTATATAATCTCCTGTAGGCAGCGGCTTTGCATGCAGAATAATAATCCTTTCAGGGGATACTGGGGAAAGGAACAAGCTTTAATGGGGAGATACACACCTTCTAAAACAAAAAGCAAGACATTTCTCCTAGATCTAACTGCCTACCCATTTAATTAAACAAAACCAATAGGACTATGTAATCTGGCCCTATGAGGAGATGTTCAATAATATTACAATGGAAGATGGAAAAAATTAGAGAGAAGAATATGAGAAGCAAAAAAGTTGGAAGATTAAGTTTAGGGTGGCATATTTAGCTTTGTGGAGGCTATTAAAGGATCTCAAATATTGCAAAAAATTTTGAAGGTTGTTCTGTACCTTGTAGATGAGTCTTTAGTATGATGCTGTCTTTCTTAAAGGCTCAATAAATATGTTGGTGAATTTTCTCATCTTGGATATAAAAGCTGAGAGCGCTTCAGGCTAAGAAGCCTTTTGTCTGGCACTATAAGAAAGTCAATAATCAAGTTCAAACAAATTAAATTTAAATTACCTATAGTCCACTCCATAAAAATCCTGGAATTATTGACTGACTTGCATAGCTGACTGAAAATGAAAATAAAAATTGTCCTTATGACTCAGTTTCTTGGTAAACACTATTGAACAGCAAAAGAAAGATAACTTGCCTTCTTTCCATCTGACTTTGCTGAATTCCTTCCCTAACTCAGCTCAGCTTGTTGAATACCTACTACATTTGGGGAGGGGGGAAATTTAAACATGAACTGATCATATATATGCTGTCTGTGAAGTGCAGTATAGTAAGGAACTATGTTTTTGTGGCATTTCCAAGGAAACTAATGCAGAAGGTTAGTTTTGTGTTCAATCAGCAGCGAATCTACCAATTCTCCTTTCACGGACATCCCCGGCACCCAGTTCAGTTATTTGGACTTGTCATTGGAAAGAGAATTTCTCACCTGTTTAAAAGACAACGAATTTCTCAGAAAAAAAGGCATCCACAATCTTGCACATGAGTATAACTATCTTTTTTGCTGTCCTTTAGGTGCATTATTGTATTTATAATAATTCAGCTTGAACTCAATATTAGGTTACATGAGATCCTCTGGTAAAGAAGCAGTCTATGCCAAGATGTCTGCAAATAAGTGGCATTTATTAAGACTTCATTACAGTCCTTGCTCAGTTTTTCCTTGCTTTGGTGGGTGTAAATCTAATGGTCAGATTTAAATAAAGTTTACATTTAATTTTAATTGTATAAGTTATTTTACAGTGGTTGAGCCTGAAAAAAAATCAGTAGCCTCTCTTCTCTTTACCATATGATTTAAAAACAAACCAACCAAAACAAATCAGTACATATTTACAGTATAGTTTCAGGGAGAGTTTATTATGCAGCATTCCTTTCACCTAATTAAGAGTACATCAGAGTGCTCTACAAATCTGGAAAAAAGATCCAAATCTCCTTTATTAGTGTACTAAAACTAATTAGAAAGTGATAAATAACACAAATTTTGCTCATAATAAATTTCTAACACTGGTCAATAGAGACCACATTAAGACTTTATATATGAAACTATTATATATCTCTTGAACTTAACTTATTAGAGAACAATCAACAAGCTAGTGGTTCTCAGACAGACAGTTAAATTGGATTATTTTTGTTTGAAAGGAGAAAATACAAAGTGTAACATCTCACATTTGAAATGCAAGAAGTGTTCTACACTTCAAGCACTGCTCAGCTACATAATAAGCTAGAGCAAAATCATTTTAACAGAAAACATTGACATCTGAAGTTTCGCAAGAATACAATTAAAAATCACAATGCCAATTTCATCCACATTTAAGAACGTGACTCAAAAGGTGCAATGATGTAATTTCCTGATACCACTAAACATAGCAGTGAGGAATACTGTAAAGTTAAGGGTCCTTTGGTTTGCTTTTTTATTTTTAAAATACTTTTTGAGACAGTTCAAAAAGTAAATAACATGTTCTGATATTTACATAATAAGTAACAAATTAAACTTTTCCCAAGCTACTAAAGTGGCTCCCAAAAGGAAGCAACACATTTGATAAGACCAAGATAAGTAAAAAGAGAAATGAAAAGAAAACACCTTTCACAATTTACAAAAAAAAAGGAAAATATAGCAGTCTCAACAGTAAACTGTATTCCACCCTGATCACAAACATCTTAAATATTGTATTTTAAATATTATATTTTAAAAAATATAGAAATCATCTCCTTCTGAGTAGATAAATATAATAGTTACCCTTTCTTCCTCCCTCACTCACCAAAAATAGCTGTTTTGGGGTACTTCTGCATGAGGAGAAAATAAACTTTGGAGTGAGTATTGCAGAATATTTGTGTTATACAATAATACTCATAGTTGCTTCGTAAATCTTTTGTGGAGTAATGCAGCTCTATCACCATGATAACTACTGTTATTAATACTGCAGTCTGTGCAACTCATCACCAAATGAGTCTTGTCTATAACTGATATCAGCCATCATCCATATCAACAGCAATTTCTCAACGAAGGCCTAACCCTGCTGTCCTTACTGGGTACATCTTCACAGCGATTAAACACCCGCAGCTGGCCTGGGTCCTTCTGGGCCCCTCTCCCCTCATGAGGTCCCTGAGTTCAGGTTCCAGCCTGAGTTTAAACATCTAGACAGCTTTTTTTCAGCCCCACAGCCCAAGTTTCCTGAACCTAAGACAGCTGCCAGCCATGACCATGCCATGCCACAGGTCATTTTTTTCAAGTGCAGATATACCCAGTCAGAAAGAATGCAGAACTGACTGACAAATCATCAACTCCTGACACTGTTTCTAGGGAATTGAAGAAAGTCTGCTGAATGAGGGTGAAATTATGCACAAGATCAATGCATAATTTAAGTCCCACTTACCTCTCAGTTATAAGATGTAATTTTCACCCTAGCAAGTGTAGAAAAATGAGGCACACCACTGAGAGTGACATCAGCTGAGGGTGTAGGTTGCTTTTTTAGTAGATCATGTGATCCCAGTTTCACTTCTTTCTCCATATATTTAGGAATTTGGCATTTTTTGTATATTGAAGAAGAAACAAAGGTCTCATTCTACTCTTCCATGTCCATCTCAGCTAACTCAGGCATTTTGTTGCCTTCCTGTCTGAACCCCATTGGAAGCTAACTTTTAGGATGCGAGCAGTTAGACTTTCAAGATGTGGATGATAATTCCGATCATTTAATATAACTAGGTGCTACGGTGATAGAGGCCATATAAATACCAAGAAATATGCTCTTTCAGTAAATATTTGGCTACCATTGCATTGTGTGTACATCTGAGCGTGTGGTCACAGAGAGTCACTTCAGACTCAGCTTTTGCTGAGAGAGATAATATTAGTATTCACGTGGGCTGTGTTCAGGAGACTGTCACACAATGTTAAGAACAAGACTGATACCCTTATGTGCCATGACACTGTGAATGAGAATATCAGGAGAGCGATACAGCTGAATAGAACAATGAAAACAAACACTTTAATACCACAACCAAATAAGACTCTTTACTGGTTTGTTCAAAAGCATGCATTGAATTGTAAGCACTTTTTCACCATTTGCTCCCTAAAAGAGAGACAGACACACATAATACATATTCAAACTGAAACACAGCAGCCACATATAAAATACTAGGTGAGTATAATTTGTTCACAATGTTAGCAACTCTTGTGCTTTTATTGTCAGTATTGCAATATTTGGTGATTTTAAAGTTCCAGTCCCTGGAGACAAGATTACACAAGAACAACAGCTTTCATTTAAAACATTTCTAGCCCTCCTGGTTGTGGAGAGCATCTTGAAAACATTAACCCTAAAAAGCTCAAAAAACAGAAGGAAGATAAGAACCCCAAATTAGTTTATTTTATTTGTTAGTCTCATAATTTTGGCAGCTTGACTCAATATATTTTTTTAAATGCTTGGAGTTGGCAGTTAGAGCTGTGTGGAGAACAAACATCCTGTTTTGTGGAGGATTTTGTGGTTTCAACATTTGTTTTCATTCTGATTAGGAATAAAACTCAAAAATTTGAAATTTTATGCACGAGAAAATGCCAGAAAAACAAATATCACTGGGCCAATCAAAATGTTTAGTTTAGAAAAACAACAAAATGTTGCATTTCAGTTTTGAATTTAGTTTAACTTCATATTACAATATTTTATATAACAGCAAAAAGCAAATCATTTTGAAAGGAAATATCAAATATGTCATTCAGAATATATTAAAAGAAGATGCTATGTCTCTTCCAGTTTATCACCTAAACAAGATTTTGGCAAAAATCAATATGATTTTATGAAGCGTTTAAATGTTGATGGAACTGCATTCCCTTATGCAAAATGGTTCAGTTAAAATAGTTTCCAACCTGTTCTGTTAACAATACTGTGATCTGTCACCAGTGCTTAGCAAATAATCTGCTAAATTCTGCAAAAAGGGCAAGCAAAGAAGTTCTATTTCTACAAACCCCATTACAGTGCAATCACAGCACATAAATAAGCATGGTGGTTATGAGGTCACATGTTGCATGACCTAGCATCATGGGATAAATGAAGGTACAACTTATGCAAGTTGGACAATTGAAAAAATAATTCTCCACACGTGCTCATAGCACATTTCATATATATGTTTCAGTGGTACTTTTATGGTTGAAAGGTTACCAGTGCTGTTACTCTTCCCACATTAAGCAATGACATGAAAAGAGTCGCTTCATAAAGATGGCCCCTACTGTCCAACAAGCTAAGATACCTCCCATACAGTCAATGAGTAATATCATTCAATAATTCTTCTAGATAAAAGATTGAAATAGCTGTTTTACTAACTAAAGTGATGTAATTAAACACTCACCATCTACAAGATATCTTCACCTACCATCTTTCTCCTTTCTAAACTAACACAGCAAAAGGAAATAAGAAATTACTAGGCTAGGAATGTCATCAGATCTCATAAGATGTCATAAATTTCATAAGATTTCCAGTGCTCCTGTTTTCCTCTGGTTTAGACATACTAGAACAATAGCCTGGTGATATTTCTGAGTTAGAAGCCAGGAATGCAAAGGCACATCAATACCTAGTGTATTAAAACACAGACAAATTTTCCAAACCACACACACACATGCACAAAATAAAATCAGATGGACATACAGGTGATGTTTCAGACTTGTTTCTGCTGTATCCAGATCCATCCCTTATTATCTGTTTCATCACTGTGAGGTTTTTTTAAGCCTTGGGACCAAATGCAAGATCATTTATTCATCTTGAAAGGACTGTTTTCATTATTTTGGTATATTTTAAATAATAATTCTCTCTCTATATAACACCACTTCCCACCTTAACAAACACACATTACTCTCATGGGCAAAAATTTCTTAGACATATAGCAAGGATGATGTGTATTGTTATTAGTAGATACATCTTCTATCAGGAGGCTACGTTGGGCACCTGCAGGGGATGGCCTCAGTGATCTGTTTTGTGAGATCTAAAATGTGATTCATACTCTGCACCCTCATTATGGTAGTAAGAAATCCTCCTTATGTTATTACATGGGCTATCTAGACCGGGCGCTGTTGCATTAATTTAGATAGAATAAATAGGCCAGAGATGTTAACATGACCCAGTCATTGGTCAACATTAAATCATGTAAAACAAGGTCCGGGTTTTGGGATACAGAGTCCTCAGCCTGCTTAGAACCATGGCAAACACAGCATTAAAAGTCTTCTTTAACCTTTTATTAAAGAAAGAAAAGGAAAAACAATTAAATCATTTGAAATGTAGAGTATTACGTAAGGCTTTCATTGTAACAATATTTATGTTCCTTCTGCCTTTAGCTGGAGAGTGGTTTTAGATGGAAAAACCTCTTGTTTGAAGGTCTCTTAGGTAGTATCAAATATGGTAATAACTGTCCTTTTGCGGAAAGAAGAACCTGTTGTTGTTGCTGTTATTGGCAAAGTCTGATCCGCTTTCATCCCAGGTGGTTTTGGGGATTCAGCTGCAGCCAGTAGAGGTGGTGGTGACGTCATTCGGCTCCCCCTCTTTGGCCTGCTCTGGTCAGGACATCTAGAGATCAGGATGAAGGCCTGGGATCCCAAGAGATAGTGGATGTAGAAGCCATGATGACGAAGCTTGCTCCAGTAGCCTGTTTTTCTCTCCAAAACCACTTTCTTTAAAGATCCAGAAAGGGGGTGAGGGGCAGAATAGCTCCTCCCCTCATTATTTTGTCCACCAATTAGGCCTAATTTCCAATGCATCAATTTTGGTTCACTAATTTCTGATTCCACACTATTCTTGTTTACCAAACACCATCTTAACAGAGTCCTTGAGTTATATCAACAGACCTTTTTGATATCACTAATTCAGTCTCTCTCCCCTTTGTACATTTCACCAACATTTGTTAATATCAGTTATTGTGGCATTTTATGAATTTTCACATACTTTTTTACAGTTGACCTTAGAATTAGGGTAAATTTCGGAGGTCCAATCGTCACAATATAATATCAGAATAAGTAGAGTTACAGGTGGGTGGAGAGTGGGTGCGAATGCATGGGAAATGGGAGGAGTCTTTGCCCCCTGTACATGCTAGGCACATTAGCGTAACTAGTGAAGGAAGTAAGTAATTTACTGCTGGTAAAGACAGCAACAATACCACCTCTGGGAGCAAAGAGGAAGCAGGGGAAGAACTATAATTTTACAGTGTGTCCCAGCCCTTTCGGAGACTGCTGTTAGAGCGGTACAATTTAGGCTGGACATGAAGTTAAAATCTATCCTATAATTTCAAAGGCTTTCAGATCCCACAGTGATAAACTTCATATAAATATCCTGACAGACCTAACAGATCTATTTTCCTGTCTCTAACTGACTTAAGAAATTGGCCTCCACTCCACCTTTAAGATCCTATGAATCTAGTTTTGCACATATACAAGGGGAGAAAAGATCCAAGGTAGTGCGTTGTGGGTTTTTTGTTTTTGTTTTAATTCCCTAAGGATCTGGTACTAATATTTAGTATCCCAATTTCACATCTAAAGAAATTGACTTCAGTGGGGTAAAGTAAAGTTATCCAAATCTGGTCCTTCATGAGTAGTCCCATTGATTTATTTGGGACTACTTGTGCAGTGTACAAGTTAGAATGAGTAAGGGTAGCAGCATCAGCCCCTATAATCTTTCCTTCTTGTGGAGTCACCCACCATATCTTAATCCTTGAGATTATTCTTCCTGTTTTTAAGGAAAGATTTCAATCTAGCACTAATTTTTGTTAACATATTTTTTCTATTTCATTTAATATCAGTATTCTGGACAAGCTTCAGCCCAATAATTTTGAAACATTAGAACAAAATGATCTTTCATTTCATCAATAAATATTTCAGCTCTTTGTATCAAAGTTTGGCAGAGAGTGGAAGATTTTCTGTTCACAGAAACTAAGCTCTGAATGCAACACAGCTCCAAATACACTATCTCCAGCAATGTTTTGGAGAACTAGCAAACCTCTATGGCTAGAGAATATGACAGTTTCCATGGAGCATCTAATTCAATCCAACTAATCTGTTCTAATTTTCAGAACGGACTGGTAAAGCAAGCTGAGATAAATAGGTAGTCAAACACATTGCCGAACTACTACCCCAAGGGCACCTTCAAAAAATAGGCATTAATCAGTGTTTTGGATAATTGAGTCAATTTGGGGTCTACTTACAATTTTCAGGGAGCTGAAGGTCAGGATTTCTTACCATGAACAGCCATGGGTAGTACTGAACAATAATAGGTAATAATAGTTTAGAGTAAATCAGACATCGGACTGTGTTTTGCAGAGCAAACAGTAAAGACGTGTTAAGCTAAAGATACATGAAAATTATGGATAGGTCAAGTGAACTGAATATCATAGTTATAATACAATAAAATAAAATAGTAACTGCTAATAATGTAAGGTTTTGAAAGGACCAAATTCACAAAGTGCCAACGGCCCAGTGTAATAATAAGACGTGCTTCTAAAGAGTCAATGCACAACTTTATAGAAGTTGGACAGAATGTTTTTCATTCCTATAATTACAGCATTGCTGCCCCCGTGACTCATTTTACAAGGTAGTCCTTTCCCCCTATATTTCTGCAGCACTGGCTTGTAAAGCATGAGTTGCATTTAGTGATAGCGAGGGAAATCCTAGAGCACTAAAGTCAATGGGAGCTTTGCCATTGACATCAATGGTGCCAAGATTTCACTCAGAAAGTTTATATAACCATCTGGGAAGCTTGATGCCAGAAATTTCCTTGGAATCTCTCTTTCTTTCTCCAATAGTGTCCTAGCAAAGAGGAAGGATGATGGTCTTTTGGTTAAGGCATTAAAACCCAGATCTCCTGAGTTGAAGCCAGTTCCCAGATCTGCCAAAGATTTCCTGTGTAAATGTAGGCAAGTCAGTTAGGCACAGATCTTAAACAGTATTTAGGCCCCCTTTCCACACTGAAATCCATGGGAGTTAGTTGCCAAAATATCTTTGTTGACCTTGGGCCTTAGCGTCTGATCCTGCTCTCATTGATTTTGGTGACTTTGGTTTAGGCTATGTCTATATTACAGACTTCTACCAGCATAGCTACATCAGTAATGGTTGTGAAAGTGTGATTGTGATGTACTGATATAGTTATACTGGCAAAACTCTTCTTTTACTGGTATAGCTTGTTTCAGGAGAGAGGATGTGTCGCAGGGTGGGTATATCCTGTGATGGGGTGTCTGGTTGTGGGGGAAACAAAATGGGGATTTGATGGCTAAGCTGCCCTTGTATTTCATGTCAATATGGTGACCCTGGCTCCCCTGGCAGTGGGGCCCAGAGCCTATGTATTGGCATTTCTAGCTCAATGGCCGGAGTCTATATGGAAGCTCTTCTGCTCAGGGCAACAGGACTCAGTGGCCAGAGCCTATCTGGAGTCCCTTTGATGGTAAAGCCCAACTTCTAGGTGGTTGTGACTGCATCCAGAGGTGAGTGCAGTCGAGGTAGGGGGACCAAGACTGTCCTTTCTCCACCATGTCTCAACTCAGGGCACTGAGGAACCAGTACTTTTGTGAATAGTCTCAGTTGCTACAGATTAGTTGTTACAATCCCAATCCCAGGGTTGTTTCCTACCCTGATTTATAGTGACAATAATCTCGTGACCTCAGTGGTCCCTTCTCTGTCAGTCTCAGAGGTCTGCTGGGTGTCCACCAGGATCTCTGTGGCCTGCGGCTCTGGCAGCTTCCTGGTAGGAGCCTGCAACAAGGGTCTTGTCTCCTCTATGGTCAGCCCATGAGCTACTCCTCTTTATACTATGCTTCCAGTCTGAGCATGCCCAGCAGGAGTGAGAGGGCATGGCCTCTTCAGCCCACAGAGTGTGGTTAAACCCTGAGGAACCAATATAGGGTAGGTACATCCCATCATAGGGTAGAATAAGCTATTCTAGCAAAAGTAAAACTTTGTTATTATAAACTGCATCCACACTAGGAATACTTTGTCAGTATAATATACCAGTATGACTATATTGGTAACTTGTTCCTTATGTAGACATGGCCTTGGTTCCTATCTGTAAAGTGGGAATAACAACATTGCTCTGGCTCAAAAGTGGATTGTGAGGAAAAATATGTTAATTTTTACAAGGCATCCATGTACTAAATTGCTAAGGGTTATATAAAATACTTAGGTAAAAATTTTCTTCTTTGCAGGTCCCAAGGCAACAGATCAATGGAATTTTGCAGAAGTACTTCTGATTTGAACATTTATACAATGTTGCCACATTTACAGGCAAAGTTAACTTTTCACTGTAGATTTTTTTCTACAGATACCTGACTGTTTTTTATTTCAAATTTTGATTTAGCCATTTAACCCTGTCTCTTGACACTATCCTTACTCTGTAATGTGGCCATTATCAGTGTTCTTTCCAGAATTATTTCTAAAACCCACACAGAGCATTTTAGAGTCAGGCAGAGATTTTAACACTATGATCAAATAAGCCTGGTTGTCTGCTATAAGCTTTCAAGTACCTTCACAAGATTGTGCAGCTAGTTTCTCCAAGTTCAGCAAAGTTTCCTTACCTTCTGCTGTCCGATAATAGATCAAAGGGCATATATAATCATTTACAGTTCTCCTTCACCCACACTAATTCAAAAAAGATGCGGGGAGGGAAGGGGAAATCAGCATTCATGTTGCGCTCCCTGTCAGTACCTGGTCCAGGCTGGGAAGCTAATAATCCAACCAGCAGACCAAATTTGGTGACGAATCCTGGTCATGTGTCACCCAATGCACATTGTGCATACAATAAGAGGATTCACAAAAGTTAAACTTCTTAATCAGAATATTAATTGATGAGCCCTTTAAATTCAGCCCTTTGTTCAGGATCCCAAACAAGCCCTGCCCCTTTTGAGATTTACCAGTGGTAGTAGAGAAACCCAGGCCCACTCATTACTTGGGATTTCCAACCCAGGGACCCTATAAACAACCACCATGGATTGCTTACCTCAATCCTCTCCTGCAATTTCCCTGGACCTCCTCTTTTTCTTTTATCTCCAGGTCTATCTCAGAGCCAACATCCCCAGTTTCTTCTCCCTCTGCCATCTCAGCATACATGTAGCTAGCCATAAACTCCAGCTATTTATCAGGCTCCTTTAGCCAGAAAAGACTGACCTACTGTCTCCCTGCAGCTCCTTTCATATGTACCTTCTGGGCACTGACTAGCTGTTTCCGTGAGGCCTTTCTAGGCAGACCTGGGGGACCCACCTTCATTGCTCCTTTCCTGTCATATCACTGCTTCCTGCAATGGAGAGTAGTAAGACTGCAGGGCTTCCTGAACAGAAACAGAAAGGCCCATGATCCATGAGGAAAGGTTAAAAAACTGGGCATGTTAAGTCTTAAGAAAAGAAGATTACTATCAAGACCCACTCAGTCTTCAAATATGTTATGGGCTGTGTAATGTGCAGAGGCGGAAGGGAAAGGGAAGCCTCTACTGACTACAGGCAAGCAGCCTGGCCACACACCCACGCAGCTGCCACCACCACCAATCATAGTAGCAGGCATCCACAGATACAACCTTAGAGGAAATTAGGCCTGCTATAAAAGAAGAGCACTCAAAGAAGGAAGAGAGACAGAAAGGCCTGGGATAATGCTGTCTCCAGAAATACAGCCCAAAGAGACTGAAACAGACCACTAGGGGTAATTAGAAGCTTAGGGCCAGGAACTGTCCTGACCATAGGCTAACCAAAAAAGCCAGGTTGAGTGCAGTAGAGACCAGTAGACACCAGTGACAAGCTATTATAAGGAGGATGTGGATCAACTGTTCTCCATGTCTACTGAAAGTAGGACAAGCAGTTAAGGGGCTTAATCTTCAACAAGGAGATTTAGGTTAGATATCAGGGAAAAAATTCTAATTATAAGAGTAGTTAATTTCTAACTATAAGAGTAGTTAAGCTTACAAAGTGAGCTTGTGGAATCCCAATCATTAGAGATTAGACAAACACCTTTCAGGGGTGGTCTAGGTATATTGGCCCTGACTCACTGTGGAGGGGGATGAACTAGATGAACTCTCAAGGTCCATTCCAGATCTACCTTTCAATGATATTATGATGAAATCCCAATGATTTAGCAAATAGGAAATTTTATCTCATGGAAAAAGTGTCAGAATATCTGTCAGCTGATTGACTGGAAGCTCTTGACCTATCAGCTTTTGGAGCTGTACTTGCTATTTGAATCCTTTTTGAACATTTCTCTAATTTGGCCTTCATTTTTTAGGAATTTTTTTCAGCAGTGATTAGATTCTATTTAGATTTTTATACCATACCCATCATCATGGTATCTGTGCTGCTTGCAGTGACTCACATGAAGAAAAGTGGGTAATAGGATGTTAAGTTGAGAGAAGAAATGAGTAGAAAGTACTAAATATTAAAGGCGGGTGCTTCTGTCTAGAGCTGGCTGAAACATGGTGAAGATTTTTCACCTTCCAAAACTTGTCAAAATTCAATTTTTTAAAAAGTTGTGGCCAGCCATACTTGTGACCTGTACTGCAACCCACCAGCCTGAATTCAGGTACTGATGGTGCAGAAACACAAAATGTACTCTTTCAATTAATGTTGTTCTAATCTATTGCCAATTTTGGGTGAAAACTCTAGGTCTGATGCGCTTTCATCACTCTCATCATACCCTAGTACTGACTGCAAAGCCTATTAAGCAGACAAGTTTTCATTCCATTCATTTAAAACATGCTTGGTAGCCATTTGATAAAGGCAGCATGGGTTTAAAAATGTTAATTGGATCACTTTTTGTTATTTCTGAGCACTGCCACCGGGCACTCATCATTGATTTCCTTTCACTGCTCCACAATGAGCTGCCTCCGACACTGTACCTCAACTTGTAATTAACTTAAAATTACTGCGACAACCCTGTCATTTCAGATTTTCATCTTTTGAGGTTTATATTTTGACGAAATTTCATAGAATCAGCCCACAGCTGCAAACTAATAGTCTGTAACAAATCTAAATGTCAACTGTAATAACAAAGTAACAAAGGGAAAGTTAGCCCAAGACACTGCTAGAGGTCCCAGTTGCACAAGCTCTGAAAGTACTTCTGGTTAATCAGCCATCCCTGAATGAGGAGGGCATGTTATTACCACTTTCCTTTCTGCTAGTGCTCTCTCAGGACCACACAACAACAGATATTTAACAATGTGTCAAAGAGACACTGTCAAGGTTCCTTCCCCACTCTGAACTTTAGGGTACAGATGTGGGGACCTGCATGGACACTTCTAAGCTTAATTACCAGCTTAGATCTGGTATTGCTGCCACCACCCCCAAGCACTACTTTTCTTCCCTGGGTAGTCTTGAGAGACTTCACCAATTTCCTGGTGAACATAGATCCAAACTCCTTGGATCTTAAAACAAGGAGAAATTACCCATCCTCCCTCCTTTCTCCCACCAACTGCTGGTGGATCCAGATCCAACCCCCTTGGATCTAAAAACAAGGAAAAAATCAATCAGGTATTTAAAAAGAAGGCTTTTAATAAAAGAAAAGAAAGGTAACAGAAAACCTTCTGGGAGAGATTAGCATACCAGCTACTCTCACAGACAACAGATTCAAAACACAGAGGATGTTCCCCTGGGCAAAAATCTTAATACAGACAAGAATACCCAAATTTGATAATTCCCTTAATGGTACCAAGACAAGTTACAAAGGAAATAAACATAAACCTATTTATCCCTTTCTAAAACTTTCTACTCTGATAAGAGGCTGGTTCCTTGATCTTTTTCACTCCTGCTGAAACTGAAACTCTAAACAAAGGAAAACTTCCCTCCTTCCTTTTGAAACATCTTGTTCTCCCATTGGTTCCTCTAGTCAGATGTCAGCTAGGGCTAGGTGAACTTCTTAACCCTTTACAGGTAAAAGAAGCATTAACCCTTAACTATCTCTTTATGACAGACACCGCCAACACCACAATCTCGCTTCAGCCACAGTGATGCTACTGAGCACCATGACAGTGGTACTGAATGGTCAGCCCTTTCTCCTTTTCCACTTACCTGATATAGGCATAAAATCAAAAATAGTTCAAGTGTCATCAAAATTCAAAGGAATTGAAGTAACTGACACCACTAGTGCAATTCACATGATAATAAAAAAACATCTCCCACATGGTTGTGAAAAATGACTGCAGAATCTAATAAAAATGATAAAGAAGGAGAGACAAGTAGAACAAACAAACAAAAATCAATCAAGTATCAAACTTGTAATCAAGAAACATTACAACCTTTGAATAGTATGATATTCATGTTTTTTTTATCTCAACACTGATCTCTCGATACTAGTCAGAACCTGACTAGCTAGCAAGCAAATGTAAACTCAAACACTTACGTGCCAGATATAGACAGCTCACTTGTATTGTATGCCACTTTGGATCCATACACAGAACCCATCACATGCCAGCTACTTGATTTGAGGTGGATTATGAAGGCGACCCATTCAATTAAAAACAAAGTCCACAGTAAATTAATCTCTTTCCTTTTTCCCCCATTGCTTTCTATTTCTTTGTCCCTGGTGGTAATGTTTAGCGCAATGGTGTTGAGTGACAGTGGGAAAATCTCATGGTGGTACTGTAGATGATTATTTTAAAAATATTGTTATGAAAACTGTCCTTGACTGTAATATTTCATAACTTAAGCTTTCAAAATTCCCCAACACTTTCTTTAACTGCTTGATTCTTCACTAGAGTTGTGCGAACAGCTGACTTTTCAGTTCTGAAAAACAAAATACAAAATATTGTTACAGGTTGAGTGACCTGACCACCAGGCTGTACAGTCATTCTCATTCTCTCTCTGGCCCAATGACTTTTTAGTTATGTATAAAAAGCAGATCATCTTCAGCAGAGAGCACCACCCTCCTGAATACCCCATAACCTGGTGATTAAAGCACAGTAGACATGGATTCAAGTACCTGTTCAAGGGTGAGGATTCAAAACTGTGTCACCCATATCCAAGGTGAGTGCCCTGACCACTGGGCTATTAGGTACAAGGGGGCGGTACCACTTCCTCCTTAGTTTTGTGAATGACATCAAAGTCCCTTTGTGAATCTAATCTGAAAAATCAAAATGTTTCTCTTCAGAAATATCAAAATGAACTGTTTAGAGAGGCAAGGCAGATGAGGTAATATCTTTTATCGGACCAACTGTTGGTGAGAGAGAGAGACGAGCTTTCGAGCTTACATGGAACTCTGCTTTAGGTCCAACAAAACCCAAAGAAGAGTTCTATATAAACTCAAAAGCTTGTTTCTCTCACCAACAGTGGTTGGTCCAATAAAAGGTATTGCCTCACCCACTTTGTCTCTCTAATATCCGACACAACTACAACAACATTGCATAACATGAATCATTTGACATTTCCAAAAAAAAATATTCTTCCTTCCTGCCCTAGCAAAAACAAGTTCCTGAAATTGACACAAATTTGCAAAATGTTTCAGTCAACTTGAATCTGCACTTCTGACTGAAATAAATTCTGGCTGAAACATTTCACCTAGCTTAGTGTACATAGATCATTGAACTGTGGAGAATCCAGAACGACGACTTGGTCTACATATAGATTTCTATCAATACAACTGAAAAAGGTGACTTTGTACAGATTTAGTTAAACCATTGCAGCTTTGTGGATGGATGCTTCACTTTAAACCTGGTCTACATCGGGTTTCGCTTGTGCTTATCATTTACTGACATAAACTAATCCAATATAACCAGTTTTAAACCAGTAGAAGTGAGTCCATATGCAAAGCTACACCTGTTCGACTAACCTCATTTATGTTAAACCCGTGACCAATTTGTGTGTATGGATAAGTCCTGAAAAGAGAGCTACACACTGATCTCACTACTTCACAGAATAAGGTGTCTCACTACTCTCAAAGAAATGCTCTGAAGATAAGATGTACCCACATTTCTGTTCCTTGTAAATTCAGAGCTTCCCTACAGCATGTATCAGTGCAATTTAGTCTTAAGAACAGACGTCACTTTTTCTAATGTACTTGAATTATTCCATTAGAGTTTTTCTATAATAATGATTTACTCAGGCTAGCTTGCCATATTTTTGTCTGGACTATAGACTAAAGCCATAATAAGAACTATTGTAGAAGTTTAAATTCTGGTGAACATACTTATAGACGCTGTATAAAAAAGAAAATAAGCCAGAGGAATATTGTATGCAGACACTGTGCTAGTGCTGACTTCTAGACACTCTCAGTACTTTAAACACAAGAACTGTGGGTCTATGCTACTGTCATTAAAGTCAATGGCAAAATTTTCACTGACTGCAATAGTGAAGGTCTGAGCCTTAATTGAGCTCACCTTCTCAAATGAGAAAATGTACTGTAAAGTTATTCTGTCATTCTACTTCTGGCCTGGGTAATCTGAACCATATTTACTTAGACTGTGTGTGATGTGCTAATAGATCTATTATCAGAAGGTGGAAGCTTTCTCCTTAAGGAGACACATTTATAGCTGAATATATATTACCTTATCTAATGCGGCATTGCTGCAGCCCTTTCAGTCTGTCTCTGGTTTGGAGACAAACAGCACTGCATCAGAGATGCTGGAGGCGGGGGCGGAGGGGGGCCGCAAGGGACACATTTTTCTTTCATTTTCTGCATTATGCCAAAGTCACACAAAATCCAAAATTTGGAACGCTCCAAAACATTTAATAAGCAAATAATTTGAACCTGCAATCTTTATGGTGTGCATAACTCGCACTGAAATCAGAGTTTTATGTGCATATGCCTTCTGGTGAACACTGCCAAGTACCTTGTCTTCACTCAAGACTTTACAGCAAGATAGCTATCTCATGTTATTATCTTGCTGTCAGTGAAGACAAACCTATGTAGCTCAAATTCACACCTTTAAAGTGTACTTAAGCATTTCCACTTCTTTTTGAAGATGGGGAAACTGAGATACAGAGAGTTTAAGGGTACATCTACACAACAACAACAAGAACAAAAAGATCCATAGCAGAGAGTCTCTGAGCCCAAGTTAACTGGCTCAGGCTCACACTGTGGGACTGAAAATAGCAGACTAAATGTTTGGGCTCAGGGTAGAGCCCAGTCTCTGACACCCAGCAAGGGGGATGGGTCTCTGCCACAGGTGGAGGGGTTTGTTGTATGGACATACCCTAAGTGACTTGTTCAAGGCTAAGTATTAAGTCACATGCTAGTTTAGATTTGGTTTGGCATATAGTGTTAGTTATAGTAGCTGGACAGCTTTTCAGTTTAGTGAGGTCTTTATTATAATTAACCCCTTGCTGTCTTGTCACAAATAACTTCGTACGTTAGTCCCTTTCTTGTTTGTGCCATCTCCACACATTCTTCTACTATACTTTAAGGCAGGGCCTAATTTAGGGACAGGTGACCCTGGTGACTGCCTGGGGTTCCAGACTTGAGGGAGCATCAGGCTCGGGATGCTGTTTTTGTTGATAGCGACAAAAGGGAAAATAAAAGATGCCCGCAAAGAAGCCTTCAAAAGCTCAGAATCAGAAGCAAAAAGTTCAATTGTCAATCTAGTTTGAAGCAAGGGACAAATCTGATGGGGAAATATCTGAAATAGGACAACATAGACCAGGCTGTAGGTAGTAAGGATCATCCCAGTGCAGAAGAAATTGAGGAACAAAGATAAATGATGGAAGTCCTATTACTAAGGAATTAGCAGTTTTATCTGAGGATAAAGAATGGAAATGTGAGGAGAATGATGATAAAGAAGAATGGGGATAACATGAAAATGAGATTAATAAGAAAGAAAAATCTGAAAAGGAGAGAAATGATGAAGAAGAATCAGCCTCGCATGATGACAGAAAGCTTGGTGACAAAAATTGCACACCACAAATCGATACATCAAATCCTGCTTTATGGCCAGTGATCTTAAACCCTGCCAATACTGATCATACAATTTTGAACAGGCTGGGCAAAATCAAGGATATGATATTTCAAGTAAATAAGCAGAAGGGAGATTTCTCAAAGTCACACTGCAAAAAAATGCTTGAGAATGGTGAGAAACTGAATCGGTGTTGGCTAGTTTATTTGAAATCAGCTGACAGAGAGTTCTGTTTTTGTTGCAGAATATTTGACTAGAATGCCAAATTATTGCATGTACCTTCCAAGTACTGTTACTGGCATAACTTAGCTTATGCTCTGAAGCAACATGAAAGGTCACCCGGCCATTTTATGGCCTACTCCAAATGGACGGAGGACAAGTCCAGGCTCAACCGGAAGAAATGCATAGACGAAGAAAACCAGCACATTATTAATGTAGACACCCAGCATTGCAGGAATATGCTCAAACATCTGATCTCAATTACCCTCTTCCTTGCAAAGAATAATTTGACTTTCTGGTGCTCGTCCGCTAAGTTGTTCACTGAAAATAACAGTAATTTCCTCAGTTTGGTAGAGCTCCTTGGGAAATACGACAATGTCATGCATGAGTACCTATGTCTAGTAGTTTGTAAAGAAGCTATGGACCATTACTGCAGCAAAACAATTCAAAACAAATTGATCTTATGGCAAGGAAGGTGCTTGATAACCAGGGGTGACTCCAGGCCCCAGCACGCCAAGTGTGTGCTTGGGGCAGCAAGGCTCGGGGGGTGCTCTGCCAGTGTCGCGAGGGCGGCAGACAGGCTGCCTCCAGTGGTTTGCCTGCGGAGGGTCCACTTGTCCCACGCTTCGATGGACCTCACATAGGTGGCCTGCCGTGCTTGGAGCAGCAAAATCCCTAGAGCCGCCCCTGTTGATAACATGTTGATGCAGTTCAGCAAAGCGAAGTATTATGTGAATTGGCTGCACTTCCGACATTATTCACAGTGAAAAGACGTCATTTACTGTAAGATTTGTTAACAACAAGGATGGTTGTATCCAAGAAAAGGAACATTTTGTGTGTTTCTGGTCTGTGGATGACTCTACTGGAAAAGGCCTAACAGAACTCTTTATCAATGTTTTAAATGATAATAAACTCAAGCTTCAGGATTGTCACGGCCAACACTACAACAATAGCACAAACATGAAATGAAGAAACAGTGGTGTCCAGGAAAGAATCCTTGCACTGAATTCAAGAGCTTTCTTTGTGCTTTGTGGCTGCTTTTCCTTCAGCCCAGTTGCATTAGATGCAAGAGGGAGTTATTTTGCTCACTCATTGACTCTGCTCAAAGGTCTATCAAGAAGAAGGTTTGAACAAATGAAACATCACAAAAAGCGTGGGGGGAGGGATGTAGGTGGGAGTTGTATGACCTTAGTAAGCTGCTGGCTGACAGGAAAATACTCTTGAACAATTGTACAGACCTTCACCGGATGCTGACATATGGCGAATGTTCAGATAAAGACCTCTATGTCAAATTGGACAACATCAGTCACATTTTGCAACATAGGAAGCACTCTCCACTCCAAGTTCTCCAATTCATTCATGATGCAGGCCTGAAGGACTCTATTCCTAATGTGTGGATAGCTTTGAGGATTCTGGTCATGCTGCCGGTCATAGTTGCAAGTGGTGAGCGCAGCTCAAGCTCATTAAAACATATCTTCTATCGACAGTGGCCAATGAGAGACTGACATCGCTTGCTATTTTATCACTTAAAAATGTCATTGGCCAGTCTTTGGATCTCTCTGGTGCTGGCTTCCGTTCATGAGGGCAAAGGCAAGAAAAGCGACCTTTTGAACTAAAGGACTAGGGTTAACATTCTAAGGCTGTCACCTACTGTAACACTATTTAATACTGGTCCACCCAATATTGGTGCACATTTCAATTTCTTGATGTTAGTACATTTCAGTTATTTTTTAAATTAAAAAGTTTCTGTAAGTTTAAAGGAAATTATTTTTATTTGCTTATATATGACATGAATAAATACAGATTTACAGATCCTAGCGTGCAAATTTATTGTCTTATATGACAGAGATAAATCATGCATGCAAATCATGCATCAAAGTTGCGAAATGGGCTACAAGTGCAACAAAAAATAAAGTATTCAAAAGTTTAACCAATGGAGGAGGGGTGCCAAAGATGCTCCTTGGCTGCGGTGTTATTTGGTCTAGAGCTCCTGCTTTCAGGACTCTGTTGTATCTGTAAATTCAGTCATCAGCTCTCCCATTTTATCTCTGGGCCATGACATTTAGATAAGTGTGTGAAATCCCATCTTCTTTATTCTTGAAACAATTTTAATTTGCTTCAGAATTTCAACAAATACTTAATGCGGAGTATGTTGTGATGTGGCTGTCTGAAATCTTTGGAACAAACAACACTTTGCAAATCATTGTGGGAAACAGACAGGATAGGCTTGGCATTAAGAAATTGGACAAGGACTCAGAGATTCTGGCTCAGCTTCTTGCTATGCCACAGAGTTCCTGATTGATTTTGGACAAGGCACTCGGTGAAATCCTGATTCCACTGAGGTCAAGGGGAATTTAGCCATTGATTTCAGTGGAGTCAGGATGTCACTCTTTATGTCTGTGTTCCAGTTCTCCATCTGTAAAATAAGGATAGCAACACTATTTCTGAAAGAGGCAGGGGATGGGCTTCAGAGCTGGAGCTTTAGGCTGAACCATAACTTCAAAGCTCGGTCTACACAACTATTTTTAGAATGCTAGCCCAAATCTGTCAATGCAGGATCCAAAATGCTATGTAGTTATATCTTGTCTATTGGGATTACAAGCTTTTTAGAAAAAAGAACAGGAGTACTTGTGGCACCTTTTAGAGTACAATGTAAGACACCTCATATATTGGGTCAGTGATCTAGGATGAGGTGGCCAAGTTCTATCATAATTGCTACCATAAATTAATAATTTAAAAATGCACAGTCAAATAGAACAATTTTTAGGCAATTAAAAATATCCTTTGAATCTGTAACAGCATGTCTCTGCATTACGAACTGCATACATATTTGCATGAGAAAAACAATTGTGCAAATACTGTTTTAAGCACTCAGCAAAGATGCTTCCGGAAAGTTTGGGACCTAATCCAAATCCTTTTGAAGTTAATGATTTTTATCATCTGGATCAGTCTGCATGGAAGGACTGTTCCAAAACCCCGTACCCTAGAAACCTGTGCCCCCCACTCCTCCCCAGTCTTGGGCAGACCACATCAGCCTGCATTGGAACCCTGCCTGTGATTCAGCAAAAGCTTGTTGAACCCAACTCACTTTTGCAGGAAATTTAGGACTCATTGACCTGGCATTTGCCAATAAAACAGAGTTTTGTTGGAAAATTTCTGACCAGCTCTACCAGTTATCCTGTTTGAGCGAATCTCTCAACTTCTAATATCGTGGACACTGCAAAATTATAGAGTACGTGCAAGTGCCACTGATTATTTGTTACAGCAAACAAAATTTATCAACTTTTTATCATTGTTTAATTAAAAATAATAGTAACAAGGTTTACAGAGCTACAGCATACGTTGTGTCATAATATATTCTAGCAATTTGTATTATGGTAATTAACAGTATACACCAATGATTACTCAGCCTTTTCTCATAAATCTCTGCCAAGAACATCTTAGAACCATACACTAATTTGTTAATACCTCATCAAGAAACCAGAGATTTACACTGAACAATAACTAAACCTAAACAATATTAAGCTAATTTGAGGCCTCTTAGCATTATGGAAAGACAAGGCAGAACACAATAGAGAACAATTGATTAATTCCCTACTGGAAGTAGCAAAAGTAGAGGGGAAAAGAAACCTTTCATAAGATCTAAAATCTACATACATATAAATAAATATGGTTACATGCTAAGTAGAACTTAATGAAGGGATATTGTTTCACCCTAGGCTAAATACTAACCATTTTACTATGTTATTAGGAACTCAGTCTCTACTGGCAATAACTCATGAACTTTATGGCTTAGTTCTCAATTTGATGGATCAATTTTGGTATTATTCTCCCTTCTCTTATTCTCTCCAAGTCTCCCCCTCTCTCTTGCTGTATTGTGTATTCCTGTTTGTGACAGCTTGAGGGAATATCTGCGTCATATTGGGAACCCATGTTGTTCTCTTTCTTCCATTTTGTTTTGTGTTCCATTCCATTTTGTTATGTTTTTTTAGGGGCTCCACTCTGTATTGTAATCTTAATGTTGCAGTGTGACATTCATGGTGCACTGTAACATCCATTGTGGATTACAGCATTCATTTTGTACTTGCAGCTTGACGCCTGCTTGTATATCTGTATCTGAGAACCTGGCACAGAGCCATCAAGGGCCATCAACATGGAATTACCGTCTTATTGGAACAATGTGTTTGCAATCGGTATGTGACTTTGAATGACTCTCTACAGAAAGGACAATGCAGGAAGGAGAAGGGAGAGGCATGCTGGAACCTGCACTTTCTCCAGTGGAAGTACATGGTCAACAGGAGGGTCAGAGATGGTTTTATAAAGAAGACTGCTTCTCTGAGCAAGGGGCCAGTCCATAGCCATATGCTAGAAAAAAGAGCGGGAGGAGAGCAAAGCCAAGAAAGTCTGCCTATCTTCTTAACAATGACTAAATTCAGACCCACAGAAGGGGTGAGAGCAGACTGGAGGGAGGAGACGCCTCCTCAGGACAGTTTGTTCTTGTCCACACATCTGTAACTTAGTAGTGCTGCTCAAGAGGAGAGTGCCCATGGTTAAGAAATTCCTTTGCTAAGCCTGTATTCCTTGCCACACTTGTCTCTGAAAGGGTATATAAACAAGAGCTTGTACAGCTAAGTGGACTCCGAGGGAACATACCTAAGCAATTGGTGCTCAGGAGGACTGTGGCACTGGTTTGGGGGTCTGAGGCAGCTGGACAGTAAGGGCCCACTGTTCAAAAAGTGTGTCAGATATAAGACTTGCACCTCAGAAGTGCACCTGAGAGACCCAGAGCTAGGAACAGAAATCAGTCACTAACCAGATCCAGGTAGCTTAGAAGCACATGGGATTCAGGAGATGGGGCCACTCAGCAGATTGATGTCCATCTAGAGGGACACTCTGATGTTGTCTATTACACATTTTAGAAACATATACAAAAAGTACCTCTAACTATAGCTGTTGCTATATATTTAATAATTTAATAGAGCTGGCCAGAGGATGATAATTCTGTTTCCTCATAACTCTGGCAGTTTCTAAATTTGCTTACACTCCACATGGGAACAAAAACAAAACCTCTTGAATGTTTTTTGCAAAATGGAAAGATGACGAAATGTCCATTTTCATTAAAAAGATCAGTTTTTTTTCCTTTTTCTCCAAAAGTGACCAGATAGTCCACTCTGGACCTTAAACTTTCCAACTGAAAACTTTGTTGAAATTCATACATCTCCATGCAATGTTTTGGCTTCAACAAAATACATACTTAGATGAAAATAAATGTAGTCAAAGTGTTCTGATCAGCTATATTCAATAGCTATTATATTCTGACTACATGGATGATCGTTAGGGCAGGAAGAAGTACCTAAGCAAACAAATACTAATAAACTTTCTTAAGGAATCCAGTGAGATAATGTAATGCACATAAGACCTGATCTAAAGCCCACTGAAGCCACTGGCAATCTTTCCATTTACTTCAATAGGCTTTGGATCAGGCTAATACATAGTATCATTTGTTCTAGTATCTATGGATTATAAAAATTATCTATGGTTTTTGGTTTTTTTTTCTCATTAACATGTTTAAATATTTAATTTAATTAAAAATTATTTAAAACAAATAAAAAGAAGTTCTTCTTCACACAGTGCACAGTCAACTTGTGGAACTCCTTGCCTGAGGAGGTTGTGAAGGCTAGGACTATAAGAGTGTTTAAAAGAGAACTGGATAAATTCATGGAGGTTAAGTTCATTAATGGGTATTAGCCAGGATGGGTAAGGAATGGTGTCTCTAGCCTCTGTGTGTCAGAGGGTAGAGGTGGATGGCAGGAGAGAGAACACTTGATCATTACCTGTTAGGTTCACTCCCTCTGGGGCACCTGGCATTGGTCACTGTTGGTAAACAGGCTACTGGGCTAGATGGATCTTTGGTCTGTCCCAGTATGGCCGTTCTTATGTTCTTATGCTCTTATTATCAGGATCAGAAATGGAGCTGCACTTTTTTGAAGTGTCTGTGTGCCCACTTGGACTTTTTTTATCCTTTAATAAATGTAGAAATAACTTTTGTGAGCATCCAGATTCCACAGCCCCAAATCTGTAACATCATTTCACCTTTGGACTGTTCCATACACATCTAGAAGCACCAAGAACAGTGGCCTCCTTTCAGAGAGAATGATCATCTGCAGTGTCCGCTGAAGTCCTCCAGGAAGAAGGAAAGTTGGCATCAGTGAAAATCAAGCCCATCCTACTTATATGGAGTTGGAAGCCTACTTTTAGGTGTCCAAGTCTAAAAATCTGTTTTATGTACTCTTTATGTACTGCATTAAATCTGTTTTATGTACTCTTTATGTACTGGATTAAAATATTGGACAGTCACATCCCTTCTAAATGGAATAAACACTGTGAACTAAAAAGACATATGATTGGAATTATAACTAAGCACAGAGTAGTGTTTGAAGAGGAATAGCCTCCCCTTCATAAAGGTGTCTTTCTATTAGCTTTTACCCCTGGCCCTTGCCCTCAGAAATTGGCTTCATGTTGTGCAAGTTATATATAATAAACCTAACACTGAAATAACCACAAAATGTGTTCAAGTATACCAGAAAAGATATATTTCAGTGGCTGCAGCCACAAGCAGAATATTTATATTTAATAAGCAAATAATAAACATGACATTAAATTGCTGAAATGACAAAAACTAGAAGCCATCCATGAAATTGTCAATTAACTGACTAGCCTCATGGTGCTGAAGAGATAAAACAAAAACAAAAATTCACATCAAATTATAGTCTGTATCAGTCTCTGATTCAGACATTCTCTCTCCCTCAGTCTCTCTAGCCTCTAAGAATTAGCTCCCACATCCACATCCTCAGTATCTTTCAAAAATAAAATCTTCAATACACTTTATCCAAACTTGAGTAGAAACCCATAAAATGCATTTTAAGCATCAATCTTATCAACCAATATTCTCTTTAGTAAAAGCTCTGTGGTACAATTTGGGAGGGCAGAAAGTGGGGATTTGACTGATGGGGTCCAGACAGATCAAGTTTGTTCAAGATACTGGTGTTTCTATTTACATTTTTATAGTGCCATCACCCCAGTATCTGAATGTCATTTGTTAATACAGTAGAACCTCAAGGTTACGAACACTAAAGTTATAAACTGACCAGTCAATCACATACTTCATTTGTACCCATTAGTATACAATCAGGCAGCAACAATGAAAAAAAAGCAAATATAGTAGAGTACTGTCTTAAATGTAAACTACTAAAAAAATAAAGAAACATTTTTTAAAAAAAGGTTTAACAAGGTAAGGAAACTTTCTGTGCTTGTTTTATTTGACTGAAGATGGTTAAAAGCAGCATTTTTCTTCTGCATAGTGAAGTTTCAAAGCTGTATTTACTCAATGTTCAGTTGTAAACTTTTGAAAGAACAACTATAACATTTTTTCAGAGTTACAAACATTTCAGAGTTATGAACAACTGCCATTCATAACTCTTAGGTTCTACTGTAGATCATTTCTTCAGATGTGATGAACCAGAACACTGAGATACATGAATTTCTATCATACAGATGAATTTGATTAAGAGAAGTAGTTTGGCCCAGTGAATAGGGTACTTGACTGGGAGTCAGGAGGCCTGAGTTCTATATTTTAGGGTCTGCCAATGACCTGTCACCTCCTTATGGCTCTGTATCTCCCTCACCCTTGGTCTGCCTCATCTATTTAAACTGTGAGCTCTTTGGAGCAGAGATTGTATCATGCTACATATTTATTCAGTGCCTAGCACAATAGGGCCCCCATTTCAGATGGAGGCTCTTGTCTCCAGTGAAATAAAATAATTATAAGAACAACAAAAAATTTGGATGAAGGACTATTTAAAATACCTGGATATTCCTGTTCAGTGCTACCTAATCTATTGTAACTGGCTAGAAGATCTCCTCTACAACATTCCTCTCCTGGGGGAATTAAAGGTTACTTCTGCCATTCCCCAGTGCCCCAGCTGTCAGATTCTTTGTAGACAGGACCCCACAATTGTTCCCCATGATCTCTTCTCCCCAACTATATTTTGGCTCCAGATGATGTTTCAGGTTTCAATTTCATGAAACTTCAGGCAATGAATGCTATCCCTGATGTTGCTTCTGCTGTTTAAGGGACCAGAGCAAAGGCAGTCTGGCCTAGCAGTCACAGCTAGGCTGGTGTCCACAAGTCAAGGATAGTCATGAAGCAGGAGTCAGTGAGCAGGGATTGGAGTAATTGCTAGAGCCACAATGGATAAGCAAGAGTTGGAGTCATATTTAGGTGAGGTCAGAGACCAGAGATCAGAGTTAGTTACCAGGCTGGAATCATGATCAGAGATCAGGAAGTAAGGTGATGTGTGGAATCACAGCCACCAGAATGCTGTCTGGTTACCCAGACAACTTTCTGGGGCACCCTCCAGGATCAAATACTGCACTTGACCAATCAGAGGGCTGCAGAGAGCTGTCACTCTGGCTTCTTTGGGCAGTACCTCCTGAAGTGCCTAATCTCTATTGTTCTCCTTGGATGTGGCTCTGTGTGCTCACCCAGTGGCAATGTGGGAATGTTAGCTGTTCCACAAACCCAGGTTCTAGTTCAGGCCTGCACAACTTGTAAAGTGGCAAGGACCATATTACTGCAGAGAAAACAGTTGAGGGCAAATCCCCCCCAAGTGCTGCTGACCCCCCCAAGCACTGCCCAGCCCCCCAAAACATAAACCTCCCCCAGCACCACCCGCCCTCCAAAAACAACTGCCCAGCCCACCCAAAACAACCCCCCTCAAGTGCTGCCCTCCCCGTGGAAACAAACCCTCCTTCCCCAGTGCCGCCCCACCAAAAGAGCGGTATTGAACCTTGGTAATATGTTATAGCAGGCCCCTAAGGTAGTACAATTAAGGTAAAAGAAAAATGTCCTTTTGCTAGAAATAGAATAAGATCTTCCCCCCACTTTGTATTCAGTTGAATGAATGAGGTGTGACTGAGGAAGGTGTGGAAGGCAGCACTTCCAGACAGCTGCAACCCTTGGAGAGGGGATGGGAGCCAGACAAGATTAGTAGAACAGGTCAGCCACTGACTCGTAGCTCACACACCCCATAGGGATTCAGGCAAGAAGGACCAACTAACAACCCTGCCAGACTGAGTGAACTCTGGTACAATGCTCTGCGTGGCCAAAGGGGGCACTTTGGCACCAATACACCAGCTTGAAATCCTACATGCACTAAGAGTTCCCTACTGTGCTCTGATCTACTCTATTTTGAAATGGGATGCCTACAAACAGTTCATCTAGAGAAAAACCTTCAGGGAGGCATGTTCTTTTCCTAAGCGGAAGATAGGGAGGTAAAGGACCCAAAATATAAAAACTTGAAAGACTATATATTCATTTCAACCCTCAGTTTAAAAAAAAAAGCAACATCAGTGAATCCAGCCATCATTTCATTTGATTTAATATAGTGTCTTTTTTTAAATCCACTGCTATTTTTGGCAGATCATGAGTACGGAATATGTCCTCGTTGTTACAGTGCATGGTTAAGAACATAACAATACCTTTGCCTCTGTTATCACAGAGCCAAACCCACAAAGGATTGTTCAGTATAGAGTATAACTGAATCATTTATATAGGATAGTATGCATTTGGTTGAGATAATGTGAGGTTTGTGCACACTGCAGTACTTGTTCTGTCACTTCTTCATTATTGAAGAGTGGCAGCTATATCGCAGAGATCATATCCATGTCATTATGGGATGCACCTAATTGTATAATATACACAATGGGGGAATTTCAGTGGTGGAACACATTTTTAATGCATCTTTCTTAATCTGGCTCACATTCAGTATACAGTAGCCTACATTTCTCAACAAATAATATGTATGAATTCAGTATACACTGATGTTTACTATGTTCAGACATTTCATTATTTCTTACATGGTTCAAATATAAGTTTATTTTCTAAGATCTGGATGTGACGTGACGCTCCATATTCTTTATAGAATTCTTTATGTAAGATGGCTGATGTAAGACATCATTGGAAAGGTTATAATTTACTGACTGTGATTATCCAATTTGTATGTATGTATTGTTTCTGTATATAGAGTTAGGAATATTGATTCTGTAACAATTACAACGGCGGTTATACTTGAAGACGCCCACTAGACAATAAGCAATGAGACTTAATGGGCCATTAAGAAAAAGACAACGAGTCTTGGAAGATGTGGATCCTCCATCTTCTGGGAGTTCCTTCCTGTGGACATTGCAAATAAATCTGGTTTCATGGTTGCTTTGACACTGCAAGGGTGATAATGTCACCTGGTAAAAAGTGCCACCTTCAACACTGCTGATACTTTTCCACTGAAAACAAAGGCTTCTCTCCTTATGTAAATTCTATTTAAGGCTGGAGAGTAAGCAAAACAGGACTCTTCTCCATTGCCTTCCTGCCCAGGAAGAAAGACAGCAGAAAGTACCTGAAGAGACAAAGGAACTGAGCTGTGGAAAGGCAAGGGCTGGGTCCAGACTGAGACAGAGGAATCTAGTCTGTAAAGAGAAATACCTGGACCTCTAAGCTACAGAAGCTCTGTAATTTGCCTAAAACAACATTTGAGGTGAGAAATTACTTCTGGAAACCAGTATCTTTAAGATCTTAAGCTTAATATTCATGTTTTGTTTTATTTGTTTAGTAATCTGTGTTGTTCTGTTTGCAATCCCTTATAATCTGCCTTTTATAGTTAATAAACTTGTTTTTGTTTATTACTAAACTCAGTTCGTGCAATTTCTAATTGGAAAGAAGTTGTGCATATCTTCCTCCACATTGAGGGAGGGGTCGAATTTATGAACTTACATTGTATAGATTTCTCTACAGCACAAGACAATATTATTTTGGGTGTATTGTCCAGAAGGGAGCTGCACTTGAGTGCTGGGTGATTTCCTAGCTGAGTCTTCTCATAGAGAGCTGTTTGCAGACTCTGTCCGATTCTACAGCTGGTGCGTCCCTACCTTTGTGTGTGTGTGTGTGTGTGCTGCCAGAGGCTGGAGAGCCTAAGTCAGCAAAACAGGGAGAGAGATTCCAGGCTAGTGGAACAGGCAGGCTCAGTGAAATCCCAGTACATCAGGTGGCATCCCAAAAGTGGGGTCCAACCACACATGATGCAAATGAGATTTTGGGCTCTTGAATATCTTCCTTCTTCCCTTTCAGCTATCTCTGTTTTATTCCGGATGATGGGCTCCTTATTTTGTTTCTGCTCCCCCCTTCACCTCTTGTGAAACCTCTCCCTATGGAAGGATATACCTCTTCACTAACATATTATGGAACCTCCAATGAACCTATTGCAAACATTTCCAGGTTCTATCTGAAGGGCCCCTACTAGTTCTCTAACTGTTACAACACATAAATCAGTCTTTTAAAATGCCACAGTGCATTTAATTACTGTCTTGCTGGTATCATGTGTTTCATTGTACTGGTGTTAAACAACAAAACCATGTTTATAAGTGGTTCATTACAAAAGGAATTTAGGTAAGTATGAGTTAGCATTTAAAAATTGCATCGTGGTAATCATCTCTCAAAGGATTCTGTCGATCTAAGGTTAGCAAGAAATTGTAACACTCCAATTAGCATCCTGAATCACCATTGAGCCATCTGTTATCTGGAGGCAATGCCTAAATCTGACTCATCAAGGAAATAAGAGTACTGTGAGAAGAGTCCGGGCACCTTTTTGTCTCCTCATTTATAGGGACGATAGCAAAAATTTTGCAAACAAACTGCATGTTCAGGGGGTGACTATTTTTCCTCCATAAGCACCCATCTATTGTGAAAGGTGTACAGTTAAAAAATGCAGTATGTCTGACCACTGAATCATAATACTGATTTCACATTTGTTTTTCCATGTATAGTAAAAAAAAAAGTGGAAATGAAAGCCCATGCGAAACTCAGATATGGTTCACAGAGGCTTTGACACATTTATTTTTTACTTCAATTCACATGGGGTTGTAGCTCCTGAGTTATAGACTGAACGAGCACACGGGCATGTGCATGTGCACACACACTCTAATAAGCCAAAACTGTTTAGTGACGGTTAAGGTTGCATCATGACACCTAACATCTTACAGGCATGGAAATAAGTTAAAGAGAAAAACATGTGCATTGCTTTCCCCCTTCATATTGCGTACAATGCTGTTGATAAGACACTTCAGTGATCTAACAGACTTTCATTTCCATCTCCAGTAGATATCATTAAGCAATACGTAAGCCATCATCTTCCAATTTGCTCTCTAACACAAAATCTTAATTTTCTTATATGCTTTTATGTCCATTATATTCCTAGATCAGCACATCTGACTTTTCACACATCCATGTGTATGAGGATTTCTTCTGCAGAGGTCACTGCTAAGGGAGAAAGGGAGCTACACCTGACTGGATATCAGAGGAAGAACCTACACTACTGACCTTGTAGATCCTCCTGAAGGGTGAAAGAGATTGTGACATGCCCCTATAAGACACTAAGAATGTAGATGTTTAAAAGTTACTGAAAGTAATTACACCAAGAAAAACCCTCCATATTTAGCAGTGACAACATAATTCTCCACTGGAGGGGGCCTTTATGAAGGTCTTCCCTGACTTCCGGCAAGAGCTGGGGTTCATAGCCTTAGTCAATAACAAGAGTAATATGTTGCCTGAAAATATAAACAGCAGATAGAAGAGATGATATCTGAACTCCTGTCTCCTCTTTCCCAGCTCAGTGAACTGTCCTTTAGGCTATCCAGTTTTGTAGTCAGTCAATCTCTTTCTCTCACCCTTCTCCCACCCTTCCAGTGAGTGGAAGTGTTTGTGCCACGGCAGATACATTGTCAGCAAGTTCAGCTTGATGCATATATTTTGCAGTATAGTTAAAAAGTTATAAAATGTTCTATCAATATATACTATTGTTACATAACTGATATTCTAAAGATCAGCTGACGAGGAACATAATGGGGTACACAAACCCTGCAAAGGGCAACAAGCAGTTAAGGCGCTGGTCTGGGCTCAGGCAATTAAGGAATTGCTTAAAAGAGGAGCAGAGTAGCTCACTTTTTGGCAGACCAGGGAAGAGAACAAACCTGCAGTTCCTGAGAAAAGGGCTGATGGATGGCTGGAGTTTCCTAAATGACAACTGAGTGAAGGCCCCTCCCAGAAGGAAGGGAGGGCCAGATCCTGATGCACCCAGAGGAGGAATCATTCCCATCTGTTCCCTATGAACTCCTTTTATTTGCATTAATTCCCCTTGTTTTTTTGTGCATGGACTACCCTGGAATAAAAATACTTCTTTACCACACATGATTAATTCTTTACCGGATTTTAGGTGCCCAAATATCATGTTGATTTGTGTCATAGAAATTTCAATAAACAAATGACATCAACAGGAGTTCTGCTGTGGACAGAGGATAATAGATTACCTTAACTGTGCAAGTGAGGCTAAAGAGTAGCATACGGCCCATTTATAGCCCTGACCCTACAAAAAAATACAATTCAGTTCTGTCCACAGAATGAGCCAGATATTGACCTGATTCACATGACTTACAGCACTTGTCAATTTTCTGACTGACTCCAGTGATTAGGAATGATAAAACTATAGCCGTTTTTGAACTACTGAAATAGCATGAATCTTAATGCTACACCACAAATCTCCAGGAAATATTTTTTTTCCAGATTTAAACTGGTTTGCCCCTTCTATACCACATCATCAAAAAACTTTTCTTTTGCATTGCCCTCCGAAATATATGTTCAAATATTGATGTTAGCCCATGGAAATGCATATTACTTTTGTTCCTGGTCAAGCTGCTTGTTGGAATTGTTTGGGTATCCTGTTGCTGTTACAATCATAAAAGATTAAAGATGTGCTCATCAGTAATGTCATAAAAACACCACCACCATTTTGTCGGGTAAGTTCTGTCAAAGGCACGGAAATGTCTAGCTGTTACATTGTGTCTGTTACCTGGAGTTGCCCACAGAAAGTGATAATATTTCATGAGGTTATTCCATTCCTTTTCCTCCTCTGAATAATTAAAAGGAAGTAAGGATGATTTTGGAATATTAAAAAAACCCAAAGACAACTACTTTATGTTAACAAGTTATAAGACCAGAGGGAATCAGACCCCAGTCACATTTTTGATTGATTTTATCTTGTGTTAGTCATTTGACAGAGCAATGAGACATCAGAGCAACTACTACCTGGACCTAACTATGACACTCTATGATATATATCAATCTCCCATTCTCGGAAGCCATTTCCAGCAGTAATTCCAGGAATGATAGTGCAGTGCCAGTAAATCAATTTTTTTTGGTTCTGTAAACATTTCTGATAATATTATTTTATTATTCTCCTGAGAATGACTGAGCATAGCAAGATTCTTTCTAGGTAACTTTTGGTCCAAGTTTCATGTGTTTACTCTGACTTCAGATCAAGATTAGAAAAAAAATACTGACAATTTTGCCAGGATATTTGCAACCACACAGCAATTACAAAGATGGCAACAGCTACAGTTTTTATAAACAAAAATTCACATCATGCTTCAGTTAATTTTAATTTATAAGTGTGATACAGTGTGAGATTACTAATAATGTAGATTCATGCTTTCCTGCCTTGGAATATTACAGACATGATGGAGGTAAGGGGTCATTTATTAAAACTATGTCTTAAAAGTTGGAAATACTCATAATTAGTACTAAAAGTTAATTAATAATTGGGGTTATTAGGATTAAAGATGGATCAAAATAATTTAGGAGAATTTGAGGAAGACAACACATTTATGTTTTCATTGAGAGGAAGCTGTAGCAGGTGAAATAGCTAAAAAATTTCCCTTTTCTCTGATCATCCCTTTCTGACCTAAATTCAAGACAGCTTAATTATCTGCATGTGCTAAAGTTCCACTGATTTCCTGAGGAAACTACAATGCATTGGTGACCTTCCAGTAAACACCATCCTAGCCACCATGGATGTGGAGGCTCCCTACACAAACAACCCACACACAGATGGAATACAAGCAGTCAGGAATAGTATCCCTCATGATGTCACAGCACAACTGGCTGCTGAACTCTGTGCCTTTATCCTCACACACAACTATTTCAAATTTGATGATAATATATATCTCCAGATCAGTGGCACCGCTATGGGCACCCGCATGGCCCCACAATATGCCTATATTTTTATGGCCGACCTGGAACAACGCTGCCTCAGCTCTCGTCCACTCATGCCCCTTTTCTATCTACGCTACATTGATGACATCTTCATCATCTGGACACATGGGAAGGAGACTCTGGAAAAACTCCACCACGATTTCAACAGCTTCCACTCCACCATCAGCCTAAGCGTGGACCTATCTACACGGGAGGTCCACTTCCTAGACACCACGGTGCAAATAAGTGATGGTCACATTAACACCACCCTATACTGAAAACCTACCAACCGCTATGCCTACCTTCATGCCTCCAGCTTCCATCCTGGGCACATCACACGATCCATTGTCTACAGCCAAGCACTGAGGTACAACCGCATCTGCTCTAACCCCTCAGACAGAGACCAACACCTACAAAATCTCCACCAAGCATTCTCAAAACTACAATACCCGCATGAGGAAATAAGGAAACATCAACAGCTCCAGACGTGTACCCAGAAGCCTCCTACTGCAAGACAAACCCAAGAAAGAAACCAACAGGAATCCACTGTCCATCACATACAGTCCTCAGCTAAAACCCCTCCAACGCATCATCAGGGATCTACAACCCATCCTGAACAATGACCCCACACTTTCACAGGCCTTGGATGGCAGGCCAGTCCTCGCCCACAGACAACCTGCCAACCTGAAACATATTCTCACCAGTAACTGCACACCACACCATAGCAACTCTAGCTCAGGAACCAATCCATGCAACAAACCTCGATGCCAACTCTGCCCACATATCTATAACCAGCGACACCATCACAGGACCTAATCAGATCAGCCACACCATCACTGGTTCATTCACCTGCACATCCACCAATGTAATATACGCCATCATATGCCAGCAATGCCCCTCTGCTATGTACATCGGCCAAACTGGACAGTCTCTACGGAAAAGGATAAATGGACACAAATCAGATATTAGGAATGGCAGTATACAAAAACTGTAGGAGAGCACTTCAACCTCCCTGGCCACAATATAGCAGACCTTAAGGTGACCATCCTGCAGCAAAAAAACTTCAGGACCAGACTTCAAAGAGAAACTGCTGAGCTTCAGTTCATCTGCAAATTTGACACCATCAGCTCAGGATTTTAAATAAAGACTGTGAATGGCTTGCTAACTACAGAACCAGTTTCTCCTTCCTTGGTTTTCACACCTCAACTGCTAGAACAGGGCCTCATCCTCCCTGATTGAACTAACCTCATTATCTCTAGCTTGCTTGCATATGTATACACATGCCCCTGGAAATTTCCACCACATGCATCTGACAAAGTGGGTATTCACCCACGAAAGCTCATGCTCCAAAACATCTGTTAGTCTATAAGGTGCCACAGGATTCTTTGCTGCTTTTACAGATCCAGACTAACATGGCTACCCCTCTGATACAAGTGACTAGAGTTGATCAGACACTTTAAACACGAAAAACAGCAACAAGAATCCTGGTTTTGGACTAGCACAAATAGCAAATAATGAATTTTGAATATTCAAATCAATAATCATGATAAATAGTTCATGAGTAAGCCATAGTTAGCGTATTGTTCAGGCCATTTGTTTGATAATATTTTAGTGTTCAGAACAAACATCTGTAGAAATAAAAATATGTTTGTGTATAATTAGCAAACAGAAAAGGGGTCTAAACTGATCAGAAAACTTGTTTGCTGCAAATAGTTTGCCTAGCTCTAAACTTGCTCTCAAGAGTAGTTCCATTTCTTTGGTCTCAAAATCATTATTATTTTTCTGGCAAGGTGTTTAATACTTGCCATGAACTTCCCAGGGCTATTATTTGAAAAATGTAGCATTGTGTTGCTCAGTTATTTCAGACCCAGCATCTCTCTAGCCATAACATACCAGCTCTATCGAAAGCTTGTCAGCTTGCCAATGCCCCTCCCCTTCATCTTTCAGACTACGCTCTACTACTCCTCTCGTCTTAGTGCTTTTTGTATTCTCTTCATTTGCAATTTTTTTTTTATTTCTTTTAAAGATTTCCCTTTGGAATTGCTCTCCCTCTTTGTGCAACAAGCAGTATGAGTCTTCTTGCTTTAAAAACTCACATTAATAAGAAGACACTTTCATCTACCTCTGATCATCAGTCCTATTTTATCTCCTCCCACTTGGGTATATGAACAATGAACAATAAAAAAAATAAATTAAGTAAAAAAAATGTTGGAAACAGAAGAGCTTATAAAATCAGCTCTGCAAGAACAAGTTAAAAACCCATGCTTCCCAAAAACAGTGCTTCTGTTGTAGTGTCTCACACATACTTTATTTCCCTGTTTTCCAATGTTTGTCATTTTTCACTTTGCTCTCACTCTCATATCATTGCAGCAGGAATTCCTTTATAAAATACTCTGTTTCTTTTTTCTTTATATATGCCTGTAAAATGCCATTCACATCAGTGATGCTATATCAATATTACAAATCCATCCCCCAAATAGAATATTTTAGTATTCTTCTGTTTGATGTAGAAATAATAGCGTTAAAAAAATCTACATGTCGCAAAAGCAGACTAAAGTTCTGCAAAGGGCTAAGGAATTTGAATGTATTAATTAAGGCAGTGTCCTCGAGAGAATAAAGGAGGTAAATGAGTTTAGATATGGGAAGGTCCGTGTCTGGTTTTTTTATTGCACTATAGCCATTTGACTTAGTAGCTTACTGCAAAGAGTAGCACCCAAGCCTGAATGGGATAGAAATATATTCCTATAGGAATAAGCATATATTGGAATAAACAGTTTAGAATAATATTTTGTTACATGGAAATTAACAACCTATTTCTTAAAGTTAGCCCTTTCAGGAAGTGTGAGGGGGTGTACCAACCCCACATAGGTAAAGCAAGGGATAAAGAAGAGTTCTTGGCCCAAGAGGCCATTGTGACATTATTGACTTGAACAGTGACCGTATAGATCATTGTTGCAACCAAGGTCCTATGGTTGCACCAGGTCTTGTGCAGAGGAGGGCAAGTAGGGTATCTACAGAAAGGTTATAATTTGATGGCTATGATTATGCTGTCTGTGCGTATCATTTTTGTATTTGAAGTTAAGAATATTGGCTATATACTAGTATCTCAATGCGTTTGACTCTAAATAGCCTCAGTAAGTGCCCAGTCAATAAACACTTACATGAAAATAGACTTTGGGCACATCTGAGCTTTCCTGGGAATGATCAAACTAACATTTAAACAATAGCATGCGCCTGCAAAAAGGTGAATTATTTATGGACATGTGACTTGCCCAGGTGGCTACAAATTCCATCTTGTTGCTATGATTTTGCACAAGAGACCAAAGGGGTTTCCACCCACAAGAGAAAGACTATAAAGGCCCTGGAAACCCCTCCATTTTGTCTTCAGCTGGCTCGAGAGATGGCCTCTTCACCCTCAAGAGATACCTGAAAGAAACTGAAACAAAGGACAACAACTACAGGGGGTGTGAGTGATTGCTAGACCCAGACTAGGAAGGAGTCTAGTCTGTTAAAGAAGCTTATTGGAGATTTACCTGCATTTAGTTTCCTACTGTATTAGGCTTAGATTTGTGTGTTTTATTTTATTTTGTTTGGTAATTTACTTTATTCTGTCTGTTATTACTTGGAACCACTTAAATCCTACCCTTTATATTTAATAAAATCACTTGTGCTTATTATTGAACCCAGAGTTAATGACTAATTCCTGGGGAAGCAAACAGCTGTGCATATCTCTCTAGGAGTGTTAGAGAGGGCGGACAATTTATGAGTTTACCCTGTATAAGCTTTATACAGGTTCAGACCCTGGGTCTGTGTTGGAGCAGACTGACATGTCTGGCTCAACAAGGCAGGGCTCTGGAGGCCCAAACCGGCAGAGAAAATGGACTCAAAGGTAATCTCAGCACATCAGGTGACAGTACCAAGGGGGTTTCTGTGACCCAACCTGTTACAGCTAGGTTCCTCATTCCTTCAGGGCTTGCTTCCCGTTGAGATAGCATTCAAAAGGGAGCAGCTCAGCTCATTCTATACTGATGGAGGAGAGCAGTTGTATGTAACAGCCTCCTGACACCAAGCCACTGAGATTCCAAGCCACTGGGGTCAAGCCTGCTGATTGCACCATGGGAAGCCAGCTGACTGTGGGAGCTGAGAGAGACAACTTCCTGTTGCCAGCATAGCAGCTGCTGGAGATAAAACAGAAAGGACCTGAGAGATACCCCACGTCCAACCCCAGAGACAACTGGGACAAGGTAGGAAGCGACCCAGGGAATGCGTTTCAGGGTATTGGGACCCAAAATCTGTGTCAGGGTACCTTGTTTCAAAGGGCTCTTGGTCAGAACCCAGTGGAGAAGGATGGGCCCAAGTTCTCCTACCCTCCCCACTTTCATCACTAGGCAACTCTACCCCCGATATTGTTATTAGGCAAAGTGGCCCCTTTGAATGCTCACCAGCAGGCATTACATCCTGGAGTATTGCCCTTAGGTGACACAGCCGGACAGGGGCACCCAGACAACCCTCAGTAGGCAGGTCCATTAGCCTTGCTCGGGATTTCAGAGGATGAATGAAATGATGCCAAGAAAACCAGTAGGCCATTAAAACAAGAGCAATAGGATAAGTAGGAGCCTCCAATCAAATTATTTTTCATTTTTATATTCTTTCATTATAAATGTTTATAGATGCTATTGGAATCATGCCTATTAGAAACTTCCATGGACTATTTCTGCCCCTTGGATGTTTAAGCAGAAAAAAAGTAATCCTGAAAGTATCATACACGTATTTTTTCTAGGTACATAAGAACAAAAGAACGGACATACTGGGTCAGACCAAAGGTCCATCCAGCCCAGCATCCTGTCTATCAACAGTGACCATTGCCAGCTCTCCAAGAGGGAGTGAACCTAACAGGTAATGATCAAGTGATCTCTCTCCTGCCGTCCATCTCCACCCTCTGACAAACAGAGGCCAGGGACACCACTCCTTACCCATCCTGGCTAATAGCCATTAATGGACTTAACCTCCATAAATTTATCTAGTTCTCTTTTAAACCATGTTATAGTCTTGGCCTTCACAACCTCCTCAGACAAGGAGTTCCCAGGTTGACTGTGTGCTGCGTGAAGAACTTCCTTTTTTTTTGTTTTAAATCTGCTGCCCAATGTACCTCTATTTAATTTAATTAACTCAGCTAAAAAGTATGTAGCACTGAATGCTAGTCCAAGGAAAGTTTTTCTTAGTTATTCAGCAAAGTATTTGTAATATGTAATTCCAAAATATCCATACTTTGAGAATTCCAGAACATATCCTCTAATCTCTTAGGGCATCATTTTTGAACATGGATTTAGGTGTCTAACTTTCAGCCATGCATATTCAAGAATACTGCAGACTTACAGGGTGAAATCCTGGCTCTACTGAAGTCAATGACAAGATTTCCTCTGACTTCACCCCACCCCAAGAATCATGAGACTGGCTTGATTAAATAATAAAAATGGTGACTTTTCTATTTGCCTTCTGGGTTCTGAGCCTTTAGGTCACACATAGGTCATATTTTCAAGCTCTTCACAATTAGCTTAGGTTTTTTTTAAAAAAAGCAGAGATTCTCACATAACTACAAGATTCCAGAAAAACACCAACTGTCACAAGAGTTAGCAATATTGTTCTGGGTTTAACGTCCAATACAATTTCCAGTATTTATCTCCTAAAATAATTGAGCTTGTTCATGCGTAAAAGTCTCTATATTAGATTTTAAATTCCATCCATTTCAAAGTGGTCCCATTTTGCAAAGCCTCTCTCTTCAGCGTTTGGTCCAGGCATCATCTATGTACTTGAATTTCAGATCCTTTTACCAAATATTTCTGATGTATCTTGGGGGTCTCTGTTTCAAAAGGACTCCAGAGCAATGGGGAAGTTCTGCACCCAAGAGAATTCTCTTAAAATATTGCCAACCACCACTTTTACTTAGTGATTCTCTGGTCTTCCATGCTGCACAGCTTGGAGACCTGTACTAAGCAGGTCAGCATATCCAAAAATTACACTTCTTTATTTTCCCCCATTTATTATGTAATCATTTTACTTTGGATAATGAGTATTCTCCAAATAGGACTCCTTGCATTTCCTCGCGTATGATTCTGCTGTATGATATGCTTAATTCTAAGTATTCTACAAATTAATTATAACCTGTTTCGTAGGTTACATCTTCCTGCATTTTCAGCAGATGGTCTCCCAGATTACTAATAAGGATGAATGCAGGCCTTGTAATTTGTCACACTTGTACTCTCATTCACAACCCATTGGGATGTGAGCAGGCCTAAATCCTACCAAGCATCCTGCATTTTTCTTATACAGAACCTTCCCTTCATCTCCTCAGAGTAATCAGCAGAGGCAGCTCATTCTCCTTCAGTCTTATTGTACACAGTAAGGGAAAATGCAACAACAATTTCCTCTTCCAGCAGTCTCTGTAGCAGGCATGGAGTCCGGAGACAGGGCATTCTTCCTCTCCCATTCCATTAGGGAAGAGGATCCAAGAGGTTCTTCCCTCTCCCCCAAAGGAAAGGTGAATTTGAAGGTTCTTATTTCTATTACATGTATGATCGAGAAGGAGAAGGGGCCCTAGAAGCTCAGACATATCAGGTCTCAGAAACAGGGAACACAGTGACTACTGTGCTGCCTTCATATGTTCTTCTTGACTTAAAAACTAGTGAGTTGTTTTCCTAAATGCTGGTCCAAAATTAAAGCCCTGATCCAAAAAAATATTTAAACACATACTTAACTTGAAGCACACTGAGTAGCCCTACTGAAGCCTAGGAGCCCACTCATACTTAAAGTTAAACAATGGCACATACTTTGTTGGATCAGGGCCTATGTCTTTAAGATTAACAAGTGTCAGTTTCCAGTTGCGGCTGATGAGACAAGTTGTTGCACTATAGCAAAACTGAAGGGATATAATTCAGTTATTTCAAACAGAAATATATCAAAATGCACTACAGAACTCATAGTGTATGTTAGCAGGGTCCACACAGCCAGTTAATGCGCAACAAGTTAGTGAGCTGTGGATTCACACCCTGACTTGCCACACACTATCTCATCGTACAGATGTGCTCTCTGGCAGCAGATTAATTTTTCAAAAGCTCTTCCTCCAGAGCAATTAGTACAGTTTGGAAAATGTTGCAATGAATGAGGTATATTTACATTTATTTCGATTTTTACTGCTGCCATATGCTCCAGGCACATTTCAAAACCAGTTAAAACCCGCATACTTAAACTATGTGAAACACACCTGAAAGAGAATGTAGTTCAGAAATCATTGGAAAGTGGAGTTGGAGAAAAACTGTTAACATTTTAGAGTAATTAAACATTTTGGTCTCAGCATGAAGGCCCTGTGCATATAGACTCTTACAAATGTTTAAAAAAAAAGAAAAGCTTGTTTGAGAGAAAAGAAATGAAGCTGTTACAAATGAATTGCATAATGCAAATGTAGCTGCCCTATGGGTTTGCAAGTGGTATATCTGTTCTGGAACCAGCTCTGTATTTGGGATGCATACTTGAGCCCTGAGAAGTCCCTGTTTTCTTTTTAGTGGATCAATGCAAAGGGATGGAAAGAAGAGAAGGTACAAATTCCATCCTAAGACCAGCTTCCCCATCTCCCTGGAAATGGACCCATATGCACAGGCACCTTCCTTTAGAAATTCACCTGTTAAGAGCTTAAAATTAGAAAGCCATTTACAGTGCAAAAACAACAACTTTATTAAGGTTACTAATTTATGCACAAAAATACTACATTTTCTTATGTGCCCACAGAGTGTGCTCTTTTAACTACTATATCTTTTTTTCACAGCACTCTTAACACTCCACAACAAACTGACCTGCCAAGAGGACAAAGGGAGGCTAGCTGGAAAAGAGGTTTTGCCAACTCTATTCCAGCTAAGAATTTACATGCACCAAGGGAATACTTCACTGTATCGTGAGGGCAACCTTATGGATCTCTGCACAGTCAGAGTTGTGCAGAGCCCATGTTGTGGGCCAAGATATGCCCCCAAATGTCCAGCAGAATCAAGAGCTGAAATTGTTCCTATGAACATATATTTTTTGTTCATTTGTTGTTTGGTACATTGTTACATCTAAGTGAGATCTTGAAAAGCACTGTTTGAAAACTTAGTCCTCAGAGTTTTTATGACAAATAAACATACTGTGGGGAAAAAAATTGTTTGTCACAGCTAAAGAATTTTCCGTGATGTTGTCAGAATTCACTTGCTTCAATAAACTTCCCAAATGAATGCCATATAAAACAAAATATTGCATTTGCTAAAATAAATACACGTTAAAATGAGCATAGCTACAGATGGCTTCAACACTTAGAGAAATAAATAGAGCTCAGACTGAAATAAATGTAAGACATTGAAAGAAGCACACAACTGTTTTACAGAACATGATCAAATGAATACAGCATCGTTTAAAACTGATTGACAGGTAATGAACTATAAAATCTATATTGAAATGGAAATGACAGAGAAAGAATAGCACAAGGCATCAACCCTGTCGTCATAGGGCTGAAAGATAGGAAATTTTCTAAGACAACAGCTCACCAAAATTAAGCAAATTAAAGACTGATGAAAAATTTGTGTGCTCTGATTGAATTAACCAGTTGCTGAGAGACAGAACAATATTGCAATTTAACATGATTATTAGACGGATGCTTCTCCTCATATCAAACTTCTTGCACAGTTGAAAATGAGATGTCAGTAAGACATAATGCATTCTTGTGCATCTGGCCTTTCCTTAGTTCTAACAACAGATGTTAGATATCTAGTTTACTTTCCAAGTTTAAGTTTGATAGGCACGCAATGTAGTAAAAACTAGTTTATTCCAATTTTCAGATTCAAGAGTTAATTGTGTTCTGCATCTGTTTTTAACTATCTTGTAATCAAGTCCTTTACCCAACATGCTCTTCGAATAGAATCCACACAGTAAAGTTCAAACTCTCCGCTGCCACAGATTTGGTTTTACTAGCATTAAAATTAGCACCAATCTTCTTCCCAGGTTTGGCTGTTCGTATGGTTCTTCCTTTAGGGTAGATCACATTTTACATCGTCTCTTACATGAGAGCCTCTCTATCCCCTTTAAAACTAGGTCGGATAACAAGTCACCTCCTTCACTGAGTCAGCAGAACCCATTTACTTCTAAGCTGCATCGACATCTGTTTTCAGATTGGAGTGTTTCAGGAAAGTACTACCAGCCTGTTACCACAAAAGAATGAGACCCATTTAAATTTAGAGACTGACTGGTGTGATGGGGCAAGGCCAGATGGCTACAGTAAAGTACTGAGAAACAGGTATGTTAGCCCCAGGCTAAACAAATCCCTAGTACCATGGTAACCAAATGGCAGTTGCTCCAGGTTAATCAAGGCACCAGGGGCCAATTAAGATCTTTCTAGAAGGCAGTGGAGATAGCTACTTTGATTAGAACACCTGCAGCCAATCAAGGCAGGCTAATCAGGGCACCTGGGTTTAAAAAGGAGCTCACTCCAGTCAGGCGGGGAGGAGCCAGAGGAGAGGAAGCGCGTTTGAGGAGCTGGGAGCAAGAGGAACAAGGAGCTGAGACTGAGAGGATGTGCTACTGGAGGATTGAGGAATTATCAGACAATCAAGCATTATCAGACACCAGGAGGAAGGTCCGGTGGTGAGGATAAAGAAGGTGTTTGGAGGAGGCCATCAGGAAGTAGCCCAGGGAGTTGCAGCTGTCATAGAGCTGTTACAGGAGGCACTATAGACAGCTGCAATCCACAGGGCCCTGGGCTGGAACCCAGAGTAGAGGGCAGGCCTGGGTTTCCCCCAAACCTCGCAACTCCTGATCAGACACAGGAGGAGTTGACCCAGACTCCACCAGAGTTCCACCAGAGGGGAAGATCACTGAGGTGAGCAAATCCGTCAATAAGCGCAGGACCCACCAAGGTAAAGGAGGAACTTTGTCACAACTGGTGTCAGAGTTGGGATTATTTGGTGTGCACAGCACGGTGGAAGAAGGAGGGTGATTTAAAAAAAAAAAAGAGAGGTTTAATTTTTTTTTGTCACCACAATGGATGACGTAGTGCAGGCACTGATACAAGCCACAGTGGCCCAGCAGAAGGCTACCTGTGTCCAGGCAGCCGCCCAGCAAGAAGCAGTGTGGCTGCAACAAGAGACTAATTGCCTGCTGATGGACCAAGCTGCTCAAGACCAAGCTATGTTGCGGGAACTAGTAAACCAGGTAAAGACCCTTACAGAGCTGAGCCGTGGCCATGATGGGACGCGGCTCACATGGGCTAGCCATTGGCTGCAGAAAATGACACGGGAGGATGATGTAGAGGCATACCTTCTGGCCTTTGAGAGGACAGCCCAACGGGAGGCCTGGTCTCGAGATCAGGGGTCTAGCATCCTTGCCCCATTCCTATGTGGGCAGGCCCAGGCAGCCTACCATGATCTGCCGGAAGAGTCTGCAGCAGACTACTCCCAGCTGAAGGCAGAGATCCTGGCCAGATGTGGGGTAACAACCGCAGTGTGGGCCTAGCGGTATCATTAGTGGAGGTACCAGAAAGACAAAACCCCGTGGTCCCAATTGTATGACCTCATTCATCTCGCAAGAAAGTGGTTGCAAACAGAGTCCAGGGGTCCGGAAGATATACTAGAGGTTCTGGTCATCGACTGGTACATGAGGGCATTGCCACCAGATCTCCACAAATGAGTAGGCCAGAACGATCCATCCACCTATAACGAGATGATCACGCTGTAGAAAGACGCATGACAGCCTGGGAATTGACCAAACTACTCAAGGAAAGCACCTTTCGTAGCAAACACCCACCCCCAGCCCTGGAAGGTGGGACAGCCAAACCCCTGGGGAGTCCTAGTTGGAGGAAGAGGGGGGATGAAAACCAGCAGAGACTCCAAAAGGAAGGGATTGGCCTGAGTGAGGGGAACCCTGGGACTAAACCCCCTAGCCCACATGATAGGAGAATAATTAGAAACAATTATAGATGTTATGCATGTGGGGAGTGGGAACACATAGCAGCACAGTGTCCCAGCACCGAGGAGCCTATGCAATGCAACTTGGGGGATTGGGAGGTCCCATGCGCCCTTATCCACTTTGCAGGCGTCGCATTAGCCCCGCATAACTAAACCAGGCCGGTGAAGATAAATGGAGCAGAGACTACAGCATTTGTGGACTCGGGGAGTGCTATCACCTTTATATCGGGTAAGTTGGTAAAAAGTAGCCAGTTGCTGCAAGCCAAACGTGTAGCAGTGACGTGTGTGCATGGGGCCATGAGCCATTACCCCACCATCCCAGTGGAGACAGAGATTCAGGGGAACCCCATTAAGGTGACAGTGGGTGTAGTTCCTAAACTCCCATATGCTGTAGTTATTGGGAGGAACTATCCAAGGTTTGATAAGTTACTCCTTGGGAGAGGCTGGAGGGAGGTGGAGACCCTGTTGGCAGTGACTCATCATTGGGGGAATGTCAACCCCTAATGTTTTCTGAGCTTTCTCAGGATCTATTCTCAGCCCCCCAAAAGGCCTGAAAGACAAAAAAAGAAAGGAAGGCCGCAAAGGCTTTGGGAACCAGGATCCTGACCCAGGGCCAGAAGACTACGCTAGTAGGCAGATGGACATGAGCAGCCTTCAGAGAAACCACCAAGCAAAGCTTCAACGGTTCCAACCAGGGGATCAAGTAATGGTCCTGGTGCCCACAGCAGAAAGCAAGCTGTTTGCCCAGTGGCAGGGACCCTGTGAAGTGATTGAAGCCGTGAGAGAGGTAAACTATAAGATGCGGCAGCCAGGTCACAGGAAACCAGAGCAAATTTACCACATCAATCTTCTAAAACCTTGGCATGATCGAGAGGTGTGCTTAGTCACCCAGGAGACCCTTCCTTAGGAGGATAACTTACATGAGCAAGTGAAGATATCACCCTACTTGACGCTAATCCAAAAACTCGAGGCAGCCGACATGATTAATCGCAACCAAGATGTGTTCTCTACAAAACCGGGGCGGACGACTGAGACCTATCACCATATCAGCACGATCCCCGGAGCCAAGGTAACACTGAGACCCTACCGAATCCCAGCAGCCAAAAGAGAAGAAATCAAGGCCGAAGTAAAGAAAATGTTAGAATTAGGCATTATTGAAGAATCCTTCAGTCAGTGGTGCAGTCCAATTGTTCTAGTGCCCAAACCTGATGGTACCATGAGATTCTGTAATGACTTTTGCCGACTGAATGAAGTATCCCAATTTGATGCATACCCCATACGACTTATCGAAGAACTGGTTGACCAACTGGGTAGTGCCCAATTCTTGACTACACTGGATCTGACAAAAGGGTATTGGTAGATTCCCCTGACCAAAGAAGCTAAAGAAAAGACAGCATTCTTCACCCCAGATGGGCTATTCCAGTATACTGTCCTCCCTTTTGGGTTACATGGGGCCCCAGCCACATTCCAGCGCCTCATGGATAAGCTGCTGTGCCCCCATACTAGTTATGCAGCTGCATACCTAGATGATATCATCCATACGCCAGACTGGGGAAACCACTTGGAAAAAGTTGAGGCAGTACTATGCACCTTAACGCAGGCTGGCCTCACCGCTAATCCTGCTAAATGTGCCATAGGACTAGTAGAGGCTAGGTACCTGGGATATATTGTAGGAAAGGGTATAGCGAAGCCCCAAACCAATAAGCTAGAGGCAATTCAAAACTGGCCCCAGCTGACCTGAAAGAAGCAGGTCCATGCATTCCTAGGCGTGGTAGGCTACTACCAACGTTTTATTCCCCACTTTGCCAGTAGGGCATGTCCTCTAATGGACTTGGTGAAGGCCCGAGGTCTAGACATGTTGTGGTGGATCTACGCAGCAGAGAGGGCATTTTTAGACCTTCGGACAGCCCTCTGTAATGACACCATACTCATAGCCCCGGACTTTACCAAGGAATTTATTTTACAGACAGATGCTTCTGAGGTGGGGTTGGGGGCAGTTCTGTCACAAATGATTGGAGAAGAACACCCTATCCTCTACCTAAGCAGAAAGCTGCTCCCAAGAGAACAGAAGTATGCAGTAGTCGAGAGAGAATGCCTTGCTGTCAAATGGGCCATGGAGACCCTGCGTTATTACCTCTTACGCCGATGATTTACTCCTGTGACAGACCATGCACCCCTCCAGTGGATGCAGAGAAATAAGGAAAAGAATGCAAGGGTCACCATGTGGTACTTATCCCTCCAACCATTCCAGTTCCACATACGGCACAGGGCTGGATGCCACCACGGCAATGCTGATGGTATTTCACGAGCACACTGCCTGGCGTCCCAAGTTGCCCAACCCTATGGTGTTGAGCAGAGGGAGAGGGATATGTGATGCAGCAAGGCCAGATGGCTACAGTAAAGTACTGAGGAATAGATATGTTAGCCCCAGGCTAAAAAAATCCCTAGTACCATGGTATCCAACCGACGGGATTTCCTGCGACCCGACGGGATTTCCTGCGACTGTAGGGCCTATTTCCGTTCCTCCGTCTGCTCACGCATCCGGGCAGAGTTCCTCTGGGCGGCGTCCACTGGCTCCCTTGACGCCTTCAAGGAGCAGTGGGCGTTGTCTGGGGTTCTCTGCTCGGTGTCCCCATCAGGTTCCCTTCGTTTAGCCCTATGACCTCACTCCCGATCCTGTTTTTTCATTAGTTGTCCTCCGTAATTACTTGGTGTCCCAGACCTGTGGTCCTCCCCTTAGGCTGGGGAGAGGCCCTTTAGAAGTGGGCGGGCTTTGCCCGCCCACTCCCGCTGGATGCCAATAGGACCATGGTATCCAAATGGCAGTTGCTCCAGGTTAATCAAGGCACCAGGGGCCAATTAAGATCTTTCTAGAAGGCAGTGGAGATAGCTACTTTGATTAGAACACCTGCAGCCAATCAAGGCAGGCTAATCAGGGCACCTGGGTTTAAAAAGGAGCTCACTCCAGTCAGGCAGGGAGGAGCCAGAGGAGAGGAAGCGCGTTTGAGGAGCTGGAATCAAGAGGCACAAGGAGCTGAGACTGAGAGGATGTGCTACTGGAGGATTGAGGAATTATCAGACAATCAAGCATTATTAGACACCAGGAGGAAGGTCCGGTGGTGAGGATAAAGAAGGTGTTTGGAGGAGGCCATCAGGAAGTAGCCCAGGGAGTTGCAGCTGTCATGCAGCTGTTACAGGAGGCACTATAGACAGCTGCAATCCACAGGGCCCTGGGCTGGAACCCGGAGTAGAGGGTGGGTCCTAGTTCCCCCCAAACCTCGCAACTCCTGATCAGACACAGGAGGAGTTGACCCAGACTCCACCAGAGTTCCACCAGAGGGGAAGATCACTGAGGTGAGCAAATCCGCCAATAAGCGCAGGACCCACCAAGGCAAAGGACGAACTTTGTCACACTGGATTTTCTTTTCTGTTTAGAAAGAATCTATCAATCCTTCTCACAATCTCTGGATACATTCTCTCACATGCAAGTTGAATATTCTAATGAGGCTAGTCTATTAGTCTAGTTAGTTTTCTTTCTGTCCAGATGTTCAAATTCATCTTTATCAAAGTAAAACACCTTACAAAAATACTTGTGAAGTTGTGGTATCAGTAAGAAAGAACATAACAAATAACAGTCTGACTATTGAGTGACAAGGGTATAGACTTCCAGATAATCATAGATTCATAGCACTCTAGGCCAGAAGGGACCATTAGATCATCTAATCTGACTCCTGAATATTACAGGACGTTGAATTTCACCCAGTCATCCTTATATTGAGCCCAATAACTGATGATTGATTACACTATAGCTTGTGTTTGGCTGTAGCATTTTATCCAGAAAGGCATCCAGTTTTGATATGAAAATATCAAGAGATGGAAAATTCATCACTTTCTCCGGTAGTTTGTTGCAATGCTTAATCACCTTCACTGTTAAAATTTTGTGCCTAACTTCCAGTTTGAATTTGTCTGATGTCAGCTTCCAGCCATTGGTTCTTGTTATGCTTTTACCTTTCCTACTCACTATTATCTCCCTGTGAAGGCACTTACACACTCTACTCAAGTCACCTCGCAATCTTTTTTTTGATTAGATAAACAGACTGAGTTTCTTAAGTCTGTCGCTGAGTGATGGGGCACACTTGCCCCACACTGGTACTGCGAGGGTTAATGCCACTCTCTGGGACAAGGAGGCCATGCCCTCACAGCTCTGCTGGGCATGCTCCAGCTGGAGACTAGATATAAAAGAGAGCAGCTCAGCTCATTCAGGGCTGACCACTAAGTAGAGAGGATGTATGCTATGAGCTCCAGTCCAGAAACCACAGAAGCCCCAGATGGCAGAAACCAGGGATGCTGCGATGACGGAAAATGATCCAGGAGTGGTGGAGCTGTTGGTAGCTGCCCCAACCAAGAAACCTGGAGCCCATAGAGACGCTGGGATCCCAGCATCAGGAACTGGGTATGAAGTAGCTCCAGGAGACTAGTTGGGATGCTGAGTGGGGTCTGATTGGGGGATGCTGAGATTCCCCGCTGCCCTGGTGTTGGGCATACTTGCCACTAGGCCATGCAGCCCCACAGAAGGGGCAATGATACTGACTCTGGCTATGCAGTCCTGAGAAAGGGCAGCCCTACTAACTCTGGCCACTAGGTCACACAACGCCAACAGAAGGGGCTGCTATACTCATTTTGACCATTAGGCAACACAGCCCTGAGAAAGGGCAGCCCTACTGACTCTGTTCATATGCTGAGAAGGGGGCATGAGGAAGAAAGTGCAATATCAGAATATCAGTTCAAGTTTATTTTTTTCCTTGTTTACTTTTGAATGAGAACACACATTGTAGCAGAGGAGACTAAATTCTGGCACAGATAGATGGAAATACTGGCAGTTTTATTGATCTAGGAACACCTTTCCCAACACTCACAACATTTTATTTATCTAACATTTATAAATGCATTTGACTATTATTCATCTCTAATCCTTTGAACCAGGTCTCAAATTATGTCTATAGTTTTGTTTTTTTATAATAAATAACTTCTGTTTGGTTTTTTTGCAATGTCAGTGTTTTATAAATTAGAAACAGCTACATGTCATGTCACATCCTATATTCAAATACACTGATTAAGTGTAAACTAGCATTATACCACAAAATTGATTTTACCAAAGAGTTCGAAATTCAACCCCAAACATCTCCTTTCAAATTAAATTATTCAAGAGCAGTTGTTATTTCTGATAGGTAATAAATAGGTCAGATCTGAAAATGTGAGTTGTCTTTTTATTTTTAATTAACATGGATGCTGCAATGTTAGCAATTCTAATTTTCCTTTCAGGAAATGTTAATATCTCATTTTCAAAATGGCTTAGATTGTCATAAAAGGAGCATATTTTCCCAGAGAATAAAAGGACATATCTGCAAGAAACGACACAATGAATTAAATCCATCTTCCTGTCACTATGCAATGGATTATTTTTAACTACTTGTAGTTTTTTTTCTGTCCAGTAATAGCCTATACATATATATACACATCAAATAAATCACTGAATAAGGATAAAGAAAATGGAACAAATCTATTAAAATAAGAATAATGAAGTATGTTAGCTACTCCAGTGCAACTGACCAAACATTGATTAGTTTTACCACACAATCATATTGGAGTAATAGTAAGAAGGAGACTGGAGGCAGTTTACAAAAAATAACTGTATAAAGTGGTGAGAATTTTCTGAGATTTTTCACAGGTTTCCAGCTTCAAAACTCTGCACAGAATATCAAGTATCCTCATCTTCAGCCCGTAAGGCACCATTTTAGAAACATGCCATTAAATCCTAAGTGAATGAGATGGTTTCCACTAGTTCCCAAAATCTCAGGCCCTAGTGTGTCTGAATAACAAAAGCTTCACAACACAGAAATTAGAATACAGCCAAGAAATACCCAGACCTGGAATACTAAGCGTGCTGCAGGTTGGGATTGAGCTGCTTTGGCAATGAACCCAGCTGAAGCTGCCTGTATTATGGCTTGTGCTAATGTTATTAGTCACTCAAGATTTTTGAGGACCAAATTCACACCATTTGTTGGGTAAGGAAGGTAAATAATGCATTATTTGTTTGAAAGGTGGATCAGTTTGACTCCTACCATTCTCCATGATCCAGCAGAAAAAGGGTAGGTAATACAGCAAGCAACAGTTTTCCCTAACAGCAACAATAGTTTACTAGAATTTCCTGTATCAAATTCATCTCCTTGTAGAAGGTCAACACAAAGGAGGATGGGATAGCTCAGTGGTTTGAGCACTAGCCTGCTCAACCCAGGGATTGAGAGTTCAGTCCTTTAGGGGGCCATTTAGGGATCTGGGGCAAAAAAAAATAGTTAGAGATTGGTCCTACTTTGAACAGGGGGTTGGCCTAGATGACCTCCTGAGATCCCTTCCAACCTTGATACTCTATTATTCTAAAGCCTGTGTTCTACAGAAATTCTCAAAAAGGCTTTATTGGAACATGAGTGGTGTGCCACATTTAAGTAGGCATTTTGCAGAAAGGAGCATTTCAAAGTGAACGACAAATTTGTGCCTCATAATTCCATACTACATTATGCTGTCTCAGGAGTGGGCAAACTTTTTGGCCCAAGGGCCACATCTGGGTGGGGAGATTGCATGCAGGGCCATGAATGTAGGGCTGGGGCAGGAGGTTGAGATGCAGGAGAGAGTATGGGGTGTACAAGAGGGCTGAGGGCAAGGGTTGGGACAGAGGAGGGGTGCTAGGTATACAAGGTGGCTCAGGGAAGGGGACTGGGGTACAGGCAGGGTTGTAGAGTGTTGGAGGGGTCTTAGGGCAGGAGTGCAGAGAGGAGTGTGGGAGGGGGCTCAGGGCAGGGGCTGGGGTACAGGAGGAGTGCCAGGTGTGGCAGGGGGCTAAGGGCAAGGAGTTGGGGTGCAGGAGGCATTCGGGGGTCGGGCTCTGGCCCGGTGCCGCTTACCTGGAGCAGCTCTGGGGTGGCAGCGGCACACACCAGGGCCAGGGCAGGTTCCCTGCCTGCCTGCTCTAGCCCTTTACAGCTCCCGGAAGCAGCCAGCACCACGTCCCTGTGACCCCTTTTGGGGGAGGGGGCAAAGGGCTCTGAGCACTGCCCTCGCCTGTGGGTACCTCCCACGAAACTCTCATTGGTCGTGGTTCACTGAATGCTCACCCTCCACCCCAAGGGGCCACAAGAACGTGGTGCTGGCCGCTTTTGGGAGTTGCATGTGGCCCATGGCACCACGGGGGTAGCAATCCCATGGGCCGGATCTGTAGCCCTGACAGGACAGATCTGGCCCACAGGCCATTGTTTGCCCACCCTGTCCTATGTGAAAACCCAGCGTTTTTTTTTACCTGACCTTTAAAGAGGAAAAGCAATGCTGAGCCTTGCCTAATAATTTGTAACTTTTATGAACAAAACAAAGATGCAGCAAATTGGAGATAGCACTTAAAAACATCATTCAGGTCCCTCCATCCCCGGCCCCAATCAGGAATTAGCAAAGATTTGTTAAAAGAACAGTGGGGGAATGGAAGCTGAAGACTAATGGAATGTTGAGAATGAAGCCCTAATTTCCTATTGTCACTATATCAGTCAATGACAGCAAGAACATTTCTAGTACAGCATCAGTATTGATAGCATGAGGTGCAGCATACAAGAAAAAAATGGTACTTTGTATCTTTTTAATTTTGCATGGTTTCTAAAAGCAATAATAGCCTCTGGGATGAACATTTCCTTAAGTTAATGACTTTACAGCTTAAAGGCCCACTCCTTTGGATAATCATTAGCTGTCAGGAAATGCCGACTCTAGAGGTCATTTTTACTTGTATTCTATATCATATATATCAGCTATATGAGCATAGGTGCCGACTTCATGGGTGCTGGGGGGATGGAGCACCCACAGGGAAAAATTAGCGAGTGTTCCACCCCCACCAGAAGCCAAGCTCCCCCCGCCCCCCACCCCATCCTCCCCACTCCCAGCGCTTCCCGCCCACCGCCTAACAGCTGTTCAGCAGCGCTTAGGACTTTCCAGGAGGGAGGGGGAGGAGTGGGGATGCGGCGCACTCGGGGGAGGAGGCAGTAAAGAGGCAGGACACATGCAGGGACTTGGGGGAAGGGGGTGGTTGAGTACGCACACAGCAGAGGGGAAGTCGGCGCCTATGTATATAAGTGCTAAGTATTGCTATTAATAAATATTCAAATGAGATGCTTAACAGAAGATTCTGGCTGTTCATTAGTGGATGCATGGGGTGGGTGGGAAATGAGGACACGATGAATTTCACTGCACATCTTGAGATGGACAGTCAGAATTCTAGTGCTTTCATTCTCTGATCACAAGGCACAGGGAAGTTTTAGTACCATTAGAGACACTAGACAGTCCTGGAAGGCAAGCAGGCATTAGGCTGTGGCCCTGCCTTCTTCTACACTAGCTGGTACCTGTAGGAAGTGTACACTGAAAAGCTGTAATAGCTGCCACTTCCAAGTGCGCTAACAGTGCCCACAGAGCCATTGTCCATGCCTCTATCTTCTTGCAGCTGTTGATAGTGTGCCACAATAATGCATGCTTTCCAATATGGTTGTGATTTTAAAAGCCACAATACAACCATCAATGTTTATATAGTCAAATTGCAGAGTATTAAAGCATGAGAGAAACCGGCTTAAAGTCTCTTATAATGGGGTTGCTCAGGGACAGTTCTAGGGGTGGGTGAGCAGGGCAGTCGCCCATGGTGCCAGCCTTTAGGAGGCACTATCCTGCTGCACCACTCTGCCCTTTGATTGGCTGCTGGTCTTTTTATTGTGATTGGCATATCTGAGCTTAGCTTAGTTTAGCCACTTGATGGGGGGAGGGGTACAAAAATTTTTTGGCTTTGGCTGGCAAAATGGCTAGCACCACTCTTGGGCTCAATGCCAGTGCTACAAATCATATCCCATTTCCAAAAGATGGTCTCCACCAGCAAGTAGCTCAGATATACCAATCACAATTAAAAAGCTTGTTTTGAAGTACATTTCAGAGCTTATTTATTGTGACAAATGCTTTTTATCATGGATAATGCTTTCAGAATAGTGGACAGAGCAATATAAGTGGAGTTTTCCTTTCAGTCACTGTCAATTGTCAGACTTTCTCTTTTTTTTATAGAAAGATTTCATGTCACCCACTTAGACTTAAACCAAGATTGACTGAGATATGGTGGACGCTCAGCAATGTGCAGGACATTAATTACAAGATACTGTAAATGCTTGTGGAAACTAGGCCATGGGATTACTGGCTAGCACATATATTACTTAACTGGGCAGTGTCAAGGTTCCTTCCCCACTCTGAACTTTAGGGTACAGATGTGGGGACCTGCATGGACACATCTAAACTTAATTACCAGCTTAGATCTGGTATTTCTGCCACCACCCCCAAGCACTACTTTTCTTCCCTGGGTAGCCTTGAGAGACTTCACCAATTTCCTGGTGAACACAGATCCAAACTCCTTGGATCTTAAAACAAGGAGAAATTAATCATCCCCCCTCCTTTCTCCCACTAACTCCTGGTGGATCCAGATCCAACCCCCTTGGTTCTAAAAAACAAGGAAAAAATCAATCAGGTATTAAGAAAAAGGCTTTTAATTAAAGAAAAGAAAGGTAAAAGAAAACCCTCTGGGAAAGATTAGCATACCAGCTACTCCCACAGACAACAGATTCCAAACACAGAGGATGTTCCCCTAGGCAAAAAAATACCCAAATACCCAATTTTGATAATTCCCTTAATGGTACCAAGACAAATTACAAAGGAAATAAACATAAACCTATTTATCCCTTTCTAAAACTTACTACTCTGATAACAGGCTGGTTCCTTGATCTTTTTCACTCCAGCTGAAAACTGAAACTGACTAAACAAAGAAAACTTCCCTCCTTCCTTTTGAAACATCTTGTTCCTCCATTGGTTCCTCTGGTCAGGTGTTAGCTAGGCTAAGTGAACTTCTTAAATCTTTACAGGTAAAAGAGGCATTAACCCTTAATTATCTGTTCATGACAGGCAGGGAGAGGAGCACACACTGCATCCCATTCAAAGGCTGACAGAGCTTCCATTCCAACAACTACTCCTTAGAGCAGGGGTCGGCAACCTACGGCACGCATGCTAAAGATGGCACACAAGTCGATTTCTGATGGCACACAGGGAAGGCTAAGCCGCTCAGCCAACCGCTGCTCTGGGGTTCCCACTGCTGACCCCTTGCCAGCTGGGTTCCCCCCCAGTGCAGCCCTACTCAGCACCCATTGCTGGCCTGGGGTAAGGAACCCTAAGCTGGCAGTGGGCTGAGATCCCAGATGGCAGGAGCTGGCAGCCGAAACCCCAGAGCGGTGGTGGGCTGAACTGCTCAGCCCGCCGCTGCTCTGGGGTTCCCACTGCTGTTCCCTTGCCAGTCAGGGTCCCTCTGCTGGTCCCACTCAGCACCCACTGCCGGCCTGGGTGAAGGAACCCCAGGCTGGCAGTGGGCTGAGACCCTGGCTGGCAGGAGCCGGTGGCTGAAACCCCAGAGGGGTGCTGGCAGAGACGCTCAGCCCAACCCTGAAACCTCAGAGCCAAGCGGGCTGACCCGTGGAGCCCACTGCCACTCTGGGGTTCTGGCTTCTGGCCCCTTACCAGCTGGGGTCCCAGCCACAGCCCCACTCACCAGCGCAGACCCCCTGCCAGACAGGGTTCAGGCTTCCGGCCCTGCTCAGCCCTACCAACCGCCAGCTCCACTCATCTCAGCTGCTGATCTGGGGTTCCAGCTGCTGACCTCCTGCCAGCTGCTTATCAGCTTATAACTCAGAAGCCTGTGTGCAGCTTAAAGTATCTAAATACGTGCCACCAGACATTGGAAAACTCAGCAAGGAAAAGCAAGGGCAAGGATCACACTAAATTAATAAGATCTGCATTTTAATTTAATTTTAAATAAAGCTTCTGAAACATTTTGAAAACTTTGTTTACTTTACATATAACAGTAGTTTAGTTATGTACAATAGTCTTAGACAGAGACCTTCTAAAAAACATTAAAATGTGTTACCGACAAGCAAAGCCTTAAATTAGAGCACATACATGAAGACTCGGCACAGCACTGCTGAAAGGTTGCCAACCCCTGCCTAAGAGCCTGAAAGGGAATTCCAACCAAATCAGACAGTATTTTCTCTGGGGATCCTATTGCAACATGGTTCCTCCACTTACTTATAATGCCGAGCCTGGTTTAAGTCACAATCTGTCCGAACTGTTCCTCAGTAAAAGTTATTCAGACCACTGCAAGTGTGCTTTGCAAAGCAGAAAACTAATAATCCTAAAACAGACATTTTCCTGAAATTCATGTTCTTACGACATGATGAAAGTGTTAATATTAGAAAAATGTTCTGCTCTAATCTTATGCATGCGTAGCCACTTAACTGCTTTGCCTTTCAGAATAAAAATCCCAAATCTATGTGCATGGTTTTGCTGTCTATAACCTACAGCCCACAATCCTCTGCACAGCTAGGAACAGCCTTCCATTACAAGATCCCTGCCTCCTTCAAAGCACAAGGTGATCAATGAATGAGGCAGAGATTGCAAGGAGAGACAGAACGTTCTCCTGTTTAAGACGCTGGATTAAAACCCAGTTGGGTTCAATTCGTGGATCTGCCACAGAGTTCTTATGTGATGCTGGGCAAAACTGTGTCATAATGCCTACACATAAGGGACAGAATTAAGGTTACATGTACTATATTAAGTCAGGCATTTTCTGATTGGATGCTTAGTTGTACAAATTCAATATTCTCTTTAGTGTATTTTTTGTACAAAAGTGTTTTCTCATGCAGTTACCCTTAAAGGGCCGCATTAGGATCAGAGTCCCATTGTGCTGAGTACTTAACACACAGATAAAAAGACAGTCCCTGTCCTGAAGAGCTCCACATCTAATTTAAAACAAACTAACAAGTGAATGTGACAAACATAAGGAGAGATAAGGGAGGGGGAATTAGGGTAACAGTAAAGATTCATGTCCTATAGAGGGGAATACAAATACTTGGGGTGAATCTGGAGCACCATCTGTAGGAAATTTGATTTTAAAGGTATATCTCTATATGCTTGATGCCTTACTTTAGGTTGCTGTTAGGGCTGGCTAGAAAATAATTCATTTTGGCAAAAAAAAACAAATAAAAAATCCAAGGTTTCACAATTTGTTTTTGTTCCAATGAAGAATGAAATGAGACCATTGAAATTTTTCACAAAGACAAGACCAATCAACTGCAGAATAGCCAGATGCCTTGGACACGCACTTGTGGTATGGGAGATGCAGGTTCAGATCTCTGCTGTGAACTTGAACATGAATTCCCCAGTCTGTGCCTTAACAACTCGGCTATTGGCAGTGGCTCTTTGGGGATGAGCTAGTCTGTGTCTTCCCCTCAACTCTCACAAAAAAAGCCCCCCCTCCTGGATGTAAGCGATTTCCCTGACATAACTGGTCAAAACTGATATCGTTTTATGGAACATTTCAGTTTTGACAAAACAATCATATTCCAGAGAAAAAAGTTTCGTTGAAAATGTCATGACCAACTTACATAATTAATTATATCTATTAGCACTCAGCATGCAACAATTTGCAACGCTTTGGGGATCGTAAAGGATGAATGTTTTGGCTGAAATATTACAAATCCATAAAACTCTAATATTTTGACTTTATTAAAAGAAACCTTTTCATCACTTGGATGAATTACTCCTAAGAGAAGTATTGTGCTCTGTAGTAGGTTTGATGTGCCATCCTCCCCCATTCCCCCCAGTATTTTAACTACACACATTTATTAAATGCTACAAAACAGAGGCAAGCCCCAATTACAATAGGATTGATTATATATTTTACAGAATAATGCAATATATACATTTCTGTTTTATTATGGGACCAAATTCTGCTCTGAACTATGAAACTACTGCTGGGTCTCTGAAACAACTTGTACATATATGCTGAAGAAATGTGAGTTCTTGGGTCAAAAGACAAGACAGAGCAAACCTTATTTTAGCATTGAACTCCTGTTGCTGTTGAAGTGGAATGTGATGTCTTTTTTCAAAGTATCTTCCTCTGTGCTAAAGGGTGAAAAGACAGACCTCCATAGACAAGGGATTAAGGGCTTACACAGATACTTTAGGCCCAAGAGAGGCAATAAAACCAGTTGTTCCAGGAAGAAGACTTGGATACTACCCAGGGTTAAACTCTGAAGCAAAGACTCCAGGTTAGAAACTCTGAGCTGTGAAACATTTTTGTTGGGGATGGGTTCTATTTCGGATGTTTTGGTATCTGTTGCCTGCCATATAAAATTGTCCCTGAAAAAAAGGGCTTAGCTAGCTGAATGACCCTGTAGTTTTTATATTTTAGTGGAAGGGCTGTATTTTCTCACTAGACTAAACTCTGGGGTATTTGTTTATTTCAATTTTAAATTAATGCATAGTTTGAATAAAGTGCCAGATTATGGACTACAAGGCCATCAGTATTCTATTTCTCCAAACAAACTACAGCACAGGCAGGGCCCATGTCAGTTTTCACTCATTTTTTCTAACATAAAATGCTGTTTTCTACAAACGATGAACAAATTCCCTGGAATGAAACACCAACTAATTATAAACATAATTATATAGCAATGGGGAAATTCTAATCTGCTTTAAAGTTGTTGGGCCACATCTGCTCATTTAAACTAGTACATCTTACAATTCCATGTGAAATTAATGTATTGGAGTATCTGATCACAAAATGACTTTTATTAGGTCTGTAACAAAACAAATCTTTATGTGTAAATCCATTCTGTGTTGGCAGTGAGTGAAGAGGGGAAATATTAGAGGATTAAATAGGAAAACCATCTGGACCCTTTTTATTTAGATTTAAAACCTCCGAAACAAACTCCACCCTATCAAGCTCTCAACACTCTTAACACAAATAGGAAAACAAGACAATCAAGAAAATATATGATCAAATAAATGTCAAATGTAAATTAATGCATTCAAAAGTGTATAAATTATGCCAGTGTGAAGACTGGATGAAATCCTGGTCCCACTGAAGCCAGTGGCAAAACTCCTATTTACTTCAGCGGACCCAGGATTTACTCTGTGGATCAAAATTTTGGTATAGCGCCAGTGAATACAGTGTTACATAATGGATGAGTGTCACCCATTGGGACCTTTCTTGGGAACCAAGGGAGAGCTTTCAAGTTCAGAAGGTAGTGATATACTGAGAGAGTGGTTCTGAAGAGTGATGACTTGAGGCTTTGTGCAAATGACATTAGTGAGAGCCAGGAAAGAGAAATATTTAGCTTATGGTCGTGGCTGAAAATCTTTCATATAATTACACTATCTTAAAGTGGAAAGTTTCAGTAATCAATGGGGGGAAATTATTGCACATGTGAAGCTGACATTAGTCCTAAATTATTGCCAATTTTGTTCCTAGTTTCATTATTGATTATTGTAATTTTCTAAAATATTAGGTACCCTGTGATCTGAGTGCTGAAACTAGAACATTGGTGATGGTTGTGACGGTGGCATGTGATGTAGACATCCTAACTAATTAATGTGCACTACTAAGTGGCACATTTTTTGCTTTAAAGCTGTCGTTTCTCTATTGGAATGCTCTCACATGCAGTCTGCTGATGGAAACCATCAACTGACAGTATTACTGAAGCCTCTCCGTGGGGTTAAGTCTTTTTACTTCCCCCATCCCCACTGCTTGATTTTTCAAAATGTTTATTTTATTTTATACTCTTCGAGTAAAATTTTGTCTCATGGCCATGATTTCTATTTAAACTTGTCATGTTTACTACAGAATTTATTACTATTTTGAATTGCCTGCTACTGAGCAAGTCTCTATGATGTTTTACAGTTTAGGCCCTGACACATACTTACTGCCTGACATGCCTAAGCATATCCAGATGCATATGGATTTACAAGATCAGAATCTTATCTATACAGATGTCCAGTAGAGCGGTAAACATGTTTGAGTAAACTTGGTTTTAAACTCACCAGAGACTAAATCCTGGCATGTAACAGCAATAGCCTTTTGTAACCCTGACCCATAGGGTTACCAGGTGTCCATTTTTTGATCAGAACACGCAGTCAAAAAGGGACTCTGGCAGCTTCAACCAAATTCTGGCTGGCACGGGGCTGGCAGGCTCCCTATGTAGCTTCCCGTGGCTCCCCAGAAGTGGCCAGCTTGTCCTTCCAGCTCCTAGGTGGAGGGATGGCCAGTGGGGCTCCATGCACTGCTCCTGCCCTGGGCACTGGTTCTGCAGTTCCCATCCAATGGGAGCTGCAGGGGCAGTGTCTGCAGGCAGAGGCAGCTTGCAGAGCCTCCTAGCCACCCTCTGCCTAGGAGCTGAGGGACATTTCGCCACTTCCAGGGAGCCATGCTTCCAGCAGTTATGGGGACTTTGAAGTAGATCTGTTTCCTAAGTATCACCAGTAATTAGCTGCGCAGATTAACATAAGACAATTGCCCATTTTCCACCATTTTCTCAGGTAATTTGCTATACATTTCAAAGAGAGATGACTACAGCAATATCCTATGTTTACAGTTCATTTAAATGTTAATATGTCCTTTTGATCTCTGAATTAACAGAATACAGCATGGACAGGAACTGTTTGACTACATTGTTAACTTCTAATAATATATATATATATAAACACACAAAACCACAAACATTATCTACCAAAATGTCTCTAAGGTTTGAATTTGAGCCAATTAGCCTGTCAGCAGCTTAACTCTTTCTGGCCATGCATCACACTTTGTATAAAATTCATTGTAATTATATAAAAGCAGTAGCAACAATGCTTTTGCATGGTCCTATCTTAATCAGATAACGTCACAGCTTCTTACCCTTATTCTCATGCTCTTCATTTGCTGCTCATCCGGTCCTGTGGAGGTGACTTCACTACGATTTCACTACAGGGAGATAAAAAACAATTAATTGTGGGGAAATAACATTTAGTATTATAGTTCTGTACTAACTACCAGTATTTGATTAAACAGAAATATAGAACATAATTTCCTTAATTCCTATGGAAAAAAAATAACTAGAGGAAGCCAAAAAGTATAGGCATTACATATTTAATGCAGCTAGGAATTCATACAATGGACATCACTTTCAGTGATACAAATATCCAGTTGTACGTATTCACAGCAAAAAATGAGTGCTATGAATTGTGGCTCATTGCTATACATTCTAGATGTTACGACTACACATTTTTGGCTGTTTTATATCTTTAGGCACAGGCAAGCATAGGGTGGCCAGCCAGTTCCATGACCAGTGCAAGAGAGACAGGACTGTGGTCTCACCTACTAACGGCCTATCCCCAGCAATTGCTCAAAAGAGCACAGAGACCACAGAGTTTGATAATTACATGGAAGGCACATGTGCAGAAAGACTCCTTGTGAACATGCATGTGCACATACACTCCCTAAATATTTTTTTCTATGGCAGTGAAATATGCCAATTTAGAAATACAGATTTGTGGGAGATTAAAGAGGTACACATGACATCACTAAAAAGAACAGAAGTACTTGTGGCACCTTAGAGACTATCAAATTCATTTGAGCATAAGCTTTCATGGGCTACAGCTCACTTCATCAGATGTATAGAATGGAACATATAGTAAGAAGATATATATACATACAGAGAACATGAAAAGGTGGAAGTTGCCATACCAACTCCAAGAGGCTAATTAATTAAGATGAGCTATTATCAGCAGGAGAAAAAAAACACTTTTGTAGTGATAATCAAGATGGCCCATTCCAGACAGTTGACAAGAAGGTGTGAGAATACTTAACATGGAGAAATAGATTCAATTTGTGTAATAACCCAGCCACTCCCAGTCTCTATTCAAGCCCAAATTAATGGTATCTAGTTCGCAAATTAATTCTAGTTCAGCAGTTTCTCGTTGGAGTCTGTTTCTGAAGCTTTTCTGTTGCAAAATAGCCACCTTTAAGTCTGTTACTGAGTGGCCAGAGAGGTTGAAGCAAATATTCACCAGCAACCACACACCAAAAACACTCACCCAGAAACCTATCCTTGCAACAAAGCCCAATGCCAACTCTGTCCACATATCTATTCAAGTGACACCATCATAGGATCTAATCACATCAGCCATGCCATCATGGGCTCGTTCACCTGCACATCCACCAATGTGATATATGCCATCATGTGCCAGCAATGCCCCTCTGCCATGTACATTGGCCAAACCGGACAGTCTCTACGCAAAAGAATAAATGAGCACAAATCTGACATCAGGAATCATAACATTCAAAAACCAACAGGAGAACTCTTAAACTGTATGGGATAGATTATCCAAAATCAAATGAAAAATACATTCTCTCTTCCCCACATGCACACACACTGTGTAAATAAACACACACTGATGGTCTGGATTCATATTCAAAAAATGTTTTCAATCCTGCTGCTATTTTTTTTAAATAAAGAATAAAACCATAGGAGAAAATGTGAATGTCTTTCTTCACATAAAAAACACATCAGAATGTTTTACTTACCAACATATAAAAGGCAAAATTAATAAAATAATAGCTTAGCTTATGCAAAAATAATACATGCAGTGCATGTGCTAACTTGTGCCCAAAGCTATAGGATGCAATATTGAGTTAAAACTGTCCTATTTAGCTATAGCAAAAGAGCTAAATCACATTTTTTAAAAATTGAAACTCCTGAAGGAAAAGACAATATAGGTTCCTCCACATTAAATCTTCAGTGGCTTCTTAATGTACTCAGCCCTCTATAGAAGTCAGTATCATTTTTCCAATATTGTACCTACTCCTCCTTTCATTTTTATTTTCCTGAGAAAACTGAATTTGAATTATGTAAATCATTATCCATCTGCTGATACACAAATAATCATCAAAAGTGCTTAGAAATAGTATAAATCCTTTAAAATATACAAAAAGCAGAACTGTATACATAAACAAAACCTATTTTATCCTCTATTTTTGCTTACAGGATAATATAGTGCAATCCACAAAGCTAGAAAGACTATTTAACTGTGTTACAGTTCCCTATGCCTATAAGAATATAATGGGAAGAGATAGGTAAGTGTTGTGGCGTCTGGGATGAGAGGGAAAGCATCATTGTTTGTTACTTCTCTTGAAAGTTATGAAAAACGTGACTGATGTATTGGGAGCACAAAGACATGATTATTTTCTGAAGCAGCAGCAAATTCAGTAAGCACAATAAATGATTTAAGATGGTTGAATAACTGAAAGAGTTCTCAAATCTGATATGTATTGTTGAAGCTCTCCAGCTTTGAAAAGAAATATTTTGATACATAACCTTCTTGATACAAGATAATGACAGCATTGTTTAACTTTAATAATAGTAATTTTACACATATTTAAGAAATGAAAAGCAATGGTAATCCATAGTGAGAATTTTTTTAGATTATGCAGTAGTACATTTTTTATAAGTAAATCTTTATCAAGAACCCAATTCAGGAAGGTACTTAAATATGTGTATACTTTTAAGCATGAGTAGTGCCATTGACTGACTTAAAACATTCTTTGTATATTATCATCAGATTAGTCATACCATACAAGTTCTCACTTATACACAAATACATCGTGATATTTGGGCATACAAGTTTTTATTTTATTTTAAGTTAAAGGTAAGCAGGTTATTTAGCTATTTTCATACTTCAGAGACACCAGACAAATCTAAAAGTATCTCTTCTACTTTTCTTTGTTGGGGGGTTTAATCCAGATCAAATTGAGATAATCTGGTTTGAAAACACTTGCATAAAAACAATGTAAACCATGACTGCACCCTAACTCTGCATTTATTACAAACTCTAGAGTCTGCTTACAAAGTGTTAGCTCTGAATTGGTACTTGTGCTATAATTATGATGTATGTAGACTTGAATTAATTCGGTCTGTTGTTCATGTGGATGCAATTGCTGTGCACCACTTTTTGCATGGATCCAGTGGCTATCCTACAGTGCTTTGCAGATCAGCCGTTATGACCTGTCCATTCACTTGTGTGACCTCCTTTTTCTTGTGTCAAGTTCCCAGGCCAATCCTGCCCCCTTTGAAAGCTGGCACAGAATCAGGTTTTATCCATTTGCTCCTGGATTTTTGTGATGTAACCACGTTACCACTCCAGAAACCCCACAGCATGCCTTAAAACAGACAGCTGTTTTGAGCCATGCTGAGACTTTGGATCTCATCATCATCTGGGGAGAAGTGTCAATTCAGGAATTGTTCACGGCCAGCCACTTGAATATATTCCTTTTTGTGGACATGGCAAAGTGGATGCCTGCACAAAGCCGTGACCAGGATGCTGAGAGATGCTAGATAAAGATCTAGTAGTTCAGGGGAAAAGTACATTGAATCAGGAGACAATAGGTGACAATTCAGCAGGGGACATGTGCCCTGTCCATTGTTTGATGACCTGAAAAATTATAATACAACTTGTCCCAGACACCAGACGGTATCTGCTGCCTGTGCTTTCCCCACCACCAAGGAAAACTGGCCAGACTTATTGGAGGACAAGCAGAAAGATGCTGCAGAGGAGCCATCCCCTGAACTCCAGGATCTTTTGGGGACTCAGGACCCTGAGACTGGCCTACTGGAAAACCAGCCCCCATTCTGCCCTGCTGTAATGGACCACAAATCCCGCTGTGAATTTCCTGAGTCCAGGTCCCAACCAGAAACCCAGACTGAGGCTGAAGAAGCAGATCCCCTGGAAGGAGCTCTGGGATGAAAGTACTTATCTTTGCAATATATTATTTATTGTTATTGTGCCATATTGCCATTCATGGTACCCCATAGACACCGTCATTGTAGGCAGATGTGAGCTAGTAGCCCTTCAGAATATCCAGTCTCTGCGCCCTTTCATCCCTTGGCCCATGCTGTCTGTTCAGACCTCTCCACCCTCCCCCGATCCCTCTCCTGAACACATTTCCAAAATGGTGGCTGCTCCACCCAGGCAATTTGTCTCTGTGACATGCTAAAGTCACAACTGTTGGTAGTTTTCAGGACCACAGCATGAAGGGCAGTTGCTTATCTGTCTATTTTCCTTTCCCTTTCCCTCATCAATTCTGACCAGCAAACCTTCCCTCCCTTTGCCGTTTCAAATGTCAGACACCAATCTCTACACTGCCCCGAGCCCCGTGGCAAAGATGAATAAAAAAAATTCACTTGTGCAAAGTTCAACAGTTTATTGTGATAGTGTTTACAGGAAAATAAGTTTGGTGAGTATTCATAGTTTACATGGGATTTAAATGTATACTGTGTGATCAGTAATGGCACATACAATACTGCTACCAGCTGAGGTACAAATGCCTTGTGTGATGGAGTTTCTACCCCGGACTCACCCTGCAGGGGTTAATCAAGGCATCACGGACCTGCCACACCCTGTCCCAGAAAGGAATAGTGGATGTGACTCCTACAAGCAACCTAGGGAGGCTGTGCAGGAAGCAGCCAATTGAAGGGAGGCTGCATGGAACAGCCAGTCAGGGCCCAGTGGGCTCACATAAAAGGGAGCTGCAGAGCAGAGCAGGGTCAGTGGCTGCTGGGAGCTCAGGGTCTGAGGACTGTGTTCCTAGTAGGCTGTAGAAAGAAAGTATCTTGGGCAGAGCAGCTGCTAACAGGGACCCAGGGAGCAAGAGGGAGCTCCTACCTGGCTACTGGGACTAGCTGGCTGAATGCTCTGAGAAGAGGGCAATGAAGGTACTGGGGCCACAAGGAAATAGCCCAGGCAATTAAAGCAGCAGAGACAGAAGTTAAAGAGGCACAGCAGCAGGCTGCTATCCACAGGGTCCCTGGGCTGGAACCTGGAGTAATGGGCAGGCCCAGGTCTCCTCCATTCACCACTGGGGAAGTGGCATGACTGGTGCACAGTAAACCAAAACCCAGAAGGGGGAAACACAGATGGTGACATGGCCAGAGAGCCAAGTCATGAAGAGAATGCTGTGGTACTTAGCCTGATGTAGGTCTGCAGGCAGTGAAGATGACCAGATAGGCACCACCAGGAGACGGTGCATTGACTGGCAGAACTAATCCCTGTGAAAGCCAGCAGGAGGCACCGCTGTGATGAACGGGCTCTGTAACACCTCATAACACACATCCTAAATGACACTCATTGGAGGACCCTACCTATTTTTCTGTGCACTTTCTTCATGTCTGCAGGGAGGATACAGTAGAGTTTAAGACTGAGAAATTGCTCGATTTTTGTTTTTCATATTATAGGGAATAGCGACACACCCCTGGTCCTCGTATAGCTTGTAAGCCCCTTCCTCTCCTTCAGAACATCTGGGAGGAGCATCTTGGTGAATAACTTCACAGCATATCTGACTGGTCTACTTTTTGACTTTTTGAATAAGACCATTCTCTGCCTCCTAGTTATCTCCCTCAGTGTAATGTCAAGAGTGAGGACAGCCTGAAGGGAACGTAGAGTGGATTACTATCAAGTCTGTCGTCTTCCCCTTCCCCCTATAACCTCTCTCCAGGGGTTCTGGAACAATTTTTATAGTGGGGATGCTCAGAGCCATTGACCAAATTATAAATCCTGTATATGATGGAAACCACTTCCATTGAGGGGGCTGCTGCCGCACCCCCAGCACTCCTAGTTCTAGCACCTATGCCTCTCAGTCAGGAATCAGGGCTTGCAGCAGAACTTGTCTCCAGGCAGCTAAAACATTGCAGGTGGCCTGCAGCAGGCTGCCTGATTAGCCACACCACCTAACTGGCTGGAAGGGCCAGCAGGCTGGCTCTTAATCCAGCAGCAGCAACAGCTCACTGGCTTCTCAATGCTCTTGCCCACCACTGTGTCGGCTCCTGCATTACCTCATTCCTGCCGCTCCTGCCTTGCACCCAGCCTTGCCTCTGTCCTGCCCCTCCTTGCCTGCTATCCTGCTCGCACCAGTTCCTGCCCTCTGATTTGACCTTTGCAATTTGACTGTTGCCTTGGCTCTGGACTACTGTCACCCACTTTTATCACTAGGCTAGATTGCCCTTGACTTGGTCAGCTGACACTCTCCAGTGTCATACAAGCACCTCCAGTGTGCAAACAAAACTGCAAAACCAAATCGTGAACATAATTCCAACACACCTCACCCCACTCCAACCTTCCTAACAGCATATACAGCAGACAGAAAGACCAATGCACACAGCTCCCTCCTCACACACTGACCACTTACCATCTCTGAGATTTCTGGGAAGAGTCTCAGGTATGTAAATTCATATATACATAACAAAACAACAACAACAACAACAAAAATGCTATCATGCCCAGTCTGGAATATGAACAATAAGTATGGCCTTACCAAATTCATGGTACATTTTGATCAATTTCATGGCCAGAGGATTTTTAAATTGGTCAATTTCACATTTTCAAATGTTTACATCTGAAATTTCACAGTGTTGTAACCAGTGTTGAGTCCCAACTCAAAAGGAGGTCGTAGGGGGCTGCAAAGCTTTTGTAGGTCAGTCACGGGATTGCCAGCCTCACTTCTGTGCTGCCTTCAGAGCTGGGACACCTTGCTGGCTACTCAAACCGCTGAGTAAAACTCAGCACCTCAACCTCCTACCCATCATTATGGTTTTCTCCCTTGTTCTCACAAATATTACACTGAACACAACATGACATTATAATGGTTAAAAAAAAATTCCTGCTGGTTCCACCCTATTGCATAAACACCACCATAAAATGATCTGCATCTTTCAACCTATTCCATAAACAGCACCATGAAATGATCACATGCATGTTCTACCACCATTATGCAACTACTCAGGTGCTAGTTAAAATGTCTCTTCCTTCTGTCCAAGTGGCCTGTGTATGGCTTCAGTAGCCAGAGCATCAGAGGATAAACTAGGTCTCCCAGAATGGCTGGACCAATGTCCACACCATTAATGTCCACAGTGGTCCTGGAGGCAATGAGTCCTTACTCCATTAATTTAGATAGAACTGAGTTCCAAAAGACCCTACCATCATGGATGCTTCCAGATCCCTACATTTATGTCTGTGAACCTGCCATGATGGTCAAGCAGTCCTTGGTGCACTATAGATATATACCCTCACTCTTTCTGTTTTAAATTCTGCACCCTGGCCAGGACATGCAACGATAGGCACATGGACTCCATCAATTGCCCCAAAATATTTGGGAATGCCACATGTGCAAAGCCATCAATAATCTCCAGAGCAGTAGTTAGCTTTATGATCCAGTTAAGCAGTACCTTATCAATAGCATAGCAGATCTGCATGGAAATGGCCCCAACAGTTGATCTCCCCATGCCAATTTGGTTGGCAACAGATCAGTAACATCCTGCAAGGGCCCAATTCCAGATAGCAATGTCAACCCATGGGGACGGGATACTGCGTGTTAGTATGCTTTTGCTGCAGATCTGGAGATAATACTGCAGAGATATCCAAAAGGGTAGTCCTCCCCTTCCTGAAGTTCTCTCACCACTGCTGATCATCTCAGATCTGCAGAACTATATTCTCCCACCAATCCTAGCTGGATTCCCAGGCCTAGACATGGCAGTAAATGCTATGCAGCTGAAAACAGTTCTTTAGTTCCAAAAGCTTGGGATCATCCTCTTTCTTCTTGTCCTGCTGCCACCACTTCAGAGTGTTCTCCTGCTGCCTGAGGAACCTGCTGCTACTGCCTAGAATATTCTCCTGTTCTTTCATCGTCTGCTTTATGGTGCAACAGGCAAAGGCCAATGCCAAATTTGTCTGGCTTTGACTGCCGTAATACAGTCCAAGCAGGCTCTGTATATTCTGTTGTTTCCATAGTGACATGGAGTACGGTCAGGTCCATGCTGGCAGACAGCTATTAAAAAATGGCACAAGCCAAACCAGAAAGGAAGCCGAGGTAGAGACAGTGGAAAAAGACGGTTACTCACCTTTGTAACTGTTGTTCTTCGAGATGTGTTGCTCATATCCATTCCAGTTAGGTGTGTGCGCCACACGTGCACATTCGTCGGAAAACTTTTACCCTAGCAACTCAGTGGGCCGGCAGGTTGCCCCCTAGAGTGGCGCCGTCATGGTGCTCGATATATACCCCTGCCGGCCCACCCGCTCCTCAGTTCCTTCTTGCCGGCTACTCTGACAGTGGGGAAGGAGGGCGGGTATGGAATGGATATGAGCAACACATCTCGAAGAACGAAAGTTACAAAGGTGAGTAACCGTCTTTTCTTCTTCGAGTGATTGCTCATATCCATTCCAGTCAGGTGAATCCCAAGCCTTACGTAGGCGGTGGGGTCGGAGTGAAATGTGGCAGAATGAAAACTGCTGAGCCAGAGGCTACAGCATCTCTTGACTGTTGAACCAGGGCATACTGCGAAGCAAAGGTATGGACCAAGGACCAATGGAGCTGCGCGACAGATCTCGTGGGTAGGAACATGAGCCAGCAATGCGGCAGATTAAGCCTGAGCCCTGGTAGAATGCACGGTGATGTGGCTTGGGGAAATATGAGCCAAATCATAACAAGTGCGGATGTACGCCATCACCCAAGATGAGATCCTCTGAGAGGAAAACAAGCAAGCCCTCCCTTTGGTCTGCTACCGTGACAGAGCTGGGGCACCTTACGAAATGGTTCTGTCAGCGCAATATAAATGCGAGCACTCCACAGATGTCCAGGGAGTGCAATGGTTGCGCCCACTGCGTTGAGCTGTGGGTAACATGAAAGGCCAAAACCACCTTAGGGAGGAAAGCCGGGTGCGGTCATAACTGCACCTTGTCTTTGTGAAACCTAGTGTACGGCGGAACCACCGTAAGAGCTCTGAGCTCGGAGACCTGTCTGGCCGATGTAACAGCTACGAGGAAAGTTGTCATCCAAGACAGGTATAGCAGAGGGCCGGTCGCGAATGGCTCGAATGGGGGAGACATAAGTCTGGTTAAAACTAGGTTGAGGTCCCAGGTTGGGGCTGGGCGGTGCACCCGAGGGTGCAAGCGCTCCAAGCCCTTGAGGGACCTCGAACCCATAGAGTATGAGAACACGGAACGTCCACCTTAGCCTGGCTGGAAGGTAGAGATGGCTGCCGAGTGTACCCTCAGCGATGATACCGCCAGGTCCTGCCGCTGAAGGCCAGAGGCAGGCCAAATAGAGGGGATCGAGACCTCAGTAGGAGCAAGATCGAGCGTATTGCAGCTGTAGAAGAAACGCTTCCACTCGGCCCGGTACGTTGACCAGGTGGAAGGCTTCCTGTCACCCCGGCTCAGTTACGCAGCAGCCACACCGTGAGGCGAAGAGGCTGCAGGTCCGGGTGACGAAGCCTGTCATTGCCCTGAGTGATGAGGTCTGGGTGGGGTGGCAGGGTAATTGGGTCAGTTATTGACAGGCCGAGCAACGTGGTATATCAGTGCTGCCTGGACCACTCTGGAGTGATCATGATGATGCGCGCTCTGCCCCTGCGGAGTTTGAGCAGGACCTAATGAACCAGTGGGAACAGTGGGAAGGCATAAAGGAGTTGGCCTTTCCACGGCATCAGGAATGCGTCCAAGATCGATCCCAAGGAGAGACCTTGGAAGGAGCAGAACATCTGGCATTTTCTGCTCTCGCGGTGAGCGAACAGGTCTATGTGAGGAAACATCTCCACTTCTGGAAAGCAGATCACTCGTAAGACAGGAAAGACCTGCTGAGTCAAAGCGCCAAGACGTTCCGAATGCCTGGGAGAAAGGACGTCACCAGCTCCATCGAGTGGGCCATGCAAAAGTCCCGGAAATGGATGGACTCCTGACAAAAGGGGGGAGGACCATGTCCCTCCCTGGTTATTTATGAAGCACATGGCCGTTGTGTTGGCTGTAAACACCGAGATACCACGGCCTCGCAGCTGCCGCTGGAACCCCTGGCACGCCAGGCCGACTACTCTCATTTTTGGGGCATTGATGTGGAATGCCAGCTCCCGAGAAGACCAAAGGCCTTAAGCTCAGAGGTGACCATGAACACTCGAGCAGAGAGATGACGCATCCGTCGTCAGGGGCAGTGAGGGCTGGGGCGGATGGAACCGCATCCCTGCCCACACCAGGGAGGGAGTTAGCCACTACTCTAGGGAGCCTAAGGTGCTCGAGGGAACGGTGACTACCATGACCATTGGCTCCCTGTCCAGGTGGTACGCCGAGGTGAGCCGGACTTGGAGAGGACGGAGGCGGAGCTTGGCGTGTTTGGTTACAAACTTGCGGGCAGCCATGGACCCAGGAGACTGAGACAAGTATGAGCCGAGGTCATTGGGAAAGCCTGCAGACCTCGGATGATTGTTGCCATCGCCTAAAAACAGCAGTTGTGATAAGCAGGCTCCGGCTAGGTAGGAGAACAGGATAGCCCCTAGGAAGTCCAACCTCTGCGTGGGAACCAGAGTGGACTGCTCTATAGTAATCATCAGGCCTAGACCTGTGAATAAGACCGTGACGATGCCCACGTGCTGAGAGGTTTGTGTCTCGGAGTCTCCTCGGATAAGCGAATCGTCCAGATACGGAAAAACGCATATCCGACATCAGCGAAGGTAGGCGACGACTATGGCCGTAAACCAGAAGTACTGACGGTTGGCTAGAAAGCGGAGGTATCTCCTGTGCGGAGGGAAGATGGCGTTGCGAAAGTACGCGTCCTTCATATCGAGGGCGGCATAGTAGTCCCCAGGAGGCAAGGATGGAATAATGGTTCCCAGGGATACCATGCGGAACTTCAACCTTATCCTAAACTGGTTGAGTCCGTGCAGGACTAGGAAGGTCTGAGACCTCCGTTCGAGTGGGGGACTAGGGCATAACAGGAGTAAACCCCCTTGCCACTTTCGTCAGTCGGCGTCTGCACCTCTTGTATGAGGAATTGCTCATGAGAGGGGTCCCTGAAGGGGGACAGGGCTGGAACAAATTAGAGGTGGTACCTATGCTCCACCGTGCGCAGGACCCAGCGATCTGAAATTAACTGGGTCCATGCCAGGAGAAAGCGGGATTGGGATCCCGGCCTGTGACTGGTACACCGCCCTCAGGCGCACCTTGGAAGGTTCGTCTTTGGTCCCAGTGGTAATTGCGAGGGACCTTGACCTTGGCTCTTTAGGGGTCCTGACGTTTGTCTGCGACCACCTTGGCCTCGCCGTTTGCCAAAGTCCTGTCTCTGGCTAGGCACAGAGTATGGCGGCTGGGGACAGAAAGGCCTGCGTTTGGTCGCTGGCATATGCATGCTGAGAGAGAGCATTAGGACCCTATTGTCCATCAGGCATCGCAGCCTGGGGCTGTCTTTGCCGCGAAGAGGCCTTTACCAACAAAGGGTAAATCCTGAATGGCATACTGCAGCTCCGGCCGGAGGTTTGAAACCTGAAGCCCTGAGATGCACCTCATGGTGACACCAAAGGCCAGAGTCCTGGCTGCTGAGTCTGCTGCGTCCAACGAGGCCTGGAGGGATGCTCTGGGTACCTTTTCCCCCCGTCCTCCAAGACGGCAGCGAACTCTTGGCGGGAGTTTTGAGGGAGAAACTCCATAAACTAAACTACCTTCACCCAGGTGCTATAATTATAGCAGCTAAGCAAGGCTTGTTGCTTTGCTACCCAGAGCTGCAGGGCCTCTGCAGAGTACACCTGTCAGCCAAGCAGGTTCATTCGCCAAGCCTCCTTCGGTTTCGGGGCTGGCGCCCGCTGGCCACACCAATACCTCTCCTTAACAGACTGAAAGACTAGTGAGCAGAGAGGAGAGCGGACAGACGAGTAGTTGTACCCCTTAGAGGGCCCCATACCGGGTCCTCTACCTCTGGGACCTCCTCCACCTCAGGTTGTCAGGGGGCGTATCAGAATCATGGTCCTGAGCATAAGATCTGCGCATGTGGGATGACACGGATGCATGTCTGGATGGCCATGGAGGTACTAAAAGAAGGCACGGGCAGAGTCTCTGACTCTATCGGACCTTGCCCAACTCGGCACCGGGGACCGGCACGGGGAGGCGTACCGGTACCTGGAACGAGATCCAGACCTGCAACCAGAACGGTGCCAGGAGGTCAACCGAGATCTCGAGGCTCGGGGAGAGGCTACAGGAGTCAAGGTACCTGTCGCAGTGCCGGGAGTCGGAATGGTGCCGATAGCGGGTCGGCGAACGGGATACCGACCGGTGCGGCGAGTACGACCAGTACCGATGAGGAAAACAGCACCGGGACTGCAAGTGGTGTCGGGTGTGCCGACGGGACCTGGAGTGTCTGCGGGACCGTGATCATGAACGGTGCCGTTCTGCTGTGTTGAAGAGACTGTATTACCCGCACCGGCGGTGCCGGGGTCAGGCAGCATCGACTCTGTCATGGCAATGAGATCCCTCGCTGTTGGTAATGTCTCCGGCGTGGAGAGAACAGCAGGCTCAACCACAGTGCATACTGGGGAGCTGTCAGGCACTGGATTCGACGGCCCTTGTGGGACTGGGATCGACGGTACCGAGGTCATCAGAGCTTCGGTAGGTGTCGGTGCCGGGCGATCCAACTTAGACGAGCTCTCTGGCTGTGGTGCCGTCGGCACGGAAGCAGCAGGAGCGATAAGCTCAACCACGGAGCGTGCCGGGGAGCCGACAGGCACCGGATTCGACGGCGCCGACGTTGTCGGTGCCTCAGAGGTGTCGGTGCCGGGCGATCCGACTTAGACGAGCTCTCTGGCTGCGGTGCAGTTGGCACGGAAGCAGCAGGAGAAGTAAGCTCAACCACGGCACGTGCCGGGGAGCCGTCAGGCACTGGATTCAATGGCCCTGGGGGACTGGAATCGATGGTGCCGATGTCATCGGTGCCTCTGCAGGTGTCGGTGCCGGGCAACCCGACTTAGACGAGCTCTCTGGCTGCGATGCAGGTGGCACGGAAGCAGCAGGAGCAGGGGGCTCAACCACGGCGCGTGCCGGGGAGCCGTCAGGCACCAGCAGGAATCGTAGGCTTTCTCGACCTCGGAGGAAGGGAGCGGTGCCAAGTCGACTTCGGTGCCGGCGACGGCCGGTGCCGAAAGGCCTTGGCAGTACCGGCGGGGTCCGGTGCCGAGGAGGCGCTTCTGCCAGCCGCTTGATCATCGCTCGGTGCCAAAGGTGGAGGGGTAAGTGAAAGTCCCGCTCCTTTTTGTTCTTGGCTTAAAAGCCTCGCAAATGGGGCACTTAGCTGTCAAGTGTGATTCCCTGAGGCACTTCAGACAGGAGTCGTGTGGATCTCCCTTCGGCATCGGCTTCTGGCAGGCCAAGCCCATTTTAAAACCCGGTGAGCCGTGCATGGGCTCCGGCACCGGGTTCATGGAAGGGGCTACTTCCTGAACCCCGCTAACTATTACTAAACTAACTATGTTAGCAAAGAAAAAACGTATAACTATACAAATATATATATAAAAGGATTATAACTGCATAACTATATACGAGAACTACGAGTAGCTAGGGAAGTGGAGGTCAGCTAAGCCGCGCCCCACTGTTCCAACGACCGACACTGGCGGTAAGAAGGAACTGAGGAGCGGGTGGGCCGGCAGGGGTATATATCGAGCACCATGACAGCGCCACTCTAGGGGGCGACCTGCCGGCCCACTGAGTTGCTAGGGTAAAAGTTTTCCGACGAATGTGCACGCGCGGCACACACACTTAACTGGAATGGATATGAGCAATCACTCAAAGAAGAACGTGGATTTTTTTAAATTGAAGCCATTTTGCTTCCCAAACAATCCCAGGATCCACGCTGCTCAGCAATGAAGCAAAGGACCATGGGAACCCCCCCCCCCCCAGAAGACTATACCCTTAGTTCACAGCAAACCACCTCCGGGAGTTCCCATGATGTGACTTGTGTACTGTGACCTACCTGATGCTCATCAAAAACTTCAGATTAAATCCCTCAAGTAGACATATCCTTAGTTTCTAATTTGTTTCACTTGTCACATGCTTCAAGTTAATCACATGCAGAGGTGTTTGCAGAATCAGGTCCTATGACTGGAATTTAAATGTACTCTCCCCTAACTAAAAGAAAACATCAGCTGTAAGCCAGAAACAAGTCTTTTATTAAGCTTTCTTTTTTTTTAACTAAAGATGGTAGCTGTCCTCTCACATATTTTAAATTAGAATATGAAAGAGATATTTTGGAATTTTAAAAAAATCTAGCAGAAGTGTGATATTTTAACCTACTATTGTTACAAGTAACACATAAGAACACTTACACTAAAGAAATTAGAATATTGTATCTCACACACACACACACACTTTGTGGCATTTGGCAACCCTTCGTCTACAGTCAATTTCACTGTTTCCAGAGACATAGATAGTTTCTAATGAAAAATGCACCACGTTAGAAGGAATGAGCATTTTTACTTCTCATACAGACCATCTGAAACCACCAAATTGCTTGAGTATGTGGGTGATTATTATGTCCAGGATATGGAGTAGGGGATAGCAATTTCTACTACAATTCAGACTTTCTTTGCTCACATTAATACACTCTAACTCTTTTTCAAACTGTTACATTATGCCCAAGGTGGATCCTATCCTCTTCTCAGTGAAGTCAATATCAAAACTTCCTTTGACTTCAATTGTGCAATATTGGCCCTAGTGCATCTCCTCATTTTCCTTCTTCTACAATCTGACTTGAGCCAGGAGGGCAGTAGCCTGTGGTTATTGTTAGAACACTCCCATTACTTCTGTTAGTAATCTATAACACAAATGTACTGGAATTTATTAAGCACATACTGAATCTAAAACTCTGGATTACTTTGAATTTTATAAAACCATTTACAAAAAGTCAAACAGATCCATTTCAATTTTAAAAAAATTCTACCCTGCAAAAAATAATATCTTCCCCTCCACTCACTCATATTTTTTTCAACCCACATGCCATGAGATAGCTTGGATGAAGTGGGTATTCATCCACCAAAGCTTATGCTTCAATACGTCTGTTAGTCTATAAGGCACCACAGGACTCTGTCGCATTTTACAGATCCAGACTAACATGGCTACCCCTCTGATACTTGGAAGAACTGACAGTCTTTGTAGCATGCCCCAACAGTCAACAAACGTGGGCCCTAGAAGACCAAAGGGGTGTTGAGAAGCAGGGGTGGTTCTAGGTATTTTGCCACCCCAAGCATGGCAGGCAGGCTGCCTTTGGCGGCTTGCCTGCGGGAGGTCCACCGAAGCCACGGGACCAAAGGACCCTCCGCAGGCATGCTGCCGAAGGCAACCTGCCTGTTGCCCTCATGGCAACCAGCAGAGCACCCCCCATGGCTTGCCGCCCCAGACACACACTTGGCGTGCTGGTGCCTGGAGCCACTCATGTTGAGAAGGAAGGAAGTTCCAGAGCTGAAGGTCCTTCATTCAGAAGGCTCTTCCCATTTAAAACTGGAAGCTGTTAGAACGAACACTTTACATAATTGCAACTGCCATACTATCTAACATATTCCTTGTCTTACATTATATGAAAACAAATATTGCCTACATTTACATTTTCCTTTCAAAATACACACCTTGCCTTCAGCATTTTTCCATATTATCACATCAGTTATAGTTAATGCTGTATCTGGACTTCTATTAAGAAGCTCCAGTTATATAATTGTCTCACTACAGAGTATATCCTAGCAAAATAACTCCAGAGTGCAAAACAATCAAAACTCATTTAGCTTCTTTCACAGGCTTACTCCTAATTATCCTCTAGATGTGCCATGCCGTTTGTAGCCTGGAAGAATGCCTTCTGGTATTTTAAAGAAAAAGTGAATGTAATAGGGGAGATAAGCAAATTATTTAAGTTGATCACTGTGATGTAATTATAATACTTTATATAGCACTTTTTGTCATAGAATCTCAAAGAATTTTACAAAGAGGTCACTGTCATTTTCCACATTTTACAGATGGAGAAACTAAGGCACTGACTTGGCCACTACCAGCCAGCAGGTCTGCGGCTGAGCTAGGAAAAGAACCCAGATCTCCTAATTCCGTGGCCTACCCACTAAACTATACTGCTTCCCCAATAAACAGCTGTCATAATGACTCCCAGTGACTGAACCTGAAAAATTAGAATCATGATGTCATTAAGGATACAAAGAGTTGCATGTTTGTGCAAAGTTAATCGGAATTTACCACAACACATACAAACTGTATATCTGCCTGGAAATTTACTCTGAGCATATCATCTGAAGTTTCCTCTGGGCCAGAAACACCATGAAAACAGATTCTTAGACCCTGAGCTTTCTGGTCCAGGAACTTTTTGTTTGGTGTTTGTATAGAACCTAGTACAATGTGGCCCTGCTCAACAGTTTGGACCCTAAGGTGCTACTATAATACAAGTAAGTAACAATACTTTTCTGGCATTTCAATATTTCCAAATTTGGTTCTGACTCAAGCCTGGAAGTGCAAATATGTCAAATTCTTTTTCATGCCACCAGCACCTTTGGGTTTAAATTCAGTTTGAGATGAAAGCTCAGGGATGTTCTTATTTGATTTAGTCCTATTTGCCCATTTGTACGCAAATTTATAATCACTTTCCTTTTAATGGCTCATAAAATTAAGTCCCTTAAGCAAGCCATTCGGCTCAGATAATAAGGCACATAACTTTCTCTGATCAATCTATCCAGTGGAATGAATGGAAACCTCACTCATTCAGTTCTTGGGGTTTATGTCAGATTCTGATCAGCCAGAAAGCTTTGGTCTTGAGGAGCGGACAGTTTTGCAAAAGAAAGAAAATGAACAAAGGAATAATAAATTACCCCTGTCATTTAATTTATAAAATGTGCAGTTCCCAGAAATAAATAAAAAAAAAAACCACTGAGGAGATATTAAATAGCAAATACAGCACTTTTTTTTTGGCCTTATGAACTCACAAAGCAACAGCGGTCTTTCTTAGCACTAATTGTCAGTTTGGCTATGAAAGTTTGCAGGACTAGGGCCCCGAGCCATAAAGGTATTTAAGAACCTAACTCCCATTGATTTTAATGATCCAGATCCTTAAAGCACCTAACTCCCATTGATTTTTATGGAAGTTAGGTGCTTGAGGATCTGGACCAGGAACCTAAAGAGACAAGAATGTATTTGACAGTAAACTCAGAAGTTTCAAATGTCAGTCCACTACTGGGTGGAGAGGGAGGGTATCTTTGTAAACGTGGTGGCATTTGCCACTGGGTTTATTCCTATTACCAAAGCGAAATCAGTTATCTATATACGTATATAACAGGACAGAGTTGCAAAGTGGAGATGGCCATTTAGATCTGAATCTGAACATCTCTGAAGTTTAGAGGACAGGGCAGATCTGGTTTGATGGTTTGGGCTCAGCTTTACCTAGTTTTAGTTCTGTATCCTACCCATAGTCTTGTAAAATGTGTTAAAATAAATGTTTCATTTTTACAGCTCTGAACCATAATACCATTATTAAGTTAATATATTATGTAAGTAGCTAGCTATGCTGTGAGCACTGGATAGAATTAATTGCATGTACTATATACATTCATATTTTTTTTAAATCCAAAATGTCAGGTATTTCATACCAATATCTAAAGAGCATGAATAATGTGCCACCTTTCAGTACACTATAGTGGGTGTTCTGCTGCCAAAGAAACACAGCATAATATAGTTTGAAGGAGAAAGATGTTTACCCGAGCATAGCATACTGATTTATCTCTGTTTTGAACTGTAAATGATGTTTTACTGAACGAGAGGCAATCCATGCAAAAAGCTGAATCTGAGCTCCTGTCCCCCTCCCAGATAACTCTGTGGTGACATATTTTTAACAAATCACGAGAGTTGATGTTTTTAGTGTCCTATAAACATATTATTTTGGGGGGAGGGAGATTTTTAAGGGATAATAGGACTAACTCCCAGTTTTTCAAGGTAATAATCTAGTTCTGGAGAGCATAAACTACCAAGGTGACAAGTGAGTAGAATATTTCATCTTGACAGAAGAACTGGGTGATTGCCAAGAAAAAGGGAGCACCCAAATGAAAAACATTTTATTTTATTTTATTTTTTAAATCTAGTGATACAGAAATTGCTAGATTGGATCAGACCAGCTGTCCATCTAATGTCTGGCAGCCAATATCAAATGCTTCAGAATAGCCCATAACTCAGAGATTAAAGAACTCTTCTGAGAGGTGGGAGATTCCTGTTCAAATCCTTTCTTTCCCTCTGGTAGAGAAAAGGGAACTAAACCTGAGTCTCCCATATCATGTAATCATAGGACTGGACGGGAGCTGAAGAGCTCATCTAGTTCAGTCCCCTGCACTCATGGCAGGACTAAGTATTATCTAGACCATCTCTGACAGTATTTGTCTACCCTATCTTAAAAATCTCCAATGATGGATATTGCACAATCTCCCTGGGCAATTTATTCCAGTGCTTAACCACTCTTACAGTTAGAAAGTTTTCCTAATGCCCAACCTAAACTGTTTCTTGTCCTATCCTCAGATGTTGAGGAGAATATATTTTTCCTTTCTCCTTTTAATAAACGTTTATACTTGAAAAACTGTTATGTCCCCTCTCGGTCTTTTCTTCTCCATACTAAACAAACCCATTTTTTTCCATCTTCCCTAACAGGCCATGTTCTCTAGCCTGAAATCATTTTTGTTGCTCTTCCTTGGACTTCCTCCCATTTGTCCCCATCTTTCCTGAAATGTGGAGCCCCGAATTGGACACAATACTACAGTTGAGGCCTAATCAGTGCAGAGTAGAGTGGAAGAATTACTTCTCATGTCTTGCTTACAACACTCCTGCTAATACATCCCAGAATGTTTGCTTTTTTTGCAACAGTGTTACACTGTTGACTCATATTTAGCTTGTGATCCACTATGATCTCCAGATCCCTTTCCGCAGTACTCCTTCCTAGGCAGTCATTTTCCATTTGTATGTGTGCAACTGATTGTTCCTTCCTAAGTAGAGTACTTTGCATTTCTCCTTATTGAATTTCATCCTATGTACTTCAGACCATTTCTCCAGTTTGTCCAGATCATTTTGAATTTCAATCCTATCCTCCAAAGCACTTGCAACCCCTCCCAGCTTGGTATCGTCCAGAACCTTGGCAAGTGTATTCTCTATGCCATTATCTAAATCATTGATGAAAATATTGAACAGAACTGGACCCAGAACCCCACTTGATATGCTCTTCCAGCTTGACTGTGAACCACTGATAAATACTCTCTGGGAACAGTTTTCCAAACAATTAAGTTTTCCAACCTCATAGTAGCTCCATTTAGGTTGTACTTCCCTAGTTTGTTTATGAGAAGGTCACAAAAGACAGTATCAAAACACATAGTCAAAATATACCAGGTCTACCACTTCCCCCAATCCATAAGGTTTGTTACCCTGTCACAGAAATCTCTTGAGTCTGGTTTCACATGATTTGTTCTTGACAAATCCATGCTGACTGTTATTTATCACCTTATTATCTTCTAAGTGTTTGCAAATTGATTGCTTAATTATTTGGTCTTTTATCTTTCCAGGTACTGAAGTTAACCTGGTGAGTGCTCTAACTACTGGGCCATCACCACCACCTCCTCTTCCATTCTGAATGGGACCCAATCTGTTAGGGGTGCTCAAAGGCCACCTTCCAGATCAGGTACTGCAGGTGAGTTAGGTGGCTGAACCCCTGCCTTCCCCTAGTTATTGGATTATTATGGGGCTTGGAGTGGAGATAGGCATTTGGAAACCTATCGGGAGACAGCAGTATGCATGCTCAGAGGAATAAACATAGGTGTCAAGGGAAACTGTGCTCTGAAAAACTTATGAGTTTAGGTGCCTACAACATTCAGCAGTTTTGTGGATTGCAGTGAAGCCAGACCTGGGAATTAGGTGCCTAAATACCTTCATGGATCCCACCCTAAGAGTCTATTTGCCTGTAGTGGGGCAAATACTCTGCTGAAATAGCTCAATATTTTTAATGTAGGCATGCCTTTTTAGTAGTCATTTTCAGTAGGCTAAGGAGGGACGAGTTTCTGTCTTTCTAGCCTGCAAACCTTGGTTATATTTCATTGTTAAACTCTGTGGGTCAAATCCTGACTCCAGAAAAAAAATCAATAATGAAACTCCCAATGACTTCAATAGGGCTGGTGTTTTATGCAGTGGATCGAGTGCTCAGCTGGTGCAGATCAGTGGAATTTCATTGAGTTCAATGAAGCCTTGACAATTTACGATAGCTGATGATCTGGCCCATGTATACATCTAATGGGCCTCTTTCTGGTCTCAGTTAAACCCTCCACAACCTACTCCTGATTTACACTGGTGTGAGAAGAGAGTCAGGCCTAGTAAGTATTGCATTATCATTATTCTAGAAATAGTACTAGACTCCAAGATAATGCCTTTTATTTTCTACAACAAAACTAACTGGCTATTACTTACTATTTTGAAACATGAAAGACTGATTCAGAAAGACTGGAGAACCTGGAATGATGTCCCGTTCCTCTCAGTGCCGAGAGCGAACAACGAACCAAAACAAAAAGCACAAACAAAGACTTCCCTCCACCAAGATTTGAAAGTATCTTGTCCCCCTATTGGTCCTCTGGTCAGGTGTCAGCCAGGTTCACTAAGCTTCTTAACCCTTTACAGATAAAAGAGACATTAACCATCTGTTTATGACATACGTATTTTAACCCAGTCATCTGAGGGGCAAAAGGAAGAAACTTCTGCTTCTGCAAGCTACACAGATTATTCGGAGATCAAGTGTAGATTTCAGCCACAAGATTCAAAGAACACTCTTTTTCTGCAAAGTTTACAGCTCCTGCATAAGATTTACTGGACTTCAGGCTCCTGTACAAGAGGGTAAAGCAGGTTTTTCAGGGAGAAGGCTGCAGAACAGAAGATTTCTAGGCCAATGATTTGCAATGATATCAGCAAGTAAGAATTATTAAAGTTGCTAGACTAATATAGCATTGCTTTAACATTTAATCATGCAAAATGCTGAGCATTTAACTGTCATTAACTTCAATAAAACTTGAGGCAGTTCTGCATCTCAGAGAAGGTGCTCTGCACCTTGCATAATCAGGCCTTTATTTTATATAACTTTAGAATGCGGTTTGCATGAAAGAAAGCTTCATATATTTGTCAACCTTCTGCTGCAAAAAAAAAATCTCACTAGTATAGACACAGCTTGATTTCAATAGCTCTGCTCTACTATAGGGTAATGAGAAAAGACTTTATCTAGCCATATGTTCCTTATCTGTGTAACAACTGGAAATGGGCTCAGTTGCACCAGCAGATTTTGCTGCTGCTGCTGACATCAGTGATGTTATTGCTTCACCTACGTGTTGTGCACCCTTAATATTTAATGAAATTTTTGTTTTTATGTGATATGTTATACCAAATACGAAAGAAAGATGCAGAGGATGAAATGGCCTAAATCAATTTATTTATGAGACCCTCCTACACACACCATATTCTGGACATCCTGGCTATATGTTAGTCTCTGTAGCATTGGTATGCAGTTTTTAGAGCTTCTAGAAACATGCTGACATTGCTCTTCTCGGCTCCAAAATCTATAGCTGAAATTCTGAACCTATTGAAGTCATTGGCAAAATTCCCATTAATGTAAATTGGGCCACAATTTAACACTATATTTATTCTACTTATACTCTTTTATCAATTTGCTCCACCTTAGACTAAGGACATTGGGGCCAATTCTGCTCCCATTCAAGTCAATGGCAAAACAACTATTGCTCTCTAAGGGATCCATCCTGTTCCCATTGTTTTATAATCTTGGCTCTCTCAGCAAGACAGAGGTGACAGCGGCTATGTTTTCAAAGCACCACGTATGCCATAAAATTTTCAGTAAATAAGAAAGAGTAACTACTTTGAGCAGTTATACAACTGGAATCACTATCTGGACAGTGTATATGCAATATCCTCATATTGTGATAATGGTAATAAATTTTCTGTGTTTGATATTACTAGTGCATACATATTATATAGGTTGTGTACATTTGATAAGAAAAGGGAGTACATACTATTGCTTAGGGCCAGCCCACAGCATTTTGGCACCTGAGGCGGGGAGCTCAAATGACACCCCTATGCCCCCTCACTTGGGCCAAAACTTTGAAAGGTTTCAATTCTGCCTTCTTCTTGTTCTACTCCTCTCATGGTACTGCTCTGCTACCTACCCCAATAAAGGAGAACTAACAACTTAAAATGCCTAGTTCAAAAATTTTAAGTAATACTTAACTTTCAAACACCTGAACAACAAATGTAACTTTTCTTGTCTGCATAGTAAACACTGGCATTTTTATCTGTTTGAATAATCAAAGTGGTGCTTTCCGTGCCTTCTTGGTTGCAAAGATTTGAACTGCTTCCTGCGGAAGGTCCACAGTCTGGGCCAGCTCATGCTCTGTTGAGATGGTTGCAAGGCCAGCCAGCCTCTCCTGTGTCATTGTGGAGCACACATGTATTTTTATTAACTTCAGCTTGGAGAAGCTGTGTTCTCCCCTGGCAACAGGAAGTGTTAGAAGTATGTGCAGAGCAACAAAAGCATTTGGACAGAGGGTGGCCATCTTATTTGTGCACATATATTCCAGAACAGCCTTTGGAGTTGATCCTACTGAAATGTATCTTGAAAGGGCTTTCAGTTCATCATCTAAATCACTCTCATCAATATCACACTTGTCATCATGTGTCAATACTGTCTCTAGTGCCCTGCATTGCTGGTGTAGGTCTTCTTGTGGTATAGTGAGGAGTTTTGGAATATAATGCAACATCTGAAATATATTACTGTGTTCCTTGAGTTGCATGAAACCTTCTTCAACTGACTGTATTGCACAACCTAGCACCTGGTTAAAGAATTCAACTTTGAATTGTTTAGGGTCCCTTATGGGATTATCCCATGCCTCATAATCAAAATATCGTCTTCTTCAGTGACTCTTGTGTTCTTGAATGGGTGGGAAAATACCTTCAGTGTGAAGTTCATCTGCCAACTTCTGTGCACTCTTCAGAATATTTTGAAATCCCTCATCTGAGTGGTAAGACTGTAGGTATGACTTTGCTTTGTCCAGTTATTCCATTGCTCCAGATATATCAAGGTCAACCCCTCGGAGTCTCTTGCTTACAACATTTATTTCAAACTGTATGTCATGCCACAATACTAAGCCACACAGAAATTTGAAATTATGTATGTTTCTGGTGATTCCATTTCCCTCTGTCACTGTTCTCCCATGAACAGTTCCTGTCATAGCATTATCCTCCATAATGGCAACTATGGCATCATCTATCTTCCCAATTTGGTGTTTGATAGGTTTTATTGCCTCCACTTGACTTTCTCATCATGTGGCACTCAATAGTTTCAGCATCAGAGAGGATGTTCCCAGATGTTGCTTCAAAATTTGCCATCGATGAGCTGATGCAGAGAAAAATACATAGATGCTTTGAATTACATTAAAAAATTCAGCAGCCTCACTGGAAGCTGATGCTGCATCACTGACCACCAAGTTCAATGAATGAGAACTGCATGGGACAAAACAAGACCGAGGGTTTAACTCTCAGATCCATGTCTGCACTCCTCTGTTCTTCCCTCTCACATTGGCACCATTATCGTAGCCCTGACGTCTCATGTCAGTTATTGCAATTCCCGTATCTTCCAGCCTTTTAAGAAGCATATTTGTCATACCACCTCCTGTAGTATCATCAATGTAAATAAATTCTAGAAAATGCTCTCTGACAGTCACCATTGCAGAGATATTTTCACTAAGTTCTGTTACAAAACTCACCATTAAAGTCACTTGTTCCATATGGCTGATGTCAAGTGTGCAGTCCAGAATAATAGAGTAATATCTTGCTGACTTCAGATCTGCCACAATCTTCTGTTTGACTTTTGTTCGCAGTATCTGTATGATCTCATTTGAAGTGTTTTTCCAAGGTAGTAGTGTTTGTTCATTTCTTGGGTGGTGACTCTTCTTAGATGCTCCTGGTTTACAGCATCAAACTCAGCCATCAGCTCCACAATTTTAAGGAAGTTTCCAGATCAGCTGTATGTGCCAAACAATGAAGTGCCATGCAGTGCTAGGTTTTGGGAAGCAAACATTCTCACAATGGCAATAAGCCTTTTCAGAACATTTTGCCAGTAAGGAGACTCTGATACAATCTTCTCTTGATGCTCATCATCCTTTAACCTTAGTCTCATCTCAAGCTCTTTCCACCTATGGAATGCTCTCTGGTGATTTGCTGCCTTCTCATGGCATGCTAGATTTCTAGCCAGATTTTTCCAGTCCTTTGTTCTTGCAGAACCCAATGTGGCTGGAACATTAGACTGGAAGAGTTCACAACAAAAACAGTATGCAGCATTCTGGGTTTTTGAGTACATAAGCCATGGCCTCTCTGCTTCATCACCATTGGGGATTTCACGTCAATAGTGTGTTGGATGGAAACTTCTATTTTCATTGTCTTTGGAGAACATGAAGTTTTTCACTTGCTGTGGCACATGCAGTAAAAGGAAGTCCCTCAGGCTACTGCTCAAATGGGTCCACAGTCCTGAATCATCTAGACTTAAGGAACTAAACTCATCAGCAGCTGTTTCTTGTGCTTCCACCACACTATTCTCCGATTTACACTTTTCTTCGGGAATGTGCCTAGTTACATCCATTTGAGATGGAGATATGGATGTTGCAGTAGCTGCCAGGTCACCTGCACTCTGACTAACTGGAAGATCAGGCATCTCCTCACCACTCACATCCTCACTGGGGCCGGAAGGCTCACTGTGAACATTTGTGTCTATGTATCTCAGGAGAGCTCCTTCCTGCGTACATAGAAAAGCTTCCTTTGCTTGCTTGCTTTTTCTGAATGCTGCCCCAGAGGGGCGTTTTCTTCTTTCACTCATGACTGCTGTTCTGTGCCAGCTATAGTGGCTCTCAACACTCAATTGAAAGGGATAAATAAGCAGGCTGGTAGCAGGGCCTGAGTGAGGGAACATATCAGCATCTTCATGGCTGAACTGGCTCCTACTACTTCAGCTGACTGCCTGTTCTCCTCAAGTGGGTTCAGGGAAGCAGCAGGAAACAGGAAAACTCCCTGAGAAGCTGGTGTTAATCAGTCCAGGCTCCTGGCGGTGCTAGAGAGGTACATAAGACGCTCCACCTCTCTCTCCCTGCAGCTCCTGCTGCTTTCTATTATTCCCTCTCACCTTTTCTCCTGCCTGCCATGTCTCTTGTGCCCTCCTTCCTCCAGCCCAGCACCCCACAATCTCTGTGCATCTAGAGCAGAGAGAATACATATGCACCAGGAGCAGACACAATTTTCTACATCCTGGGTCCTAGTGTCCCCTTCCCAGAACCCCCAGTCTGGCACCTGAGGCAGCTGCCTCAGTTTGCCTTATGGTAAGGCCAGCCCTGCTATTGCAGATTCAGTTTGTCTCACCTCCAAGATCTGCCCCTATAGTTGGCTTTTTTCCTTTTTTTAAAGCAGATCTATTGCTGTTTATTTCCACGTCTATTGTTTTCTGTGTAGCTCAGTCCTCACACAGTAGTGAGACATAACTAAGGGAGGAGATGTAGGGAGTTGGCAGGCAGATGGCTCAGGAGGGCCAGAAGCACTGCTCATGTTGTATTCTTGAAAGTTGTTATACACCAACTCTGCTGAGCAAATCTTGTTTATATGCAGGAATTTTCACAGTTTTTATATTTACTATACTTCTGTTCAAGAAGTAATAACCCCACAGTAACAAGAAGCTTTAGGCAATCTGTTTAATGTACATTTATTTTACTATAGGAGGTTTAAATTAGAGATGGCTTTCAAATCCAAGGTTAGAAACTGAATCCAAATACAAGTTTCTCCACACTTTGGAAGAAAGGGAGTTTAAATCTGATTTTATGGTCCAAGCTCATCACTGGTATATACAGAGTGATATTTGTTCTTCTTCCTTCCTTCCCTCTCTGATGGCCCAGTTCTGCATCCCTTAATCATGTTTATTTACTCAATGTACAAGTACTAGAATTGGCCCCAAAGGAACAATTTTTTAAAGTTATGGTAGAATAAGATACTGCCCTAGTATTCAAACAGTGGAGTGAAGGAAAATCATGCAAAAAGATTTGGGGTTCTCCTGACTTGTACCAATTTTTTGATAATATATGCTCATTTGTGCACACTGGTTCATGTCATAGGCAAAGAAATAAAGAAATAAAAATGCTCCCCTGAAATAGGCTTTTAGGGCCTATGTGAATTCTTATACTTCAATAGGCATCGGTTGAAGCCCATTATGAGCACCATATACACTGGGTTTTCAAGGGCAAGAAATGTATGTGTTATATTCATACTACACAGCACACACAAGAATGCTTTAAAAAAAAAGAGGTACATTTTAACATCATGAATCAGCAGTATGCTTTTGACATGATAAACAATTTCAACACGTATTGGTGCCATGATTGTAGAGCACAGTTTTCTTGGAGGGGAGGAAAAACAAGTACTTTGTACGATTAGGTGATTCTAGTAAGGGACACACAAAATCTTGGTGTCCATGGTATAATGCAAAAGCAGTGAACAACACTTACTTGTCACTGCATATATCACATGAGGGATATGCCTATAATTTTTTTCTAATCTACTGGTCATTGAGATAAATAAAGATGGAAAGTTGATCTATTTATTTTATACAGTTTTCTTTAAGCCAAAAATGCAGAAAACAGTAATAAATATTTTAGTACCTGACTCAGACTGCCTGGAACAGAGTTTAATAAATTACATTTTATGCTGCAATCCAAGCATTAAACTGCCTGAGTTGTGATTAATAGAGTTGCATTCTAATGAAAGAAAAAAACAGCTCTAAAAGAAGAGAGTTGTGTTCTACATTGTTATGTCAATGGTATGACGATGGTACTCTGTGTGGTACGAATATTGTTACGATACAATAAAGCAGGAAGAAATGCTTTTCTGAAAGTACAGGTAAACTTATGCACCTTTCAGGGAATATAGTAATGATAATTATATGAATTATTACAAATGTAATAAAAATTGAGATGGGAACAAGTTTCATTAATACAATATTTATCTTCGAAAGAGCCCTCATTAAAGAGAAAGATATTAGTACATATATATAACTTAATGGATAGACCACAATATGACTATTACAAGTCATGAAACTTAAAATACCTGCAAGAAGGGCTGTTGTAGGTTATATCACATTTAACAATATTGAGAAAACCTGCATATTTCCCTTTAGTGAATCTCTGCTTCATTGGGGCTGCAGTCATCCTACAAGATCTTGCCCCATGTATGGTCATCGGTTCTGTTAATGTACCCAGTTCAGAGATTAGTTATTGTTTTAGTAATTGCTTGGTGATAACTAGTGTCATCTTCCATAAATCACAACAATAATGATATAATATTTTCCTATGCTCCACTATAGTTCAGAAATCTAGACCAGGGATGGCCAAACTGTGGCTCCGGAGCCACATGCGGCTCTTTAGAAGTTAATATGTGGGTCCTTCTATAGGCACTGACTCCAGGGCTGAAGCTACAAGTGCCAACTTTTCAATGTGCTGGAGGGTGCTCACTGCTCAACCCCTGGCTCTGCCACAGGCCCTGCCCCCACTACACCCCTTCTCGCCCCTTCCTCTGAGCCTGCCATGCCCTTACTCTTCCTCCTCCCCTCCACAGCCCCCTGCATGCCACGAAACAACACAACTGACGTGCAAGGAGGGAAGGAGAGGTGCTGACTGACAGGGCTGCCTGTGGGTGGGAGGTGCTGGGAGCAGGGGGAGCTGAGATGGGAGACGACTGACATATTAGTGTGGCTCTTTGGCAATGTAATTGGTAAATTCTGACTCCTTTTCAGGCTCAGATTGGCCACCCCTAGTCTAGATGAAACATGGGTAAGGATTCTTAGACGAAGTGATTGAAAAAATTCAGGATCTTGGCTACTGCTTAGGTACTGTAGACAGTAATGTAGTTCTGCCCAGACATAATAGAAAAACCACAGAACTGTGAATTCTTGCTAAATCAAATCAAGTTAAAAATAACTGGGGGGAGGATGGACCTAAAGTGACTAACTTCAGAAAACTCTTTGAAGTGTTTGTAATTTAATATTCATGACAGAAGCTTTTATGTCTTTTTTTATACCCTCAAACCATGCCTTCCCTTCACATGACTGTCCAAATAACATTTTTCCGTGTTTAATAGGATATGTATAAAAAAAGAGCATGATATTGCAGTTTGTACCTTTCCCCAAGAGACTGGCAACATAATTTCCAAGATACTGTTTCATTAGCAAAGAGTGAAGCTGAATACAAATTAAACTGAACAAGTGGATTTTATTAAACCCTGTATATTTCTCTCTGCATGTGACAGAGTTGCTTCCACCCTAACTTCATTCATTCCTTGGTGTCCAGTCAATAACAGACTCTCCAGGGAACATGGGCCCTCTGACTCCAGTTCCATTGAACATGATATAGATACAATCAGAAATCTCTCATGGGGTGAACTTTAGATTTTAAATATATTTTCAAATCCAAGTCCTAGCTGAATATTAATCAAGTCATCCTGCCACCTCTAGCTTTTCTTATTAGAAATATTTGACAGACAATTAAAAACAAGTCGGTAAAGGAAAATAATTATGCATTTCATCATAATTAACATACCTTGTTTAGTTAAAAATTACATTTTTGATTTGAAAGATGTCTTCTCTTGATAATCTACTTTTTGCAAACACAGATACATTAAGCTTGCCAAGCAACAGATAGATTAGTCACCATCTTTCCAATGCATGCTGCAAGAAAAATGAAAAATAAAGGAGCTAAAACATTTGACTTAGAAATATTGGTATTGACAACAATTAGCACTGAAACATAATGAGTTTTAATTGAAGCAATATAAATGACTTACTGCATTTTGCATATTAAGCCCTACTCTTTGTCTAGGCTTAGTGTCTTATACTTTCCTACAGATGAACATGTAAACTAAACAATAACGCTCAGAAAATATATTGTCTATCCATAGTACATAGGATTATTTCCCCTGCAATGTCATTTGTTTTTCATTTTAAAAAATTAAGAGGCTATTGTCAGAACAACAAGAACAGTATTTTAAAACCAGCTACATGTATATACCTTATATATTTTAAAATTACACATTGTACAATATATACATTGGGATTAGGCGTAACCTCTTAAACACTTTTGTAAAATAATGACATTCCCCAACCAAAAATGTTAACTAATTTCCTACCAACACAGTCATAAATATAAAGGAAATTGCCAGTTAATCAAATGTTAACATGCACACCAATTTCATCTCTCAGCTTTCCAAATAAACCACATAACATCACCAATACACTCAAATACAACTCGGCACTATTTCACCAATGTGGCTGAGGAGTTCTCAGCACAAATCTGAGAGGGAAGGTGTAAAGGGTGGCCTTAAGTCCCCTTTACGTACCCTAGTTCTGAACTACAGAGGAAGCTGGCTCATCCCCAGGACAGATTACAGCACTCAGACTTGGACACCATTTCAAAAAGGTGTAAGGGGACCCCAGCCATTCTCCTTTCCCCATGCCCAACCCCTATGCCAGCAGCCAGCGTGCACCATGGAGTAAGAGTTGTGATGACAGATCTATGTCATTTAAGGATTCCTTATGCAGAGGTAATTGTTCATTGGCTAGATCCATTCACATTTAGGGATGCTTTGTACTGCTAGTGTGGTGCTAATTCCAGCATAACAGAAAATCAGAGCCAACAGCACCACCAAAAGCTCAGTTTCAGTTCTAATGTAAAACCACCCACAGTACATACATCCAGGGTACGATTCACTGCTGCATTACTACACTTTCACACCTGTGTAACTCCTAAACCAGGACCCCAGTTTCTCATACTCACACTTAAATGTACAACCAAAACTCTGATTTCAACCAGATTAAGAAACATTCTCATTATAAGTCTGTAAAATGTTATTTGTACATAAGGGTGTGAGGCCAGAATTAATGTTATGGGTTTTGGTGTGATTGTGATGAACTGGAGAGATACAGTGATGTTCGTAAAGTTTACATGTGTATAGGCAGCTCAAGCTACGACAATCAGGACCTGAGAGTAGGGCTGGTCAGTGGGACTCCCTGCTAACTCCCTGGTCTGTTTGGTCTGTCCACCGCTCCAGCTATGGTGCTTAGCCCAGTTCCCCTAGTTCCATTTGCTGCCTAGTTCCATTTCAATTTTTTGCATATCCCCTCCATATCCCCCCCAAACTATTAAACATTAAAATTTGGTGGATAATGATGTAGAGATCATGGAAGCTATGCGGGCAGAGACTAGGGACCCAGGATGGTTATTGCATCTGGAAACTGGGCAGGCAATGTGACTGGGGAAGAGATGGTAGCTTATAAATCCACTTCACAACCCATCCCTTAGTTCCTTCACATGCTGTCTTCCTAATTCCCTAGCACTGATGTCTTCTCTACTTTCCTAACTATAGTCCTTGGGAGCCCCTACATCCTAGATTAGGGGCAGGCAACCTATGGCACATGTGCCGAAGGCAGCACACAAGCTGATTTTCTGTGGCTCTCACACTGCCCAGGTCCTGACCACTGGTCTGGGGCGCTCTGCATTTTAATTTAATTTTAAATGAATCTTCTTAAATATTTTAAAAACCTTATTTACTTTACATACAACAATACTTTAGTTATATATTATAGACTTATAGAAAGAGACCTTCTAAAAACGTTAAAAGGTATTACTGGCACGCGATACCTTAAATTAGAGTGAATAAACGAAGACTCAGCACACCACTTCTGAAAGGTTGCCGACTCCTGTCCTAGATGTTCATATGCATCTCCCATTGGCGAACATGGAACCCCCCCATCTGACCAATTAAATAAAGTTAATTATATTGTAAAATCTACCAGACCACAGAAGGTAAACAAGATGGAGAAGCTGGCCCATAGTGGTAATGCAAACTCCACTTCTCAGACAACTTTGGCAATTTCTACTTCCTCCAGAAAAATGAAGCAAAGAGGGGGTACAAGAGTGCTCTATAAATATACTGGTAGGTAAACATCAGGGAGAAAGAAGAGCTATTTAAGATCAACTATAATGTTGGCATAAGAACAAGTGGGTATAAACTAGCCATGAATAAGTTCAGACTAGAAATTAGAAGAAGGTTCCTAACCATCAGAGTAATGAGGTTCTGGAACAGCTTTCTAATAGCAGCTATAAGGGCAAACAACCTAACAAGTTTTCAAATCAGTTTGATAATGTATTAATGGGATTCAATAATGGAATTATATGTGATAGCAGGGACTGGATTTGATGACCCAGGAGATCCCTTCCAATCCTATGTTCTTATTGGTAATAGATTCCCATCATAGAAGGAGGCAGGAAGCCAGTGTTTCCTGAGAAATGGAGCTTTCTGTACATCTATGGACACATATTTTTCAACTTATGCTAGTAACATCAGTCCACAGGTAAGTAGTTTGTGGGGAAAATACTTCCCTAGGAAAAAACAAGGGGAACAGAAGATACTCAACACCACTTATAAGTTTTCCTCTTATTTACTAAATTTTAATGTTTATCTCTTCATGTTCCATTCCTCTCCTAATTTAGTTAGTGTGTGTGTGTGTGTGTGTGTGTGTGTGTGTGTGTGTGTGTGTGTGTGTGTGTGTGGTAAATGTTAATAGGATTTGTAACAAACTAACATGGTCATTGTGAGGCAATTTTCTTCTTTTGAAAGATATTTCTTTTATAACTGAGCTATAAAGGTTTGGGGCCTTTCCAAGTTTCGTTTGAACAGTCTATTAAGGACTATGAGCCCCCAGACAAAAACTGCCATCTGTCCTTTATTTTATTTTTTAGTAGCCACTAGTTCCAGAAGGCTTTGACAGAGAGGAATATATTTGTGTAGCATAAAACTTTTGCTTAACTGTTCAAAAATATTTTACATCTCATTTGCAGCATCTGTCCTCAAGGAGAAGGTGGATTTTAGCCAAACTATGCCTCCAAAATAGTAAGTTTTCTTTAAAATTAGTTACCCATCACATTAATTAAATAATTTGAACTCAATCCTTTGTTACAACATATTTCAGCAAGAGAAATAAAATATAAGCTGACAAATGAAACTGTCATTTTAAATTACTACTACTTTTATTCTACTGGGTGCCTGAAAGAAAAGAGTGTAGAGGTTTTTAATATTATTAATTATTATTATTATTATTATTATTATTATTATTAAGAGGAAATGAAGTGGAAAATGACATTGGAATCTCTTTCGAATGGCAATTGTCTTATTATTTTCAGTATCTGACACAGATAATCACATATCATGGAGCAGAAAATGAAGTCTTGCTGAATTTTGATAATTAGATCATTAGGACTCATTATGATCCTCCAATGTGACCTCTAATACAATTGATAACAAGTGTTATTATTTCATAGCTGTGTAAGTCTACAACTAGCAGTCATACATTTCTTAAGCATCACTTTGTTCTCTTTGATATGGCCACATTTTAAGGCCATATTAATATTCCTTAGTGTAAAAAGGGCCCAGATACAGAACATCAGAAACCCTTTTAAGGTTTAAGGAGGAGATCTTTTTGGAGAACAGCTGAATTAAATTTTTCTGAAGACCAACACAAATCAGAGGCCCTTGGTACCATTGTGCTATTTACTTATGCAATTAAAAACACATTAGCAGGAGCAAAATCTATACACCTTATTTATATTTGTAGCATTTGTTTATCTACTTCTCACCTGCTCAAGAAATGGAAAGCAATTTGCTTCTAGAAGTAGCCTATTGCCTTAAAAGACAATACCTTTTATATGTTCCTATACTAGTAATCAGGTACTACTGTTCAGCCTCCACTCTCTAACAGATCAATACCTCCACATTTCTAGCAGAAGCTGGGCTTTTTTAAAATTAGAAAAAGTAGGAGGTGTGTGCATCATAAGTATGAGAGAACTCTCTGAGATCCTGAAGGTAGTGACCATCACACCCATAAAAGAAACAAAATTCTAATCTTCTGGTGAGAAGTCCCCCACAGAGGTACAAACTAGTATAAGTTAAATGGTCTGGATAAATCTGTGCTTCCAGACCACATTATAAAGGAGGAAGGTATCAATGTGCACTGCAGCTTTCTACACAAGTAAAGGCAACCTAAAAGAGACAAGACATGTAATGGGAATTTAATACCAAAGTTTGGGTTCAATGCATAAAATCTGAATGGATATGAAATATTCCAGACTAAATCTAACATTTCTTTTTTATATTTTCAAAAGTTTAAATAGGAATTATCAAATATCGTACTACATTGGTATGGCAGAAGCATATAACTTCAACAATGATTTATAAACTACCTCCCCACTACACTCCAACACAAAGTTAAAAAAAAAATCTCACTGATGTCCACTCTCCAAGATCTCCAGTCAAAGAAGAAGTATATTAAAAAGGATAAAAATGAAAAGGCATATAAAAACAGCAACATATGAATTTCTGTATTGGTTCAGACCCAGGGCTGCCCAGAGCATTCAGAGGGTCTGGGGCAAAGCAATTTCGGGGGCCCCTTCCATTTAGGGTAGAACAGAAGAACAGCCATACTGGGTCAAACCAAAAGTCCATCCATCCCAATATCCTCTCTACCGACAATGGCGAATGCCAAGTGCCCCAGAGGGAGTAAACCTAACAGGTAATGATCAAATGATCTCTCTCCTGCCATCCATCTCCATCCTCTGACAAACAGAGGCTAGGGACACCTTTCCTTACCCATCCTGGCTAATCGCCATTAATGGACTTAACCTCCATGCATTTATCTGTTTCCTAGAGACTGGCTCCATGCGGTCCCTCACAAACCAGAGACAGTTACTGTGGGTTTGTCTTTAGTATAGCTTATGTACATACTCCACGAACTGAGCACTTGAGCTTGTTCCAGAATCTGGGATGAGCCTATGTTGTGAAAACTGAAATACTCAAAATAGCACATGCATGTGAATGGACACAAGGTGCTAAAATTAAATTAACCAAGGGGTTCTCAAACCCCTCAGAGAGTCACGAGGTTATTACTGGAGGTCACAAGCTGTCAGCCTACACCTCAAACCCTCCAGCATTTATAATAGAGCTTTGCCTCCAGCATTTATAATAGAGTTAACAATATAAAAAAATGTTTTTAATTTATAAGAGAGGGGGTCGCACTTAGAGGTTTGCTATGTGAAAGGGGTCAGCAGTATAAAATTTTGAGAACCACTGAATTAACCCCTCTGAAGCCTCAGGGAATTCAGGGTAGGGGGGTCTCCCTTGGTACGGTTGGGAAGGATATTGCTCTTCTCATGTGATCCCTCCCCCAGTGGCTAATTTTAAATGAAGCTACCCTCCCCTGACATGAATCTCCCTATGGCACTGAAATTAAATATAGACTATAATTTGGCATTTGAGAAGTGAAAGGGATGGTAGCCCAAATGGGAAAGCTAACAGCTTGGCTCTTCTGCAAGCCTCAAACTGCTGAATGAGCTTTAGGGTAGGGAAGGCTGTGCCTCCCAAACAGTCTGGCCTTGCCCCATATCCAACCCCCACCAACTTCCTGCCTCCCGACTGCCTGCCCCCCCTCAGAATCCCCGACCCATCCTGCTCCTTGTCCCCTCACCATCCCCCCAGAGACCCCACACCCCACCACCACCACTCTGGGACCCCACCCCTGCTCCCTGTCCTCTGACTGCCCCGACCCTTATCCACCCCCCCGCTGAGTCCTGACAGACCCCCGGAAGGCCCACAATCCAGCCCCCCCATTCCTTGTCCCCTGATCGCCCCCCCCAACCTCTGCCCCCTCCTTGTGCCCTGACTGTCTCTGGAACTCCCTGCCCCTTAACCAACGCCCCCAGCCCCAGCCCCTTGCCCCCAGCTCCCCCCTCACCTGGAGCCTCAGTGTATCCAGGAGCTTCCCTTGACAGTTGCAGCGTGGCTCCGGTGGGGCCTCTGAGGTCTGCCCCGCTCAGAGCTGCATGGTAAGGGGGCGGAGCTGTGAGCTCGAGGCTGAGCAGAGGGAACTGAGCTCAGCCTGGAGCTCGCAGCCCCACCCCCTGACCTCGCAGCTCTGAGCGGGGTGGAGCACAGAGGCCCCACCGGAGCCACACTGCCTCTGTCAAGAGAAGCTTCTGGATGCACTGGGGACAGGGGTCGGGTCAGATTGGGCTGGGGCTGGGGAGGGAGCCTCGGCCAGCTGCTTACCCTGACAGGCCGAGACAGCAACTAGTGGGGAAAATTTTATGGGGGTGAAGCTGGGAGTCAGAGGAGTAACCTCTGTGATCACTCCCCACGTGACCCCACCCCTAGCCTGGGACCCCCACACTCTCCCCATCCCATTCTATCTGGGGAGGGCCAGGGGAGGATGTCTCTGGCCTGGCTGGAGCTACTCTGGCAGGCTGGGCAGTGCAGCCACAGCCTGGTCCAGCGGGCCAGACCGTGCGGTGCAGCCGCAGCATGTTCCAGCGGGCTGGGCCAGGTGGAACAACTGCAGTATGATCCAGTGGGCTGGATGGCGCAGCCACAACCTACTCTTGGGGGCAGGGCTGAGCAGCATGGCTGCAGCCTGCGAGCCCCAGAGCTGCAGCTGCTTCGGAGGCTGTGGGAAGAGCAGTATGGCCAGAAACGGAGAGACTGTCCCCGCCTCTTCCCTTCTGGATCTGCTGGCTGTGCTGCCTCTCCTTGATTCCTCTGTTGGGGGGAGGGACTGTGTCCCACCTCTCCATCTCTGTACCTGTTCATAAGCCTACCCCCTTCTCTGGTGCTTCCCTTTTTTACTAAAAAATTTTGGCTTATAAACAAGTATATATGGTATGTCCCTCTTATTAGCTTTCTTCCTAAGATAAACAATTCCTCTCAATCTCTCTTTATATAAGAGTTTTTCCATGCCATTGAGCATTCTCATCATTCTTTTCTGAACTCTCCCTAATTCTGAAATAAACTTTTTGATATAGGGCAACCTGTATGTCACTCAATATACCAGATGAGGGTGCAATATTGATTTATATGAAGAGGTTATAATATTTAGTATATTATTCTCAATCTTATTTCTTATGCCTCTTGACATCTTGTTTTGCTTTTTTGACCACTGGTGCACATTCAGCAGAGATCTTCATTAAGCTGTCCATGATCACACCCAAGTCCCTTTCCTGAGTTGACACAGTTCATTTAGAACTCTGCATATATAACAGGAGTTGACATTTTTCGCTCTAATGTGCATTATTTGCATTTATCAAAACGGAACTTCGTTTGCAATCAGGTTGACCATTTACCTAGCTTGGTTAGGTCTCTCTGATGTTCATCACATGCCTCTCTCTCTTATTAAATCTTGTAATTAGTAGATAAAAAAGTCTCAGAAAAGATAAAAACTGTATATGCATAGGATAGTGAATAACCTTATGGATATTAGCACATTAAATACAATCAGAAGCATTAAAGATGTCAGAATCATTGACTTCTCTCTTTCTGTACTCTATAAAGAGAGATTCAAATGGCTCTCATCTGGGATGAAAGATCACCACAGGATAAAGATGGGGAGGAAAGGCAGGTGGTGTGCCCAGAACAGTAAGATAGTCTTTAACAGCTGTCTGCCACACACAAACAGCAAATATGAACAAAAGAATCATTGCCATTCTTTACCATGAAAGTAAAGGATTCACTAGCCACCACAAAATGAAGACAGATGATAAAACGAGACAATAAAGCAACTATGTTATTTTATAAGGATTAAATTCACTAAAGAGAGTGAACAGATTTACCTGACTCTTAAGAGAAACTTCTAGTAAAGCATTTATCAGCAGGTAAACATTTTCAAATCATCCTGTTTCCTATCTCATTAAATGCTCAGATTCCAGGTTAGGAGCTGTCCAGGGCGGATTAAAATCTTTTCTGCAGGTTAAAAATTTTAACAAAATTCAGCAAAATGTCTCTTTGAAAAACTAAAAGCTGGCTTTAATCTTGCAGGAAGTAGCGTAGGAAATTTAATTCTTAAGTAACAGTTATTTGAATCTAGACGTGATTTATCCCATTTCCTTAGGGGAATTGGTTATTTAAATAAATTTCAATTCTAGAGCTCAGAAGCATAAAACTCGCAGCTGCATATGTATGTTTTAGAGTCTGTTTTCTAAAGTTCAGGGACCCTCAAATATTAGAATGGTTAATAAAATTGGGTTCCATTCTTTCTCCCCAACATCAGAAATCTCTTCAGATTTCCATTTTCAGCATCAGCATGTGCAAATTCCCACTTCTCATTTAGTTATCAGTTTCATTCACTGTACTTGGAAGTTATTTGTTTTGTTTTAATTAATGTGGCAAACTTAGACAGTAATTCCTCAAGATCATTTGTTTTCTTTCTTTCTTTATTCTTTATTATTGTAGCATAGCTAACATAAATAGCAAAGACAACAAAGAGAGGAAAGGTAACTAACCTGGAGTAGAAAGCCAATATCAGATTTTACAGCTAAGTAGGAAAGACCAAACTTCTTAATTATTAATTTCTTCATTAAAAAAATAATCTAACAAAGGATATTTGAGTACTTAGAAATATTTGCTTGTACAATTATATAATAATGATCATTTTGTTATTCGGCACCATTTTGGGGTTCTTTGTAAAGTAAGATCATAAACTAATTTCCAGAATTATTCCCTTTCAGATAAAGATATAATCTGCTTAAAAAGGAATGTTGAAAGTAAAAAGAAGACCAGAGAACAGCCTGACAGGAAAGTAAAGAGAATAGGAGAGGAATGACAAGACAAAGAGGACAGGGAGAAAAGGAGAGCGGGAGGGAGGGAGGGGATGGGTTGAGGAGATTGGAGGGGTCTAAGGTTTTGTGGGACCATTGCACAAAAGACTTCCTGATGAGGAATTTAACCAATTAGTTTGATGCTTCCAAAAACGAGGACCATATATCTAGAGCCCTGCATGGATACCCAATTTACATCCACAGATGTATATATATGTAGTCTGGGAATGTGCCAGACTGAGGATATCATCATCGGCGATCCCTCAAGGTCGAGGATGATCTCTTTCACAGGTTTTATTTTTCAGGGGTCCCTTGGTGACTGATGAGTCCGGTTCTTGAGCCACAGGCTCATTCTCAGACATTGCAGGTGGTATTAGAAGACAGGGTTGGGCCGCGATTGCTGCGTGACTGTTCTCTTTCCTTTCTTTTCTGGAATTTTTCTATGATCAGGGCAAGGCGATTTTCCTCAAAAGTGGATATTCCGTCTCTGATAAGTCTTTGCAAGTTATCCCTGTCCTGGGCTACTGTCTCCCAGTGTGTGGTGTCAATGCCACAACTCTTGATGTTTATCTTGAGAGTGTCTTTAAAGTGTTTCTTTTGGCCTCCCCATTTCCTTTCTCCTTTGGTGAGTTGTACGCTTACCAAAACAACTGCTGTATGCCCATCAGGTATGCGCACACAGTGCCCTTTCCAACTCAGCTGGTGCTGGATAATCAAGGCCTCAACACTGAAGATGTTGGCCTCTGTGAAGACACTGACATTAGTGAGATGATCCTCCCAATTTAAGTTGAGGATCTTCCAAAGAAAGTGCTGGTGCTGGCGTTCCAGGTTTTTCAGGTGTTTTCATAGAGTCATAGACTTCAAGGTCAGAAGGGACCATTATGATCATCTAATCTGAACTCCTGCACAATGCAGGCCACAGAATCTCACCCACCCACTCCTGTTTCAAACTTGTGTCTGACCCAGTGAAGTCCTTAAATCATGGTTTAAAGACTTCAAGGTACAGAGACCCTTCTAGCAAGTGACCCATGCCCCACGCTGCAGAGGAAGGCGAAAAAGCCCCAGGGCTTCTGCCAATCTGCCCTGGAGGAAAATTCCTTCCCAATCCCAAATAAGGCGATCAGCTAAACCCTGAGCATGTGGGCAAGACTCACCAGCCAGACACCCAGGAAAGAATTCTCTTTAGTAACTCAGATTCCACCCCATCTAACATCCTATCACAAGCCATTGGGCATATTTTTCGCTAGTAGTCAACGACGAATTAATTGCCAAAATTTGGCTATCCCATACCCCCCCGCCCCCATAAACTTATCAAGCTTAGTCTTGAAGCCAGTTATGTGTTTTGCCCCCACTACTCCCCTTGCAAGGATGTTCCAGAACTTCACTCATCTAATGATCTATGGGTCACCCAAGTCTCACAGCTGAAAAGGAGAGTTGGGATCAACACCGCTTTACAAACTAAAAGTTTAGTATGTGTTCTGATGTTGGGACTGTTGAACACCTGGTAAGACAGTCTGCCAAAGCGAATTCTGTGCTGAATCTCAATGTCTATGTCTGCCCTCTGTAAGAGATGGCTGCCAAGATAGGCAAAGTATTCTACATTTTCCAGTTCTTCTTTATCTATATAGATCTTCCTTGCTGGGGACTGGCTGTTGGAGAATTTTTGTTTTGCTGATGTTCAGAGTTAGTCCTAGGCTTTTGTAAGCTTCCGAGAAGCAATTAAAGGCTGTTTGAAGATCCTCCTCTGAATGTGCAACTAAAGAACAATCATCTGCATACTGGAGTTCAGTTATTGTTGCCCATATACTTTAGTTCTGGCACAGAAACAAGAAAGTTTGAAGAGGTTGCCATCAATCCGATATTGGATGCCAATGCCCTGTGGTAGATGATCTTTGGTTACTGTTTTCATACTTGCTAAGACAATGGTGAAAAGGGCTGGTGTCAGTACACAACCTTGTTTTATGCCAGTTCAGATGACAAAGGGTTCAGAGTTAGAGCCACTGCACAGGATATAGGCAGTCACCTGGTCATGGAGGAGTCTTACAATGGTGATAAATTTACTTGGGCAACCAAACTTTGACATGATTTTCCACAGAACCTCACAGTTGACAGAGTCAAAGGCTTTGGTCAGATCGATAAAGGCCATATGCAGCTCCTAGTGTTGTTCTTGACATTTTTCCTGGATCTGCCTGGCTACGAATATCATATTGGTTGTGCCTCGTGATGGTGTGAAGCCACACTAGGACTCTGGAAGACTTCCTCTGTAAGAGGAAGCAGGTGATTCAGTAAGAAGGAGATTCCATAAGAATGGAGACAAGAACAATGCCTCGATAGTTACTACAGTAGGCCCTGTCTCCCTTTTTGAAAATGGTTATGATGTTAACATTACGTAAGTCATTAGGGATTTCTTTGGTGTGCCAGATTTTGAGGAGCAGCAAGTGAAGCTTGTTAGTCAGTGTTTCTCCCCCAACTTTCAGTACTTCAGCTGGTATGCCATCAGGACCTGGTGCTTTATTGTTCTTCATTTGTTTAATTGCTTTGCAGACCTCCTCAAGTGTTGGTGAGTTGGCAAAAGTTTCCCAGATTGGGTGCTGAGAGATGGAGTTGATGGTGTCGTCATTCACAGTTGATTCTCAATTTAGAAGCTTTTGATAGTGTTTCTTCCAGCGCTCTTTGATGGATTCATTATCTTTAAGAAGGGTACTGCCAACTTTGTATCTCAGAGGTGTAAGGTCACATGAGCTTGGTCCGTACAGGGTCTTTGTCTCACAAAAAAATCTCCGCATATCATGTCTATCAGTGAATGTTTGGATTTCTTTGCTTTGTCCTCCCACCATTTGGTTTTGATTGCACGGCTCCTCCTTTGAACTTCAGCTTTGAGCTGATGGAAAGAGCTCTGCTTCTGACTGGCTAGTGGTTGGTTTTGACAGTCACAGAAAGCTTTTCTCTTATGGTCCAAAAAGGCTGTAATCTCAATGTTGTTGTTATCAAATCAGTCCTGATGGCGACAGTTAGCAAGGCCAATAGATTCCTCATAAACCTCATGGATGGTCTGTTTTAGAGATTCCCAGTCTTCTTCAACACTGATGTTGTCATTTCCAGGTGTGCATATGTCCAGTTTTTTCGCCAAGGAGTGTTTGTAAGTTCTCTTGGTGTGCTGAGGATTGAAGACTTTGGAAGTTGTTTTGCTATCTGTATGCTCTGGATTACTTTCTATGTTTCAGTGCAATCCTGATGGACATGACTGACCTCACCAGGTGATGGTCAGTCCAGCAATCATCGGCTCCTCTCATGACACAGGTGATTTGGACATCTTAGATCCTATGTTCTTACAATGACATAGCCTAGGAGGTGCACAGTTATGAGCATGGGTATTGCCAAGTTGTTTTGTACTTGTTGCTTTGTCTGAAGATTGAGTTTCTCATCACAAAGTCATGCTCTGCACATTTGCTGAGTAGAAGGATGCCATTGGAATTGTTTTCTCCCACTACTTCCTTCCCACTGGTGCTACTCTATATGTTAGAATCTCAGCCAACTCTTGAGTTAAAGTCCCCTAAAAGGATTATATTATCTGTTTTTGGAATGGATGGCAAAATGTTATCATGGTCAGCGTAGAAGGATTCTTTCTGTCCTTCAGTGTCAAGAGTTGGTGCATATATACTGATGATAGTGGCAAATGAATTATTGACCAACTGGATGCAGAGAGTCATAAGGCGCTCATTGATGTCAATGGGGAGCTCAGGCAGGCAGTTGACTAGAAGCTAACACCATGTATTTACCTATCACTTGCTGGTTTTCCTTTCCAGAAGAAACTGTAACTGCCACCCTCTTCCCTCATGTGGCCTTCATCTGCACATCTTGTTTCACTGAGAGCAGTGATGTTGATGTTGTACCTCAAGAATTCTAGGGCAACAATTGCTGTTCTGCAGTAGAGACTTTCACTTTTTGGTTTGTCTAATAGGGTACAGACATTCCAAGTTGCAAGAAACATTTTTGTTTTTCAACTGAGTTAGGAGTGATACCTCTGGGCACGGTTATCCAATCAGGTATGGTGGGGTACCTTTTCTATCTCCTTCCCCGCATGGGATGAGCAGAAGGGTTCCTAAAAAGGCCTGCTCAGTCATGACTGCTGCTGCTGAAAATGCCCTGCTATCCCAGTTCAGGAGCACATGATGACTGTCTTGTGGTCACCACCTCTGTGTGGGTCTGTGATTAGGGGCTCCTGGTGATCACTTTACTTATCCCTGCTGCCACTCACCCATTTGCCGCAGGACTTTTATGGGTAGAGGTGGGGAAAAAGTTCTTCCTGTGAAAGAAGCCTGCACATGAGTAGCTTAATGTGGGGGAGCTGATGCGCACCAACAGCCATACAAATCTTGGCAGAAGAGGCATCTATGTCCAGTGGCAATGAAGTCCAAGATGACTGGGGGTTTCTCCTCCATTGCAGCCTTCATCTGCCTTCACAGACATTGAGAGGTGATCCTATTCCATCTACCTGTTCTGCTGTTGAAGGCTTTTATTGGGTTGTGTTGTGCTGGGCTGCACTTTGTCTGGTACTTGGCCTTTGACCTTACCACCACGGGTAACCCTACCAGGAGTATAGGACTCCAACCAGCATCTCTCTTAGGGTCTTAAGTATACGTTGACTTCTCCACCATGTCAAGGTTGCAGACCAAGTTGAAGTAGGTAAAAATCTCTTGAATCTGGGCTTGTTGCCCAGGCCCCACAAAATAAGGCTTTAAAACGTTAATTCAGGGTTGGAGAAGAAAGGGGAACATAAACTAGCAAAGATCTAAAGGCAAACAGAAGTCTCAGGAGGACCATCATCTTTAAGATATTAACTCAGTTCCAAAATGATCAAGAATGGTCTGCCATCTATGTGAATCCAAAGCTATCTGGGGAATCTGGGTGATAAGGTGGATTTTAAACAAAACAAAAGAGACATGGGTCAGACAACACTTGTCAATTTATCAATATGTTGTCCTAGTATCAAGCCACCTGGCTGGACTATTTTATATCCTATCGGACAAAGCTGTCAAGTATCTTCTGCCTTTTCTCACCTTGTATTTGTGCGGCTGGCAGCAGGCAGAAATCAGATACCAGGAAGTCCTCTTTCCTAAGAGCATGCTGAACAAATACTTTCTAATAAACCTGTCAAAGGCTTTTTATGAATCCAATGACAAAATATCATCAATATTTTAGGCGGAATAAGCACCTGATTTTGACAATAGCTTCTCCAGTTGTATGTGTTAGCATAGGTTGTCAGAACAAAATATCATTGTTGACTTCATTATTCAGCTCGTATCTGACAAACAACAAAAGATTAGCTAAATTCACAATATCAGTTCATCCACTTTCAGTGCATAGTAACGACTCTTTTGTACTCTTGATAATAATTGCTCCTTTTCATTTGAGGCCATATCTGTGATTCTACGATGAATAGTGTTATTTGAGAGGGGGACACAATCTATAGCTTTGCTAGCCATGTCTCCAGTCATCACTTGCACCATTACCTTGGCTGCAAGTTTTACTAATGTCTCGCCAATCACTTCAGTAGCCCCAGACTTTGCAATTAAGTAAACCACACTCTATGAAACTTCCAAAGCTTTCATATTTTCACCTCCTGTCACATTACAAATTGTTTTCTGGGACTTTTGGAGATCTTTGCGCCTACTTTCAAAGAATTCTACAGGTTTTCCCTCGTATTCTTTATGTTTGCTATTGAAATGGCATTTTATGTTGGATGGTTTCATGCTTTCATTTGTGAGAGTCTCATCACAAATCACACCTAGTGGAACAGGCTCCACCTCATTGCCAGTCCACGAAAATCCCAGTTAAAGATATTCTTCAACATATTTGCAGGCTTTTTTCATTTTCTTTGCAGCTGATACATTCAATAAACTTACAGATGGTTCACACGGTTCACTAATTTTGTCATCACAATTGTCTGATGTAGCCATATCACTTCATTTTTCAGCATAATTATCACTAACATTCGTATTTCCTTCATAATTTTCTTCTGTATGTTTCAAACTTCCCATTTTTAGCCAGTGATCTATTGTAAATGGGTTTAACAAAAACAAAAAGAGAGAAATTTTGTATATTAATACACACCAAGTATGTACTTGCTGCGATCTTTAGATTACTACGAGTAGTTATTCATTTTTATCATTTATCCATCAGTATGACTTCTGTGCATGCCACAAAGGCAAGTGTATTGCCTGAGCCACGGTAACACTCATGCATGGTTTGCATCGGCTTTGCTGTGCTATAACATGTTACTGATTTCATTATCATATTAGTTACAATGTAAACCTGTGTGTATTTCTACTGTACAAGTGTACACCATTCTTATATATTAAATTTTAGTGAATTGTTTTCTGCTGCTAAAAAAAACTATGATAAAGTAAAATAAATTCTGACGCGTACCGCTTGAAACCCTTTCACGTACCACCAGGGGTATGCGTACCACGCTTTGGGAAACACTGAGATAGATTAAAGAGGTAATCTTCACTGATTCACTGTATAGATATGTAACAAAGTTTTCAGTACTGTATATTTTGTATTAAAGGAATTTATTCTGTTCAAGAGAAAAAATATACTTGCATTTAAAAATACCAAAGCGTCTGGGCTGATTTTCAAAGGCATTGATTACCTACAATTCCAGGTGACTGTCAATAAGAATTGTGGGCTCTGAGTGTTCCTAAAAATCAGACTACTTTTTAGGTGCCTAAAAATTGATTTGAATGCCTAACTTGGAAATCTGAGAAGTAGGAAACAAACATAATAAACTTATGAAGGAAGACTAAATTGGGTAACCGGTATCATATAGAAATGTGTTAAAATCTTGGGAATAACAGACTGATTACTGCATGGCCTTTGCAAGATCTCACATTAAGCCTTGTTATCACAAGCCACTTTTCATAACTCTATGCCAGAGTTAACTCATGGTGACATGTGGTGGTAATATTGTTGCATTAGCAGCTGATATTTGCGCAGTTCATGAGTATTGCATTTTCTGAGTCATTAGTAATATTTTTAAGAGGGCCTTGGCAGACCTGTTAAAAATGTTGCTTTGTCTAGAAAGCTACTGATTTTTAACATCCCCTGCTGGGCTCCCAAGCAGCTGCAACATTATCCAATAGGGAGAAGTATTCTATGCTGTCCTGAATGACTCTAACCAGAGTTTTTGCCTAGAATATACCCCTCAACCTGCAGTGGCTATGGAGAGTGGGCTAGAAAGACACTGGGCTGAGTAATGTAGGGGTCGCTCAAGCCATGTTACTACAGCTGTGGGAGGCTGGTGGCTTTGCTCTAGAACACGTTGGACAAAAACTCATGAGGAAGGGACAGAGGAAACTCAAAGTGGGAGATGTGGGGAACTCAAGATTGTGAGAGGAAAGAACAGAGTGACACAGATGGGGGGGTAGGGAAATTGTGAGTGTTGCAAAAAAAGGGATGAAGAGGGGAATAGGGAACCAAAGAGAGAGGGGAAGATGTGGGGGAAATTTGGGAAGCAATCTTGAAGAGGAATGGGGACAAATTCAAGGGTAGGGGGGATGATGGATTTAACAGAAAATATATTGATTTGTGAGGAAGAAGGAGCAAGTAATTGAAGAATATGATTGTTGGAAGTTTTATGTAAACAAAGTAATGTGTATATGCAAATCAGAGTTACATTATTGGTATACAATCTACAGCTTTCCAATAGCCTCATCAGTTATATCTTGATAACATTTTCACTCTCTTCAAGCTTCGTTCAGCAGCTGGACTCCCCTAGTGACTTTCCTTCTGTAGCCATAGGAGGCATTGTGCCCACTTCAGACATAATATCTCCTCACTGTTTCCATTCTGTGTCAATATCTTAATGGTCAAATAAACCCTGCAGTACTATTAAAATCACTGAACTTTAGGTGTTTCCTTTTGTTACAGACTGTTACAGTGCAGGGATGTTTTACCTTCCTGTGTTGTATATACAGTATTCCTTCACTAAAATAATCTCCTAAATTCAAGACAATGTTTTTCTTCTATTTTACAGAAGAATATATAAAATTCCATGTCCCTTTTCAGTAATTTTCAAATGTTATAAGCAACCAAAGTGAGTTTTTCAGAAAGAACAACATTAAAAGAAAAGGTTATTAAGAAACAAATCACGTACTCTCCAACCAGTAAAAATAAAACTATCAGTAGATTATTCACATAAAAATACATGTGATTTGCTTAGAAACTTGCAACTCCTGCTGGGACAGAGATAATGCCACTTTTTCGTGTGATCTTTAATTACAGTCATTCCCTTCCTTTCACTGAAAATAATTGAAAAGTAAATCGTAAATGTGAAACATGTACCTTTATACAAAGGTAATTTTAAAATGTCTCCTAATTGATCTTTCATGTGGTACTTTCAATTTTAGTTTATAGCCCTAGCCATTTCAGATAATTTATACAGATTTGGAAAAATCTCATTCAACTAGTCTGAAAGGGGAATAAAAATTCAACTGTACAAATCTTTAAAAAAAAAAAAAGAAGGACCTCCAACACTTATAACTTGAAGGTGCCTCAGTAAGTAATAAATGAGAAAGGTTTTTTTGCATATTCCAGCTGAAAGAGATGTTGTTTCCTGTGTTTAGTATTTGTGATCTTACAACACAGAACTAATTTAAATATCTAAAAACTAAATTAATAGAATGAATTAACTAACTTCACTCCATTTAATATATTCAATTTTCTATATTTACTTTTATTTAATTGAAATTACTTTAGAGTGTAATCAACAGAAGAAAATGTCAGCTTCTAGCTCATTCATGTTACTTGGAACATTTTAGCTCTGCTTTGGTGGAGTCTATATATGATTTAGACACACACAATTTAGTATAAATGCTTTTCTTCTTACCACATAATGTGACTAGATTGTAAATGTACTAGTGCTATTTAGTGGCCAGCCAGAAGATAAAGTCCTAGTAGTACTAAACATGATTTTTTTTTCTCCTTTAGCTTAGTTTATAGAGGTCCATGTTTTGTAGCCAAAGGTCCTAGGGTGAAAGCCTGACCCAATTAAGTCAATGGAATTTTTACCACTGACTTCAATAGAGTCAAGATTTCTGACCTAGGGTTACCAGGAGTCCTGTTTTTAGACAGATTGTCCTACTTTTCAGTAAGCTATTTTAGACCTGCTCCATGCAGACAGAGCCCCATGGACCTCAGTGTGGTTGCACACAATGTTCCCTCTAATTTTTGACAGGCCATGTGCACAAAAAAATTCTTCTGTGCAAATTTTTGAAGCAGAGTTCAAATTTGTGTGCCATGAGGCAAATGCGCCCAAGCGAGAAAAATGCTTATACATTTAAAAAGTTTTTATTTGCAATTCGTGATAATAGTTTTACACTATGTTATTTTACAAATGTCATTTTTAAATACTTAGAAAAAGGAAATTTAACTATTCTTCATGAAGCAGAAGTTAGTTTTAAGCATTACGCTTTATGATCTTTTTATAGACAATCATGGGCATATATCAAGCACATATTAATCATTATCATTATCAGTCCATAGACTTCTACCCATTGCATTCCACTTTCACTTTTCATTCTATACACATCCAAAAAGATTTTGATAAACATATAATAAAGACAATTTAATAAGTATACCATTATGTCAATTTATATGGGTTTTCATATAGAAACATCATAAGTTAAAAAGAAAAAACAAGTTTGTGTTTTAAATTTAAAATTTTCCTTAAAACATCAATAAATGATTATCAGCCAAGCATAAGATATGTAATTACAAATTAATTTCCTTATTGGTCGAAATGCCAAAGACTACTAAACTAACCTTACTGTTTTTCCCTGTGATCTTTTTCATTTGCCCATTCAATAAAACTCTGTTCAGATCTACCAATCCTCCATCCAGCTGGTAACTCTTAATACACATCAGCATGTCCAAATGATCTACTTGTAAACGATTCTGTAGTTTGTTTTTTTAGAGAGTTCATTAAGCTAAAGCCACACTCACAGTCTGCACTTGATGCGAGGAATGTTCCTCCAATATCCATCAACTTTGCAAGATCCTGAAACAGTTAATTCTGGTGAGAAAATTTCACCATATCCAGGAAACTTAAAACCAATTGGCTTTTGATTCTTTCAGCTACTGCAAACTTGAAGCCTTTGTACTGACTGACTATAACAATCTCTTCAGCAAGAAAGTATTTCTATTTTGAACATACGGATTTGACCTGATGAATTCCAAAATTGAAGTCACCCTTAACTACTGCTGCACAATCAAAAGCGGACCACTCCTGGACTTCATCCTCTGGAGACCTGTCTGCCAAATATGCGCACAAGACCTTTATTAAATTTATTATGGAACTGGCATCAATTTCATTATTTTCTTGAGAGCTCATATCTAAGAGAGCTTTAAACTTTGTCACTCCATAAGACTGACTCTCCAAGGTGCTGTCTTCTGATCTTGTTCAGTTTACCTCAGGCAAGGTGAAATGCTTCAAGAGGTGTAAGGCCCCATTTCTGAAGCAGCGTGGATAGTGAAACAAGCTCTAACAAAACATCATTCAAAACTTCTAATGTTATTTGGTATTCCATGGTATTCAGCTTTTTGTGGCAGTATTTAGAAACTGGAGCAGTATCTTTGTCATGCTCAAAATATTCCAGAAGAGGATTATAGTTGCGAATAATTGCTTGAAGTGCAAAGTGCCTAGATAACCAGTGCACTTCACTGAGTGGCCTAAAAGCCACTGACTCACATTCAGAAGCATCCACTATTTCCTGAAATTTGCATTTTCTCTTGAATGACTGACAGAACACCGTGTACACAGTTCTCATTAAGGTTTCAATGTCTCTTATCAGCTTGACCTCTTTTCATGCATCAGAAATCCCCAAGTCTTCCTGGTGTGCAACCCAATGTTGCTGGACTAACTGTGGAATATCACGTTTCAGCTGATCCACCATGCCATTGAGTTTGCCCACACCATCAAATGTAAACATCACCATTTTCATTAGATCAGGTTGGTGTTTTTTATAAAACTCTTTGATTGCAGACACTATTGAAACAGCATCACATTCTTGCAATCGTAATAGTCCACCAAACAAAGTTTTATAGTCTGCAAAATTTATGGAGCTATATTTAAAGTAGAGTATCAAGTTCCTGTTAATGGCTATATCAGTGCTTTCATCAACAGCTAGAGTATGAAACATTGCCGATGCTATTTCATGCATGAGGTCATTTTGGACAATGCAGTTGATATTTTCAAGAAATTCAAAAGCATAATTTTTACTGCTTCAGTTCACTGGTATGCACACATACTTTTCCATATGGTCATTAATATCGTGAACAGAAAGCACTGAGCTGTTCACTTTCATAGCCAACACCATACTGTCAATAAGTATCTTGATTTCTTCTGGGTTTGAGCTCTTGCATTCAAGATTAATTTGCCTCCTCTGCATTTCAGCTGGACTTTCAAGAATCATGCTAAGCAATCCACTCCTTAAAGAAGGGTTTCTGTTTCTAAGTCTTGTTACACCATCTATATGAGACTTACTTGACAGATGATGCTTTAAGAAATCTAACTTCCATACATCGTTCCACATTTTTCCTGTTGAAAATTCTCCCAAGCTCTGGCATCTTGACAATATACACAAACCACTCTGTTGTCCTCATCATATGTGAATATTTCAAGAAGTTTACAAGTATTGCACTATGTGACTTTGGTGTAACCGTCTCTATAGTCTCATCCAGCCATCCAGATTTAAATGAAGTCACTGTTCTTTGACGCTTTAGACCTCTAGACAGTGACATTTTGGGATCGATTTTTTACCAGACTGGTTTATTTAAAATTAATATTTTTATTATATGGCTACTATTTCAATGTGCTTAACAGTATGACTCGACAAAAGGGCAAACGGGAGATCATTCAGATCAGGATACCAGAAGTTTGTGCATAGCAAAAAAACGCGGCAAAAACAGGAAAATGGTAAAACAACACAAGTAAATGTATGAAGTCCAATGCCTTTGAAAGATTTCAATCATGAAAACAACACTTTCCATTGTTCATTTCTGGGAAATCTTTGCAGTTCTTTAGCAACTACAGCCAGACACTTTGACTTGAGTTTGTACACAGCCAAATGAACAGACTACGAGGAAATGTGTTGGTCCCGACCGTCCCAACGTGATCAACGTTCGACATTTGAAATGCTGGCAGGGAGGGATTTGATGGATTCATTGCCCACCTTTTCCTTTCCTTTCCCCCTCTTGCCAGCTAGTAGATTCTGGCTGTGTTGATAGATGGCGGGTGAACAATGTCAAAAGTCGCCCGTAAATGATATTTCAGCCTGGCTCCAAAGTAGTATTTCATTTTTTGTGTGCATGGTGTTTCGCCATATGCATGGGATTTAGGATCTGTGCAAGCACACACACATGCACAGCTTAGAGGGAATAGTGGTGCACATACAGAGGACCTTGTTGGATTAGAGTCTGTCTTTGTTCCTATCTGATGACAGGATGACCACACTATTTTACTGTCATGACTTTGAAAAGTATGGCATACTGTTATTCATAGAAAGGAAGGAAACTTTCATCCTATGCACAGCACAGAATTTTAAGCATTTAATTTTATTTCTTAATAAATTTGCTTCCCATATGTCACAGGCTCTTGTCCTCGTTGAGGATACGGTCAAAGGTAAGACTGAAAATTAAGCTATGTCGAAATGATCTAGTTGTAAAATATTATCTGATTATTGTTAATATTTTTATAAATTAAGGCCAGATTTACCCAGATTCCATTTATTTTCCTTTTAAAATTTTTGATGCAGGTGCAAATTGGTACACAGCTCAGTAAGAGGATTTGTGCCTATAACAAATGTTCATTCTTTTATGGTGCATGCTAATTTTTCCTTAACTCCAAGGGAGATAGTCCTTGAAAAAGTCCTGACCCTAAATCTATTTCTTCAAACACTATGTACAAAGAAATACATCAGTGTTACATTTAAGCTGTTAAACTCAGTTAGCTTTCCCTTAGGGCTGGATTCTGATATTTTACTCAGGTGGAGCTGTAACTTGCTTAGCATGTAGTCCTTTTGGCTTCAGTACTGAGAGAAGGAAGGCATTTAAATTATTTAAACTGGCCTTTACATTATTTTCTGAAGGATTAGGCAAACAAATTATCCAGTTCCTAATGGGCAGATGTCCACATCACAACAAATCATCATCAGATACCTGTTACTGATGTTGCTGGCCACAGTCTCAGCAGAGAAGCCAAAGATTGAACTGATGTGGAGTCAAAACTTTCCACTTGTCCTTAGTGCCTCCAACTCCTGGATGAGTACTCTTGTGGGATGTGTTGGCTTGTATTACAATGGGAATGCATATGCTGTACCTTGAGAGCACATTAATGGTCAGATGTGTGTGCCTATTCATTAGGAACTTGGGGATAGATCCTCAGCAAGTGTGAATTGACATCGCTTCACGGATTCATATATTAAGTTAAAAATGACAACATATTCTATCTATTGCAAGCTATTAACTGAAGAATCTTTAAATGGTTTGGGGAAAAGAAATTGGAATGAAGCTGCTTCTTCTAGGTTCCTTTAACCACAAATATCATATACAATGTGATATGGCTGGGCAAGAAGCCTTCAGCACTTAAGAATCTCCAACTGGTGTATAATGCAGCTGCATGTCTCCTCAGCAACACAAGATATGCAAGCACATCAAACCTGTCCTGCATGTGCTACATTGGCTTCCCATAGAATACTGAATCAAGTTCAAAGTCCTGGTCCTTATCTTCAGGGTGTTTCATGGCGTGGGCCCAAGATATTATACCACCTATAGCTCCAGGATGATCACTGCTGTAGAGGAAGTCACTACAATAAAGGGTAAAACTCATCTGTGTGGGAGATAAAACTTTCTTCAGGGCTAGTCTAAGATTCTCATGAATTCCATAGGAACTAATAACCAACACAAACCTCATCACTTTCTGCTCCAAATGTAAGGCACATTTCTTTAGCCTGGCCTTCTCTAGCTTAAATACACTGCATGTTATATATTAAAAACAAAAACCAAACCAAAACAAATCCTCTCAAAACAAGACACTCTGCTGCACATCCTCCCCCATGGGAGGAATATAAGTGATCAAACAGCAAAAACAACTTCTCATTTTAGCTAGATTCTATTTTAATAATCAACTGGCCATTCTTCCAAAACTACAGAATTCACTTTTTTTATTCATGCCTTTGTCCAGCTCTATATAAAGAACAGAGATAAGCGAGGTTGATACACAGCATAACAACAAGAATATAAAAGTGAAAAAAAGGAAAACAGAGCAGTCTGCTTCGTTATTTAGATACTGGTAATACTTTATTGGACTCATAACTGAGACAATGTGAAAATAAAAAAATATATACGCTTGTTCACACACAAAATCTGAGGTGAAATTTGTATTAGAAAAGAAAAGAAGATCTCTGAGGAACTGTCTGAGTTTCAAAAAGAATGACAAGCGATCTAAGTAAAATTGTAATGTGTATATAGTACCCAGAAATAGCATATGCCATGCTCCAGAAGTCCAGTAATAAAAACAATATGATGGTCATTTCCGGAGACTTCCTAAAACAAGGTAAATAAATACCAGAGGCATTATGTGCAATCAGAATGTACGAACTATAAAACTAAAATGCAGTGCAAATTATGGGATGAGAATTAATCTTCTTTTCAAATGTGTCCTTTTAAATAAAATTATTTTAATTGTTGAAAAGATTTTCTGCAATAATTTTTTCCCCTGCCCTCTATGGTTATGTCTAACTTAGACCTTTTTTTCTTAAAATTCCACATTCTTGCCAACATGGACACAGCCAAAACACTGGCGGCTCTGGAGGTAGTGGTAATGTAGATCAATTGCAGGCATTTCGTCCACCCTGTTGTCCAAGACTTGTCAAGGCAGATCAGAGGGCATGTTGGTTAAAAACACTAGTGGACATCCACATTCTTCCTGTGCTACTTATTCTGTATTTATTCTATTTACTTAAATTTTCATTTGTAGTTACAAAGGAAAAAGTTATTCTTACTATTTATGAAATATGTCTTGTTTATGCTACAATTCAGCCCACAAGTGGCTGTATTTCAGTGATGGGTTAAGTGATTCCTATATATGTGATTCCTAGAAAAAAAATTAAGTTTGAGATAAGGATGAGATTAGATTGTGCTTTAAGATTGAATAATAGAGCATTTTAGTTACAAAAGAAATAAAATGTTAGAAACACCAGAAATTCAGTTAATTAGAGCTGGGCAGCAAACATTTTATTGTCCCAAAAGTGTTTGAGATTTTGATTTTTTTTTAAATTGTTCTTATCCTCAAATGGGATGAAAAGTCAAAATCTGAAAAATTTTCACAGAGATAATGCAAACATTATTTGGATTGCATCAAAAAAATATTTGAATAGTGGCATAGGAGCCATAAAACAGCTGAAAACAAGGGAGTCTGAATGGAAGTTTGTAGGGGAAGTTTGGGGAGGGTGGATGTGGTACTTGCGTGGTTCCTGTCCCCCAACCCCTGTTTGTTGACAGGAACTTAGGAGAGAAGGCTATGACAGCTACAAAAAAAAAAGCAGCGGAAAAGACAATAGAGATGCATCTCCGTGCTCTGGGTGTCCCTAAACTCTGACTGCCAATCGTTGCCCGGTTCTATTAATTCCCTATTAATTCCCTTTGAAATGTCTGGCACTGGCCATTCTTGAAAGTCAGGATACTGGGTAGATGAACCATTGTTCTTCCCCAGTATGGCCACTCTTACATTTTTAAGATGACTGGATGTGGAAGCTGCAGGATGTACATTATTCTGGTATCTGATTGAAGTGCCACCTAATAGATCTGATGGAGCAGAAGATTCAAGGTTTAGAGATGCAGCTAAAAATGACAGTTGAGTTGAGAAGGGGGTTTGAGTGGATGATGGAAGGAAGGAGTGAGAGGAAATGGACAGCAAATTTCAAGTCTTGCAGATAAATGCTGGACCAGAGAACTGTGAGGGTAGACTGCTGGATGAGGAAAGTGGCCAGTAGAAGAATTTGACTATGAGAACAAGGCAGAGCAAAAGACCGACTAGTGAAGGAAAAATAGAGCTGAGGAACAGGTTCGCTGAGTTGGAAAATGAAGGGAAGAGTCAGGCAGTAACAAAAGTGGGGAAAACAAGAAAGAAGAGAGGTGGAGAAGAGACAATGGAGATGGCCAGAATTCTCATCCCCAGGATGATAGAGAATGACATGCAGAAGATTGGAAATAAGAAGTGATGACAAGAATACTTACAACCAGAAAGAACAGAAGGGTAAAGGCTGGAGAGTCTCACCAACACAAGAATGAGACAGGTCTATATGATTGGGGACCTCCTGCTAAGAAGAACAAATAAGCCTCTCACCAAAGCAGTTCCAGAGAACAGAAGGGTGTGCTGTCTGCTGGAAGCTAACATGTGGCATGTGAACTTGAGGCTGAAGAGGGTCTTAATGGGAGCAGAATAGAATCCACTGATTGTCTTTCACATAGGAACAAATGATACTGCTAGATTCTTGCTGGGACACATCAAGGAAAACTACATTGGACTAGGGAAGACACTTAAAGAACTGAATGCTCAGGTGATCTTCAGTAGGATTCTACCTGTTCCTAGAGGAGGATAGTGAAGATGAGACAAGATTTTGATGATCAGCTGATGGCTCAAGGTGCTATGTGGATGGCTTTGGGATGTTTGACTACTGTTCTCATGGGACAGAAGAGGTTCCAAGGCTCAAGGAATTAAATGCCAGGGCTCAAGCAATTTTTTTTTACTTTCATAACTGACATGGAGAGCCCAGAGGTGCCGGGCTATGAGCTGCCAAACCTAGAGATACCAGAGCTCAGCCCTGGCAAGCCCTAGTGCAAATTAAGCACTGACTCCACCTGAGTTGGGAGAAAAATAGATCTCTGGGATGGAGGTTGGCACAGCTGAATTTAAAAAAAATTTAAACTAGCAATTTGAGGGCGATGGTTGGGAGATGCTCATGTAATCTCCATGCCTGAGTCTGATATTGAGTCAGAGGAAAAACAAGTAGAAGAGGATGCAGCAATGGAGAAAGGAACAACAGAGGTGGGAGAATGGACAACAAGAGGAATGCCACTGACAATAGCAGTCAGGTAGGCAATAATGGGACTAAAATTCTTGTACCTAATCTGGTAATGAGTCTAGGTGAAGCCAAGCAGAAAGAACTATGATGTCTGTACACAAAGGTGTAGGCCTGGTTTGATATAAGTAACTTGCCTCAATTCTTAGTGAGCATGATGGGGAAGGTGAATGGAAGGTTAAGTTGTAAAGAGGCTTAGCAAGCAGTATGCTGGAAGAAGGAAGTCTGTGCTAGCTAAAATAAGCAGGAACACCCTGGTGCTAAGGACAGTGGAAAAGATAAACCTGGATTGTAAAGATCAGGTTCTGCAGAAACAGTGAATGGATAGAGCATGCTGCACAGGGCTTGGGTCCTGCAAAGTAACCAAGCCAATCCCAAAATGTGTGATGCAAAGTAGAGTAAATGCAATGTAACGTGTAAATATATATAAAGGAAGAGGTTTTCCGTATAACTTTGAATATGTGATATGCCCTATACCCACTCCCTATGTTTGAGTTTCATCAAATCAGAGTAGCTTTGCTTTATGCCAAATAAAGGAACCTGAGTGATGAAGTCTGGAGTAAAACTGAGTTTTTTGGATCCCAGAGAACTGGATGAAGTATTCTGCCAGAACTGGGCAAAGTGTTCTGCATAAACCAAATGGAAAAGGTCTCAGAGGGAATCCCAGAAGGCAAAGAGAACTACTGGCAGAGGAAGTGAAACCAGATATTATAGGGATAATGGAAACATGGTGGAATATTAGTCATGAATGGAATATAGGTATTGAATGGTATGTGCTGTTCAGGAAAGGTAGTGGAGTAGCATAAAAGTAAAGGTGGTGGAGTCGCATTGTATATTAATGACAAGGTAGACAGTAAAAAAAATTAGAAGTTATGGAATGGATAAAAAGGAATCTGTTTAGGTCAAAATGACTTTGGGAAAGAAAGGTAACAGAGACACCACAGAGATAGCTCTTGGGATCTGCTACAGATGCCCAGGATCTGATTTGGATGTGGATAGAGTCCGCAAATATTTTAATGAAATAAATACTGCTGGGAATTGCGAGATTATAGGAGTCTTTATTTCCCAGATAGAGATTGGAGGACAAGAGCTACTAATAGTGGTAGAGCCCAGATATTCCTGGATGTCATAGCTGACAGATTTCTTCACCAAATGGTCACTGAACCAAGAAGAAGTGATGCCATCTTACATTTAGCTTTGGTAAGTAGCGAGGACCCCATAGAGGAGTTGGTTGTAGAAGATAGCCTTGGTTGGAGTGATCATGAGTTAATTCAGTTTAAACTGAATGGAAGAATAAACAAAAGTAGGACTGCAACCAGGGTCCTTGATTTCTGAAAGGCAAACTTAAAAAAAAATGAAAGGAATTAGTTTGGGAAGTGGACTGGACTGAAGAACTCAAGGATATGAGTGTAGAAGAGGTTTGGAGTTAGTTTCTGCAACTTTGACTTCAAGTATCTGAAGTCTGCATCCCAAGCAAAGGAAAAACGTGCAGGGAAGGGCTGCACACCAAACTGGTTGAACAAACATCTTGGACAGATTATTAAGAGAAAGCAGAATGTCTATAAGGAATGGAAGGAGGAATGGATTAACAAGGAAAGCTACCTCTTGGATGTCAGAAAATGTGACAACTGCCAGATTAAAGATAATCTAGGCATGGCTCAACACCTACACTTTAATAAAGGCAGTGAAGATTTTAGAAGTAGTGGCAGGGTGGTTAATGGGAACCAGGACATGAAAGTAAAAATTACCACATCCAAGATCGAAGCTCAACTCAAACAGCTGAATGAGACCAAATTGCAGGGAAGGGGGCCTGGATAATCTCTATCCAAAATATTAAAAGAATTGACATATTAAATTGAAAGCCCAACAGTAAAGATTTTTAATGAATTTGTAAACTCAGGGTCATACCCTATTACTGGAGAATTTCAAATATACTGCCAATATCTAAGAAAGGGGGAGAAAAGTGATATGGGAAATTACAAACCATGTTAATTTGACCTAACAATTGTATACAAGGTTCTAGAATAAATTTTGAAAGAGGGAAGCTCTAAGATGTGGGGTTAAGTTGACCTAAATTACACAACTCCAGCTACATGAATAATGTAGCTGGAGTCAATGTAGCTTAGGTCAACTTACTGCAGTGTATACAGCAGGGACCGGCAACTTTTGGCATGCAGCCCATCAGGGAAATCCATCAGAGGGCCGGGATGATTTGTTTCTCTGCAACGTCTGCAGGTTTGGCTGATGGGAGCCCCCACTGGCTGTGGTTTGCTGCTCCAGGCCAATGGGGGCTGCGGGAAGCAGCGCAGCTGAGGAATATGCTGGCTGCCGCTTCCCACAGCTCCCATTGACCCCCATCGCTACCAGTGGGAGATGTGATCAGTTGAACCTGCAGACACTGCAGGTAAACAAACCGTCCTGGCCCTCCAGCAGTAAAGATGAACTGTTAGGCTGGAGGGAGATTATGATGGAATTCCTCAACAATCAGTCTTGGGACCAATTTTATTTAATATTTTCATTAATTACCTTGACATGAGATGTGGGAGTGTGCTAATACAATTTGTGGGTGACACAAGTTGGGAGGCATTGCCCATATGGAGGAGAACTGGCACATTATACACAAAGATCTGGATGAGCTTGAAAATTGAAATTATAGAAATGGGATGAAATTTAATAATGCAAAGTGCAAGATTATGTATTTAGTAACTAACAATAAAAAATTTTGCTATAAGCTGGTGACGTATCAGTTGGAAGTGACTGAGGAGGAGGAAGACTTGGATGTACTGGTCAATCACCAGATGACAATGAGCCACAATGCGATGCAGCCATAATAAAGGGCAATGCAATCCTATGATAAATCAGGTAAGCTATTTCAAGTGGAGACAGGGATGTGCTATTACCATTACACAAAGCACTGGTGAGACCTCACCTGGAATACTGTGTGCAATTTTGGTATCACATGTTTAAGACAGATTAATTCAGACTGGCACAGGTGCAGAGGAGGACTACTAGGATGAACAGAGAAATGGAGACCCCCCCCCCCATACAAAAGGAGACATAAGTAGCCTGGCATGTTTAGCTTAACATAACAAAGGCAGAGAGGAGCTATGATTGCTCTCCATAAATGCATTAAAGAGATAAAAACCAAGGAGGAAGAGGAGTTATTTAAGTTAATGGCCAATGTTGTTACAGGAAGCAATGTCTATGAACTGGCCATCAATAATTTACACTTGAAGTTAGACAAAAGTTTCTAATCAGCAGAGTGAAGTTCTGGAACAGCCTTCCAAGGTGTGCAAAGGGGGCAAAAAAACCCAACCCTAACTGGTTTCAAGACTGAGCTTGATATGTTTATGAAGGGGATGGTATGATGAGATTTAGTACAATGGCATATGGCCCATCCACAACTGCTATTAGCACATATCTCTAACAGCCAGAGATGGGAAACTAGAGAGGGAGGGCTCAAAGTTACTACAGAAAATTCTTTCCCGGGTGTCTAGCTGATGGGTTTTGCCCACATGCTCAGGGTCTAACTGATCACCATAACTAAGGTTGAGAAGGAATTTCGCTTCAGGTCAGATTGGCAGGAGACTCTGGTTGATTTTTCACCTTCCTCGGTAGCATGGGGCCTGGGTCACTGGCTGGCTGGAACTAGAGTAAATCGTGGATTCTCTGTAAACTGAAGTCTTTAAATCAAGATTTGAGGACTTCAATAACTCAGCCAGAGGTTATGAGTCTGTTAAAGGAGTGCGTCTCTGTGGCCTGTGATGTGCAGGAGATCAGACTAGATGATAATTATGGTCTCTTCTGGCCTTAAAGTCTATGATAATTTTGAAACTCTTTAAACTCTCTTGATTTTGACCTCTTTAAATCTTTTATCCTTTTTTTTAGTCTAAACTAAGATTTTGAAGGCTAGGTTCACAGAAGAACTTATGAGTTTTGTTGCTGAGCATCGTCATGCTAAACTTTTAGGCATCTAGAAAAATTACTGTGTTTCACAAAACTGAGTTCCTTATACAATGAGAAGAGATATGCATTTCAGAATGAATTCACAAAAGCCACCCTACTAAATAGCAGCTCCTTACCTAAAATAGGCAATGGAAGATGTCCCAGTGAGGGGTATGTCCTTAGCCTACCTCCTGTCATGGAGTTCTGTGCCTAAGTCAGGGCTTCAGGGAGGTGCCACTTTCTGCTTGGGATTCTCAGCTGAAAACTCTCTCTCATTGTTAGGTGCCTATGTTATTTTGCAAGATGAGGAGAAGGGTGACCCCCCCATACCTTTTTCATTATTTATTCACAGTGGAAAGGCTTCAACAGAAGAGACTGAGGGGGTCCACATCAGAATAGTCTATAGCCCTGTGGCTAAGGCATGTACCTGAGAGGGAGCAGAGCTTTATTCAGATCCCTTCTCCCTTTCAGCTGGAGGTGGATCTTGAACCAGGGGTCTCCACATCCCAGGTGAGTACCCTAATCAATGGACTAAACATTATGAGGATGCTCCTCTTCCAGCTGTTTTGTGTGTATTCATCTACAGGGGCTCAATTTGGTAGGTCAGCTCAGAGTACACTTATTGCACTGGGCCCTGCAGATGACTAAGGCAGAGGAATGCCTGTCTTCCCACAGTTCATGCATCATTCTGGGGCTTTGGTATCTGGATGCCTCGAGTGAGGCAGCTGTGCATGTGCTTATGGGCAGAACCCTAGAGACATTTTACCGCCAAGATATAGGTAGAGGGTGAGTTGAGGTGCCTAGTCAGTGGCAGCTGAGCAAGGATTTTGTGAATCCCAGTATGGCCTGATTCTGGCTTTAGGCATCTAAAGTTGCAGTGAGGCACCTAAGTCCTTTTGTGAATCTGGCCCCAAAATGAAAAGTCATTCTGAATAGATAAACAAACAGAACTGTTTTGAAAATGTCGAAACAGCTTGTAGTACAGTTTAGGAAGTCTTGGTCCTTTGCTTCTGGGGGCTAAATCACATCAATGACCTTGTTAGGCTCCATGGGAGAGGAAGCCATGTAGAAACCCAGAGAATGAGAACAATTTGCACAAATGCTTCAAGTCAGATTACTTTTAAAGAGCAGCATTGGCTTGAAAAAATCTATTGCCCAGCTGAAGGATGAACAACGAGTTTCCAGTTCTAAAAGGGAGAATGTCACAAGTTTAATAAATAAAAATAGATGGCCTCTTGAATACAAAGGGAGGGATCATTTCTGGAGCATCTTTAGTCAAGAGCAAACCAATATGCAAGAAGCTGGAGTCTGCTAGCAGAATGTGCCCCATACCCAATCAGCACAGTGTCTACCTGGCTCTTCACAATATGCAGCTGGATCAATAAAATATTCAGTTGGATCAGCAAAGTGAGCAAAGTGTGCAGCTCAATCAGTAAAATGTGTATGTCCTCCAGTATTAAAATAGGAAACTCAATCAAGAAAGTATACTGGCTGATTAGTAAAATATGCAGCCTTTTCAGTAAATCATATAAAATAATGCAATGACTGAAATATGTAATAAAGTTAGGGAAAAGTCTGCAATGTCATTTGTAAAATGTACTTAATGTTTCATGAACTATGAGCACAAAGGCACCAAACTCTGAAAACTCTGAAACTTGTCCCTCCCATAATAAATCTAAAGGAGGTATGTACTGGGAATGTATGGGTAACGGCAGATTTCCAGTAGATTACCAAGTAGAAGGCAAGAGAGGAAGTAAAATAGTATCCAAACTGAGAATTCTTTTCATTTAATAAAAATCTGTTTTGAAGATGGATTTTATAAGATTTTCAAGGCCCAGTGAAAATAGGTCTGGCAGAGAAAAGAGATATTTTCCCAGAAATGGCTGAAATTGTGGAAGGAAGATTGTGGAAGTGCCTTCACTAGAGGGTTTCAAAAGGAGGCTGGATAGATATCTGTCTTGGATGGTTTAGACACAACAAATCCTGCATCTTGACAGGGGGTTAGATTAGATGATCCTTGTGGTCCCTTTTAACCCTTTGATTCTATGAAATTGCCATTCTGTTTTGTAAGAAAACCTTTTAAAGCCCAACAATCAATTTAACCCATCTCTGCTTTATTTGTTCACTTATTTCTCACATTGATTTTCTATTTTAGATAAAGTAGAAAGAAGTATTTTGGCTGATGAGTTTCTATAGAGAGCTCTGTTCTGTTCAATGAGTTACTTTAATGTAATGAATATAGGAAATGTTTATAATATAAACTTTTTTAGTGTCTGTGAAAATCATGAAATTGAGGCAGGCAGTGCTGACTAGAATGAGACATAGTAAAGAGAAACAATGCACATGTATTACATAGTTTGCAATATAAACCCCCTTATTATTGGTGTGTGTGTGAGAGAGAGAGATATATGGGAGACTATTTCCCTAGACCACATCCCATAGCGATCAGAGCACTGGCTATACATACCAACTAGTGATCAAGTCTGGGATTTGGTGGCAGAACCTAGTGGATCAAGTCTGTGGGGTGGCAGTAGACCCTAGTAGCATACATCCAAGGTGGTAACACCTAGTTGGCAGTAGGGGAACTTGGGCCCTTCCACTCCTCCAGGTTCCAACCCCAGGGTCCCGGGGCAAGTAGATCTGGTGTTTGCCATGGGCCAGGGTATCACTCACTCTGCTTTCTGGGGTTACCTCCCACCATGTCCCAGCCTCTCCTGAGGCACTGTGAAGGTCAGGCTAATGGCTTGAAATGCATCGCCTCAGAAGGGAGACTCTGCTGTTCTTTCTGCAGTGGCTAGCATCTCTGGGTTGAGGTCTGCTTCAGGGTGGTGTGGGGCTTCTACTGAATTCCTGCAGGAGATACCAGTGCAAGTCAGCTCTCTTTCATTGACCCTACCTACTGAGCTTTGCTGCACCCTTTTAAGCGCCACCTCCACTGACAGCATGCCCAGGAGGCATGGCTGGCCAGAGCCTTCTGTGACCAAACCTGTGGAGTCTGTACTGCCTGTCATAGTATGCAGGTGGAGTTCCCTACTCCCGTGTTTACGCAACTGGATATGGTCGAAACTTATCCCCTTCCTGGGGTTTGTTTTTGTCATGAAATTAAATAATAAAAACTAAAATACAATAAAAAAGTAAACATCAATGTGAGCTTCCTCTTGAGTTTTTCTATTCTTGGGATTTTTACAGGAGGACCCCTCTGTTCCTTTCTCTACATATTCTTCAGAGACACATTCCAAACCTTCTTGTTTCCAAAGTCCTTAAAGATGACACGGTAATACATTGCTGCCAAAGATCAAATTTTAGAGTGCCCAATTACGGGCAGTTGGTGCCTTGTTTACCATGACTCTTCAGTTAGGAAAACTGCAGGGTGCTGATGGTCTGCTATTAGGAGACAGCAAATCCACTTGTTCTAGTTCCATTTCCTGGGCAGAGGTTGTTCTAGTTATAGGCAAGCTAGGCAGCTTACCTGGAGTGGCAGATATGTGGGCAGCTGCAGATTTAGCCCAGCCACCCCTCCATCATGATGAAGGGTTGGACAGGCCAAATTTCAGTGGAGTTGCAATTCCACATGCCACGTCTCAACACCTCTTGCTCATATTTGTCCCAGCCCCTCTTTCATGATGGAAGAATGGCCAGGCCAAATATATATGATGGGGGGGGGTGCCCTGAAGTGTTGCCGAGGGTGGCAGATATTGAGTGGCCTCTGGTATTGGGGCTCCATTGTCTCATCCGGTTGTGGTTTTACCTGTCTGAGACCCTCTTGGGCAAAATGGCAGATTTATTGCCCATTATCTTCCATCCTTCTTGGAATTGACAGAGGTGTCACCTTTTTAGTATGTATCCATCTGGGTTGGAAATCTCTTATGAGTCCAGGGTTGTTTGTGACCATTGTTTCCCATCATAGAGTTCCATGCCACCATTTTCATGAAGTGGTGGCAGCTCCCAGGACCCCAAGTCATAGTGATTCTTTTTTGTTTTGTTTTGTTTTATCCAGCACTTCATAGATCTTCAAGTTCCTAGTGACTTTGACACCAGTTTTTAACAGTGCAGGCATTCTTGTTTTCAGTTTTACGTTGAATAAAATGTCAGCAGGTGAGATTCCATACTTCATTGGAATCTTTCTGTAATGTAGCAGTGCTAAGTATGGATCAGAGTCTGAGTCCACACCATTTTCAATAGGCACTTTGTTTTGACTCTGTTTTCCACTAACCCATTGGATTGGGGTGTTGCCATGAAGGCCCAGTACCCCCAGCATTCCTCACAGTTATGCGAAGGGAACTAAAAGGTATATTTGGCTTTGAACTTACGTAGGTAGGAAGTGCCCTGCAAGAAACAGAAATGAATGTCAAGCACAACCCATTTTCATAATCTATTTTTACAGCTGCATGAGGTAGTCTTAACTGTATATGTGCTAGCAACTAGCAGATAAGAAATGTGATTGTTTCTGCTACTTGTATAACATGTTATGAAAGTGTAATGAAAACCACAAGAAAGGAATAAGTAGATAGACAAGCATAACTGACAACATTGAATTAGATATTAAATATGAAGCTTTGCTTAGAAATAATGGAAAATTGTAACAAATGATCTTCGTATTGCATACAGAATAGAAATGTATGGGCGGACATGATTCACCTTACAGGTGTAAAGAAAATGTTAACCACAAATGTGACTTTAACATATGCTAGATGTTGGGGTGGAAGGACATGGAAAATTACAGTAGGGTTTTAGGAGTAACAGAGAAATAAAACTAAACTGGGTGTGTTTAGTCTTGAGGAAAGAGGACTGAGGGAGGACAAAAAAAGTCTTCAGACATGTTCAGGGCTATTATAAAGAAGATGGTGATGAGTTGTTGTCCATGTCCAGTGAAGATAGGACAAGTAGTAATGGGCTTCTTCAACAAGGGAGATGCAGGTTAGATATGAGGGGAAATTGTCTAACTGGAAGGATGGTTAAGCCCTGGAATAGGCTTCCAAGGGAGGCAGTGAAATCACCATCATTGGAGGCTTTTAAGAACAGGTTAGACAAATATCTGCCTAGGTATATGTTGTCCTGCTTCAGCTCAGGAGACTGACTAGATGACCTCTTTAGATCCCTCCAATTTCTATAATTCTATGATTGACTAGACCATCTTCAGGTCATACTTTAATTATCTTCTATTTTCCCAGGCTGCCTTTTAGGAGATAAGGTAAATGAAGACATGATAACAAAACTGGCACATTTGTTGAATCAAAAATAAGTAGAGACAAATGTTATCACTATTTTTTGTGTCCTATTCTTTTCTCTCCCAACAAAGCTCATTTCACAAGTGGGGCTTTAGATCTGTACTCCTTTCTCCCACTTATACAGATCATTCTCTGCAGTATATTTTCTAGACAGCAGAGATCCTATCCTTTCCTAAAAGTCATTAATATATGGAAACCTTAATATTGGACAAAAACATCTGGAAAACATTTGAAGTAGTCTGTGTTTCACAACAACTTTAAAATAACTAGCCTTCCAGACTGTTGCATTGTATACAACATATAAATATTTCATGCTTCTCTTTGAAATTATGAACCAGGCACATTTTTTCTAATAACATGAATGTGTTTATGGCTCTGTAATGGCACATGTATTTCTTACTGAGGGACAGCTTGATTTAGCAGTTGTCAAATTTGCTTAAATAATAGAGGCATTTTTCTAGATTGGGATGCTGACTGTCACTATGCAGAAACCTGCCTTGGCAGTCTGCCATTGACACTTTCAGCCCATGCTGTGGTGACACACACTTTCTTTCAAGTAAACAGGACTCATGCAGTTAGCTTGCAATATCATTAACTCTAATTATTTGTCTTTTAAAAATCTACTCCAATGTTAGCAACACTAAATTCTGTCCTGGCTGTAAGCAGGAATTTATTAGATGTACCCTTTACATCTCTTCTGGTAAATATGGAGAAAGATCTAAGAATTAATCAATGTACTTTTTACAGAAGATCTATTGATAACTAGCTAGAGAAGTTTTTTTGAAAAAAATATATATATAAATTTTGCCCTTTAGATTTTCAACTATATTTTATGTAGTGTAGTTCAAAAACGTACCCACTAAATGAAAAAAGCAAAGTATTGCCAACAATCTAAAAGGAAGCAGAAAGTTTATTCCTTCTGTCTCTTATTTCATGATACAGTAATGATGGGTAGTTTATATGCATCAGGTAAATTGATGACAGAGCTGCGGCTAATATCTCACAATCAGAAGCTACCCCCATTGGCTCAGCAGGGTCAGATGACTAACAGCAAATTGCTGATTGGACACTACTGGATATACAATGTCCTATTCCTATCCCTGGTTTGAGAAACTAGTTCAGGGGTTGGCAACCTTTCAGAAGTGGTGTGCTGAGTCTTCATTTATTCACTCTGATTTAAAGCTTTGCACGCCAGTAATACATTTTAACGTTTTTAGGTCTCTTTCTATAAGTCTATAATATATAACTAAACTATTGTTGTAAGTAAAATAAATAAGGTTTTAAAAATGTTTAAGAAGCTTCATTTAAAATTAAATTAAAATGCAGAGTCCGCTAGACTGGTGGCCAGGACCTGGGCAGTGTGAATGCCACTGAAAATCAGCTCGCGTGCCACCTTTGGCATACGTACCATAGGTTACCTACCCCTGAACTAGTTGCTGGTCTTGTTGCTGATCACATGTCCAAGACCAAGTCCCTGCCTCTTTGCCTCATTCCTGCTTTTATTCCTACTGCCTATCACACTTCATCTCTGTTCCTGCTACCTACCATACCTTGTTCCTGGCTGCTCCTGTTACCATGCTTTATTCCTGGTTCCTGCTTCCTCGCCCTGACTCCAGTTGGTGACTTTGCTTGACCCTGGACATGACCATGACCCCAATTCTACTACTGGCTCCAACCACTAGGTCAGACAACCCAAATTACAGGCCCTGATGGTGATCAATCTTGATCTTCTCTGGGACTCTGAATCCACAAACTGAATATGGACACTGCCAGGGCTCTTGCCCCACCATTGCCACAGGGCCCGATGAGTCCTCAGGAGTAGATAGCTGCTCTTCAGGTGGAAAACCAGAAACTATGAGACCAAGCCTAACAGCTGCAGACAGGAAATCATTCCCTTCAGGAGCAAGCTACAGCACTTAGAGGTGCTGCGGGTAAACTTACTCTGCTTTTCTTATGACACCACTTTGGGCGACCAGCCCCACTGTTCCTTTGACAGAGTTATGAGGGTACCTTCAGTAAGTTTTGTGAGTTTGTTAGCCAATGCAGACTCCTGTTTATGCTCCAGCCCCAGGAGTATGTTACAGATCAAGTTAAGGTGGAGCTAGTACTGAGCTTGCTTACTGAGGAGATTCTGGCATGGGCCTCTCCCTTTCTAGAACAGAATTAGTTGGAATTGAGCAACTACAACTCATTTTTACAACCATTTGCCAGTATTTTCAATGGCCCTTGAAAAGTCTGCATGGCAGAGACTGCCTTATGAAAGCTCCTCTCCTTCCTGAGTCATCTAGTTCAGATGTTTTGCCATAGATACTGCCTGGGATGATGCTGCACTCCTCCATCAGATTTGACTCAGCCTTTGTGAAGAACTAAAAAATGAGCTGGGACATGTGAACCTCTCCCTTTGCTGCCCCATGCCAGTTTAGAGACCCTTATGGACCTGTGCATCTGATTGGACACCAGACTGCATAAATGGCACCTGGAATGAAGAAGGAGCCTGTCTATCTCCCCCATATAGTTAAGGTTGAGCCCTCGGGCTAAATAAGCTCGGCCTCGATCAAGTCCATACCAACTAACACTGGACATCCCTGCCTGTCCCCAGATGAACGAAAATGCAAAAGATGAGAGAACCTCTGCCTCTATTGTGGAGGAGCAGGGCTTGTAGTATCCAGGCTTTCTGTCAAAACACCTGCTAAGCTGATGATATGGAAGAGACTAACCCCACCCCCAGTCAGAGGCCAGAGTCTGGGTACCACCAGCGAGAAACCCTGACATTATTCTAATCCAGAGGTTCTTCATTTATCTCCACTTCTACAGATTCCTCTGCAGTTGCAGCTCCTGCAGGTCGAGCAAACATTTCCCATACGATGGGCCTTGATTGAGATAGAAGACAGGAACAATTTTATGGATATTTCTGCAGCCTGCGTCCTCAGTCTCCCAGTACAATCCAAGGTTACACTGGACCTGATAGAAACATTATCTGTGTCTTCATTGGCACTGGGCCTGGTTACACAGGAGACCGCACCACTGGTGATTAGGGCACACTGGGAAGTCCTATGATTTAACCTTATTTCCTCCCGACATTTCACCCTGATTTTAGGAGCACCCTGGATCATTCATCATGATCTTCATATGCAGGGACCTACCAAATTCATGGCCATGAAAAACACGTCACAGACCATGAAATCGGGTCTCACCCCATGAAATTTAGTCTTTTGTGTACTTTTACCCTATACTATACAGATTTCCCAGGGGAGACTAGCATTTCTCAAATTGGGGGTCCTGACTCAAAAGGGAGTTGAAGGGGGGTCACAAGATTATTTTAGGGGGGGCTGTGAAATTGCCACCCTTACTTCTGCACTGCCTTCAGAGCGGGGTGGCCAGAGAGTGGCAGCTGCTGACTGAAGGTCCAGCTCTGCAGGCTGCAGCACAGAAGTAAGGGTGGCAATACCATGCATGCCATCTTTACTTCTGTGCTGCTGCTGGTGGCAACTCTTCCTTCAGAGCTGGGCTCCTGACCAGCAGCTGCCGCTTTCCAGCTGACCAGCACTGAAGGCCATGCTGCCACCAGCAGCAGCACGGAAGTAAGGGTAGCAGTACTGTAACACCCCCCACCACCACCCACCTTGCGATTCCCCCACAACTCCTTTTTGGGTCGGACTCCTATAATTACCACACTGTGAAAATTCAGATTTAAATAGCTGAAATCATGAAATTTAGGATTTTTAAAATCCTATGACCATGAAATTGACCAAAATGGTCCATGAATTTGGTAGGGCCCTACTCATATGTTATGGCCCCAACATGTCATTGGCTTCCTGCCAAGCTTCTATAGGGAGAATTGCCTTTTCATTCAAGAACTTGAACCCCAAAAAATCAAGCCGGAGGATTCTATTCCAGTAACCCACATGGTGGCAAACACGTTGGACCTAGAAACACGATCCCTCCATGATGGATCTCATTTTATTGTGAAATACCAAGACTACCCTAATGTGTTTGAAAAATGGTACACAGACTGACCATCCCTGCATCATGTTTAAGGTGGCCCTATCAGCCTTCAGCCAAGGTTCCACTCGGGCATATATATTCAATGTTCAAATCAGAACTAGCAGCATTCAGGTAATTACCTCCAGGAAAAGAGAGCTAAAGATTTTATCTGCTGCTCTACCTCCTGCATAGGTGCCTCTGTACTTTTTGTGAAGAAGAAAGACGGTTATCTGAGACTCTGTGTAGACTAAAGGTCATTGAACCAAATAACTGTGTACAATTAATTCCAGAGCTCCTGAACTGAGTATGGTCAGTGCAGGTGTTCACTAAACTGGACCATAGCAAAGCATATAATCCAGTTTGAATCAGGGTGGGGGACAGGTGGAAGGCTGCCTTTCAAACAAGATAGGGACACTTTGAATATTTGGTAATGCCCTTTGGACTCCACTGTTCCCACCAGTTTTAACCACCTGATCAATGACATATATCAAGGTATCCTAGACTAGATTGTGGTGGCACATCTAGATGATATCTTCATGTATTACAGTAGTCAAGCAAACCATGGCCACCATTTCCATGAAGTTCTCACATGATTGTGCCAGCAAAACTGGAAAAGTGTGTATTTGAACAATCATCCATCAAGATTTTGGGGTTCATGTTGTCAGTAAACAACTACAGATTGACCCTCAGAAGGTATCTGCAATTTGGGATTGGGCTGAGTCCCAGAGCATCTTAGACATCTGAAGGTTCAAAGGGTTTGCCAACTTTTACAGGAGTTGTTTCCCCCTAAATTTCTTGAGGGTCTCCGCCCCTATCACTTCCATCCTCCACAAACCTGCAAAGTTTCACTGGTCCCCAGAGGCCTAGCAGGCTTTTGAACATCTGAAAATAGCTTTCATTTCTTCCCCAATGCAGGTCCACTCTGATTCTGACCAATCCTTTGTCTGTGAGGCTGATGCCTCTGTTGTAGCAATCAGGGTAGTACAGTCCCAAGAAACAGGGATTCAGCATGAGATGCATCTGAGTGCATATTTTTCACGAAAATGAATCCCAGCCAAACGTAATTACGAAATAACAGACAAGGAGCCTGTCATCAAGGCTGGATTGGAGACTTGGCAACACTATCTCGAGGAGGCCAAACTTCCCATCATAATCTTAACTAACTATAAGAATCTAGAATACCTATTATCTGCCAAGACGCTGAATCCTTACAATGCTTTGAGCAACCCTCCCTAATGATTCTTTCTTTTAAACTCATAATCTCAGCTAAGGAGGCTCTCCCCAATACCACCTTACACCACTATTATTCCTGGGTCAACAATCTTCTCTATATCAATTTCTGCCTGTGTGTCCCTGGCAGTTCCCCAAGGTTGAAAGTGCTGCACACAGATCATGATGCTCCCTGGGCAGGTCACTTTGGGTTAATTTAGACTTTGGATTGTAGCCCACTCAATCTGGTGGCCACAAATGCAGGCTGATGTTTGGCCCTATGTCTGGTCCTGTGACACCTGTGCTCAAATAAAATTACCACTGAGCGGGCCTTTCAGCCTCCTGATGCCATCCAAAACCCCTTCCCAGTCCTGATCATGCATAACTCTTGATTTCCATAGTTGAACTACACAAAGCTGAAGGCCACAACACCAAACTTATTATCATGAACAAGCTTATCAAAAGGACCTATTTTGTACCATAATCATGTCTCCTAAGTGTGGAAACTACTGTGTTTCTTCTGGTTATACATATCTTCCACCTCCATGGCCTCCTTGACCACAGACTGTGCTCCCAGTTTGTATGCAGGTAGGAAGATGATGTCCAGCCCCATCCATCCACGGCATGCCACCCTCAAACATACAATCAATTGGAGTGGGTCAACCAGGTACTCAAACAATACCTACACTGCTTCCTGAACCACTGTCAAAACAAATGGGCCACATTACTCCTACCTGCTGAATTTGCATATAACATCACGAAATATGCCTCTACCCAATCCAGCCCCATCTACTCTAAATATGGTTTGCATCCTTGTTTCCACCCTTCTGTTTACTCATTCCCAATGATTCCCACTGCATCCAATCTAGTACAAATCAAGGCAACCTAAAGGAGCACTTGGAAGTATCGAAGACACCCTACAAATCCCACACTGACAAACACTGACAAGAAGCTCCACCTTTAAAGGTAGGACAGAAAGTGTGGCTGTCCATAAACACTTAAAGACTGGCTGACCTGCACACAAATTAGATCATCATTATGTGGGCACTTTTACAATTACTCAGCAGATCAATCCGGTGGCATTTGAATTACAGATTCCTTGATCCTGGAAGATCAGCCTAGTATTCCATGTCTCCCTTGTGAAGAGTTTCCTTGAAAATCCATTCCCTGGATGGTATGCACCACATCCGCCCTTGGTTCAAGTTTAAGAACATGACGAGCACCTCATCCACGACATCCTGTGTGACGTTGCACCCCATAAGGCTTTATGGAAATATGCTTATGAATGTAAATATGACATGAATGAATATGTTTTATGCTACATATGCCACATAACATATCTCTGCAAAGGTTATGATCTACTGAATATATTCGCACTATTTGTATGCATGTGTCATTTTTGTATTCAAAGTTATGAATATTGGCTATGTATTTGTTTAATTTTAAATAGCTTCAGTGACGCAATTGGTCAGCTTCCTGGGAAAAGACTATTCTCAGTAAGTGCCCAGTCAAGAACTACTTAAGCCAACAATGAACTTGGAGACACCAATCCACATCTGAGCTTTCCCAGGAATGTGGCTTGGCGGGTAAGGAACTCAGTCATGCATGGACATGTGACTTGCCCCTGTGACTCCAAAACTCCATTTTGTACTGGATTCTACACAGGAGGACAGAGAGGTGTCCATCCACAAGAGAAAGTCTATTTAAAACCCCTGGGAGATCCCTCCATTTTGTCTTCAGTTGGCTCAACAGCCTCTCCACCCCAAAGGCTACCTGAAGGAAACTGGAACAAAGGACAGTAACCACAGGAGGTGTGAGTGATTGCTGGACCCACACTTGAAAGAGACTATTTTGTAAAAGGAAGCTTACTTTAACACTTCTGAGGGTGAGATTTGATCTGTATTCAGTTTTCTTACTTTATTAGACAGACTTGGTGTTCTATTTTATTTTGCTTGGTAATTCACCTTGTTCTGTCTGTTACTACTTGGAACCACTTAAAGCCTACTTTTTCAATTTAATAAAATCACTTTTTACTTATTAATTAACCCAGCGTACGTATTAATACGGGGGGGGGGGCAAACAACTGTGCATATTTCTCTATCAGTATTATAGAGGGTGAACAATTTTTGAGTTTACCCTGCATAAGCTTTATACAGAGTAAAATGGATTTATTTGAGGTTCGGACACCATTGGGAGTTGGGCATCTGAGTGTTAGAGACAGGAACACTTCTTAAGCTGCTTTCAGTTAAGCTTGTAGTTTGCGGGACGTGATTCAGACCTGGGTCTGTGTTTGTGGCCAGCAAGCATGTCTGGCACAACCAGGTAGGGTTCTGGAGTCCCACGCTGGCAGGGAAAGCAGGGGCAGAAGTAGTCTTGGCACATCAGTTCACAGCCCCAAAGGGATTTCTGTGATCCAACCCGTCACATCCTGCACTCCCAAATGTGCAGTGGGACTCTACTATCTGATTGTTCTTTGGTCCCATAGCCCTCCCAGTCAATCTTGGGAGCCAGCTCATCATGTGCACTCCCCTGAAAAAGTACAGGCCTTCCACAGGAATTATCCTGAGAGGCCTTGCCCTATATTATCCAGGAATCACCCTAGATGGCAGGGGGTGGTGTCAGGTCTGCAAGTCTCAAACCCAGGTTTATGGGATTGCTAAACAGGAGCATTATCCTCTACATCACTAAGCTGCAAGTGCTGATGAGGGAACTATTGCTAATACCCCTCCTCCCCACCAGAAGCTACACCTGCTGACTCAACAGGGTCAAATGACAATAGCAGACTGCTGATTGGACACCATCGAGTATAAAGATTCCTGTTCCTGGCCCATCCTTTGTCTGAGAAACCAGTTGCTAGGCCTGCTGCTGTCCAGACTTCTGAGATCAAGTCCTTGCTTCTTTGCCTTGCTCCTGTTCCTTGTCCCTGCTACCTACAATGCCTTGTCCTTGCTTCTTTTTACCATGCCTGGTTCCTGCTTCCTCACCCTGACCCAGTTACTGACTCTGACTTTGTAACCTTGGTGGGACTTCTGCAAAGGTGAAAGCTGGGGTCAAAGTCAGTGGCTATGACCCTCATGCTGCTACTGGTTTCAACGAATAGCTCAGACAGCCCACTTTACAGGCTCTGACAATATTTTGACTCCCAATTTTTGTTTTTAGTATACTGGTATGCTACAAATATTATTGTTATGGATATTTTTATTTTTTAACTATTAGAATTTGTAGCCAAATATTATTCAAAGCATGAACTAGTTAGAGGCAACTAAGTTTCTATTATATTTTAAAGACCTCTTCATTGACCACTCCCTGCTCAGGAAAAGAATATTTCATGGTTTCCAAGGATAAAGTTTTAGAGAGTCTCATAGGCAGATCCTCAGTTGTTGTAAACTGGGTTTGTTGATTTCTGCAATCTGAGGACCTGGCCCCATAGTGGGTTATTTCCGCATTGAGAATAAATAAGTAGGACATAAACAAAGGATAGTATATTCCTAGTCTAATTTATGAACACATCTGTACACTATGAACAAAGCCATTAGATGGCAAAAGCAAACTGCATCTTGCAGTAAAAACTGACAGATATGTTATATAGGCACTTTCAGAATTTCAGAAAAACAGCTCCTTGTTCAAGATCCAGCCTGACTGCATTTCTGTGTCTGCTGCTTCTTCTTAGGTAATTTTTTCTACCCTGTGTATGATACTGGCATTATCTGTAGCAGAGAAATTTGCTGTGCTACCCACCATTTGGACCCCTTTGATCACTTGAAATGCTGTACAATTTCATGCAAAAAAAAAAGTTTCCAAACTTTAATTCTATCATTTGGATTGCCATTGCCATGAGCCAGGCAAACCGCCATGTTGGTCTCTCATGGTGCAGGGCTAGAATAAACTACAGGTGCTAGTACAGAAGCTGCATCAATGCTTCCAGTCTCTGCAGGACTGTCCCAGAATGCCCCTGTCTACCTTTCAGTGGCAGCTTTGAAAGCTCAGAGCACTGCTGGATGCAGGGCCCTGGCTGGTTTCAGCTTCACCCACTACCCTAAATTACACACACACCACTCAGAGCAATCACACTGTATTGAGCTGCAATACTATAAATCTCTAGTATAGAGGCACCCTCAATCTTGTGGTCATCATCATCATCATGAGAAATCCCAAAGGGATGTAGCATCCTTACAAATCAAGCACCATCAGTCTCTGACAAGGTGCTTAAAATAGTCTGACTGTATAATCAGTTTATGTCCATCACTGACAATCCTGTCAGGCCACTGAAGCTTTTGGGAGCCTATGTGACTGCTGGCCATGTAGTGGCATTCCTTGTTATATATGCTTTGGAATTCATTGGTCTTCCATTCTTATAATAATATATCCATAGCAAGAAAGCTATTGAAGCTGTACCAGTGCTGATGGAGACCGCTGCTGACTTTGGTTCCAAATAGCCTAGGTTCTGATTTTATCTTGCCACTTGATATGGAGCAGTTGACTGAGACAACAAAAATCGAAAATGTCGATCCAATGTTCTTAAGTCTTCTTCAGTGCCTACGTTTCACTCCCATGCTGAGTTTGTAGAACTGGTTTTATACATCTGCAGCTTTGTATCAACTCTGATGACATGATGTACCCACAGAGGCTGATGAAGTACTGAAACATGACAATAGCTGCTGCTATACGAGTGTCCACATATTTCGAGCATCCTTCAGCACTGTCTATGATGATGCTTGATGTCTCGTCCAGACAGGTTAATATGTGCCATGTTAATTTTACATATTTAATCCATTTAATGACTCATGTTAAATGGATATGTTCATTCAGGCTGCTGTTCTCTATCCAGTGTTTCCCAAAGTGTGGTACACGTAACCCGGTGGTACATGAAAGGGTTTCAAGGAGTATGCATCAGAATTTCTTATTTTACTTTATCATAGGGTTGGGGTTTTTTTAGCAGCAGAAAACAATTCACTAAAATTTAATATATAAGAATGATGTACACTTGTACAGTAGAAACACACAAAGGTTTACATTGTAACTAATATGATAATGTGTTCAGTAACATCTAATAGCACAGCAGATCCAATGCAAACCATGCATGCGCGTTACCATGGCTCAGGCAATACACTTGCCTTTGTGGCATGCGCAGAAGTCATACTGATGGATAGAAGATAAAAGTGAATAACTACTTGTAGTAATCTAAAGATTGTAGCAAGTACATACTTGATGTGTATTAATATACAAAATTTCTTTCTTTTTGTCTTTGTTAAACCCATTTACAATGGATCTCTGGCTAAAAATGGGAAGTTTGAAACATATAAAAGAAAATTATGAAGGAAAAATGAATGTTAGTGATAATTATGCCAAAAAATGCAGTGATATGGCTACATCAGACAATTGTGATGACAAAATTAGTGGACCATGTGAGCCATCTGTAAGTTTATTGAATGTATCAGCGGCAAAGAAAACAAAAAAAGCCTGCAAATATGTTGAAGAATATCTTAAACTAGGATTTTTGTGGACTGGCAATGAAGTGGAGCCTGTTCCACTACGTGCAATTTGTGACAAGACTCTCACAAATGAAAGTATGAAACCATCCAATATAAAACGACATTTTGATAGCAAACAAAGAATACGAGGGAAAACCTGTAGAATTCTTTGATAATAGGTGCAAAGATCTCCAAGAGTCCCAGAAAACAATTTATAATGTGATGGGAGGTGAAAATATGAAAGCTTTGGAAGCTTCACAGAGTGTGGCATACTTAATTGCAAAGTTCGGAGCTGCTGAAGTGATTGGCGAGACATTAATAAAACCTGCAGCCAAAGTAATGGTGCAAGTGAAGACTGGAGACAAGGCTAGCAAAGCTATAGATTGTGTCCCCCTCTCAAATAACACTGTTAATCGTAGAATCACAGATATGGCCTCAAACATAAAGAAGCAATTATTATCAAGAGTACAAAAGAGTCGTTACTATGCACTGAAAGTGGATGAATCCACTGACATTGTGAATTTAGCTAATCTTTTGTTGTTTGTCAGATATGATCTGAATAATGAAGTCCATGATGATATTTTGTTCTGACAACCTATGCCAACACATACAACTGGAGAAGCTATTTTAAAATTATTGATGACTTTATCAAAAACAATTACTTGGATTGGAGTCATTGTGTTGGAATAAGCACGGATGGCGCCAGAGCCATGATTGGTTTGAAGAAAGGAGTTGTTGCATGTATTCAAGCTGTTGCGCCAGAAGCAAAATCGACTCACTGTTGCATTCACAGGGAAGCACTTGCCACCCAGAACATGCAGATAGATCTAAAGCAAGTACTGGATGAAGCTGTAAAAATAATCAATTTTGTGAAAGGCCGCCCTTTGAACTCCCAGCTGTTTTCTCAGCTTTGTGATGAGATGGGCAGTGATTACACACAACTCCTATTTCACACTGAAGTGCGTTGGCTTTCATGTGGAAAAGCCTGTTTGAGCTGCAAGAAGAACTGCAAATTTTTTAGATGAAACCTTTAACCTGCAAGACCATATACACGACTGGAAATGGCTATGCAAATTAGCATATGTTGCAGATATCTTTGCTCATTTAAACAACCTCAATCTATCCTTGCAAGAGAAACTCATATCCATATTCCATGTTCAAGACAAAGTGAGCGCCATGGTCGCAAAACTGAAACTGTGGCATAAACATCTTAGTCGTTGTTAACTTGATTCCTTTCCATCTCTTCATGACTTGGTAATAAACTCAACTAACAAACTTCATAGTGATGTGTTGCAAACCATGAAACAGCATTTGGAAAGCTTGCAGAAAGATCTTCGTAAGTATTTCCCTGAACTGGACAGCACCTTTGAATGCATGAGGAGCCTTTTATCATCAATGTTCAAACATTGCCAAATAACCTCTCTGCTTCAGAAGAACAGCAGCTCTTGGAGCTGGCTTCAGATAGCTTTCTGAAAACAAAATTTGAGCAAAATACACTGATGTCATTTTGTTGGGGGTTAGCTCTGAATATCCAGCTTTGTTGGACAAAGCAGTCAAGTATCTTCTGCCTTGTCCCACCTTGTATTTGTGCAAGATCAGATTCTCTGCTCTGGTTGACATCAAAACAAAAAACTGAAAACGTCTTTTTGACGTGGAGCCCCATCTTCATCTAAAGATCACAAACATCGAGCCAGATATCCCCAGATATCCCCAGATATCCCCACGATAGTGTCTGGTAAAAAGCAGTTCCATCCCTCGCACTGAATATTTTGGTTTGTACTGAAAAAATAAGTATTAAAACTAGTCCTTTCTTCACTAACCTAACCAAACCAGCATATTTTAATTTCAGAATGATATGAATTCACCGTATATATATACATATATATACACACACACTGTTCTGCCAGACTGTTGATTCATTTCTATTATTTTAATTATATCTAGTACTATTTCTAGATGTAACTATTATTTCTATTAAAAGTTTTGCTTCAACTCTATGTAATATAATTTTGTATTTATTTCTAATAAATATTTAATCCAGAATGAAATGAATTAGGAGCATGTTCTAAAAATGTGGCTACCACCCGTCCCCCCCAAATTATCTTCACTGGAGAAGGGGTACGCCAGTAAGACAAATGTCTCAAAAGGGGTACGCAACTGTTGTAAGTTTGGGAAACACTGATCCATCTGAAAGAGGAGGTGGACAAAACCTGGATCATGCAACTATTGGATAAAGGCAGAGCCACTGCAGAGATCACAGTTAAACAGACAACTTGGGCTGGACAAATCAGGAAGGATAAAATAAAAATTGACCCAAACTTCAGACCAAAACTAGAAATGAATCTTCAAAGACTGGAAAAGTCTGGTTATTCTTCCTCCTTCACTCTCCCACTTTCCATCTATCTCTGTACTTCCCGATTAAAATACTTCAACCATACCTTCCTGCATGACATCTCAAATCTGGCTGAAACCAAGCACCACCACGTAGGACATCAATTAGAAGTCTGTTCTCTGCCCCCAAAGAGCAACTTTTATACCTACATTGTACAATAATCTGTTACTTCAGAGAAGATAAATCAGTAGGGTGGCCATATGTCCTGTTTTGGCCGGGACAGACCCTTTTTTTAAGCCCTGTCTTGGCCATCCCAATTTTCTTGGCAAAAGTGGGCATTTGTCCAATTTGTTCTTGCCAACTTGATTAGTTGAACCAGACACAGAAGATGTTTGATGGAAGAAGAGGACATTTAAAAGAACTCACCATTACTAAATCATCTACCACCATGAACCCCTGCTCAAGTTGACCTGGGGTATCGAGATCCTTTTTCACTCTGCATTAGCCTTGGTTACTCAAATAAGTCACAGCTGTGAAAAATGTCCTCTTCCACTTGTTGCTGACTAGAAAACCACAGCCCATCCTATCAGAGTCAGACTTGACCTTGGCGAATTTATGAACTTCTGACCTCCCGGATTGATTAATGCAACACTTTACATCTTTCTTTGAACCAAAATTCTGACATTTAAAAAAGTTCTGATCAGTTCAATATGAAGCAGCCTGCTTATAAAGCAATTTAGAAAGCCTAGAACAATGTTTCTCAATGACCACTCTGTGAACCAGCACCGGTCCCTGAGATCTTCATGGCACAGTTTAGGAAGTCAGCAAGCCAGTCCTTGGTATTAAAAAGATTGAGAAACACTGGCTTAGAGCACATTTTTCCAGTGCTCCACTCCTTTCAGTTGCACCTCAATAAAATTCACATTTTCATTCCTAATTTTCAAAGCCCTCAGTGGGATAATCCCAAGCTACTGCAGATAATGTTTCACTCTCCATGGTCATAACTTTTCCATGAACTTTCTCCAAAAGAATGGAAATGTCAAACACCCATGAAAACATGAGACAGCCTTCCTGACATCTAGTCCACTGTAAAACTGGATTTGACAAAATGAGTCTCTGGCATTGATACTTTAGGACATAAAGGATTAAAATTCTAGTCGTGCCCTGGTTCCCAAGGGTATTGAGTGGCGTGTGGGACAATTTGTCTAGTAACTGTGTCTTGCTGTCAGCAGTAAATGATTTTATTTCTCCAGATCTATAAAACTTACTGCCAAGAAGGGATCAGAATGACCACAAACCCCACCGCCTTCAAAAGAAAATATAAAGCTCACTTTATGACCTTGAGTTCATGTATAAAAGAGACCATTAAAAACAGTAATAAACCCTCAAGTAAAGGCAAAGAGAGAGAAAAGGATCCAGGTGAATAAAGCTTATATGTTATAAAGTGTTCATAAAGTATGGTGAAGAAGGAGGTATAATTACCTAGACAGACAGACACCATGCTAAGTGTCTACCCGACCCCCACTCACCCAGATCCTCCCCCTATATGTAGAGCCCCAACTCTTGATATTTCTGTCAGTGTAGAGAGGTTTATTTGAGGGATCAGGAAAGGGGGTGGGCGTACTTAGACTGAAAGTTCTTTTGAACAGGAACCATCTTTTCATTCTCTGTTTGCACAGCACCCAGTATAATGGGATCCTGACCAATAACTAGGTCCCCTAGTCACTATGGTAATACAATTAATGAAATAAAATAAATAATAAATGATAATTAATAAGTGTCACAGAGCAGCTGCTCTTTCCCTCCCATGCCTTGTTTCCTAGTTCCAGTGGTTTTTCATTTCCTGTATGTGTGTGTAGAGGGAAGAATAAGGCTCTATGTTGTAGAGCCACAGGTAAATAGTTATCTCAATTCCATGCAAATCTGCAAGCAAAGCAATAGTAAAGTCTTTTGTTTTTATTACGGTTCAATTTGGGGTGGTTCAAAAGCAGTTTCCACTCAGTTCCTTGAAACATGGGACTGTTTCTGGTACAAATAAGAAAGATGAGCATATTACCCATAATTAGCCATGATCAGAGATACACTCCCTACATACGACAGCTGTCTGGCAGGTAGGTGCACAATAATATTTTATAAATCTACTTCTTAAAATACCAATGTGTATCCAGAACCATCCTTGTGAGTTTTCAAAGTAAATTCTCTATCAATCTATTTTACACTTTCTGGGCAGCTGCTATACCAATAAATCCAACTTAAAATCACAGCCGTGGATTCTTTAATCTTTAGGATCAGTTTTCACCAAGGGATATAAACCAAAATGGGTGAATCCAGAAAGCATTATACTCAGATAGAAACCCAATTACTCATCTCTTGAAAGAAAATACAACCTAGAGGACAGAAAATCATTTCAGATTCAATTTCCAGTTATCACCTTCAAAATTTTGAGCATTGATCCAAAATTAAGAGGCATTTTAAAAAAAAAGTTTATGAAAGATATGAAAACCAAGGGATATATTGTAAGGATAAGGACCTGAGTTTTACCTGACATAGTATTTTTAAATGAATCCACCCAAACAAGTGTTTGTTCAGATTAAAAACAGATTGAGTATTACATGCTAATACAATAACAATAATATACTATGCTAAAGTTGCTGTTAAAAACCACACACACACAAAAAAAAAAAATTAAGGTTTCAACAGCAGCATGTTAATTCTGCCATGTTGCATAACTTGATGTTTTATGATAGAAGTTTAAAATATAAATCATGCCTGCCATTTTTCCCTGTCCATGATGCAAAGATATTTTGGAGAATTTTTCTCTCTCTCTTTATATATATATTTAATTATGTTACAGTCTCAAAGCTCTCTAAAAGGAGAGTAAATTTTCTGCCTATTTTACAGATTGGGAATCTGAGGTACAGAATACACAGCAGGTTAGTGGCATAAGTGGAAACAGAACTGAGGTCTTCTGACCTTGCTCTACTGGACCATGTTGCATCCTCAAAGAATTAGTCTGTATTAGAATGAAATGTGTTGAGGAATAATTGTGGAACAAGAGAGATGCTGAGTGTGAGACTGAAATACCAGGGTACAGAGTTTATGGAAGGAATAGTGTTGGAAATAGTTTTCCTAATAAATGTACTAAGGTTCACCATAATTCAGTTTCCACAGAAATATTCTTTTATTACTCCTAAGGCTACTTAGTTTTTACTGCATGCAAAATACAATACAAGCATAGGTACACTTATATTCTGTATCTTAGCCACAATACAGTTATAAGCATTGGCCAAATACAACAGATTCAGGTTCAGGAGTTACCTTCCCCTCTTGGTGTGACTCCAGAAGGATAAGGAACACATATGAAAGAAACCAACCCTACAAACCTTGCCTTTTATACACTGTAATATACAAGTTATATCTTTGCTAGTTATTGCACTTTAGCTAAAGTCCTGAAGTTTAGGGCTGAACCGTGTACTCTGGCCCATTGAAGACAAAACTAATGGCTGTGTCTCTCTCTTCAACACTTTTCTTCTTGTCTTATTTGCCATATTTCTTCATAACTATTGGACCAAGCATTTCTTTACAATAAATTAAACAAACGTATATAGCCAATTATTTACTGCATTGGGTACCCATATTTTCCATATTTTTATTAATCAGCCCAAACCTTAAATAAGATAATGCTGGTATTTCAAGGGTCACTACAAGTTGAACAGAAACAACCCTTCTTTCTCATTATTTCATTTGTTTTGGTCAGCTGCTTTGGGCCTATCACTCATGCTAACATCAAAAGTCAATTTAAACCCATTTTTCACCCAGGACCAGTGCTGACCTATATTCTTATGAATAGGTAAAAAGAAAGAAGGAGGATGGAAATATAGATGAACAAGAATACTATACGTATGGAAGCATAAGAACTATTTTAGCTGAGGTAAAGGGAAAAATTATGCTTGCACGTTGTGGAATATCTTATGGGCAGAATGAAAAAAGAACCAAGAAAATGTTTCTCAGCCACGAAGAAGGCCTATTAACTGACATGTATTTCTATGGAGAAACCAGTGCAGACAGTATTAATAGAAACTGTAGAGTCATATTGTGCTATGAATTTTTAAGAATTACTCATTGATATGGCCCTGAAGAGGGAGGCATTCTCAAGGCAGTAGCATAGGATGGTTTTCTTGTGTTCTTTGTTAAGCAACTGCAAGTTGACACGTTATCTGAGAACTAATGATTGAAAATGGACCAAGTTTGGAAAAAAAAAAAGTGAGGTCAAAGTTAGAGAGGAGCTAGTATCTAGGGATCACAATATCATTCGATAAGAAATGCTGTTGAGGTTTTTTTAAGAAAGAGAATGTAACACAAATACATTTGGCTTCAGAAAAGCGTATCTTAAAGGAGTATGAAATAAGTAAAGTTGATTGGGACTCAATATTGCATGGAGAAAAATACTATTAGTCATAGCAAAGAGCCATGAAGTTTACATGGATACCTGAATAGTTGCAAAACTGAAGTTTGGGTCTATATTTTAGAGACAGATCCCAGCTGGGAAACAAATCAGAGAATGCAATGTTAAGTGGAATAAGCCTCCAACATACTGAAAAGAACTCTAGCATATACTATGGAAAAAAATAATTGAAACCAGAAACAGTGCACAGCTACAGTTAAGGGAAAGAAAACAAAATACTAGATTAGCAGAAGAATACAATGCAGAACAAGAGGAATAATTTATTATCACTCTATAAAATCCTTGCTGAACCCCCATCTAGTAGTATCTAATGGTAACAATGGGCTTAATCCAACAAGGTGAATCAAAGAGTTGAGGATACAAAAGCACCTTGCAGGATTTGGCTGTATAATACAAGAAACAGATGGATTAGGCAATTAAAAACATACCATCATCCCAATTTGCTAAAATGAGACAAAAGATAGTCTTGTGACTATTCTTGTGACTGAAGCCAATAAATATATTTTATCATCCATGACTGCAAAACAAATATCAGCAATAGAAATGTGATAGACCAGAATATAGAGAAATGGAACAACTGGCCACCCATATTAGATTAGCCACTGAATTCTGAGGAAAGATGGACCAAATCAACACTTTTATATTTATTTTTTTTTAAAGTAACTAAAAACTCACTCTATTATGTTAGAATAGTAATGCAGCAGCATCCATTAGCTAAAATAAAATACATTTTACTCAGCTCTTATTGAAAGGTTTATAAACATTATAAACATATGAGTTAAGATCAGATTTTGCTGATACATTACATAGCTGATCCCTTCCTTTTGAAAGGCCTCTGCAGTTAAACATGGTATCTGGCACACTTTCTCTTTGCATTTGGAAGGCAATTCATAAACCTCTGAAATTCTCCAAACCATCACAAACTTACTTCAATAACATTCCATAATTCCCTTGCTCCAAGCACACACATTCTTAAAAGAGATAATAATGATAACTTTCTATAAAAAGCTATATTTAACTATAACTAATGTCCCAGAAGCTTGCCCCAGAGATTATTTAGCCATTCTGCCATACAACAGATCTAGTGTTATCTACTGGGGAGCTTATTACAATACACAGAGGACAGGGTTATTTTCTTAAGGTGCAGTTTTAAAGTAGAGTCCTATGGAATTTTCAGACTCTTGAGGACAATTCCCTGCTCTACAAGATGAATTCCATTGAGTACCTACCCCAAAACAGTCTTTCTGAAGCACATATATTTAATACAGGAACTAATTATTAAATGGAATTCTCGTGAGGCCATCATTTCACTACCTCTCCATTTATCAAAGAATCTACCAGGCTCAATTTCTAATGTACATATTAAGAAAAAAAAACTTTGAAAATAATACACCTTCTATATGCATCATAAAAAAAGCAAAAAGTGCAGTTTAAAATTCTAACTATTGAAAGAGGAGTAAGAAAATTATTCATAATCTTATTATAAAAGAACTGTAATATAATCTACTTGAATTTTTCAGAGTTATGAGAAGGATTTACCTCTGATCATGATAAATTGTTCACTGTTATGAAGTGTTGAAAAAGTTGGGGACATTCCTGAAAAAGGCAATTAGAAGTCAGGGATTAGTGCATCTGGGTTAGGAATAGGAAAATCCATTCTTGAAAGAATCACCTGGGTTCAATTATATGAGTTACCAATATGCCAACAATTAGTGTTAAATAGAGCACATAATCAGTTATTAACAAAATAACACTAAAGTTCTTTAATTTATTCACTTTTAGCTTGACTGATGTTACAGTGATTTGTATAAACTGAGCCATAACAAGAACCGATTTAATGAAAAAAATGTCACTATACTGCCATTTAGCACTAGACTTCATTCAGAGATCAAAAAATATAGCAAAGAATAATCCTGCTCTTGGAGCAGATGGTCAACTAGGTCCGTTCTATTTCTAAGTTCTATAATTAGTGTTAATCTAGTTCTATACCTGTTTATAATACTAGTGTCAGGAGACTCTGAAGAGGTATATCAATCTACCACCATGCACCACTGGAAATTAGCAGACTCCATATCAGGTGGCATAAATACTGTCCAGACAAGTTCAGAGATTAAGCTTCTTAGTAGTCATTTTTTTAAATTCAGAAAAATAAAAAATATAATAGCAACATGTTTTCATAAATTAATAGCATATAAGAGCCCAGAGTCAGGGGAGGGGGTGACAACAAAAGAGTCCTCTATTGGCACTTTGCCAGACTCATATCTTGGTGTAACAGTTCTACCAGTACTGGCAAGGGGGCAAAAGAAATAGTTGTCTTTTATATCCAAATCTTTATGGCCCAGATCCACAAAAGGGACTTAGGTGGGACAAAGCCTAACTTTTTGGCACCTAGAATCACTGTAACAACACTTCATTCCACAAATATAGTCTCCCTAAATAATGAATGGGGAGAGAGAAACACCTAAGACTATGATCCACAAAAGCCAACATGCTAGGCACAGAGGAGAGCTGCCTAAGACAGCCAATGGGAGATGCCAACAGGCGAATGGTATCCTAGATTCCTTCCCTTTCACAGAGTTAAACACTTAAACCTGGGCTGCAGGGAAGCCCCTCTTGTGATCCACAACCAGGAATCCCACTCCTAGAGTCAGGTAGCTTAGGTACCTAAATAGTTTCTTGTGAGAGTGAGTTAGACACTTGCCTCACTCCACATAAAACAGCTGGAAAAGGAGGAATTAGTGCTGTACACCACCTTATAACATCTAACTCAGTAATTAGGGTACCCACCTAGGATGTGGTTGGTCCACATTCAATTTCCCGCTCTACATGATCGGGAGAAAGGATTTGAACAGGGGTCATACACGCTTCTCAGTAGAGTGTGCTAACCACTGGGCTATGGGATAGTCTGATGTGGAGGATCTCTTAATTTCTCCGTTGATGCTGTTCCACTCTGTATCAATAATTATAGAGTCACTGGACTAGGAGGACTGAATCTTGTCTCCCACTTCCCAGGTGGATGCCCTAATCAATGGGCTACAGAGTCATTCTCACTCTGACCCAATGATTCTTTAACCGTTTATCCACAGCAGAACAACTTCCACAGGTGAGAACCACCTCAGGATATACCATAGCCCAGTGCTTAGAGCACTCTCCTGAGAGATGGAAGATCCTTGTTCACATCATTTTTCACCATCACGTAGAGGGGAAAATTGAACTCTCTCTCCCACATTGCCAGTGAGTGTTCTAACAACTGGCTTATAGTTATAAGGTGGGTGGCATCACTCCAGATTTTGAATGGAATCCAATCTGGTGAGCAGCCTCTGAGCATGTCTACCAGATCAGGCTCTATGGGAAAGAAAGGCAAGTCCTCTGCATATCTTTCCATGATCTGCTAATCACACTGGGGCTTAGGCATGAGTTATATTTCCAGGCACCAATGTTTGCATGCCCAAAGGCAGAAACTTAGGCACCCAAGGAACTTTTACCCTGAAAATTTAGCTGCCAAGTGACTTCAGGTGCCCATAGGCTTAGCCAAAATGTTTTTGTGGATCACAGTGGTGCCTACCACTGGGATTTAAGTGCTTAAGTCTGGGGTTTAGGTGCTTAAGTACCTTTGTGGATCTGAGTCTCTGTGCTTCTAGAAGATTCCTGATTTGGTCAGTAACCAGAACCTGCTTCCCTGCCTCTAACAATGAACCAACATCTAATATGAGGGGCAAATACCATAACATATAGCAGGGAAGGTTTTCAAATAATTTTGTGGTCAAGTCCTAAGTAGGATTCTCTGAGAATCTTCAAAGGAGCCTGTGACACTGGTAAGCCAGATGCCAGCTCCTACTGAGGCTGCAGGCATTAGCTAAGAACTGACAAGCTTGTAGCTGGAGACCAGACCAGTTCACCTGTATGTTAGTTTTTCTCAAAATAGGGTATTAGTCTCATAAGATTGTATTTAGCGTTTAGAGTCTATGAAATGTTTGTAAATTGCTATATGCATTAATCTCACTTGGAAATTCTGTATTCCAGCTATAAGAAAATGAGTACGTTTTGCTTTGTAACTTTGAAAATATTTGCTCTGAACTTGTGAACTCAGGCATAGGAATTGTCCTCCTCCATCCCCACTCATTCAGAAGGACTATCAAAATCAGATGGTTCATCAAGGACCATAGGCTGCAATACAAAGGATTGGTGAATGGCCCTATTACACCTATGGAGGAGTATGGGCAGAAGGCCTCGTTCCATCACTTTGAATCCTGGAAAGAATATAACAATAGTTGTGAAGATTTTTTAATCTTTTTAGATGTTTGAACTCTCACAAAACTGAAGCTAGAGATCTTCAAGGGTTAGCCCTTAGGTCCGCCCTGAAAGACACTTTGAATTGACATATCACCACAACTTTGTCACTCTTTCTTAGGATTTAGATAGTAACTCATTTGTGTGTGTACATTTGCTTGCTTTAATCTGTAAATTACTCCCTTATTCCTTTTTCTAGTTAATAAACCTTTTGATAGCTTATTACAGGATTGTCTTTGATGTAAGATCTAAGGTACCAATTGATCTGGAATAAGTGATTGGTCTCTTGGGACAGGAAGTAACATGACCATGGTGTGATCTTTGTTGTAGCTGACCATTTATCACTAAGTTCAGTTTGTCTGGGTGGCAGGGTAGACTGGAGCGTCTAAGGGGATTGTCTGTGACTCCATGGTAAGACTGTTAAAGTTCACATTAGTTACTGGCTTGGTGAAATCTAATTATAGAACAAACCACCAGTTGGGGATGTCTGCCTCTGTTTTTGACAGTCTGCCCTGAGGTAAGCACTCATGGTCATGAGCATCTCCAGACAGAGTGACAGGGTCACATTTACCATGCTGTAGCAAATCCCAGTTCACTTTGTAATATTCACTCCCAGCCCTGTCCTATCTACAAAAGTGAAAAGTAATTAAATAGTTAATGTTAACATTTAAAAGTGTCATCATTGGGCTTCAAGTTACCTACCAATGAGAAGAACAGAAGATATCACAACACTCAGAGCCAGTCTTTTTGGCTGTCTGTGAACTTCGGAAGATGTCAGTGTTCTTTTACATTTGGAAGGTTTTTTTCATGACCCTAAGTACTCAAAGTGAAACCTTAGATAGTACAGAATCTACATATAACACGTAGACCACACAAATACATTGACAAGGACAGATATGGACCATGGGATGGGTATTTGACACCACAGATCTAGAGGGCTAGAGCAAAACACTTGGTAGAGTCAAATCAAAATAAACATGAGAAACTGTTATGAAAAATCATAGCCAAATATTTCTCTCTCTTCAGAATACTCGACCTTGTCCATTTGTACAGTTCTCCCAGGCACTGCCCCTTCTGGTCCACCGGTTACTGCTCCATGTGGATGAGAAAGGCAGAATTTCTAGTCGATCACAGCTCGAGAAGAAGAGGGGATATTTCCAACTGAACAGGCATGCAAATACTACAGTGATGAGTACTATAAAAATGCCTAAAACCAGAAGAAACATTGACCAGGTCCAGTGGGGGAAAAGGGGAGCAAGGGAACAACTAGCAGTATCCAAAGTGTAAGTTATATTTATAGAAAAGTACTTAAGCATTTAACCCATATAGCTGTAGAGAAATTATTCTAACGTATGGAATTTAATAGAGAATGAGAGTTTCTACAAATATGGTGTTTTTGTTTTGTTTTTGCTTGTTTCCTTTTCCCCATTCTGTAAAATTCTACTGCCAGGACAAATTATCTGTTAAATTGTAAGGGATGGTTTTAAGAACCCAAGGAAAAATTAACATTTCCTGTTAAAATATATAAAGTTTTCCATAAAGGTGCTCCACCAGAACAATCATTGGGCTGCTAACGACCTTGACAATAAATAGCAAAAGATTAAAAGAAAGCAAGACTTCTGTGTATGGAATCAAGCACACTTTTTTTGTATTTGTGGTTTCCCTAAGATCCGGTTCCTGCAATGGGAATCAGACAGGCCAAACTTTATGCCTATGTGGAGTCCATTGCAAGATCAGTGAAAAAAAACAGATCTGAACATACTTCCAGAGGTGTTTGCAATCTAAACTCACATCTAGCTAAAAAACTTGCCAAATATTTTTCTACATCAAATGCATGAGAGTGAAAGAATTAAATAACATCTCTGCTAGGAGACGCTGGCTGATATATTTTAGTTCTCATTTTTCCCTTTCTGCTCATGCTGTAGAAATTAGAAACAATTTCATGGCTGTTATTTTCTTTTCTTTAGTGTGGAAAAAATGTCAATCACATGGATTCTTTCAGGGTAAATGTCAAGATATCATTGCTCAGCTGTATTGATTTTGCAGTTTTGCTTATTACTAATGACTTCTCTTACAGCCTGATTCAAAGCCTGCTGAAGTCAATGGAAGGATACACAGTGACTTTCTTAAGCTCTGGTTTTGGCCCCTATTCACCATCATCATTAGGTGTGTGTCAGTGCATAGAAGCAGAATGACCTAGGGGCTAGGAAAAAAACAGACAGTTTACATCCTTATTTTTACTCAGTAGTTGATAGCACAATGAAAATGACATTTGAAAAACATGAATTAAAAATGTTATGTAGCTTTTGGACTGCGAATGTTTTATACTTCAAACTGTCAAGCAGTGAGAAAAGAAACAGAAATAAATGAAAGGGAGAGACAATAATTGTTATAGTACTGTATTTTAACTGTTGTTCTTTGAGATGTGATGCAAACATGTGTTCCACAAAGGTGTGGGTGCACCAAGAACACTGCAGCTGGAAAATTTTGCCTAGCAAAATTCATGGTCATAGCCCCCTCCCACCCCTTTGATAGATGAGGCTGTGCCTCCTCAAACCCTCATCAGTTCCTTCGCACACACATCAGGAGCATAGAAGCTGATGCAAGGGCAGCAGGTGAAGCTTCCCCATGGGGAGGCTAGCTCCCTGTCCTGCCTCTTCCACCCACGGTCCCAGCCACACCCCACCCCATCCTGGGCCCTGACCCCTTCATGCTCACTCCCCCAGCTGCTGCTTGACTCCTCCACTTGCCAAGTCTATCATCACTCAACTTGCTCGCCCACCACTCGCCTCCTCACTCCTCCACCAGACTCCCCCACCTGCTGTTGCCTCCTCACCCTGCCTCCTGCCACCACAAGACCGAGACCCACCCCGCCTGCCGCCTCACTCTGTCACCCATTTGCGTCCTCACCCTGCCATGCACCGCAAGACAGACTCCTCCACCTGCCTCCTCACCCCACCCACTGCAAGACTGAGATCCCCTGCCTGCCTGCCCTCCCGCTGCTTGCCTCCTCACCCCTCTGCCCACATGCCATGATACTGAGACGCCCACACTTGCCACTCACCTCCTGACCCCAGCGCCCACCCTTTGGAAGACGTAGACCCCCCGCCTGCTGCCAGCTTTGTCACCCTGCCACCAACTCTGCTGTGAGACCAAATCCCACCCACCTGCCTTTTCATTCCCCTACCCGCCTCCTCATTCCCCCACCAGACCCCCCTGCTGTGAGATCCCCCCCATCTGATGCTGCCTTGCCATGTCCCTCATGAGCCCTCCACTACCACAGGGGAGGAGGAGGAGGAAGAGGGACATGGCGAGCAGCAGGGATTTCTAGAGGGGGGTGGGGAATGGAGAAGACGAGAGGAGGAACACTCACCAGGCAGCAGCAGCAGGCGGTAAGGGTGTCAAGAAAGGGGTGGAACAAGGAAGGGGCGGTGTCACCATGTGCTGGGCAGTGGCTCCACAGAAGTTGTGCCGGGGAGGCTTAGCCTCCCTTGGCCTATTATATCTGCTGCTCATATGAAATACATGTCTGCATCACATCTCAAAGAAGAACAGTTACAATACACGCAAGTAACTGTTTTTCCTTCAAGAGGATGCAGCTATGTACTCAATGTAGGTGTCCACAAACAGTACTTGCATGAGGTGGGGCCCAGAATCTATTTAAACAAGTATTGCAAAGTTTGCATCTGCTCTGGATGTCATGGTAATGGCATAACAATTCAGAAGCATATGTACAGCTAACCAAGTGGCAGACATGCAGATGTCCAATATTGAATCATCACTTAAAACGCTATCAGTATAGAACAAGATCACTTCCTGGGTGGAGGCATAGTCAGAGCTACTTTTTATGTAGTCTTGATACAGGAAGTTATCCACCTAGAGATCATCTGTGAAGAGACTACTTGTCCTTCAGTCAGTCTGCATATGACACAAGCAGATGAGGCGAAACACAAAAACACTTTTCCAGGTAAAAGGCTAGACATCACTTGACATCCCATGTGTGAAGACACTGCTCCTCCGGAGTTGAGTACAGCTTAGAAAATAACACAGGTAATTATACCACCTGATTCAAATGAAGTTGATAAGACACTTTAGAAAAACACTTCGGGTGCAGCCTTGAGGTCACTTTGAAGAATTGCATGTAAGGAGGCTCAACCAGCAAAGCCTGCAACTCATACTCTCCTCGCAGATGTTATTGCCACCAGGAAGATGGGGTTTTTTTTACATGAAGGAGAAAAAAAAGATGCCAGAGGATTTAATGGAGGTCCCAGCAGAGCTGCTAAAACTGTATTAAGGTCCCACGAAGAAACTGGTTCTCCCACTAGTGGGTGGAGATGAAGGATTCCTTTCAAGGACCTTGCTATCATGGTATTTGAAAATACCTATCTCCCATGAATCAGAATATCATCGTGCCACCTTGGCCAACAATAGGAAGGATCATAGACACCAACTTGCCCTGGCACGTCTCCAGAACCCTACATGTGGAAACTGATTTCCAGTTGTGATCACACTCAAACACAAGTGACAATCATTACCTCCAATGGATTGGTGGATGAAATGCCAAAATCACCCACCAGGTACACCCTCAATGAGCTGAATGCAAGAGCTGGCAATTGAAGATGTCACACGTACTCCACAATGCCCTGGATACCAGCCAGCTTTGATTGAACTCTGTGAGCCAACGACCATTTTGAGAAATGCTTGTAAGTAGCCAAATAGGGCATTCTGGTAGAGGGCTTCCTACCATTAAATATAACCTGTTGAACAGCCTCCGAACTTTGCTCTGCCTCATCATTTAACCAAGGAGCAGTCATGCAGTGAGATGCAAAGAGCTGAGTGTAGAATGCAAAATGTAACTATGATGCTGAGTCAAGGGGTTGGGATACGGAGAAAGGCATATAGGAGCCTGAACTGATAACACGAGAAGGTCGGAGAACCAACTTTGCCTTGACCATGCCACAGCAATGAATATGACCTTGGTGTGGTCCAATTTCATTTTGAGGATGACCTGCAAGATGAGTGGAATTGGAGGAAAAGCATACAAGAGTGCCAATTCCCAATCCAATTGAAAGACATCGGTCAGGGAGCAGAGATAGAAATCCACTCAAGAACAAAATGGACAGTATTTCTTGTTGTATCTCTTGGAGAACAGGTTGATTGTCAGGATCCACCAAACTTCAAAGGTGGACTGCAGGACACTGGGTTTCAGAGACCATCTCTGACTCAGGGGAAAATTCCTGCTGGTGTGAACCACTAGTTGATTCTGGACTCTAGGTAAGTGATAGGTCGCCAGAGTAATGCTCTTCACAATGCAAAGTTGTCAGAGACTGATCACTTCCTGACATAGAACACTTGAGGATGCTTTCCCTTTTCTGTTCACATAATACATCACAGTGGTATTGCTGCTAAGTATATAAATCACTAAGCCCCTGTTGTGATCTTGGAAACTGTGACAGGCATTGTAGATGTCCCAAGATTCCAGGGTATTGATATTCAGTGATGCTTCCTGTTCTAACCACAGGTTCTGAATTTTCAGCAACCTGAGATGTGCTACCCAGCCTATCAAGGAGATGTGAGTCACAATAGTCCTGGTTGGTGGGGACCAAGTGAAGGGAACACCCTGACACACATTATCCTGAACCGTCCACCATTCTAAGGAATTCAGGATCAGAAGGGAAGTCAGATCAGTCTGTCCAAGGGATAACAGTTTGGATGATAGATCAACTTCAGCCATGTTTGGAGAATGTGAATATATAATCTGGCAAACCAGACAACCTGCTTTCATGTAGCCAAGTGACCCAGCAGCCTCAGGCCAATTCAAGCTGTAGCAGAGATTTGAGCCTGCAGTTCCAGACAGAGGCAGTAAATCATATGAAAACAGCCAATTGGCAAAACATAAGAATGGCCATACTGGGTCAAACCAAAGGTTCATCCAGCCCAGTGTCCTGTCTTCCAACAGTGGCCAATGCCAGGTGCCCGGTCGGGAATGAACAGAAGAGATAATGATCAAGTGATCCATCACTTGTCGCCCATTCCCAGCTTCTCACAAACAAAAAAGCTCTCAAAACAAAAAGGCTCTCAAACTTGTAGAATCTGTTAGGGCCCCGATTAATGCAATTTTTGAGTGGAGTGCAACATTGATTGTCCATTGTTGAGGATGAGGCCCAGGCGCTTGAGTAAGAGTAGTATGACCTGTACATGGGAGAGGACATCTTTCCTGGACTTGCCTCTCAGTAACCAATCAGACAGGTATGGGAAGATATGGGTTCCCTTCTTCCTGAGGTATGCCATCAATACATCCATACATTTGGTACTGACCCAGACAGTAGAGAATAGACCAAAAGGGAGCATGGTGTATTCATAATGTCAGTTCGCCTGGACAAACCAGAGACTCTCCTGCGGCTTGGGAGAATTGGTGTGTGGAAATAAGGATTCTGAAGGTACAGGGCAGAAAACCAATCATTGTGATTTAACATGGGGAGAATAATTATTAGGGTGTCCATTCAGAACCTCACGTAGCTGATATATTTGTTGAGGATGTGGAGGTCAAGAATAGATCTCAGCCCGCCTTTGGATTTGGGAACCAGAAAGTATCAGAAATAAAACCCCCAATCCTTTTCCTGCAATTGAAACTCCTCCACAGCTCCCAAAGCTAGTAAAGACTGAACCTGCTCAAGGAGCAGTGTCTCATGGGAGGTGTCCCTGAAGAGGGTTGGGGAAGGTGAGTGGGAAGAGGGGTGGAAAGGATCTGGATGGCACAACCCAATCTGATGATGCCTAGGACGTAGCTGTCCATGGTAACTGAGCACCAAACATCGTAAAATCAAGCAATCCTGTCCCAAAGCATGAAAGATGGGAATGTACAGATCCTAACTGGATTGCTGCCCCAGACACACAAGTTGAAATGGGCACTCAGTAGTCTCCAGGGTGAGGGGATGAGTTGACTGACTGAAACCAGAACCAAAAAGCCTTTGCCTCTGGGATCTATGAACCCTACCTGTGGTAGTCTTTCTGCCTTGTGAGAAAGGACGACTGCTCACTGAAGCAATGTGAGGGATACTGCTGTTGCCACTACTGACTGCCATAATGGCATCTCTGTGACACCAGACTACACCTCCCCAAAAAAAGTGCTGCATGGATCGAAAACCTTTGAGAGTGTACTGCAAGGTTTCATCATTCTTGTTCAAGAATAGAACCCAACCACCAAAGGGCATATCTTTGATAACCTGTTGAGTATCAAGAACAATGCCTGAATTTTGCCATCAATGACACCTTCCTCACAGTTACAGTTGAGACCATAATTCTGGCCAATGTATCCATCATTGACTGCAGAGAAGTCTTACCTACCAAAATCCTTCAGCCACAAAACTCTTCTGTAGAGTCTTCCAACAACTTGTCCACAAATTTAGACATGGCTGTTCAATTAACAAAGTCATATTTAGATAGCAATTCCTGCTAGTTTGCTACACAAATTGGCATGGAATTGGAGAGATAAATCTTTTTTCCCCCATCAAGTTCATCTTCTTGGATGCCTTTCCTTGGGAGTAGATTTATATCTACCCTGCTGATCCCTATAATTTGACGCAGTCACAAGATGATTAGGGACTGGATGAGAACAGAAACTCTCAAAATGCTTCATGGGGATGAACTACTGTAGTGCTTCTCTGAATGGTTTCCCCTGGGTGGCATCAAAGCTGGAGTTTTCCAGAGGGCTTTGCAGATTCCAGGACAGCATCATTAATAGGATTGTTACCCACCCTGGAGCAGATAGTTGGAGAATGTCAAGCAACTTGTTCGTATTCTCCTGTAAAAATTCTACCTGGGTGCTGGTGTGGAGACAGATGGTGCTGGTGCTGATGTTGTTGTCACCAGATTCAACAGACACCCCAAGGCTGGAACCAGAGACAAAGGCACAGGCTCCTAGTTGTCTTGGTGTGATACCAATGAGTGGTTGATAGACCTGATCCATCCTGCATGCCAGAAGTAGTATGGTGCTGGCCCACATTCTTTTTAGAGGAGGAGGAAGAGTCCTCATGAGCCTTGGAATGGTCCTGGGCAGTTTTACTGGACACCTCCCAACGAGGATGAACAGTTCCTCTGTTTCTTGGGGAATATGGCACTACTAGAAAATGGACTGGCCTTATTCACCAAGTCTAAAGGCAACCACTGATCAGACACAGGCCTCAGTATCAAAACAGGCCTTGTGGACTGCTGAAGAAGCTGCTGCTGCAAGCGTAAGTCTCTGGCCACCTGTGCTCTTTTGATGAACATCTTACAGAGAGAGCACTGCTCCTTAGCATGCCCCTCACCTAAACAGAGCCAGCACATCATGTGGGGATCACTATTAGGAATCACACCACGCACACAGTGGGCAGCGCTTGAACCCTGGTGAAGGTATCACACAGGGCAATAAGTATCCTAACTAATCCTAACACTATCTAGGATACTATTAAAAACTATCTATGAAAGGAAATTCTCAGAAAACTGAGTGATGGAACATGAGGTGATAACCACAGAGTTCCAACTACTGTAACAGGTAGTGAGAAGCAACTGAGGGAACAGGGTGGGGTGGCACCGCCTCATATAACCAGGAGAGAGGCTATGGCCACAGGGCATGAGCGCCACCCCTATGGGGAACGGCAAAGCAAAATTCTCCTGTTCTGGTGCACTGGGCATGCACCTAAGTAGAATACATGTCTGCATCTACTTAAGGAAGAAATAGATAGAGGGTTATGGATCTGAGATGCAGAAAGAGTAAGAATGGGGAGGGAGAAAAAAAATATATCACACAAAAACTAGTTAGGGAAGATATTTTTATATATTTTATATATATATATATTCAGGGCTGGATTATGGCACATATACAATAAACCCATGTCTAGGGCCCTGGCTCCCAGACTTGTGTGATGATAAATTTCAGCTCTGATTTCTCGCTCTTGTTGCTGGGAAAAAAATGCTTCAAAACATAAATGGAGTGTAACTGATGCAGTGATGTCTGCCTCAGTCTACAGAAAGCCTCCAGCAGAGGGAAGAGCAACAATCACTTGAGCCATGGAGGAAGCTGCCTGGTCACCTACCTACTGCCAGAGTAGATTCAGTCCCCTGTTCTGAGGGTGTTACCCTGTGGCTCCTTGACATCAAGGGGGCACCAGTACCTGTTCACTTTGTGCTGAAGTTGTGGTGCAGTAGGGGAAATGGATGTGAGTATGCTATAGATCCCAGATTACTTTAATCCAGATAGATAGACAGACAGATATTTGTTCATAAATTAAAATGTTAAATCCTTTTTGAGGTGCTACTAGTTTTAACAGACCACTTGAGATTTGCTTTTATAGTTTTATCATATCAGTACAACCCATCAATTAAATGAGCACACTGTTCTTTTTGAGATTAATATCTAGTCTTATAGTGTTTTGCTCTTTCTTTGTTTTTCTCTGTGCATGAAAAATGCTGTCATTACTGAAAGAGAAACTACCTCCCTGAGAATATTCTCAAGTTATGTGTGATGGTGGACTTTGTGCATTCCCTTTATATACTGGGTCTCCAGAGAGTTGGGTAGCTTCCCACCACCTGCTTATTCCACTAGTAGCTAAAACCCAACATGTGTCTCTAAACTAGTTAGAATTCAAGATTTTATATGTTTAATTTATTTGTATGGTGAAACTAAGTAACTCTGACAATATCAAGTAATTACTATGGTGTATTATTAATAATACTTACCTATTATATAGCACTTTACATTTGTTGATCTCAAGCCACTTTACAGTTGGGGGAAACTGAGGTACAGAAGGGTGGTGTAACTTACTAAAGTCTCAGAAGATGGGTAGAGGAGCCTGGCTTCCAGTCCAGTGCCCTATCCACAAGATGCTGCTGCCTCCATATTAAAATCATTCACTTATATGCCTCTGCTCTCCCTCCTTTCTTATTCCATCACTTTGAAAATCGATGAAAGATCAAAAAACAGCAGGTACACTCAGCAGCACAGCGGGTGCATGTTTATGAAGCATAACTGATATATTCAGCAGCAATCAACTGATTAATGTCACTAAAGGATGACTGAACAGTTTTTAATCAAATCTAACTACTGTAGACCCACTCTTCAGCCTTCTCCCTGAACTTTTTAAATATTTCAGATTGCTTTTGAGACATTATACCACTTTTTCCCCCAACAGGATCTCTCTCATTCTCTCTAGCAACTTCTGCAACTTCCCAGCAGTCCCTCTGTCAGCAAACAGACCACATAACCTTTCCCATTCTGATCTCTCTCCAACAGATCCTCTCCTTTCCCATCCTCTGATGATCTATGACGTTTCACTGGATCTCTGATATTTGCAAGGCTTAAGCCTCAAGTGAAGTCTCAAATGCACTGCTTTTTCTATCAGAGGCAAACAATACACTCTGAGATGAGAAAGCTCCAGAGCTGACAAAATCAGAACAGAGAAACTGATTGTAGCAGAGTCTGTATTGTTTCTGAACTTCATAGTGACTGGTCATGGCTATAACAAGTTGAGGTTCTCAGGAGAGCAGTGTTTGTGAGCAGAAGCAGAAGGCCAGAGGAGACTTCTGAGATACAGGAAAAGGGCTGAGGGCTTGTTGGGGTGAGCTGTGTGACAAAGTTTCTCCTCTATCTTGGCGGGTCCTGCACTTATTGGCGGATTTGCTCACCTCAGTGATCTTCCCCTCTGGTGGAACCCACAGTCTGGGTCAACTCCTCCTGTGTCTGATCAGGAGTTGGGAGGTTTGGGGGGAACCCAGGCCCACCTTCTACTCTGGGTTCCATCCCAGGGCCCTGTGGATTGCAGCTGTCTACAGTGCCTCCTGTAACAGCTGCATGACAGCTACAACTCCCTGGGCTACTTCCCCATGGCCTCCTCCAAACACCTTCTTTTTCCTCACCACAGGACCTTCCTCCTGCTGTCTGATAATGCTTGTCCTCCTTAATCCTCCAGCAGTATACTCTCTCACTCTCAGCTCCTTGCCCTCTTGCTCCCAGCTCCTCACACAGGCTCCTTCTCCTCTGGCTCCTCCCTTCCTGACTGGAGTGAGCTCCTTTTTAAACCCAGGTGCCCTGATTAGCCTGCCTTGATTGGCTGCAGGTGTTCTAATTAAAGTAGCTATCTCCACTGCCTTCTAGAAAGATCTTAATTGGCCCCAGGTGCCTTGATTAACCTGGAGCAACTGCCATTTGGTTACCAGGGTCCTAGGGATTTGTTTAGCCTGGAGCTAACATACCTGTTTCTTAGTACTTTACTGTAGCCATCTGGCCTTGCCCCATCACAGCTTCTTGCAAGAAAAAAAAAAGGCAACAGCTTGCAAGGTTGCCAAAGTCAAGTCAGGGAGAAGGACTGTTAAAAACCACTTTTTGAATGTTTATCCAGCCCAAACCTGTTGACTGTTCACCCCTCACTGCCTGGACCCATGCCATTTTAGGACTGGAAGGTAGGAGTCTTGGTTATGGAGAACATGGTCTCTCAGGTAGCTAGGATCAGTTCCACACAGGGTTTTGGAAATCAGGACAGTGACTTTGAACTGGACTGTTCTGATATCACAGGTATTTTTTTTACTATTTAGAATAAGTAAATGAGGTAAATACTGCCACATTTTATACAGAGAAAATTGTATGAATCAGAGGCAATTTAAATGTGAAGTTCTAACCACTTGTCATTAAAGATTTCTTGGTGGTTTTGTTTGTTTTGGCAAGAGTAAGAGTATTTAGTCTCACTGTCTTGGCTGAACTCCACTTTGGACAATTAATTACATTTTGCCCATCTAAATACTCTCAAAAGTTTCATCTGGAAGTTTCTCTTCTCATCCTTTCCTAAGCTGTAACCTAAAGTTGCTTTCTACTGTTCAACACTTGGGACTAGGATAACAAAAAGTGTTTTAGGTGCCTAAGTCGAAAATTTAGTGCCTCAAAAAGCCCACATAAACCTGGAGGCCTCTAAAGTCCTATATGCACCTGAATTTCTGGCAGTGAGCATGCACAAAGCTACCTAAGTCCTGACACTTGAGCTACTCAGTGCCTATGCCCCCTGCTGAATTCTCATAGCAGAGCTTGATCTGGTAGGGATGCCCAGGTGCAACCTCTCATGTCGAGACCAGCACAAAGAGATGCCCCCACCCAGGGCAAGCTCTACTGGTTTTGCCGCTCCAAGCCATGCACTGAATTGCTGCCGTGGACAGCGGGGGCAGTCCGTGCGCTGTTAGGGCAGCATGCACGTTTTCTGCAGCAGTGGCAATTTGGCAGCAGCTTCAGCCGGAACACAAAAGCTGACGCCGAATTGCCACCGCCACAGAAATGCATGTGCCGCCCTAACGGCACACGGACTGCCCTGCCATCCACAGCGGCCATTTGGCATGCTGCTTGGGGGCAAAAACACATGGACTGCTGCCCCTTGCACTTTGCCACCCCAAGCAACTGCTTGGAAGGCTGGTGCCTGAAACTGGCCCTGCCCCCACCTTGTAACCAATAGGCCAGCACTTACAACACTCATCCAGGACATGGGAGACTAGGGTGCAAACCCCTACACTGCCTGTGGTGCAGAAAGGAATCTAATACAGGCCTCCCACTTATCTGGTGAGTGCTCTAACCAGAGGACTACAGGATAATCTGAAGCGTAGTGCTTTCAATCTTTCCTATTGAAGCTGTTCTATTTTGTATGAAATACTTAAACATTCATTCTGCCAGAAAGTGACTAAATTCCCTGCGCTGAACCAGGGAGAGTGGGGATTTGAACATAATTGTCCCACCTCTGGAGTGAGTGTTCTAACCACTGGGCTATTGGGTATAGCAGCAGCAACACCTCCACCAAGACAATTTTTTTGTGAGAAAGGTGCCTAATCCTGATCAGCCCTAACTCCAGGGAAGGTTCAAAGCTTACTCCCAGGTTGATATAAGTGTCTCACTTCAGCCCAGAGTTAGGTGTCTAAACCTCTTTGAGAGACAATGCTTAGGCCACACCTCTTTTCTCAGCATCTCTCGTTAGCTAGCTTGGGTGGCTCCCCACTCAGTTTGCTGGCTTCCGTGAATTCCATTCTTTCGGACCTAACTTTCCCCATGCAGTGGATAGGGAGCCTGGGCACCTAGCTCAGGGCTGTGGATTCCAACAAACAGTAGGGCACCTAATCTCAGCTCCATTTATGGATCTAGCTCTTGTGGTATTTTACTGCAGAGAGGGGCACATTTTGGGAGAGAACAAAGTGATTTCTATATAAAGCCACTTTGCAAATGCTTTGGGATTTTTCTTGATGAAAGATGCTCCACTAGAGTGGCATAGGTTAAGGATAGTATCAGCATTAACTTTCCTGAGTGTGCTTGTTTGCGCCAACAATATTGCTTTTAGCTTCTGTTATTTAATGGAGAGAAATCTCTGGTCAGTCACTAATCTGCTGGGGATCAAAAGGGTGGTGAAGAAAATTGAATTCAACATCAAAACAGATCTTCTGTGAAATTTAATTTTCCCCTCTAGGGGTTCCTTTGAAGCTCCATGAATCTCCCTCCTCCCCTTTCTTTCTCTTATTCTAAGTCTCACACTGTGATGTGTGACCTTCTGGATGTGCAAGACTGGATGTCCAGAGCTCAACACTGAAAGACAAATAAGTCCTTTCTGTTCATCTACAAAAATTCTTCTCAAGGCTGCAAATTTAAAACATCGCTTTTGCTGAACTTGGAGCTTTATTTTTTTGCTGCTGAAACAGGTGAAGGACTGGTGTCACTAAGCCAGAATCAAACAAAGTTGCGGCACTCAGGGGTATAGCTGCGGCTCTGAAGAACGCTATCCGTAAAGCATTGTTAATCGTGAAAATTATTGAAAAGCTGAATCCAAAAAAAACCCCAACAACAACATTTGAGCACCTCATCCTGCAGCTGTTTCACACGGTATTCTCAGTGAGAATTCAGTACACTTGGCTTAAGATTCAGGCCTTGAAATTATTTGTGACAGCAAAGCAAGTGATTTAGTTAATCTTTAAAGATACTCCTTTGTGTAAACCAGAGCTTTGTTTCCTTTGGAAAAAAATGGTCTGCATTAAAATACTGAACAAGAGGCATACAAGAAAGAGTGTGCTCAGATAAACATTGTATATAGTATATAGTAAAAGTAACTCAAACTACATGTATTGCTTACCCAAGAGACTACATAACCTTATTGTCTTCATCCTTTTCTCTCCTAACTCTTCTTCTCCCAACACACTCCATGTCTGGTTTTTTTTCTGTGTGACTACTTACAGTAGTAAGCACTGGTGGTAAGTATCTGTAAGATCCAATTCTCAGCTATGATGAGAACAGAAGAAAATGACAAATACAGGGAGAGACTGAAGGTGAAGAATGAGAGGACAGACAATAAGAGCATACATACTCTCAGAAGAATAATGCATTGGTTACAAATAAGATGTACAATGCTTAATGGATCTATCACCTCTTAATTATAGTTTTGCCATACTATTTTAATTATATGTCATTTTTTTCAAAGGAAGTAGAGCTCTCCACTCTCAGATCATTCAGCTTGTTACATCATGTAGCAATGTCAGGACCTAATGCATCAGTTTTTGTAGTGAAGCCAGTTGGACTACTCATGATAGTAAATGTCAAACCTGCTAGTATTCATAGGATCAGCTTTTTAGGCTATAGGAATTGAAATCAATGGGACTATTCGCTTACTTAAAGTTAAGTATATGCATAAATGCTTGCCAGACGAGGGCCTGGGACTATAAACTCTTAGGGCTTTATAGTCAACTTTATAGCATTGTAAAGTGACAAAGGGGCACCTGGGGTAAATAATCATGACTATTTTTCTGTTCCTCCTCCCTACTTTTTTCCCCTCTTTTTTTCTTTTTCTGCTAACATTCTCTCAAATTTTGCTGGTGAAAATGTTCCTTTCATGTAATTTAGAAATGTCTCTGTTCTAAAAATGTATGTTGACACAAATATACTATCACTATAAGTTTCCATACAATCTACATCCATAAGATTTCCTAAATAGCTCTGTCAGATCACCAGTACTCACTCCTTTTCCTGAGGTGACCTTGCCAATTATTCTGAACTCTGTCAAACACTGAAATAATTGAAATAATAATAAAATAGTAATAATTATAATCTGATACAGACCCCCACTGACTTACTATTTATCAGTGGAATTCTTCCTTTAGTTTCATTCACATTCATATTTAACAATTTGAAAACACTAGGGACACTCCTTTATAAGTCAGAGAGAAAACATATGCTCACTCATACACATACTGTCTTGTTCTCTCTACTTACATTGTTCTTCCCCTCCCCTCTTCATTGTTCAGTAAGGATAAATCAACTCTTTTATAACAAAATGGTTTCTGATTACTGAATTCATTTTATGTTCTAAAACATTTGTTAGATGACAAGGCTTGAACTGGAAATTGTTTCTTTGAATTTTGGCATTTTATTTTTAAATGGTGGATGGCTCTCTTTGATAATCCTAAATGCTTTTTAGACAAGACTTTAATTGGCTTTTGGCACTTCATGAGTTCAGTAACCTAAGTAAAATGAGTGATAAAGTAACATGATGATTTCCAGTTCACTTTGTCTCACCTTCTATGCAAGATGTAGAAGGACTTATTACAAATCTTACTAGTGACTGTATTCTTATGTTTACAATTCTATACTTTCTAAATATTTATTTATGTCCCAATTCCACCCAGATAAACTCTTACCATTCAGTTTCATCCTAATAGTTTCTCTTCCCCTTCCTGTCCCACTCTACCATATCTCATTACTTCTTTTTCCTAGATGCAAAGAGCTTTAAGTGATTAGCAGTAAGTGAAGGCCTGCACAGTAACACATATTCCATTAAAAAATGACATTACTGCAAGAGATTTAAAACATGTCAAAATGAAGTTTGCATGTGAAACCTTTATTCTGTCCCTGTGTACATATATTACTACAGTTTTTAATTACATTATCACATTCTATTTCTAAAATAACAAATATAATATACCATGTCTTATATATTTTTAGATATTTATGTAGAGCCTTGTAATACTGTGTGAACACACTCTATAGACATATTGTAATGTCTGTATGCTGATGGCTACTTTGCTCATCTAGTCATGGTTTTTACCTTTAAATTATAAAGGATTCTCTCTTTTCTGTGATTATATGGTGCCTGGTACAATGGAGTCTTAATCCTCATCTATTACATCCTTCCAAATCAATTCACATGGCACTCTGTAAACCAATCTTATCCAGCCACCCGCCATAAACTGAGTCGTTCAAGCCAATCTCTTCTAGTTATCTGACATTCAGTGAATTAATTTGATCTTTCCCTTATATCTGCCTTTTGCTCATGCTGTTTCTCCAAAGCTCTGGGTGGATGAGTCTGTATCTCACTTTCACATGGCATCTCTGTTTCACTCATGGAGATAGGAGCTGAATCAGCCACAATTGTGCTGATTCATATGCATAATCCAAAGCAGAGTCCACAAGGGAAGGTCCTGAAGGCTGTGATCCTGCTGCTCACTGAACTAATTGAAAAGATGAAGGATGAGTTCAGAGAAGAATAAAATGCAGCAGATTAATCCAAGCCTGAAGTAGCACCAAATGGCTTTGGATCAACCGCAACAGAATAGAGCACTGAAGATGCAAGGAATGAAATGAGGTGCTGAGGTTAATGGGCTAAAGTTTACAGGATTAAAGGCTTTCTGCCTAATACAAAATCAAAATGAAAAGTATTTTTTACAGTACATTCTAGGAGCTAAATTGGACCAGGCGTAAAACAAGACAGGCTTCTAAGCTCCACCTCCTCATGTCCAATATATTATGGAGGACTATTATGCTCAAAGAATTATGAATATCAGTCAGAAAGCCTTGCTCAGCATTTTGGACACATAAAGTGTGCTCTGCATGACAAAAATGAAGGATGATCAAAAACACACCTAGTCAATAACACATAAAAGCTATCTACCTCATGAATATACTGGGTTCATAAAATGTACGAAAAATATATGCAGTTAAGCCAATATTTTCAAACTAGGAGGCTAAAGCTAGCATCCTAATTAGAGCATCCTACAAAACACTGAGGTTTCAAAAATTTTCCCATTCTGCATTGGGATACAACAGAGACATTTCGAACTTTTTCACAAAAAACAAGAGAGAGAGAGAGAGATAGTGCAAACACACACAGTAACCGTAATGCTGGCTTTTCCTAATTTTTGAGTGCTTGATTTTGCAACCTTAATAATGTTCTGTACAGGTAGTTTAAAAAAAATTCATCCTATTGACATCCACATGGGACATCAGAGATAGAAGTTTTAGACCCTCCACACAGTCCTATGTAAACAGAGTAACTGATATAAGTTGGTTGCCATACTCTTTGTGGACTAGCACAAGAAGGTGATCAGATAATTTGATAGAGAGATTCACTGATATTTGCTAAGAGCAGAGGAATGGTGAGACTCAAGAAGTTTGGGGTCCAGTCCAGGCTGGAAGGGAGTGCATTCTAGCATGCATAGCATGTTCTGTGCATTTCCTGCATCCCTTCCAGCCTGAACCTGCTGTATCGGTCCTATCCCTGACTCTTTGTCCACTCCCATTCTCCTCACCTACCCTGTCCTAGTCTTCACTTCTCAGGATTCTCCCACTCTCCTTGTTCAGCCTCCTAGTCTCCTCCTGCACATTCCCTATCCCAGTCCCAGTCTCCTCTAGCTATTCCTCCTCCCAGTTCAACCCCTTGCTCCCAGTCTCCTTTCCCTGACAGTCCCATTCTACCTCCTTGCCTGGTTCCCTCTCTGATCAACTTCTCTCAATGCACTGGCCTCAAGTCAGCCCCCTACACACATCCCCCATCCCCATCAGTTCACAGACCCAATCTTCCTCCCCGGGTTCCTCATATAATCTCAGTGTCCCTGCAACCCACTCCCTGCCTTCTTGTCACTGACTGGTCAAAGAAACTGTGCCCATTTTCCCCCTGCACCTTGGCTTTTTGTCAAATCTCTCTCTCCCCACCACACTTTGAACCCCACTAGCCCACAGGTTTCAAGTCCCAGTCACCCCACCTGACGACTCATTCAGTCTCAACCTTTCCCCAACCCACTGATTCCAGTTCTCCCCCATTTCCCTCTCAGACTCTGAATCTTCTTGCCCAGCCAGTCCCAGTTTCCCCAACATGCCCATTCCCAGTCCAGATACCTCTTCCCCCTACCACCAACCTGGGGTACCAGTCTTTCTTCTGTTCCAACCTACTCTCCCCTCCCACTACAGTGCTTGTCCAGCACATTCAAATTAGTCAGCTTCCTTCTCCACATTGCCTTGGTCCATCAGAGTGGGCATAGACAGCACAGCAGAGGCAGTCTCCTGGCTCTCAGTTCTGGCCCCCATCAGTCCACATCTGCAATTTGAATGGCAAAAGGCACATCCTTCACATGAAGATCATGTCCTTGCTCCAATACATGGGGGAAATAGAGCTTCTCAGAGAAAAAGTATGAATTTTTCAACACAGGCAAAACAACATATTTTTCTCTTATCTTGATCTTGGAAATTATTGAACAGTATTGGCTGACATTTTCAACAAATCAGCCTGAGGCATGTAAAATTTCAGCCCAAGTGGACATCATTTGCTAAAGTTATAAACAACTAAACACACGGTCTTAATGGGAAATGTCTGGGCACCTAAGTAATAGACAATGCTACCAGCCCCACTTATTATAACAAGCAAGAATGACTGACTCATAAAATTTAAAGATATTTTCACAGCTATATTATCCCTTTGTGTGACTGAGTCCTTCTAGGTTTATGTTGGAGGCTACAGTATACAGCATGTACCTTCTTTTATTATGAAAGACAAGTTAATACTGACTTTGTGGCTACTATGAGAAAAAAGGGTTTAAGTGCCATGTTTTACTTTCCTATCTCTATGGAGTGCAAGAGAAAGTTAATGTGGGATAGGAAGTTTCTAATTGGTTAGTGTCAAGGTTTTTTCTCCACTTTGAACTTTAGCGTCCAAAAAGTGGGGACCTGCATGGACCCTTCTAAGCTTAATTCCTAGTTTAGATCTGATAATGCTACCACCAGCCAAAATATAGTGTTTGGCACACTTCCTGTTCCTCAAAACCTTCCCTGGGGAACTCAAGACCCAAACCCCTTGGGTCTTAAAACAAGGAGAAATAAACCATTCCCCCTCCTTTCCCCCCCCAGACTTTCCCCTCCCTGGGTTGCCTTGGGAAGCTATACAGATCCAAACTCCTTGGATCTTAAAACAAAGAGGAATTAACCATTCCCTTTCTCTTTCCTCCCCCCCTCACCAATCCCTGGTGAGTTTAGACTCAATTCCTTGGATTTCAAAACAAGGAAAAATCAGTCAGGTTCTTAAAAAGAAGCTTTTAATTAAAGAAAGAAAAAAAGTAAAAATTATCTCAGTAAAATCACGATGGTAAACGCTTACAGGGTATTCAGTTTCATATAGACTACAGGGACTTCCCCCACCAGTCTGAGATTCAAAGTTACAGCAAACAGAGGTAAAAATCCTTCCAGCAAAAGACACATTTACAAGTTAAGAAAACAAACATAAGACTAATCTGCCTTTTCTGGCTAGTACTTACTATTTTGAAATATGAGAGACTGACTCAGAAAGATTGGAGAAAACCTGGGTGTACGTCTGGTCCCTCTTAGCCCCAAGAGCGAACAACGAACAAAACAAACAGCACAAACAAAGACTTCCCTCCACCAAGATTTGAAAGTATCTTGTCCCCCCATTGGTCCTCTGGTCAGTTGTCAGCCAGGTTCACTGAGCTTCTTAACCCTTTACAGGTAAAAGAGACATTAACCCTTAGCCATCTGTTTATGACAGTTAGGCACCCACATATCATCTCCTCAAGGCCCAGCATATTATGCACCATATTAGATCCAGTGTCTGGGTCCAACCTTCTAGATATATGCACTAAAATTGCACAGAATTCTACAGCAAAATGGGAATTATGGCAACAATGTTAACTGATGCAAAATAATTTCACAAGCTTAAATGTTAAAATAATTTAAAATACACTTCACAAATAAAAACTCCTGAGACATATTATTATTTATCTGCGTTGTTGCTTAGCAACTCCACTGGAGCGGCTGAATGTTACCATGGAAACTCCTAGGGCCCACAGCAGTTGAAATGAGAACTTTGGAAGGTAGCTGGACTCACCTCCAAGCCTCCTCTAGCTCTCTCAACTGCTTAATCTGCCTTTATTACAGTTAATTAGAAAGTCTTTCAGTGGTTCTAGCGCTGTACAGGAGCTAACCCCAACCCCAATGGCGTACCTTATGCTCTGCAACATGCTGCTTGCTACAGTTCAGCAGAGACACCACTTCCTCTGAGAGAAGCTGATGTCTGGGAATACATATGTTCCTGGGACTGACCTTCAGTTCTGCTGTCCTTAGCACAGACCTGTATTTCAGAAGAACCTTCCTCCAAGTGAAATTAATGAGAAGCAGGTTTAAAACAAATAAAAGGAAGTTCTTCATCACACAGTGCACAGTCAACCTGTGGAACTCCTTGCCTGAGGAAGTTGTGAAGGCTAGGACTATAACAGAGTTTAAAAGAGAACTGGATAAATTCATGGAGGTTAAGTCTATTAATGGCTATTAGCCAGGATGGGTAAGGAGTGGTGTCTCTAGCCTTTGTTTGTCAGAGGGTGGAGATGGATGGCAGGAGAGAGATCACTTGATCATTACCTGTTAGGTTCACTCTCTCTTGGACACCTGGCATTGGTCACTGTTGGTAGACAGGACATTGGGCTGGAAGGACCTTTGGTCTGACCTAGTATAGCCATTCTTATCTTCTTACTTCAGTCCTTTCAAAAGGCAGCAGCATGGGAGCAGGCACAGGACACCCACTGAACTCCCTTTTCTGGGGAAGATTCAGAACAATTTCCAGAAAGCAAAGCTGTAATGTAGATAAAATAAACAATTATGCAGCAGCTTGTACAAAAAGCTAAATCATATGGCCATTTGCATGTGGTCATGTAACTGAATTATAACATTTATGGTATCCTGTTACCATGAATGACAAGAGACCTCATCTATGATACATTATTTAAGAACAGAGCCAGTAAAGTATGATTGTGCCCAAAGTGCAATTTCTTAACATTTCATCTGAGCAAAACACATGTAAAAATAATGCCAGCATTCTAACTTTTAGCAGCAAGAAAGCAAGGAAAGTTGACATTTGAGGCTAAACTTTCATCCTATAAATTGAAGATACGTAGGAATATTTTAAGTTTTTATTGGCTTGTGTACATGCTATATAATGCAGTGAGACATATACTTTAAAACCAGTGATAGGATGCCCTCAATTACCATATGTGATGGGGCAAGGCCAGATGGCGACAGTAAAGTACTGAGGAACAGATATGTTAGCCCAAGGCTCCAATTGGCTCCAAGTTAATCAAGGCACCTGGGGCCAATTAAGATCTTTCTAGAAGGCAATGGAGATAGCTACATTGATTAGAACACCTGCAGCCAATCAAGGCAGGCTAATCAGGGCATCTGGGTTTAAAAAGGAGCTCACTCCAGTCAGGCAGGGAGGAGCCAGAGGAGAAGGAGCGTGTGTGAGGAGCTGAGAGGAAGAGGCACAAGGGGCTGAGACTGAGAGGGTGTGCTACTGGAGGACTGAGGAATTATCGGACAATCAAGCATTATCATTCAGCCGGAGGAAGGTCCTGTGGCGAGGATAAAGAAGGTGTTTGGAGAAGGCCATGGGGAAGTAGCCCAGGGAGTTGTAGCTGTCATGCAATTGTTACAAGAGGAACTATAGACAGCTGCAATCCACAGAGCCCTGGGCTGGAATCCGGAGTAGAGGGCAGGACCAGATTCCCCCCAAACCTCCCAACTCCTGATCAGACACAGGAGGAGCTGACCCAGACTCCACCAGAGGGGAAGATCTCTGAGGTGAGCAAATCCGCCAATAAGCGCAGTACACACCAAGGTAGAGGAGGAACTTTGTCACAACTGGTGCCAGAGGTGGGATTTTTGGTGTGCACAGAGTGGTGGAGGAAGGAGGGTGCTTTAAAAAAAAAAGAGAGAGAGGGTTAATTTTTTTTGTCACCACAATCGATGATGTAGTGAGGGCACTGATACAAGCCACGGCGGCCCAGCAGAAGGCTGCCTATGTCCAGGAAGGGGCCAGCAAGAAGTAGTGCGGCTGCAGCAAGAGACTAATTGCCTGCTGATGGACCAAGCTGCTCAAGACCGAGCTATGTTGCGGGAACTGGTAAACCAGGTAAAGACCCTTACAGAGCTGAACTGTGGCCATGATGGGACATGGCTCATAAAGGCTAGCCATTGGCTGCAGAAAATGACGTGGGAGGATGATGTAGAGGCATACCTTCTGGCCTTTGAGAGGGCAGCCCTATGGGAGGCCTGGCCTCGAGATCAGTGGTCTGGCATCCTTGCCCCATCCCTGTGTGGGGAGGCCCAGAAGGCCTACCATGATCTGCCTGAAGAGGCTGCAGCAGACTACTCCCAGCTGAAGGCAGAGATCCTGGCCCACAGTGCGGACCCAGTGGTATCATGAGTGGAGGTACCAGGAAGACAAAACCCCGCGGTCCCAATTGTGTGACCTCATCCATCTTGCACAAAAGTGGTTGCAAACAGAGTCCCGGAGTCCGGAAGAGATACTTGAGGTTCTGGTCATCGACTGGTACATGAGGGCACTGCCACCAGATCTCCCAAATGGGTAGGCCAGAACGATCCGTCCACCTATAACGAGATGATCATGCTGGTAGAAAGACACATGACAGCCAGGGAATTGTCTCGACTACCCAAGGAAAGCTCCTTTCGTAGCAAACACCCAACTCAGCCCTGGAAGGTGGGACAGCCAAACCCCTGGGGAGTCCTAGGTGGAGGAAGAGGGAGGCTGAAAACCAGCAGAGACTCCAGAAGGAAGGGATTGGCCTGAGTGGGGGGAACCCTGAGACTAAACCCCCTAGCCCACATGATAGGAGAATGATTAGAAACAATTATAAATGTTATGCATGTGGGGAGTGGGGACACATAGCAGCACAGTGTCCTAGCACCGAGGAGCCTATGCAATGAAACTTGGGGGATTGGGAGGTCCCATGCTCCCTTATCCACCTTGCATAACTACACCAGGCCGGTGAAGAAAAATGGAGTAGAGACTACAGCATTTGTGGACTCGGGGAGTGCTATCACCCCTATATCACGTAAACTGGTAAAAAGTAGCCAGCTGGTGCAAGCCAAACGCGTAGCAGTGACGTGTGTACATGGGGCCATGAGCTATTACCTCACCATCCCAGTGGAAATAGAAGTTCAGGGGAACCCCATTAAGGTGACAGTGGGTGTAGTTCCTAAACTCTCACATCCTGTAGTTATTGGGAGGGACTATCCAGGGTTTGATAAGTTACTCCCTTGGGAGAGGCTGGAGAGAGGTGGAGACCCTGTTGGCAGCGACTCATCATTGGGGGAATGTCAACCCCCAATGTTTTCTGAGTTTTCTCAGGATCTATTCTCAGCCCCCCACAAAAGGCCCGGAAAACAAAAAAAGAAAGGAAGGCCGCGAAGGCTTTGGGAACCCAGTTCCTGACCCAGGGCCAGAAGACTACGCTAGTAGGCAGATGGACACGAGCAGCCATCAGAGAAACTACCAACAGGGAAGATGAGCCAGAGGCTGGCCCCAGCCGTTATGGCAATGAGCCGTTGGAAGAAGAAGAAGCCGGCCCCTGGGAACTCAGGCAGGTTAGTCCTGGGAGAGAGACTTTCGGACGGGACCAGACAGAGGACCGTAGATATGATAACATCAGGAAAGAGGTGGCTGAGACAGATGGGATACCAGTGGAGGGGAAGGTCCGGGGCCCAGGACCCTACTTTATAGTGAAGAAAGATCTCCTGTACCGTGTGGTACAAATGCAGGAGCAAGAGATACATCAGCTTCTGGTGCCACAAAAACATCAAAAAGCCATATTGAGCCTCACCCACAGTCACCTGTTTGGAGGACACTTAGGGGTAGAGAAAACCCAGGCCAAGATCCTGTGGAGGTTCTTCTGGCCAGGAGTACATGAAGACGTCAGGCGATATTGCACTTCTTGTCCAGAGTGTCAGCTACATAGCCCTCGCCCACACTTACGGGCCCCTTTGATACCTCTTCCAATAATAGAGGTACAATTTGAACGCATAGCCATGGATCTGATTGGGCCCCTAGAAAAGACAGCTTGGGGCCACCAACATGCGCTGGTTGTACTAGACTATGCAACCCGATACCCAGAAGCCATCCCCCTACGCAACACAGCTTCCAAGACAATAGCTAAAGAGCTACTACATATCTATTCCCGGGTTGGGCTACCCAAGGAGATACTGACTGATCAAGGGATACCTTTCGTTTCCAAGTTGATGAAAGATCTCTGTTCATTGGTCCACGTACAAGCCCTGCGGACCTCTGTATACCACCCACAAACAGACGGTCTTGTAGAAAGGTTCAATAGGACCCTCAAGGCAATGATCAGGAAAGTGGTGAGCCAGGATGGCAAAGACTGGGATACCCTATTGCCTTACCTCATGATCGCCATCCGAGAAGTTCCACAAGCCTCCACAGTTTCTCTCCATTCGAACTACTATATGGGTGCCACCCCCGAGGCATATTGGATATAGCCAGAGAAGCCTGGAGAGAGGAGCCAAATCCCAGAAGGAACATAGTCGAGCATGTACTACAGATGAGGGATTGAATAGCTCGAGTTACACTCATTGTATGGGAACACTTAGAGAAAGCACAGGAGACCCAACGGACCCATTATAATCACCAAGCAAAGCTTTGACGGTTCCAGCCAGGAGATCGAGTAACGGTTGGCCCAGTGGCAGGGACCATATGAAGTGATTGAAGCCGTGGGAGAGGTCAGCTATAAGGTGCGGCAGCCAGGCCACAGGAAACTGGAGCAAATTTACCACATCAATCTTCTAAAACTTTGGCATGATCGAGAGGCATGCTTAGTCACCCAGGAGACTCTTCCCCAGGAGGATAACTTACATGAGCAAGTGAAGATATCATCCGACTTGATGCCAATCCAAAAACTCGAGGCAGCTGACATGATTAATCGCAACTGAGATGTGTTCTCTACAAAACTGAGGCGGAAGACTGAGACCTATTACTATATCCGCACGATCCCTGGAGCCAACACTGAGACTCTACCAAATCCCAGCAGCCGAAAGAGAAGAAATCAAGGCCGAAGTAAAGAAAATGTTAGAATTAGGCGTTATTGAAGAATCCTACAGTCAGTGGTGCAGTCCAATTGTTCTAGTGCCCAAACCTGATGGTACCACGAGATTCTGTAATGAATGAGGTATCCCAATTTGACGCATACCCCAAACCACGCATCGACGAACTGGTTGACCGATTGGGTAGTGCCCGATTCTTGACTACATTAGATCTGACAAAAGGGTATTGGCAGATTCTCCTGACCAAAGAAGCTAAAGAAAAAACAGCGTTGTCCACCCCAGACAGGCTATTCCAGTACACTGTCCTCCCTTTTAGGTTACATGGGGCCCCAGCCACATTCCAGCGTCTCATGGACAAGCTGCTGCGCCCCCATACTAGTTATGCAGCTGCATGCCTAGATGATGTTATCATCCATACGCCGGACTGGGGAACCCACTTGGAGAAATTTGAGGCAGTACTACGCACCTTAAGGCGGGCTGGCCTCACCGCTAATCCTGCTAAATGTGCCATAGACTAGCAGAGGCTAGGTACCTGGGATATATTGTAGGAAGAGGTATAGTGAAGCCCCAAACTAATAAGCTAGAGGCGATTCAAAACTGGCCCCGGCCGACCCAAAAGAAGCAGTACGGTGTGTTCCTAGGTGTGGTAGGCTACTACCGACATTTTATTCCCCACTTCGCCAGTAGGGCAAGTCCTCTAACAGACCTGGTTAAGGCTCAAGGTCCAAACATGGTGAAGTGGACCGACGCAGCAGCGAGGGCATTTTTAGACCTTCAGACAGCTCTCTGTAATGACCCCATACTCATAGCCCCGGACTTTACCAAGGAATTTATTTTACAGACAGATGCTTCTGAGGTGGGGTTCGGGGCGGTTCTGTCATAAATGATTGGAGAAGAAGAACACCTGATTCTCTATCTAAGCAGAAAGCTGCTCCCAAGAGAACAGAAGTATGCAGTAGTCGAGAGAGAATGCCTTGCTGTCAAATGGGCCATGGAGACACTGCATTATTATCTCTTAGGCCGGTGATTTACTCTTGTGAAGGACCATGCACCCCTCCAGTGGATGCAGAGAAATAAGGAAAAGAATGCAAGGGTCACCAGGTGGTTCTTATCCCTCCAACCATTCCAGTTCCGCATACGGCACAAGGCTGGATGCCACCACGGCAACGGTGATGGTCTTTCACGAGCACACTGCCTGGCGTCCCAAGTTGCCCAATCCTATGCTGTTGAGCAGAGGGGGAGGGATATGTGATGCGGCAAGGCCAGATGGCTACAGTAAAGTACTGAGGAACAGGTATGTTAGCACCAGGCTAAATAAATCCCCAGGACCGTGGTAACCAAATGGCAGTTGCTCCAAGTTTATCAAGGCATGTGGGGCCAATTAAGATCGTTCTAGAAGGCAGTGGAGATAGCTACTTTGATTAGAACACCTGCAGCCAATCAAGGCAGGCTAATCAAGGCACCTGGGTTTAAAAAGGAGCTTACTCCAGTCAGGCAGGGAGGAGCCAGAGGAGAAGGAGCACGTGTGAGGAGCTGGGATCAAGAGGCACAAGTTGCTGAGACTGAGAAGGTGTGCTACTGGAGGATTGAGGAATTATCAGACAATCAAGTATTATCAGACAACAGGAGGAAGGTCCTGTGGTGAGGATAAAGAAGGTGTTGGGAAGAGGCCATGGGGAACTAGCCCAGGGAGTTGTAGCTGTCATGCAATTGTTACAGGAGGCACTATAGACAGCTGCAATCCACAGGGCCCTGGGCTGGAACCCAGAGTAGAGGGTGGGCCCGGGTTCCCCCCAAATCTCGCAACTCCTGATCAGACACAGGAGGAGTTGACCCGGACTGTGGGTTCCACCAGAGGGGAAGATCACTGAGGTGAGCAAATCTGCCAATAAGCCCAGGACCCACCAAGGTAGAGGAGGAACTTTGTCATACATATCAATTAATGGTTCTACTCTATCTCACAACAGTAACAAGTCACACAATTGTTAATTCTCAGTAAAGTTGAAGGAAATTTTTAAAGAAAAGGAAAACAGTTGTGTAGCTTTTAAAAATGCTGGAATACAACTATCATATTAATAAGCTCTGCATATAAGTATATATCAAATACGGTACAAGCATTAAACAATCATTTATATATCAGATTCTAAAAGCATAAATGTATAATTTGAAATATCAGTTTAAGGTCCCTCCTATCATACATCAATCAGTAGCTTTAAGTGAAATGTCCTGTACATTAGAGAAAAAATTCAAAAGAAAACAAATCAAATCTCTGTAAGACATTCCTTAACTAGTTATAACAATTTTAGACATATAAATACATGCCTAGTTTTTTCATCCATTAACCAATGTTTTCAACATTTAGCTATGTGTAAAATCATTATTTTCTTCTTAAATTAGTATGAAAGCTTTAGATACAATTTGAACCCTAGAAAATCAATTTTGTTACCAAATTCTGCTATCATTTATTTGTGAGAGCAGATTTCACCCGTATAACTTCAAAGCATCCTTGGGTTGGATCTGCACCATGTATGGTCTACTCTTCAATGCCATCAAGAAAAGCAGAGTGGTTTCCACACTGACAAGTATATGTATAATGAACTTCAGTGGGAGTTTCCCTGACTAAGGACAGAGTAAAATGTGAATGAGACCTTAAATAAGGTGCACAGAGAGTACAAATATCTTATTTGTAGTTAAATAACGTTTGTTGCAGCTGCATTACTGAAAATATTTTTTTCTTCATGTGTGTAGCTTTGCATGACATTACCACAACTTGCATCCCTGGAATCTAGTCTGAAATATAGCGCAGTGCGTGTCCAACGACATTGCTCTTTTCACACAAGTCACTCCCTTTGATCAATTATTCAGACCAAAGACCTACCCTCTAACACACAAGCCACCTTTATTCAGTTATTCATTACAATCATCTCCAAGGTGCATATCTCTGGTAAGGCAGAGAAAAAATCACCACAGTGCTCACATCCACATGTAGAGTGAGGGAAATGCATTCTTCTACTTTTTCATGCTATGGATTTTGGTGTAATAGCAATTCCTCTAATGCTTCTACCATATTCACAATAAATGACTTCTGAGACTAAATGCCTCCATTTCACTTTGCTATCTGATGAATCTCAGCAGCCACTTATTGCAAGTACACTAGAAAACAACAGTTTCTCTCTTAAATCAGGAGTGATCACATTTTGAAGCATAGCATTGCAAGTTGTGAAAAGTCAGTGAGACACACCTCACTTATTTAAATGTTTGCACTGAAAATACACACTGTCAGAGCAAACAGGATGTCCAGAGTGAGCAGACAGAACATGATGGGCTGAGCTAGCAGTTAAAAAGAAGCAGTGAGGACTGAACTCAATGCAACTTGAGTACATGCTTAATGCTAGTCCCATCTAAGCATCTAAATCAGAGAGCAAGTAATGAGTCACATTTCTGAATACCACAGGCTTCTAATTAGCCATCCCTGCACAAATAATCGCAGAAGGTAAAAGTCCATATTTCATACCATGAAAGTCCTTGCCCATACATCCAAATTGATTATTCAGCATTTACATAGCCTCCAAAAGAAAACACTGAGTATATACTCAATGCCAGCCTAACATAAAATTTCCCCCTACTTAAAGTTGATCTACTAGACCAAAAAGAGGTTTTCTTTAAAATTATCATAAAACATAGCATTGTTTCATATATTAATAAAAACAATAAAATTAAGTGATAACATTTCATAGAAACAAGTATCAAATACCACTTCTTTAACCTACAATTTCCAAATGCAAGAGATGTTGATATTTAAAAAAAACTTTCACGAGAGTTGCAGATTCTATCATTCTTTAATCTTCATGGAGCAGAGACCATCTTTCTTGAGTGTTTTGAAAGTGCCTAGTACATAGTGGGAACTACTGCAAACAAATAGAAATAAAAATTCTTGCTTTGACACACTGAGCTACAGTATTACAATAATGGGTTTGGCATTCCAGTGAATGCGCACCCTGTCTGGCACAAAGGTACCTACCCTATCAAAAACCCTACCTTGCGATGACTATGCTAAGACCAAACTTGCATTCCAGTTCACCCCAGAATATCCAACCAAACAGGACTGAGCCCACTATTCCATTGGAACTGTAAATATTTCAAGCAATAACAAGGAATACTTTAGCCAGAAGATTCAATACAGGTTTGTGTGGTGGTGTGTGTGTGCGGGGGGGAGGTTGCATTGTTTTTGCTCAGATTTGTGAGGGGAGCACAGTGGGAAGGGCTTAGGTATATATCTTCTGCTCACTGTGGGCCTCGATCTATGAGATTCATAGATTCTAGGACTGGAAGGGACCTCGAGAGGTCATCGAGTCCAGTCCCCTGCCCTCATGGCAGGACCAAATACTGTCTAGACCATCCCTGATAGACATTTATCTATAGATCAGAGATCAAAGTGCTCATCTCTTCTCATAGGGCACTTTTGCATAATTCACAATTAGATCCAGAATCAGGACAGAGGTAGAATTTTAGCTTTTTTATCCATGTAGTATTTAACTAAAAAAAAAACCCAAAATGTTTGAACTTTGGATTTTTTTAGGCTCTAATTCAGCAAAGTACTTAAACATATGATTAGTCCCATGGATCTATGGACTACACATGTTTAAAGTATGTGCTTAAGGGCTTTGCTGGATCAGGGCCTTAATTTAACAATACTTTTATTCAAATATTTCCCAGTCACCATGACAACTGTGTAACTGCAGCAGAACCTCCATGTTACAAAAACCTCCAGAAGGGAGGCTGTTTGTTACTCTGAAATGTTATGCTGAACAAAACATTATTGTTCTTTCAAAAGTTTGCAGCTGAACATTGACTTAATACAGCTTTGAAACTTTACTATGCAGAAGGAAAATGCTGCTTTTAACTATCTTATTTTAAATGAAACAAGCACGGAAACAGCTTTCTTACCTGGTCAAATCTTTTTTTTTAATTCCCCTTTATTGTTTTTGTAGTTCACATTTAACACAGTACTCTACTGTATTCTCCTTTTTGGGGCAAGGGGTTGGTCTCTGCTGCTGCCTGATTGCGTACTTCCAGTTCCAAATTAAGTGTGTGGTTGACCGGTCCATTCGTAACTCTGGTGTTCATAAGTCTAAGGTGCTACCTGTATACAAGTAGGAAAAAATAGTACTCTGAATTTTCCAAACTCTTTCCCTAATGCCCCCAAAGAAAAGATATTTTTAGCTGCCATCTGCATGTAGGTTTGCTTTGGTCAGACATATGCTATTTTAAGGGAGATTAGCCAGTTCTAGTTTTTGTTTTTCCATTTTTGTTGTATAAATATGTCACATTCACTACAAAAAAAATTAAGAGAAAAATACAATAAAAAACCAGTCAGTCTGCCTATATAAAACAAAAACACAAAGGAAATAGCTTGGCAATGTCTTAGTAAATATTTGGATGTTACACTTTAATAATATAGCTATAAATGTGTCAGCTCAAGTACAAGTGCACCGTAGAACAGTATATTGTAAGGACAATGAAACAGAATCCATCTTCATTTTCATCATATCAAATGTGCAATTAAACCCTGCTTATGTAGTAAGTATAACAGCTGCTTTGTTGCTTCAACGTGAGGTTGATTATTACATGGAAATAGCTTAGAGTTTAAATGAGAAATCAAATTGATTAGCATATAATTAGAGATAAACAAGCAGGCTCATATAAAAATCTAACCTCATGCTAGCATTGTCTGTTCAGATAAGTAGGGCTCAAACTGAGCTTCCCATTTATAAACATAAATTGGACTTGGAAAGCTGAAAATTGCTCTATCTCCTGGCTTTCAGTGATATGATTCAACATATTTGATACTCTGTCATTGTGTAGTGACATTTAGAGCACTGAATACCAATATGTACTATGACAAAGCTATTTTTGCACTGTTCTTTCAATATGAGATATGATCAGTCTGCTGAACTTTACATTTGTGACTCAAACTAAAGCCTTTCACCTACTATTATAATAAGAAAAAGCTTGATGGCTTAATGGATAATGTGCTGACCTTTCTCAGTCCACATTCTAAGCACTACCCCTCAGGGAATGGAAGTCCACATTGCAAAAGCAGAACACACAATTCCATACTATCAGCAATTACTATTCTGTGGAGACTGAAAACAAACCTGGCATTGAATATGCATAGTATACATTCATAAGACTACTTTATTGCAATAAGACTGCTGATTTTTGTCACATGGTTTTATATAACACAGCATTGTTCCTAATTGTAACCTTTACTTTAATAATTCAGACCATCACTTTGAATTTTGTCTTATTTTAATGTAGAATTTTCATTTTGATTTGAAGAGAAACTTGCAGTTAGTCTGTGCAGCTAGCTGTGGGCTCAGTCTTGCAAGGTGTTGCACATGCTGGCCCTGATGCCACAAAGTATTATTTGACTATAAGCACATTAATAGTCCTATTGATTCCAACGAGACTACTCATATGTTTAAAGTTAAATATGGGCTTAAATGCACTGCTTGATCAGGACCAGACTGCTCAGCAAGTTGCAGAATCAAGTCCTATTTATATATGAGCTGAGATATTTTTGTTCGTTGTGAATGCACTGCATAAAACAGAGAAAAAGTGAAAATTGCATCTTTCCCAAAACAGCAACAAAAAAAGCCAGAACTTTCCTAATGGACTCTGTCTGTAGTTATTCTCCAGTTAGTGTATGCTGAAAACATAGCAGGGTAATCAAGGTAGTTTCTGATAAAAGAAAAGTCAAGGATTCTCTTTTTGGGGTCAAGTTGGTATGCTCAATGAAATGAAAATGTGTAGTTGGTGCCACTATTGAGTGGAGGATGTTTGAGTTCAGCTCAAACCTATGCACCGCCCCTACTTAAGTCTATTTTAAATGGGTGGTAAGTGGTATAGGCGTTGGGCCGGCCTGCTGCAGAAGAGCAAAATTCATCCTTTACTCATCCTGTTTTAATATATTTTCTGAGACAAATGCTTTCAAAATGAACTGCGCAGCTTTCGGTCAGGGGGCATGGTCACTACTTCTTACTAGGAAAGGTATCACTTTAGACTTTTATAAAGACTGGCCTCATCGTAAATTACAGCTGATGGCAAAATAGAATTTCTATCACGTGGCAAGCAGAGTTGGCCTCAACTGAGCAATGTTAGATTATATATCTCAAGTGTGTTATTGCATTCCACAAAGCAAGTTAGTGAAGTAAGGAGAACCTGGCAGACTTAGGAGTTTAAATGGAATCCATTTTGTATCCATATATTTGCAGAAACTGGACTTGGCCAAGGAAGTTTAAACCAATTTAAGAGACATTTGATCAGATAATATTAGAAATACAACTGAAGGTATCCCCACAGACAGTGCTTCTATTATCTGCTTATTTGATTTAAATACAGTTAGTTTTGTCCTCGTAACTCAGTGAGAAAAAGAAAACACTTGTTGAAGATATTTTTAAATTTTGTTTATAGTATCAAACCACTTATAAAGTGTGTATATACAAAATAATATATTTTAAAATCCTAGCTTCATTCACCTACCTGCTCCCTCCTAGGGTTTTGTAAATCCATTTATGGGGGCTCTAAACCAAGGGGGGGAAATGGGCCCTAATTTCACTTTGTTTAACTGGAACAATTGAATAGTTAAAATTAGCCTAACCTTTTTGTTAAAAGTTAGCAATAGCTGGTGGGAAATTTGGGGGCCCACTGTTATGGACCGTTTTGCTTGTGAGGGCAGGTGTCATACTGATGCTCAAGATGCCATCTTTTGTTAATAATATCACCAATTATCACTCAATCTTTAACCTATCATCTTTTGAAGAAGATTATTAGGAAAGAATTATTGGAGAAATTCTGCTTGCAGCTTGATCATAGAGGCAGTTTGGGCCAGTGGTAGGGCACAGGACTGGGATTCAGAATACTTGGGTTCTATTCATAACTGGTTGTATCACCTTAGACAAGTCATTCTTCATCTTTGTGCCTGTTTCCTCTCCTTCCCCTTTTCTGTTTTATCTATTCCATTTGTAAGCTCCTCAGGTTATAGACCATCTTTTGCTATGGGTACATCTTACACTGAAACTGGAGCTGTAATTTTGAGCTTGGATAGATGTTCTTGTGCCAGCTTTGCTCAAACTACTGCACTAAAAACAGACATATTACTGTGGTGGCACGAGCTGTGAGACAGGCTGCCTGTCTGAGTACCTATGTCCCAGGCAGCATTATACTCGGAGTGGCTAGCCCATCCTGCCACCTGCACCACTGGGGCTACACTTCAATTTTTAATGCCCTAACTCAAAGATAGCATGTGTACATCTATCCCAACTGGAAATTCTCTCTCCTGTTTGAGTGTAGATGTACCCTACATATCTGTGCATTGGTAGATGCCTCTAGGTGGGACTGTAATACAAATATCGATTTTGATCACTTTATTAATTTTATTGTAGATGTGGATTAATTGGCAGATTTGATAGAGTTTTGGAGAAGGTGTCTGTGGGTGATGATTATCTGTGATTAATAATCTAACAATGAACACTGCTAAAGTGTTCATGTGATTTTGCTATGTCTATTAGTATGCTTCAATACCTTATACAATAAGTCTGTGTGGATTCACCTGTGTAGTTTTGTAACAATGGACTGACTTGTATTTCAATCCAAGAAATCCAAACGTGAGGTAACTGCTGCTCTCTCTTCTTCTCCCAGAGTACTCATTTGAGGTTGTAGGGAATTCTATCTTGTCACTCTCTCATCATTTTGTATGTACAGTAACTCCTCACTTAATGTCCTCCCACTTAACATTGTTTCAAAGTTACATTGCTGCTCAATTAGAGAACATGTTCATTTAACATTGTGCAGTACTCCCTTATAACATCGTTTGGCTGCCTGCTTTGTCCACTGCTTGTAAGAGTCTGTGGAAGAGCAGCAACTTTACAAGGGAGCATTGCACAAGTTCCGCTTCTCCGCCTCCTCACCCTCCCTCCCAGCACTTCCCCCACTGCCAAACAACTGTTTGGTGGCACCTAGGACTTTGTGAGAGGGAGGAGGAGAAGCAGGAAAGTGCTGCAACTCTGCTCCTCCCCTTCCCTCCCAGAAACTCTTAAGCGTGAAGCTAAACAGCTGTTTGTGGCACTTAAGACTTTCTGGGAGAGAGGGGCAGAAGCGGGGATGCGCCACATCTCTATTCTTCCCTCTCCCTCCCAGAAAGTCCTGAGCATCACCAAACATCTGTTTAGCGGCATTTAGGATTTTGAGGGTGGGGTGAAGGAGCAGGGATGCGATTGCTCCGGAGAGGAGGTGGAGTCAGGGTGGGAAGAGGTGGGCCTGGAGCATTCCCGGTAAAGACCAAGCCTGTTCTCTGGGGAAGCTGCCGCTGCTGCTGCAAAGGTGCTTCCTAGTGTCCTTGCTTGCAGTGGGCTGTGCCTGTGTGAGGTAAGCCAGGGGCATTTCCCAACCACAATACAGTACAGTACTGTACAGTATATAATGCCTTTTGTCTGTTCCTTAAAAAATTTCCTTGGAACCTAACCCCCCTGCATTTACATTAAATCTTATGGGAAAATTGGATTCATTTAACATTGTTTCACTTAAAGTTGCATTTTTCAGGAACATACCTACAACGTTAAGTGCTGAGTGACTGTACCTTCACTGGGGCAGGTTTAAGTGCTACATTTTGATCTACAGCATCATCCATTTGAAAATGATATTCACGTGTCTCATTTAGATCTAGCTCTCATTTTGTCACACTGCCATTTCTTCTAGAACTTTCCAGAAGTTGAGATTTGGATGGGAATTAACTACTCATGTTCATTCAAGAGAAGGTGGGAACAATAGTGATGGTAAAGGAAAGGATTTAGGTGAATGGGAGTGGATCATCAGTGCACCTTCAACTGAAGATGTTATGCACAGCCTTTGCCAATCCAATATGTTGTCTTGGGATCATTCTGGATGCATCACTTCTCCTAGATTAGCTCATAAAGCCTATGGCACAAAATGTCTTTTCAATCTGTTTTACCTTTGACTGTTTCTCTCGAATGCAGAACTTGCTGTGGTGATCATACAAAGAAAGATTACTGAAATGAGATTTACTTGGAGCCACCCTTGTAAAGGATTCAGAAGTGCAACTAGTACAGCATACAGTGGCTCATCTTTTAGGTCTGTGAACTGCTATGAACATGACAGAAATGCTTCATGCTCTGCACTGGCTACCTGCTTACTTCAGGGTGCAGCTCATAGCTATGGTAATGATCCCTCCGTAAGGCATGAACTGGACTCTCAGCTAGGCAATCTCAGAGACTGATCATCTCTCTCTCAAATCATGCTGGAGATGTGATGTGGTTGGGCATTGTCATTGTCAATTCTTGAATTAATCTCCCCTGGGTCAATGACCAAACAGTGTCAGTGGAGGGCTTAGAACTTTGACTTCTGGTTCCTTAGCAGTCCTCCAGATCTTAAGATTGAGAGCTAATAACTTCTGCATTTTCTGGGCCAAATCTTGCAATCCACACTTAAGTTCTCCCTTAATCCTTATTCAAGCAAAACTCTCAGAGAAGCAAGTGGAAGCTTAGACATGTGAAGATTTCAGGACATAGACCTCTGAATACCCAACAAAAAGTGAAATATTTTCATTAACTGTATGAAAGAACAGTTTTAGATACATATATCTAGAAATGGAAAATAATGTTGATGCAAATAATACCCAAAGAATTAATATACTTTTTTTAAAAAATTTTGCTTGGAAATTAATAACTTTGAAAAATGAATTGTGTGTTTTCTTTTCACAGGGTTAATTTTGGGATACTATTATCCAGTCATCTGCATGCTTGTATCCAGTCGAGTCAGTGTAGAGTTCAAAAAAGAACTAGATAAGTTCATAGAGGATAGGTCCATCAATGGCTATTAGCCAGGATGGGCAGTGATGGTGTCCCTAGCCTCTGTTTGCCAGAAGCTGGGAATGGATGACAGGGAATGGATCACTTGATGATTATCTGTTCTGTTCATTCCTTCTGGGACACCTGGCATTGACCACTGTTGGAAGACAGCATACTGGACTAGATTGACCATTGGCCTAACCCAGTATGGTCATTCTTATGTTTCGATGCTGTAGATTAAAAATAAAATCTCAGAACCGTCTGTCATAATAATAGTTCACATTTTGGAGACCGACAATATTTGCATTTGAACTTGATGAAGCGAAATATCTGTACAATCAACAATGGATTGATCCACTTAGATTGTTTGAGTTACAAGAGTCATACAGCACAGACACAGGTCACTCCAAGTTGTGCATCCCTTTTTAATTCAGAGCACTGACCTGCCAGTTTTGATCTGTCAATGGAATAAAAGACTATATAGTGAGGGGGTGTGGCCTCCCTCAGAGACTGATGGGGAGGAACCCCCACCCACTCCTTTGGGGGTGGAGCCTGAACAACCATGCCTGCCCCACTGGAAGCAGAGGGTCAGGGCTGGAAATATAAAAGGTGAGCCCTGCACCTCAGTTGGGCTGGAGCTGCCGAAGGAGACAAATATTTCCCACCACTGCTGGAGCAGGAGCCTGAAGAGGACCTCTGCAGCACTGAGGACTCACCAGAACTACCAGATGACGAGGATGGTGAGGAGCTACTGGCAATGCTGCTGGTGGTGTGCTCCAGAGAGATGGAGCATGACCCCAAGATACAGGTACACAGCAAAGGGAGTGTAAGAAGTAGCCCAGTGACACCCTACTATACCACAGTTCTGTTGTTGTCTGAATACTGGTCAGTGTATTTTGGCTGGATCCCCATTGACCTGGTGGAGTAGGGTGGGTCCGGGTCCCTCTATCCCCTGCTGCCAACCCCCACTGTGGGGGGAGGGCAACCTCCCCACCTTAGGACAGGAGGCCTGCATTTGTTTGCCATCTGCCAGACCCAGGTCGTGAGACTGGTGCTCTGCCTGGCCTGAGGGCCCAAGCTTGTTAGACTGCTTGTTTCTGTCCTGCCTGAGGCCAGAGTTCTGGACTACTTGCTGCCTGGCTCTTCTTAAAGAAGAATTCCCCAGTAACCCTTGTCATACCAAGGCTCAAGTGAGGGGGTGCGGTCTCCATCCAAGACTGATGGAAGGGACAGTCACACACACCTACAGACCTAAGGTCCAATGTCTGGTGTTGAAAACTCAATGATCTACTGTATTTATGATAGCTGAGTTTTACTGCTGCAACCCCTTTAATAAAGCATTAATAATCTGATATCTTAAGAAAACTTTATCTGTTTTTGAAATTCCTTGCCATTCTTAGGGAAGACAGTAGATAGCTGCACAAAATCCACTAATTTATATTTTCTAGTTTTACAAAGCTTCCTGTTAAGCCTTTGATATCACTTCCTCAGAAGGCAAGCACAAAATGAAAAGAGAAACATTGACAACTCCCTTCACCAACTAGTGAAGATGCAAAGAGTTTCCATTCAATAATATATTTATATTTTTTTATATAAACTAGCACTGCACATGAACACGTTTGCAGGTTTAGGAATGGCTGTGCTTTTATACAATACATTTAGGCCCTGGGCTTAATTATCTGAGTGTATCACGGAGATGTGAGTGTGCAAACCATATCACATTTTCACTTTCCTTTCAGAGGCCAAGATGATAGGAGGGATGGCAGGTTCATTTTATGAAGTCAAAATAAGAAACTTTCTCCTCAGAAGGACTGCTCTCTCTTTTTCTGTTCCTGGATTTGAGAAGTGATAGCCCAGGAAAAGAGCTTCCATTTTCCTCTTTTGCAAATGCTCTGTAGTGTTATACGTAGGGAGTAGTTATACTGAAAGCACTGTAGGCACTTTCCTCAGATCCCACTGAGGAATATACTAAGAAACTGCATCATCTACTCAGGACACTCCCTACACTAACACAGGAACAAATCAACATACCCTTAGAGCCCCGACCGGCGTTATTCTATATACTACCCAAAATCCACAAACTTGCAAATCCGTCATCTCTTGAATTGGCACTCTCACTGAAGGACTGTCCGTATATATGGACGCTCTGCTCAAACCCTATGCCACCAGCACTCCCAGCTATCTCCGTGACACCACTGATTTCCTGAGGAAACTACAATGCATTGGTGATCTCCCAGAAAACACTATCCTAGCCACCATGGATGTGAAGGGTCTCTACACAAACATCCCACACACAGATGGAATACAAGCTGTCAGGAACAGTATCCTTGATGATGTCACAGCACAACTGGTTGCTGAGCTCTGTGACTTTATCCTCATACACAATTATTTCAAATTTGGTGACAATATATACCTCCAGACCAGTGGCACCGCTATGGGCACCAGCATGGCCCCACAATATACCAACATTTTTATGGCTGACCTGGAACAATGCTTCCTCAGCTCTCATCCACTCATGCCCCTTCTCTACCTATGCTATATTGATGACATCATCATCTGAAGCCACGGGAAGGAGACTCTGGAAGAATTCCATCACGATTTCAACAGCCTGGACCAATCTACACGAGAGGTCCATTTCCTAGACACCCCGGAACAAATAAGTGAGTCACGTTAACACCACCCTCTACCGAAAACCCACCGATCGCTATGCCTACCTTCATGCCTCCAGTTTCCATCCCGGACACATCACACGATCCATCATCTAAAGCCAAGCGCTGGGGTACAAATGCATTTGCTCCAACCCCTCAGACAGAGACCAACACCTACAAGATCTTCACCAAGCATTTTCAAAACTACGATATCCACACAAGGAAATAAGGAAACAAATCAACAGAGCCAGATATGTACCCAGAAGCCTCCTGCTGCAAGACAAGCCCAAGAAAGAAACCAGCAGAACTTCACTGGCCATCACCTACAGTCCTCAGCTAAAACCTCTTCAACGCATCATCAGGGATCTACAACCCATCCTGGACAACGATCTCTCGCTTTCACAGGCCTTGGGTAGCAGGCCAGTCCTCACCCACAGACAACTTGCCAACCTTAAGCATATTCTTACCAGCAACCACACACCACACCATAGTAACTCTAACTCAGGAACCAACCCATGCAACAAACCTTGATGCCAACTCTGCCCACATATTTACACCAGCGACACCATCACAGGATCTAACCAGATCAGCCACATCATCACCGGTTCATTCACCTGCACATCCACCAATGTAATATATGCCATTGTGTGCCAGCAATGCCCCTCTTCTATGAATATCGACCAAACTGGACAATCCCTACATAAAAGGATAAATGGACACAAGTCGGATATTAGGAATGGCAATATACAAAAACCTGTAGGAGAACACTTCAACCTCCCTGGACACACAATTGCAAATTTAAAGGTAGCCATCCTACAGAAAAAAAATTCAGGACCAGACTTCAAAGAGAAACTGCTAAACTTCAGTTCATTTGCAAATTTGACACCATCACCTCAGGATTAAACAAAGACTGTGAATGGTTAGCCAACTACAAAAGCAGTTTCTCCTCCCTTGGTGTTCACACCTCATCTGCTAGAAGAGGGCCTCATCTTCCCTGACTGAACTATCCTCATTATCTCTAGATTGATTCCTGCCTGCATATTTATATCTGCCTCTGGAAATTTCCACCACGTGTGTCTGACAAAGTGGGTATTCACCCACAAAAGCTTATGCTCCAATACGTCTGCTAGTCTATCAGGTGCCACAGGACTCTTATTGTTTTTTACAGATCCAGACTAACATGGCTACCCCTCTGATACTTGTAGGCAGGTAGGAATTCCATCCCTCAAATATAAAGGGAAAAAATTGCTGGGCAGAAACAATGGAACGTGAAACAAAATAGGGTTTGCTCTCCTACATAGTACTAAAAGTTCCTTGCCTTTCAACCATGGCTAGCTGTACATTTTTGAGGATGCCACTATGTGCCATGCACTTTCCTGCTGTTAAAAATTATACCAAAATGCTATACCATAGTACAGACATGTCCCTCTTTCCTTAGTTGTTTGTAGTATTACTGGAACCATGTTGGTCCCAGGATATGAGAGAGAGACACAGGGGTGAGGTAATATTTTTTATTGGACCAACTTTTGTCTGTTTCATCAACAGAAATTCGTCCAATAAAATATTACCTCACACACCTTGTCCCTCTTTCCTTATTAGTTTCGCTTTAGTTCAGTAGTTGTGTTCATCAAGTTCACTGCAATGACTAGCTGAACTATTGAACACAGTGTTTCAGGTGACTCCATACAATTTCTGTGGGGCTGATATCTCTCATCAGTACATACAGGAAAAAATAGCTAATACACAGACCAATACAGAACTGGACACAATATAATTTGAGATGATTTAGGTTTTATATTCATGTGCTATGGGTAACAAAACTCACTTAAGATGATTGTACTTAATATTGCAAATATATTACAGCATGATATTATCAGTGCATTGCCTTTCTCCCTACATCTGCAATTCTTGACATGCAGTCTTCATATTAGAAAAATCTGTAAGACTCTCACAATGTAACTGGACGTATTGTCCAGTTAAGACCAGCCTGGGGAGGTCTGGGGGCCAGACTAGCTTGCATTAGAAATTCTGCTGCAGACAAAGACCCAAGGAAGGTCTGTGTCAGCCACATAGAGAGCAAGTAGTCCCAGGGTTCCAGGAGTCTGGAAAAATTCCAGGCTGTTGTTCCATTTAAGTTTAAATCAGGAGTCTCGTAAAGTAAAGGAGGACAGGGCTCCCCTCGCTCAGCCAACCAGATCAAATTCTAGGCATGAATAGAGCACATAACCTGCCTGATCCCTCATTATGGGAGAGGAAATATTGTTTTCTGGTAGGAAGGCAAATGTCTATGAGACTGTTCCACAGCCAAAATCAAAATCAAACCCCTTCCCCAAAATCAGCCCTCTAAGCATTTGGATAGTGGCTGCAGGTGCCAATAGCAGGACATTACTGTGCTACAATTATTATATGCACCATAGTCTCATCCATGTAGAACTTCTCAGTCTAAATTAATTCTTGTTCTGATCCATCCTTTTCCCTTTATTCATGCCCCCAATTAAAATGCGGTGCATATTAGTCAAAAGGCAGAAAAATAGCTTGTACATAACATAGTTGTGCTGTTTTATTTTGAAAGCACACAAAGTCATGGTAGGGGTTATGCTGGGAGCTAGGCAGAGACACTTTTCACTTATTTCTAATGCCAACTTTGAAAAAAAAATCAGAATTAAAGGATTTATTTTGTGAGATTTTTTTTCTGTACAAATTGGCCACCACAGACTCCTTTTCTGTCAAAGTGTAATAAAGGTATTTGCTTGCGTGAAGATCTACCTGCATTGTATTCATACTTTCAATGAAGAGTTAACTTTAGACTAGTACTTTTTGGCTTTGAGAAAGGAGTTCAGACAACAACACAAACACTAACTGAAGTGACTTATTAGTAGACTCACACTGCTCATGGAACTTATGGACAGAGATGCATTCAGCACTTCTTCTAATCTGCCTATATATGTGCTTACTGTTCTCAATACTCAATTGAGATTCACTATCATATCACATTAGAGTCCCAACTATATCAGGGATCCATGCTAGAAACTCCCATTGCATGGTTGTGGTCTGATTGGATCAGCTCTAACAGTGCTACATAAAAATAAGCTTTACCAATATTTTATTAAACTGGTTAACATTAATTGAGAATAGGTCACAGACAATATATATTTTGTTAACTCTTGGCAGAATGTTATTCACACAGAGAGAGACTTCAATGTAAGAATAAATCCTGGGAAATTTTCTCTCTCTCACTTAGCCATTATCATGGTAAATGATTTAGAGACTTCTGTAAAGATGCCAAGACATAAAATAAAAGTAGTTTAGACCTGAGAACTTAGATTGACTGGAATGTTAAGGGAAATAGAATTCCAAATGCCAATGCTTTCAAATCCGTGTTCTGTTTTAAGGAAAACAGCACTATAATGGAAGAAACATGATAATAACTACATCACTAATGAAACTTTCATCTTGACTGGAGACACACAACATAGTTTACCAGTGGAAAGTATGGTAGAGGCATGGATTTTCAAAACTGTCATATGGTAAATTCTATATCCATTTAAATTTAGTTAAGTTAAGAATGGTTATGCAAAATTATTCAACTTCTAAAAATAAAACAGTCTACATTTTGAAACATAACTAGTTATTTTGAATGCCAAATTTGAGACACCTTAAAGAGAGCTAATTTTCAGAAAGTTTGTGCTCAACATTTTCTGAAAAATCATTCATCACTTGTGAAAACTTAGGCCAGCAACTGAGATGTTCTTTGCATTTCCTATATTTTCAAACAGAGAACTGCATCTCTCTATCTAAGCACCATTTCATAGGTATGGATACCTAGAGCAGATTCAGTAAAAGAGTTTCAGACTCTTTTTCTACCTACTTCACACAATCAAATGGCTGAACTTTTTTTGTCGAAACTACACAGGTGTATAAGCACCCCAGGAAAGGCTTAGCCCAGGATCACTGTTTTGCACCTAAAAAGACTGGCAATTCAGATTTGTCCCCTCTCACCACAAATTTTTTATTAAACTCAAGGCTAGGAATTCTAATCCCTTTCTTTTGGAGGGGGCAGAAAAGGAGGAGGTTGTAGATACAAAACCAAATTGGAATTTCTTAGGGATTTTCATCCATCAAGAGAGAAAACATGATTGTATGGTGTGGGGTGGTCTAATATAAAGATTTTATTGGTATGCATTTGGAATTTCTAGATAAAATGTTCGTATCATAGGATGCTATCTTGTATTCTCTACATGCCAGATATTTAACTCTTTACAAGATCAAAGGACCTAATTATAAACTGTTTGGGGAAAGGACCATGTAACTATTATGACTTGTACAGCACTCAAGCATATTGTTGGGGCTTAAAATAATAAATCAAATAAATCCATATTTGATCGAAGATTTGAGATTCTAAACATTGGGGCAGAGTCTAACCCAGTGTTATTCTGCTTAGCTCCATTTACTTCAGTGGAATTTCACTAATTTACATAATTTGAGGGCACGGGCCAATGTTTTTCACTTTTGAGTAAAGAAACAGGTTTATTAAGATTTTTTTTTAATGGACAAGATTTCTTAGATGTTCTTAATTGTTTACACAGGTAATTCAATTACATACTCATGAAATAGGGGCAGTGTAATGCAGACGTACTTCACTGAGTTGTGAAAGCTTCTCAGCACAGCTCTGTCAATGCATTCAAGTCCTAAATCATAATACCCTGAGTCCATTAGTGCCAAAACTTATTGCAAAATATTCAATATCACTGCAGGGGGAAGAAGAGATAAGAAATTCTTGAAGCAGTGTTGTCTAGTGGATAAAGCAATGGATTGGGACTCAGGAGACTTGAACTCTATTCCCACTGGCTTCGGGCCTGCTGGGTAAGTATGGCATGTCACTTCGCCTCTGTGTCTCTGTTTCCCCAACTTTAAAATGGGGATGATACTGACTTCCTCTGTAAACTATACCTACCTCACTTTGATATCCACTAATGAAAAGCACTAGACAACACCTAGTTATTAGCAGCATATTTATTGTTATTCAAAGTTAGAATATACACCTGTTTGTTAAACTGGGATAGAATTTTGGGTTTGACTTTTGATACTCTTATATCCTTACTAATATGTGTGAACAAAGAACAAAGATACTGAATGTTGCAATTCTGACAACCAGATGGTGCTTATAGTACAATGAGAAAACATAAGGGATAGAGTTAAAACCATTGCTGAGCAAAGTGGGAGTTTAATATACCAGCATGCACTCTCCTCTCAAGCCAAGGCCAAGCAACCACTTAGGAGGGGCAAGCGGGCATGGGTGGGGGAAGGATAAGAAACACTAAATGTCAAAAAAAGGACTGGCTTTGCCAAAACACAACCTCACTCCTTACCCCTCCCATGGGATACAAAAGAAGTGGTACCAAAACCCCAGACTGACGACCCTCCAAAATGGAACTTGACTATAAATTGTAAGAGGTGGGACCAGGAGTGTGCATTGTTTCACAGCTGCTATTCTAACATTGGTGAGAGGCATCACTTTAACATTAAGTAATTTTTAATAATGCTGCAAGAGCTTCAGAATGTCATCACGACTGCATAAATTGCAAGGATTTTATATTTCCCTAATTTAATGCTTGAAAGTTATGGAAAATTCAAATATCATCTTGTATTATATTAGCTGTTTTGTGGTCTGACATCCATGAGACATGATTGACTTTAATGGAGTTACTCCTGATTTGCATGGAGCAAGAAAAATTAGAATATGGCTCTTTATCTTAGAAGGGGGAGACATGCTATGAGCTAACCACCTCATCTACAGACTAGGATTCAACAGCATTAAGTGATCTCTTTTGCCAAAGGAATTTCTGTAATGTTGCCTTTCTTCTGAAATGTAATTGAATATATCTGATCTAGTGCTTGTGTAGTACACAGAATGACATAGTATAAGTGTCTCTCTCCTTGAATGCAACATTTACACATTTTCAAGCATTATTAAAATCTTATGCTTTGTCCCTGACATACTTCATAAAAATGAAATATATGAATATAGATTTATTTTAAATCAGAATATTACTTTTTTAAAAGGCCCTGTAATGCTAATGATTATGATGGCATATTTGGTATTTTTAAACAAAAAATTAATAGAAAAGCTAAATTATAATTAAACCCAGATCATTATAAAATGCAGAACAAAATGAGATACATAAAAGTAACCATTTTATGGGTATTATTAGAAAAGGTCAAGAAAATTAAATATGAAGCTTCATCCATTCCATATTTTCAGCACCATGACATTCAAGAACAAGATGATATTTCTTTGTTCAGTAACATGTATAGTAAAGAAACGGTAACTATGCCCTAAAGACTTTTTGACTGAAGTGAAAAATAACTGATCAGTTTGCTATGGTAATTTAGAACGATAAGATTAGCCTAGTGGATATAATTCAATCTATAACAGCTGGATCAGCCTGAAATGCATTAAGAGCCAACCCAATCAACTGGTTTTACTTCAAAGAGAAATCATAATGCAATCAGGATAGTAAAAAAAAAAAGTATCAGAGGTTTAAATGTAGCCAGGTTTCTTCTAAAGGACATTAGGGAGAGCTCCTAACTCCAATGTGTAGCATAGTTAATGTATACAAGAGAGGTTCTTTGCTTCAGAAGGACATTCTTAATTGTAATCAACATGTTTGCATTTTAAATCAAAGATTTTTTTGTAGAATTCAATGTATGAGACCCAACTCATCCTCTATAACTTTAACCTTCAGTAATAACTGCATTAACTATTTTACTGTCATTAAGTAGAAATGAACAAAAGGCTAAAACGCTTGAGTTTTTGAAAATATAAGAAATTTTTGGTTTGCAAGATTAGTACAAATTTACAAACCTTCTTGATGTTTAATTTAAACTTAATTTTTTTTTAATGATTGAATTGGTTTTAAATGTGTTTCTAGCTAGAGGGAAATCTGGGTTACATATTAGATATAGGAAAAACTGTCTGTGGCCATGTAATTAAAAATAATTTCATCATGTGCACAAGGAGGTCAAATTAAGGTTGCATAGGCAACTTTAATTTGGCATTTCTGAACTTGAGTGTTTGACTTTGCAATCTTAACATTCTTTTAATACAATGTGGGGCTTTTTGTTTGTGTGTTTTTATGTAATACACTATATTTACTGTGTCTCATATCCTCAATTTCTGTAAATAGACATTACTCCATTGCAGTCAATGAAGCTATGCCAGTTAATGTCATCTTGGGCTAGAGTCCACTTTACGGAGTACACAACATACGAAAATCTGGTATAAGTGTGTAACTCTGTCTTCTTTGGAATTTCTCTCTCCTCCCCACTCCTGACTCCCGTGGGCTCTTCAACATAGAATGCAGGCCCAACTTGGAAAGTGGAAACTTTTACGTAACCACCACTGTATATGTACCATTTCTGTCTACAACTCTCATTTATTATTTGTATTATAGCAGTGTTTGGATACTACAATTATGATTGGGACCCCACTGTGCTAAGTGCCATACAAACACTTACTAAGAGTCAATACACAGGAACTTTAGAATTTAAATGGAAAACAGTCAAAGCAAGCATTGTTGACAATTAATACATGGGTAACTGAGCAACAGAGAGATTAAGTGACTTGTCCAAGGTCACATATGAAGACAGGGGAAGACTTGAGAATTGAATGCAGATTTCCTGCACCCTAGTCAAGTGCCTTAACTTCAAGATCAAGCAACCCTCTCATGATATAAAAAGTGTCTAGGTTCTGGCAGATCACCAGTATTTCACCAGACTCTCCTCCCTTCTGGGAGGGACAAATGTAACTTTAGAAGGGGCTGGCGGTTGATCAGATTGTCAGAAGAATGGCCATCACATAAGGTATTGGTCTGATGGAGGGCACACATACACTTTCCTCTGCTCATCCCCAGAACATGCATGGAGATCACACATGGGTAGGGACAGGGTAGTGGAGTGTGTTCCTCACTCCAGTCACCTACTGGCTAATTTTGACGAGTGAGGAAGCTCATTGGCTCCAATAATCATCATACCTCCATTTGTTTAATCATTCCTGGACATGCAGCTGTAATTTTCCCTGCTATAGCTGCTATGCCACAGAGTTGCTCTGTTTCTCAGTGCTGGGTGTTTCCAGACTTGCTGTGGGTCTAACCAGATCATTTCTGGAATCAGGAACAAATGTTTCCCTCTGGAAAAGACTGGCAGGATGTCCAGTGGGTCCCTCCACACACACTTTCCTCTCAGGATCCTGGAAGCCTGGTAGGTGAGGATAATAAGGATAAAGGATTTCTTTCAAAATAAATAGAGGGGAGCAGGAAATAAATGCCAGTAAATATAATGTCACTGAGAGTTGCCAATGTCCAGTGATGGTAAGAGGCCTAAAGGAGCCAGGTCCCTGGGGTAAACCCAAGTATAGAGGGATTAAACCCTGTTAAGACTGTGAGGTGAAGAGAGAACATAAGAACAGCTATACTGGGTCAGACCAGAGGTCCATACAGCCCAGTATCCTGTCTACCAACAATGGCCAATGCCAGGTGTCTAAAAGGAGTGAACCTAACAGGTAACGATCAAGTGAGCTCTCTCCTGCCATCCATCTCCACCGTCAGACAAACAGAGGCTAGGGACACCACTCCTTACCCATCCTGGCTAATAGCCATTAATGGACTTAACCTCCATGAATTTATCTAGTTCTCTTTTAAACTCTGTTATAGTCCTAGCCTTCACAACTTCTTCAGGCAAGTTGTTCCACATGTGACTGTGCGCTGCATGAAGAAAAACTTCCTTTTATTTGTTTTAAACCTGCTGCCCATTAATTTCCTTTGGTGGCCCCTAGTTCTTATATTATGGGAACAAGTAAATAACTTTTCCTTATTCACTTTCTCCACACCACTCATGATTTTATATATTCACTCATATCCCCCCTTAGTCTCCTCTTTTCCAACCTGAAAAGTCCTAGGCTCTTTAATCTCTCCTCATATGGGACCCATTCCAAACCCCTAATCATTTTAGTTGCCCTACTCTGAACCTTTTCTAATGCCAGTACCTTTTTTGAGATTAGGAGACCACATCTGTATGCAGCATTTAAGATGTGAGCATGCCATGGATTTATATAAGGGCAATAAGATATTCTCCATCTTATTCTCCCTCCTTTTTTAATGATTCCTAACATCCTGTTTGCTTTTTTGACTGCTGCTGCACACTGCATGGACGTCTTCAGAGAACTATCCACAATGACACCAAAATTTCTTTCTTGATTAGTTGTAGCTAAATTAGCTCCCATCTATTGTATGTATAGCTGGGGTTATTTTTTCCAAAGTGTACTTTACATTTATCCACATTAAATTTCATTTGCCATTTTGTTGCCCAATCACTTAGTTTTCTGAGATCTTTTTGAAGTTCTTCGCAGTCTGCTTTGGTCTTAACTATCTTGAGCAGTTTAGTATCATCTACAAACTTTGCCATCTCACTGTTTACCTCTTTCTCCAGATCATTTATGAATAAATTGAATAGGATTGGTCGTAGGACTGACCCTTGGGGAACATCACTAGTTACCCCTTCCCCTTCTGAAAATTTACCATTTATACCTACCCTTTGTTCCTTGTCTTTTAACCAGTTCTCAATCCATGAAAGGATATTCCCTCTTATCCCATGACAACTTAATTTACGTAAGAGCCTTTGGTGAGGGACCTTGTCAAAGGCTTTCTGGAAATCTAAGTACACTATGTCCACTGGATCCCCCTTGTCCACGTTTGTTGACCTCTTCAAAGAACTCTAACAGATTAGGAAGACATGATTTCCCTTTACAGAAACCATGTTGACTTTTGCCCAACAATTTATGTTCTTCTATATGTCTGACAATTTTATTCTTTATTATTGTTTCAACTAATTTGCCTGGTACTGATGTTAGACTTACTGGTCTGTAATTGCTGGGATCACCTCTAGAGCCCTTTTTAAATATTGGCATTACATTAGCTATCTTCCAGTTATTTGGAACAGAAGCTGATGTAGAGGACAGGTTACAAACCATAGTTAATAGTTCCACAATTTCACATTTGAGTTCTTTCAGAACTCTTGGGTGAATGCCATCTGGTCTCTGTGACTTGTTACTGTTAAGTTTATCAATTAATTCCAAAATCTCCTCTAGTGGCACTTCAGTCTGTGACAGTTCCTCAGATTTGTCACCTGCAAAGGATGTCTCAGGCTTGAGAATCTCCCTAACATCCTCAGCTGTGAAGACTGAAGCAAAGAATTCATTTAGTTTCTCCGCCATTACTTTATCGTCTCCTTTTGTATCTGGATCGTCCAGGGGCCCCACTGGTTATTCAGCAGGCTTCCTGCTTCTGATGTACTTAAAAAATATTTTGTTATTAACTTTTGAGTTTTTGGCTAGCTGTTCTTCAAACTCCTTTTTGGCTTTTCTTACTACATTTTTACACTTAATTTGGCAGTGTTTATGCTCCTTTCTATTTAGTGCACTAGGATTTGACTTCCACTTTTTAAAAGACGACTTTTTATCTCTCACTGTTTCTTTTACATGGTTGTTAAGCCACAGTGGCTCTTTTTTAGTTCTTTAACTATGTTTTTTTTTTAATTTGGGGTATACATTTAAGTTGGGCCTCTATTATGTTGTCTTTGAAAAGCATCCATGCAGCTTGCAGGGATTTCACTCTAGTCATTGTACCTTTTAATTTTTGTTTAACTAACCACCTCATTTTTGCATACTTCCCCTTTCTGAAATTAAATTCCACAGTGTGAGGCTGTTGAGGTGTTCTTCCCACCACAGGAATGTTAAATCTTATTTTATTATGGTCACTATTTCCAAGATGTCCTGTTATAGTTACCTCTTGGACCAGATACTTCAGTCCATTCAGGACTAAATCGAGAATTGCCTCTTCCCTTGTGGGTTCCTGTACCAGCTGCTCCAAGAAGCAGTCATTTAAAGTATCGAGAAATTTTGTCTCTGCATTTCGTCCTGAGGTGACATATGGGGATAATTGAAATCTCCCATTATTATTGAGTTCTTTATTTTGATAGCCTCTCTAATCTCCCGTAGCATTTCATCATCACCATCACTGTCCTGGTCAGGTGGTTGATAATAGATCCCTACGGTTATATTCTTATTAGAGCATGGAATTACCATCCATAGAGATTCTATGGAACATGTGGATTCATTTAAAATTTTTACTTCATTTGATTCTACATTTTCTTTCACATATAGTGCTATACCCCCACTTCCACCCCCTGTTCTGTCCTTCTGATATATTTTGTTCCCCGGAATAATTGTGTCCCATTGATTGTCCCCACTCCACCAGGTTTCTGTGATGCCTATTATATCAATATCCTCCTTTAACAGAGGCACTCTAGTTCACCCATCATATTATTTAGACATCTAGCATTTGTGTACAAGCACTTTAAAAACTTGTCACTGTTTATTTGTCTGCCCTTTACTGATGTGACTGTTTCTCATCTGATCTGGCCCATACTTTATCCTCTTCCATCCTCTCCTCCTGACTAAAACTAGAGAATCTCTATCAATAGATATTTCTCTAAGAGAAGTCTCTGTCCGATCCACATGCTCCTCTGCAGCAAATCAGCTTTCCCTCTATCTCCTAGTTTAAAAACTGTTCTGCAACCTTTTTAATTTTAAGTGCCAGCAGTCTGGATCCACTTTGGTTTAGGTGGAGCCCATCCTTCCTGTACAGGTTCCCTCATCCCAAAAGTTTCCCCAGTTCCTAATAAATCTAAACCCCTCCTCTCTACACCATCATCTCGTCCATGCATTGAGATTCTGAAGCTCTGCCTGCCTACCTGACCCTGCGTGTGGAACTGGAAGAATTTCTAAAGAACGCTACGATAGAGATCCTGGATTTCAGTCTCTTTCCTAGCAGTCTAAGTTTGGCCTCCAGGATGTTTCTCCTATCCTTCCCTATGTTACTGGTACCTACATGTACCGTGACCACCGGCTCCTCCCCAGCACTGCACATAAAAGTCTGTCTAGATGCTTCGAGAGATCCACAACCTTCGCACCAGGCAGAAAAGTCACAATATGGTTCTCCCGGTTATCAAAAACGCAGCTATCTATGTTTCTAATAATTGAATCTCCCATTACTAACACCTGCCTTTTCCTAATGACTGGAGTTCCCTTCCCTGGAGCGGTAACCTCAATGCGAGAGGATACCCCAACATCATCAGGAAAGAGTCCCAACTATGGGAAGGTTTCCCTTTGCTCCCTTTCCCTGAGCCTTTCATCCTCCTTAACAGCACAGGGGCTGTCTGACCAGAGGTGGGACAAATCTACAGTGTCCCAGAAAGCCTCATCAAGATACCTCTCTGCCTCCCTTAGCTCCTCCAGTTCCGCCACCCTGGCCTCCAAAGCCTTAAGTCTGCACAGTCTGATCTCCCCTCATTTGTATTCTCACACCTCCTAACAGGGAGAGAGTGGTGGGATTTAGCAGTGGGCTAAATCATAAATCAGAAGTGGTGGTTTGGTTAAGGGGACCCCCTCATTCCTTAGTTGGATCCCATGTGGCCATTTAACCCTTCACTGTACCCAGTTAAAACCTGGTAGTTCAAGAAAAGGTCAGCTAGCTGCCTTTAAAATTAAAGTTAGTAAAGTTGTGATTCTACTGCTTTAAAGGTCTTCATTCTCCTGAGTATCATCTTCCATTCCCTTCCCCCATGCTGTCTGAGTGGTAGTAAACTTAACATGTAAACTTTGCTACTTTTCTATGGAGTCTTAATAAATTTTGAGGACAGTTAATGACTGACAAATGTGAGGATATGTACAAAGTAACAAGATGTGTCTTATTTGGTTGAAATCAGGGTAAATACCTACTTTATCAGGAGTCATGGGCATTGTGGGCTTGTATTCAAGAACCTCTGGTATTATGCTGGCCATAATCACATATTGAAACCATCTGGAATAATTTCAATATCAAATAGATTAGCAGTAGCATCTTTTCTCTGGTCACTTCTTTGTTTCTGACATTCATGTTAAAACAAAGTAAAGCAGCTTAGATATTGCGTTGCCAGTTTCCAAGTGTCAATCAGCATTTCTTTGAATCATTTACTATGTTTAGATAAGAAAGTAAAACAATAGTGCTTGAAACATCCTATCTTCATTGTAATTAGAGGTCTATAAAATATATAAAATCATGATTAAATCATGATTTTATAGACCTTGATTTTATAGACCTATAGAGGATGGAAGAGGATAATCATGTAATTAGAGGTCTATAAAATCTAAAATCATGATTTTATAGACCTCTGTCATATCTTCCCTGAGGGATCTCTTTTTCAAGCTGAACAGTTCCAGTCTTTTTAATCTCTTCCCATATGGAAGATGTTCCATACCCCTAATCATTTTTGTTGTCCTCCTCTGTAATTTTTCCAGTTATAATATATCTTTTCGGAGATAGGGCAACCAGAACTGCACACAGTATTCAAAGTGTGGGTGTACCTTGGATTTTTATAGTGGTATTTTGTTCATCAATGTGTCTGATAATTCTGTTCTTGACTATAGTTTCAACCAATTTGCCTGGTACTGAAGTTAGGCTTAGCAACCTGTAATTTCCATGTTCACCTCTGGAGCCTTTTTTCAAAAATCTTTGTTACATTAGCTATCTTCCAGTCATAGACTCAGACTGGGACTCTAGGACTGGAAGGGACCTCGAGAGGTCATCGAGTCCAGTCCCCTGCCCTCATGGCAGGACCAAATACTGTCTAGACCATTCCTGATAGACATTTATCTAACCTACTCTTAAATATCTCCAGAGATGGAGATTCCACTACGTCCCTAGGCAATTTATTCCAGTGTTTAACTACCCTGACATTTAGGAACTTTTTCCTAATGTCCAACCTAAATCTCCCTTGCTGCAGTTTAAGCCCATTGCTTCTTGTTCTATCATTAGAGGCTAAGGTGAACAAGTTTTCTCTCTCCTCCTGAAGACACCCTTTTAGATACCTGAAAACTGCTATCACGTCCCCTCTCAGTCTTCTCTTTTCCAAGCTAAATAAACCCAATTCCTTCAGCCTTCCTTCATAGGTCATGTTCTCAAGACCTTTAATCATTCTTGTTGCTCTTCTCTGGACCCTCTCCAATTTCTCCACATCTTCCTTGAAATGCGGTGCCCAGAGCTTGACACAATACTCCAGTTGAGGCCTAACCAGCGCAGAGTAAAGCAGAAGAATGACTTCTCGTGTCTTGCTCACAACACACCTGTTAATGCATCCCAGAATCACATTTGCTTTTTTTGCAACAATATCACACTGTTGACTCATATTTAGCTTGTGGTCCACTATAACCCCTAGACCTCTTTCTGCCATACTCCTTCCTAGACAGTCTCTTCCCATTCTGTATGTGTGCCTAGGGTGCGAAACATCGTTGCACCAGCCCTGGATTTAGGTTGGATATTAGGAAAAACTTTCTAACTATAAGGATAGTTGAGTACTAGAGTAGTTTACCAAGAGACTTTGTGGAATCCCCCTGTAATGAGGTGTGCTCCCCGCACTGGTCCTGCAAGAGTTGAATTAGGTCAAGTTGGCCTAATCAACTAAATAGGCTGCAAAGAGAGGACATATAGGCTGGAGGCAGATATTTAAAGAGAAGCTCACTTGTGAGGGACAGGTGAGGCTTTTACAAAAGACAGGATATTGGAAGCAGAAGGGGCTGCAGGGAAGGAATCTGCAGTCAGTCTTGGGGGAAGGGGAGATGTGGGGGATAGCATGGGGAGAGAGACAAGTTGCCTAATGTTACTCTCTGGAAAGAGGGAGTGAAGAGATTGGCAAACCCAGAGGAGAGGGGAGGGGAAGGAGGTATAGAAGCAACTGACGCAAAGGCAGCAAGGTGCAGGGGATGGACCTTGGCTGCTGTGTAGAGGGTCCTTGAGCTGGAACCTGGAGTAGAGGGTGGGCCTGGGTTCCTCTGGCAGTGGCACTGTGAGGCAGTGGCACTGTGAGGCAGTAAAGTGGAAGACTGCCTAAGACTGCTGAAGAGCAGGAACCTTGATTCACTTCCCTTACCCTCTTCCCTCCCCTAGGAAGGGGAAACCACAGTAGTGGCCTGGCAAAAGGACTGAGTCACAAAAAGGACAGCTGCTGGTCCTGAGAGTGAGAGAGGGGCTGCAGAGTGAAACTGAACAGGTGTAACCACTGGAGGGGGTGTAGATGTGACCAAGCTAATCCACAGAATCTCCAGGAGGTGGCACTGTCCAGCAGTGAGTAGAGCAACTGGTCATACCCCTCACTGGAAGTCTTTAAGAATAGGTAGACAAACACCTGTCAGGAATACTCTAGATATACTTGGTCTTGCCTCAGCACAGAGGGGTGGACTAGATGACCCACCAAGTTCCCTTCCACGCCTACATTTCTAGGATCCTATTATTGCTGTTAAGAGAAGAGTTGCCAATATGACATTAAGTTAGTAATTCTTTGAAACAAAATAATTGTCAATTGCCAGAACAACCTACAATAAAAGGGAATATGGATATCATACTTTGGATGATTCCAATATATCAAAAGGTTCTGTAGACATTTAGAGCCTTCAGAAAAACAATGGTTTGGATAAGCAGACTGTGATGTATGGTCCATAACTATTGGAACACATGGCTTATTTTATTAACTAAAAGCAGCAAAGAATCCTGTGGCACCTTATAGACTAATAGACGTTTTGGAGCATGAGCTTTCGTGGGTGAATACACATGTGCACAGGATCTGAAGAAGTGGGTATTCACCCACGAAAGCTCATGCTCCAAAACGTCTGTTAGTCTATAAGGTGCCACAGGATTCTTTGCTGCTTTTACAGATCCAGACTAACACGGCTACCCCTCTGATACTTTATTAACTAAGATGCAGTTAATCAGAGTTCAGATAAATTTAATACTGAAGCACCTTTAATATTATACTTAGGTATCCACAAAATGCTTTATAAAGAATGAGATTGGTTTTATGGTAGTACAATCACAGCTTGAACAAAAATGGCAACGCCTACATGCTCAGCTGTGGACACTTGTCTGTTTCATTGATAGGAGAAATATACATCTGGCACCAGGGGAATGGAATGGCCTCATGTCATAACCTTAGTCCCAGATCTGGACCTTAGCGTCCAAAATATGGGGGTTAGCATGAAAACCTCCAAGCTTAGCTACCAGCTTGGACCTGGTACTTGCTGCCACCACCCAAAAAATTAGAGTGTTTTGGGGCACTCTGGTCCCCCTGAAAAACCTTCCCTGGGGACCCCACGACCCAAATCCCTTGAGTCTCACAACAAAGGGAAATAATCCTTTCTCCCTTCCCCCCTCCAGGTGCTCCTGGAGAGATACACAGACACAAGCTCTGTGAAACTACACAGAGTGACTCCCCCTCTCTGTTCCCAATCCTGGAAACAAAAAGAACTTTCCTATTCCCCCAGAGGGAATGCAAAATCAGACTAGCAAATCCAACACATACACAGATCTCCCCGATCTCTTCCTCCCACCAATTCCCTGGTGAGTACAGATTCAATTTCCCTGAAGTAAAGAAAAACTCCAACAGGTCTTAAAAGAAAGCTTTATATAAAAAGAAAGAAAAATACATACAAATGGTCTCTCTGTATTAAGATGACACAACACAGGGCAATTGCTTAAAAGAATATTGAATAAACAGCCTTATTCAAAAAGAATACAAATTAAAGCACTCCAGCACTTATATTCATGCAAATACCAAAAAAAAGAAACCATATAACTTACTATCTGATCTCTTTGTCCTTACACTTAGAAACAGAACATTAGAAAACAGAACTACTTCTCCAAAGCTCAGAGAAAGCAGGCAGGCAGAAAACAAAGACCCCAGACACAAAATTCCCTCCACCCAAAGTTGAAAAAATCCGGTTTCCTGATTGGTCCTCTGGTCAGGTGCTTCAGGTGAAAGAGACATTAACCCTTAGCTATCTGTTTATGACACCTCAGTTTTTCCAAAAGTGTCTTTACCATTTAAGATTCACCTCGCCAACTACTGTACATCACCATAGAGGGGCAAAATGGTTTATTTTAAAATCTCATCTAAAAACATAAGATCGGCCTTACTCAGTCAGACTAAACGTCCATCTAGCCCAGTATCCTGTCTACTGACAGTGGCCAGTGCCAGGTGCCCCAGAGGGAATGAACAGAACAGGTAATAATGAAGTGATCCATCCCCTGCCGCTCATTCCCAGCTTATGGCAAACATATTGATCAATCACTACAGCATTCCTCCCCCCTTTCCTATATAGTTTGCTTAACTTTATTTCAATGTGTATCAGTAAGGCAAATTTTCATATACGAATCTAAATATGAGCGCTACAAAGTGAGTCTCTCATATACCTCTAACAAGAACAAATCAATGTTTTCTGGAAATCACCACAACATATTTAATGATTGAAACAGAACACATTATGCATAAAAAGTTTCAAAAATGTGTGTCCTCATTCTGACGTGTAGCAAGCTTTAATTACTATGGTCAGAAAAATAACAATGAAAATTAACAGCTCTGTACAACAAAATCTGACTAACCTACATTTAATTTCAAAGGCAGCCATTAATTTAGATGTGCTGCAGGAGGTTTAAAAGAAGTGTAACTTTGTCAAGTGTCTCATGCTAGTGGTGTGTCATTTGCCTGAGACAACTTTCACAGTAATGCTTAAATTAGAAATATAGGCCTAAGTTAACTCTCATACACTTTAATATAAACATAATAGCAAAAGGAGACTGTGACCAAGTTTAATATATTTGAATAAAAATGTTACACAGCACATGGTGCAGAGTCACAAATTTAATTTTCTTACGTGGCTGTGGGATATGCATAATTAGACTTACCTTTCAGAATTCATTTGTTTCCTTTATTTTTCTTAGGGATCTTTCAATAGTTGGGGAATTTTGATTAGTTATGTCTAAACTAAGACCAACTCTTTGGCTTACTTTTCCACTGGTTGTTTACAGACTTCAGGTCATGTAGAGGCATATACCAACAAGGACAGTCACAGATGGGCTTCCAGAATTAGAGAAGAGAACGCTGGAGAGCATATTATGAAAGGAATGGAAGGAATAAAACAGGAAAAAGGTGAAATATTTTGTATTTGAATCAAATACAGAGTAATATATTGCTGACAAACTGAAAGAGAGATTTTAACAAAAATGCATAGACTGCAAAGTTATTTTCTGGGTATAATTGATTTTCCCCTTTGAAGCTCCCTTCTATCAACTCTCTTTTGTCCATGAATAAAATCTTTTCGTGCATAAATTTTGAACAACACTGAAGAGATGACAGAAACCAGTTAACTATTCACTTTGCCTTTATGCTGTTTGGGAATTCAAGCCCACTGGAAGTATTGAGAGCAGTGCAACAGAAATCATGTAGTCAAGATTCCTTCTCATCCCAAAGAACAGTCCTCTAGAATTAAAAGATCCCACAAGGGGACTTGTGCTAAGAATGGCTTAAGCTCTTAGCATTTAATCAGCTGTGCTTGACAGAGTGATTTTAAAGAAAGAATTTTGTACATGGAATAGAGTTAGGTTACTCACGGTGCAAATCTATTGGAGTTTGGCATATTATTTTTTTGGAACAGGTAGTGGGAAAACATTTTTCCGTAACTGTAATGTATTTGTTATGTACACTCTACAGATAGGACAATAGCATGGTCTAATGCAGCATTTCTCAAAAGCAGCCACCAGGGTCTTTTTGTGAAGCCGCAGACATTCTGGGTGATGATTAGGGGGAGCAAAGCATCGCTCCCTCGTCCTCTCTCCCTGTTGCTCCTGGATGCACCATCCTCCATCACCTCTGGAGACAGTGGGGCACAAGCTTCAAAAGCAAGGTGAATTCTCGAACTACCAGGGGGTGGCCCTCAGGCTTCAGCCCTGGAATGGTTGGGCAGCAGGCTCAGGCAGTGGGACTTAGGTAGCCTGGCTGCATGGACCAGGGCTTCAACCATGAGGCTTTGGGCATTAACACCCGGCTCCAGCTGCATTGTTTTGGACACTGACCCCCCAGCTCTGGCCATGTGGCCTCGTCCCTCAGCCATGCAGCTTCAGGCTCCAACCCTTGGTCACGTGGCGGTGGACTCCAATCCCTAGCTCTGGGCACGCAGCGCCAACTCTTGGTGGTGGCCGCTGACCACCAGCTGTGCACTCCAACCCCCAACCCTGGTTGCTGACGCCAGGTGCTAGCCCTGGATGTTGACCCCCACCCCAGGCCAGCCGGCAGCAGGAACCTACCCTGGGCTCTGGCGAATACTGGCCCTGGGCACTGATCTCTGATGACATGGTAGCAGGTACTGTCCCTGGGCACCAATCCCTAGTCCTGGCAGGGTGGAAACAGGCACCGATCCCCAGCCACCAACCTCCAGGCCCAGCTGCCAGTGGTGGGTGCTGATCTCCAACCCTAGATGCTGAATATGGCCGCCGACCCCTGGTCCTGGCCATTTGGCTGACGCCAGACCCAGGTGCAGATCCCGGATGCTGGCTACGCAGCAGAGGACGCAGATCCCTACCAGCGGGCTCCAACCCCTGGCTCTGGATGCCAACCCTGGACGCTGGTCAGGCAACCACTCCTGGTCCCCACCCCAGGCCACAGCTGCTGACACCTGGCCCCACCCATTTGGCAGCAGGTACCAAACCCAGGTGCAGATCCCTGGTCCCAGTTGCGCAGCAGCAGGTGCAGATACCTGGCAGCAGGTGCTGAACCCCAGCTATGTGGCAATGGGCTCTGACCCCTGGATGCTGACCCCGGGCACTGGCCCTGGATGCTGACCCTGGGCGCTAGTCATGCAGCAGTGGCCACTGGCCCCAGGTGCTGATCCCCAGCCCTGGCCATGCAGCAGCAGGTGCCCACCCCGGGCTCTGGTGGGCGCTGGCCCCAGGCACCGACTCCTGGCCCTGGCTGCGCAGTGACAGATGCTGGCTCTGGGCTCTGGCTGTATGGAAGCAGGCTCTCACCCTGGGTGCCTATCCCCAGCTCCGGCCATAGCCCCTGCTGCCTCCCCCAGCCCTGCATCCATCCCACCATAACCCCTGACCCCCACTGACTCTCCCTCCAACCCCCCATCCAGGACTTAATTTGTCCTGGGGCTTGCTGAGAAATGTGATATTAAGAAACATGCATGCATCACTTTTCAGAGCAGACTTACTAGCTAGCTGGGAGGCTGTAAAAAGAGATACTTGTATGTTTGTTAATATCACTTATCACTCTCAGGTAGCTATTAAATGTCCTGTGAAAAATGATATTAACATACAAATATCACTTTTTACAGTGTTTTTATTATTGAGTCTGCAAAAAAAAACCTTACGTGAATAAATTACACTGATTTGGATATGAATATATGCATATTTATTTCTTTTCCTATAGTTAATATAGACGCTCCTCGACTTATGCAAGCATTCCGTTCTGGAACACCTTGCACAACTCGAATTTTGCGTAAGTCAGAAAAGTATACTTGACCATTATGCAAAGAATAAAAAAATCCTATTTCTAGCTGATGGAACTTTTTCCATAAGTGCGGATTTGCATACATCAGGTTTGCATAACCCGAGGGGCTTCTGTAAAGTATTTTAGGAAAAAGCGTCAGTGTGGCCACCAGCCAGAGTTGGTGGCTGCACTCTGAGGCCACCAAAAAAATTGTGGTGATAACCCCTGGTCTAATGCATACCAGTGATCAGATATAAGAGATATATTGTGATTATATGTATGACTCATTGTATTATGGTATGATTCATTAAATTATTGGTGGTTTTATATTATCTATAAAGATGAAACAACAAATACACTAGCTGTTTCATTTATCAGGGTTACATCTTTGTTACTAACCTATACAATTATACAAAAATAATTCTGCACCTACTACATTGTTTTACATTCTGAAAGGACACTGAAAAAGGTGCGTAAATCAAGTCTAGTTTAGTATGTCTGATCAAATTTACTCTCATTTAGAAATTTGCTGCTGTAACTAAATTCTAGATCTCAGGCAGGGATTGTGTACTATATAGCACAAGAATTAACACCAGGAGTTTTAGTGATCATGATGGGAAGTTGTCACATTCCCAATCAACACCATCTGAATGGAATGGAGGTTCCGGGCCTATTCTGTTTTCAGTCTGTATGCGATACATACAAATTAATTATTTACAATATGGCAACTCAGAAGGAAAATTGGATAATGACTTAACTGTACAAGTCTTACCAGGCAAATTTACTATAGTAATGACTAGTGATGGACAAACCTCACAAGACCTAGTGAATGAATTTGATTGTCTTCAAGCTTAAATGGTTCAGGTTCATTGTTTTTCATCCTTCCCTCTCCCATACATTTCCAAACTGATCACCAAGCCTATGTCCTTCCCTCCTAAGCATAATTAGTATTCAGGCAAATTTCATATCTTCTGCCCACCCTGGACCAAGAGATCCTTGCTCTTAGTTTACTCCTCTATACTTATCTCTGATTTAACAAATGTTCTATTCCTCTCCAAATAGCACTACAACCACAATTCCCGATCCGTGAGAGGCCCAAAAGGAAGCAAAACCATGGAAATATTGTAGGAAAGCAGATTGGAAGGCCACCCGGAGGAAAAGTTGGCTGTGTAGTGACCTTGATCCCATTCCCCATCTCAGACCAATGAGAGAGTGAACTTGTGGAAAATGATACATTTCAGTGGAGTGTAGGCAGCCCCAGAGCAAGACATTTTTCCCCTTTCATTACTTTTGCACAATGGGAGAATCTGAGTTTGTGTTGAAATTCTTCGAAACATCTACAGGAGTCTAATTATACCTGGCTATTTGGTGGAATTTCTGCCATCTTCAAATCATAGTTGAGCTGAGTTTTTCCCTGAGAGAAGAACTTCATTGTGCAAAGCAGACCACAGATGCTGTACAACATTGGCAAAGACAGGGCATCTTCCAAGCACTCTACACAACATTTTGGGACTGAGGTTATAAAAGAAGATTTGGGACCATCTTAATATGTGCAAACTAGTTATATAGAGTTATCTGGATTGCTTGGTTGCTGGGTCCATTCAAATAAAATGCATTTTAATATAGCAAAATGTAAAGCTGTACATCTGGGAACAATGACTGCAGGAAATACCGACAGAATGGAGAACTACACCTCTACCTTGACATAACATTGTCCGTGGGAGCCAAAAAAATCTTACTGTGTTATAGGTGAAACCATGTTATATTGAACTTGCTTTGATCCAATGGAGTGAGCAGCCCCCCCTCCCTCTCCGGAGCACTACTTTACCGTGTTATATCCAAATTCGTGTTATATCAGGTCATGTTATATCGAGGTAGACGTGTATATACTGGAAAGCAGTGATTTTGGAAAGGTTTATGCTAACAACTCAACATGAGCATGTCGCTGTGCTACAAAGGGCTAATGAGATCTTTGGAAGTATGAACAAAGGAGTAGGGATGTGATTGCACCTCTATATACATTATTGATTAGACCAATTGTAGAACACTGTGTATAGTTCCGGTACCCACATTTTTAATGGGATATTGAAAAAATTGAAGAGGATGCAGAAAAGAGCCACAAAAAATGCTTCAAGAAAAGGCCTTAAAGCAACAAATTTAGAGCTCAGTCTGTTTAGTTTATCCAAAAGAAGATAAAGAGATATCTTGATGATAGTTTCTAAGTATCTTCATGGGGAGAAAATACTGGGTATTAAAGGGCTCTTTAAGCTAGAAGACAGAGGCTTAAGAACCAATGGCTATGAGCTGAAGCCAGACAAATTCCGAGTAGAAATAAGAACTTTTACAAAATGTAAACAGTGAGATTGATTAGCCATTGGAACAAACTACACAGGGAAGTGGTGGATTTTCTGTCTCTTGATGTCTTCAAATCAAGTCTGAATGCATTTCCAGAAGATACATTTAGTCAAACACAAATTATTGCTCTCAGTACAGCAGTCAGTGGGTGAAACAGAGTATAATGCATGGAGCTAGCAAACAGGAGGGTTTTGCAAGGGAGATCTCCAAGTGAAGGAGGAGTGGCTACATGACCATTGGGGTGAGTTTGTTGTCTGTCAGTTTGTTGTGTGCTTGCTTGCTTGAAGTTTATAGGGTGGTCTGTGCAGGGGCTCTGTGCTGAGTGTTGCAGCCTGCTACGGCAAGGCTGAGAGCTTCCTACTGAGGCTCAAACCAGCCATCCTTCGATCCCTAATCCTTTTAGGATCCCTTGGCAAGAGGGCGAGGCTAACTCAGGGAGAAAACTGGCATGTAAAATTTAAACAGGTCATAGTGGAATTTTTAAATTAAGAGCTAGAGGTAAAACTGACAGTTGCAGAGGAGCACACAGTTCAGACAGAGATATCTCTTGGGGAAGGATTTATTAAAAGGGATACTCTATATCCTAGTAAAAAGGAGAGGATGGAAGTTGATGTACAGGCAACAACTGAAGGGACACAGTCAAACAAAAAAGTGTTCCATCCAATTACATCACATGAAGGCAGACAACTAAATTTAACAAAATTTATAAGTGCGTATATACAAATACTAGAAGTCTAAATATTAAGATGAATGAACTTGACTGTCTGGTATTAAATAAGGATATTGATTGTGACAAAGTTCCTCCTCTACCTTGGTGGGTCCTGCACTTATTGGCGGATTTGCTCACCTCAGTGATCTTCCCCTCTGGTGGAACCCACAGTCTGGGTCAACTCCTCCTGTGTCTGATCAGGAGTTGCGAGGTTTGGGGGAACCTGGGCCCACCCTCTACTCTGGGTTCCAGCCCAGGGCCCTGTGGATTGCAGCTGTCTATAGCGCCTCCTGTAATAGCTGTATGACAGCTACAACTCCCTGGGCTACTTCCCAATGGCCTCCTCCAAACACCTTCTTTATCCTTACCACAGGACCTTCCTCCTGCTATCTGATAATGCTTGATTGTCTGATAATTCCTCAATCCTCCAGTAGCACATCCTCTCAGTCTCTGCTCCTTGTGCCTCTTGCTCCCAGCTCCTCACATGCACTCCTTCTCCTCTGGCTCCTCCCTGCCTGATTGGCGTGATCTCCTCTTTAAACCCAGGTGCCCTGATTAGCCTGCCTTGATTGGCTGCAGGTGTTCTAATCAAAGTAGCTATCTCCACTGCATTCTAGAAAGATCTTAATTGGCCCCAGGTGCCTTGATTAACCTGGAGCAACTGCCATTTGGTTACCACGGTCCTAGAGATTTGTTTAGCCTGGTGCTAACATATCTGTTCCTCAGTACTTTACTGCAGCCATGATGTAATAGGCATCTCAGAAACTTGGAACAATGATCATCAATGGGACACAGAACTACCAGGGTACAAAATGTACAGGAATGACTGAGTAGGTTGTACTTTTGGGGGAATGCACAAAAGGTGACACAAAGCATAGAGTCAAGTAAAGTAAAAATCTTAAATGAATCAAACGATACAAAACTATTCAAGATAGTTAAGTCCAAAGCAGACTGCAAAGAGCTACAAAGGGATCTCACAAAACTGGGTGACTGGGCAACAAAATGGCAGATGACATTCAACGTTGATAAATGCAAAGTAATGTACATTATAAAACATAATCCCAGTTATATATATACAAAATGATGGGGTCTACACAAGATGTTACTACTCATGAAAGAACTCAGAGTCATGGATAGTTCTCTGCAAACATCTGCTCAATGTGCAGCGGCAGTCAGAAATGCTAACAATGTTATGTACCACTAAGAAAGAGAAATATAATAAAAGAAAATATAATGCCACTATTTAAATCCATGGTACTCCCACACCTTGAATACTGCATGCAGTTCTGGTTGCCCCACCTCAAAAGAGATATATTAGAATTGGGAAAAGTACCGAGAAAGGCAATAAAAAGTATTAGGGATATGGAATAGCTTCTATATGAGGAGAGATTAAACAGACTGGGACTGTTCACCTTAGAAAAGAGACAGCTAATGGAGGATCTGATAGACTCCTATGAACTCATGAATGGTGTGGATAAGTCAATAGGAAAGTATTATTTATCCCTTCATATAAAACAAGAACCAGGTTCGCCCAATGAAATTAATAGGTAGTAGGTTTAAAACAAACACAAGGAAGTACTTCTTTACAACATATACTCATCTGTGGAACTTGTTGCCAGGGGATGTTGTGAAGGCTAAAAGTATAACTGGGTTGAAACTATCTAATTCTTTTTTCATGGAGGACAGATCCATTGTTGGCTATTAAGCAAGAGGATCAAAGACAACCCCATGCTCTGTGTGTCTCTAAATCTCTGACTTCCAGAAGCTGGGACTGGATGACAGGGGATGGATCACTCAATAAATTTCCCTGTTCCCAGAATAGGAAAGCATCTGGCACTAGCCACCATTGGAAAATAGGATACTGGGCTAGATGGAACATTGCTCTGACCCAGTATGCCCATTCTTATCTTCTTATAAAATGTAATGGCCTGTGATATACAGGAGGTCAGATTAGAACATCTGATGATCCCTTCTGGCCTTAAACTCTATTAATGCATTGTAACATGGGAGTTATTAATGTCTTGCTAAAAAGAAGCCAAAAGAATAGCAAAGAAGTTTATTCCTATACATTCATTTATACACATTTCTCTAAAATCACATAACAACTGAGAAGACAAAATTGTATGTCATCACTTCATTTTCAGTGGATATTTCTATTTTAGGCACCTACTTTTTACTTTATACTAAGCTACCTTAAAATAATCACTTTTATCCTTTCACTGGCCATTCCATAAGATTTCCTTTGTTTTAAGCCAAATCTTTTGTCTTGAACAAATTTTGTTCTTATTGGGGAAAAAATCCCATACAAGCTTCCTACTATTTGTAACTGTGAATGCCATCCAATTCAACTATGGCTGAACATTTGGCTATGCAAAGTGCCTTCTAAAATGGTGTGTTCCTTTCAGGGTAAATGATTTCAACAGGAGTGATGTTTCCTTATATGCATTATTATTACCTCATCATTGTTCATTTTACACACACTGGTCAGGGATGGTCTAGATTTGCTTAGCCCTGCCTCAGCACAGGGGGCTGGACTCAATGACTTCTTAGGTCCCTTCCAGCCTCACATGTCTATGATTTTTATAATTCCCAGAAATACCCCACACCCCAACCAAAGTCAGAGTTTCTAAAGAATACAGACAGTAGTCTGGCCATTCCTAACAACCAAAATAGATTTGTTCACATAAATCCTAAAAACAGATAAATGGTATTCAGTCAATGGGAATGCCTCGTGTTGGGTGTGAAATCACCTGCTAGAAAGGAATTGAAATTTGGGATGCAAATCACCCAGTGTGGACTCCTAACTGTGGACAAATGAATAGAGATTAGGGAGATGGAGTCCATTGAGTTTTTAAGACTGAACTCCCATATCTAGTCACAAAATTAGCCAGATATGGCTCCAGGAAGTTTCATGAAATATTTAAATACAAATTCTGGTGTAATGAGGGCAGAATTTAGCCAATATTTTTAACCTAATTCACAGCTAATTTTGAATAGCCTAGGGACACAGAATAAATTCCTGAACAGAATAATTCTGTCTTATCTGCCTCTTGACCCTAGTTTAAAAAGTGTATTCTAAATCTTGTGATTGACCAGTAAGGAATAATAGGCTTTTGTATGTTCTCTGGGCAAGTGCACAACTTATGACAAGTACTCTGTGCTTCAGTTTGTCCTTTATTTTTTCACGATGCATTTTAGCACTCTAAATGATCTTCAAATCATTGGTTTCTCTGCCAGCCACTGCAATACAGCCTGTGTTATTGGCAGTCAGAAATACAAATGGGTTTTCAAATATTCATTTTTTGCACATTGTTTTCAACAGGTGTCATCTACTGAAAAGAGGCCTGTGGTGAAAATGCATCAGTGGTATCACAAAGAAAATAATTGCTGAAGAAAAGATTTCACTTTTATAATTTTGCTTACAGCAAACCTATTACCTGGCACCTATGCCTTTGAGCAAAGGTCTGACCAGCCTATTAGTTGGCTGGACAAAGAAACTAGGGCCGGGTGAGAAACCTGAGAAGTAGAGACTGGAACAAGGATGAGGAGTCAGTGGTGAGGAACAAATAAGACTGAGAAGTACCTGTTGGAGGAGTCAAGGCAGAAAACGTCAAACTTGGGGAGGGGGGAAAATGTGCATAACAGTCTGTGGCCACTGGATAACCAGTCCTCACCAGTGCCTGTAATGGAATCCAAGACTCCTGAGTTTCACCATTTTTCTGTTGTCAACAGATATTTATGAAACCCACTTGCATAGTTTCTATTTCATTGCCCCTTGATGCTGGTCCACATGGAGTGTGACAACCTACTACTGCTGTCAGTTACTCCATTAGCTCAAGTGATAGAGGTCTGACAAGACAATGTCAGATGATGAAATTTCTATTTTTTCAGTTTGCTTTTATAAAAACCTAGAGCATGATGCATAAATAAACTATGTTAAAATAATATGATTAAGGTTGGAAATTAAGAAATGCCAGCATTAAGGGTGTCTGTGCACTATCCCCTGAGCAGGTCCATCCTATGCACTAACTGAAGCAAGGGTCCTGCAGGCAAAGTATTATGTGAACATGTACTTAAGGACTGTACAATAATGCATACACGCAGGGACCAAATAACAGTTGCATCTGAAATGGTAATTATCACTCACCAACTTTTTAGTGCTTGACTTTGCAACATTTATAATGTCCTTTTAATTTAGAGTTTTGTGAGTAATCCACATTTCCATAATTGTAATCCATATAATTGTAATGATATAATCCATAATCTTTTTATTTGTTTTTGTAGGAGTAGAGCTGGTAAAAGAATTTTACATTAAAAAAAACTTGCTGAAACTTCAGCTTTAAAAAATACCAGCTTTAGGTGGTATTTGGATCCTTCAGTTTCAGAGATAAACAAATTCAGAATGTCAAAGTGAAACTAATTCAATGTCCCAGTTTCAGCTGGCACCATGTTCAGACAATGTGAAATTATTTTTTGCTTAATTTCAATTTTAGTAGTTTCATTTCAGACATTTTTTTCATAAATCTGCTCTGAGTTTTGAGACTATAACAATACCCCAAACCAAAGAGGCTTCACATAGTCTGAGGTTCCTTTGCAAGTACCCACAGCCTAAAGACAACTCCCCTTAATGCCTCCCAGGAAACTCGTGTAAACTCACATTTTAAAAAATAAATTATTAAATAAACCTTTTTTCAACAATAGAGATTTTTCATTGTGTACTCCGAGCAGAATTAGAACCAATGGATTTTCTATTAACATTGTTCTTCAATCCCTGTTTGCTAGCGACTGCAAGTCATTTCTTTTTCTCTAACAAACAGTGCAGAATGAAATATCCCTTGTTTAACTTCTCTTGAACTCACTGAGGTTACATCTTTAACAAATCCAGCTGCAATTACTATCACTCTGTGAAGTTGCTAAAGAGTATTATAAGCCAATGTTAGTGAAGGAAGTAGAAATCTCTTACACACACCCTCCACATAAAGCTATTTCCAGAGAAACCCATCTACTAACCAAGAGATTGCAGGATCTCCTAAAACACAGTCACAGAAGCTAGAGATGAAGTATTAGGTGATATAGTTCTCCACTGTTCCCCTACAATATTTTTTCTGGTGTTTTGTTCAATAAACTAGGAGTCTCCTAACCCACCCTTCAGTGTTCCCTGTCTTTTCTCCATATTTTCCCCAAGTTATTCCTTCCTTTAAAATAAAAGTATTTATATCTGATATCATTTTACAACTGGTTAGACTTTGTCACTAAAAAATTAATACAGCCTGATGCATACAAAAAAGTATTTGAATAAATGTTGAAGATTTCACAATTATGTCTTTGTAACATACTGACATGATTCAGAGGCAAGACAGTTGAGTGGTTTGCCTGCCCTGAAACAGTATTTCAGTTGCTTGGCTCATCCAAATAGATCTCTCCACTTTGACTGGCAACATTCTCCTATTGCAAACTGTTCACATCCTCCCCACAGCATGCTGTGTAAATAGCCAACACCCACCATTTGTCCCCACATTATTTCTACTAGTGTAGAGCTTTGGGTTCTTTTTAAAGTGAAGACAGACTATGTAATTTATCTGAGCACCGCCCTTCCACTGTGGAGGAGCTGAAGGACAGAGTAAGTGTTGTTAACCTTGCTGAACTATGTATGGGCAGCCTCACTTTTGACAGACTCCAGACTTCTAGGAAAAATGCCAGATGGCATAGTCTGCTGAGGTAGTTTTGCAGTAATCATTTACTAGTATGTAAATCACTATCATCTCTGTCAAATAGCTGTGACTAGTTCCCCAGGTCTGAAATGTTAATCCTGACACATCTATAATCCATAGGATTAAAGGGGGAAAAACGTTGATTTCCTGACAAGTTTACTCACTAGTTTATCCCTAGCAAGTATTTTCTTTTTTCCTACCCACATACAAATCTGGGATTAATTTCTTTCAGTGACACTAAGTCAAACCAATACATTGGTTGCTGTAGTTTTTTCACACCAATTAATGCACAGAATAATGTTTTTATCACCTCTCTCCAAAAAGAAATTGCATCTGCCAAATCCATCTTTGGGATTTGCACTGACTTTACGACAATTCACTGCTGTCAGAACATCCTATCATATAATCATATGCTCTGCTAATGGATTGGTAATTTCTAGAGGAGTACATGGTTTTAGCTGCTTTTCAGTGAGCAGTGGCTATAAAGTTGCTTTTAGTGGAGAAATATTTTGCAATTTAATGGTAAGTTTCTTTTCTTCCCCGCCCCCCACTCCCATTAACACATTACATCAATAGGTCCCAATTACCAACCAGAGACTACTTCTGGAATTTCTGAGTCAGGGAACTAGCAGCAGCACAAGCAGGACAAAGGACCCTTCACAGATTGCCTCACATGTACAATAGATTAGGGATTCACCTTTTTTTAGTACATTAGTGACCCACTCTATGTTACCTGCTATACAGGATTTCAGGGATAAGGGGGGATTTATATACTGGTACTTACAAGACTCCAAAACCAAACAATTTCATGCACAAAGTTGCTAAGCGTACATGTAGCTACCTATCACACACTGTTTACAAAACTCAGGCACTTAAAAACAGAATAATATAATCAGTCTCTTTAAATCAAATTGACTGAGAATGGAACAGGTTGAAAAAAAAGGTATACACTAAGGAATCTCAATTTTCTGAAGTATGGACTATGCATGATACAAGCTGGGTTAAGAGGAGTTTATATATGTTTTTATCCACTTCATTCACATTTTTTTTTGGTAAACGTCACTGCAGTTCCCAGAAGCAATATCAACAGCTATGATCATATAATCTCTGGTGGGAACGCATACAATTTCCTTCAAGATAGCAATGTCATTGCATACCCAGATACCTGGATATGTACCCAATTTGGCACCTGTTACTCCCTCCCCACTCCCCACTCACTTCCACAAACACAATGCATCAGACAGCCTGAACAGCTGAGATCCTGAACCTTTACATTTTTCATTGCAGCTACACTCACACTTTACAGCGCTGCAACTGGGGTGTGAAAAAACATCCCCCTGAGCGCTGCAAGATACAGCGCTGTAAAGCGTCAGTGTAATCAAGGCAGCAGCGCTGGGCGCTACACCTTAAGGGATGTGGTTTACGTGCAGCGCTGGGAGAACTCTCTCCCAGCGCTGCCGCTCTGACTACACTCACACTTCAAAGCACTGCCGCGGCAGCGCTCCCGCAGCGCTGCCGGGGCAGCGCTTTGAAATTCCAAATGTAGCCATACCCGATGAGAAACGATATCTGCTGTTATTTTTCCCTCCTTTTACTAGTTCTATGTTGCTGAGTGATAAGAGAAAAAAAGCTTATCTTTGTCTCCTGAGCATCTTTTCAAGATGCACTTTATTCTACCCTATAATCCTCCCAGATAAATCAAGTGTTAGCAGAGGGGGGTTTCTCTTGTTTTGGCTTTTTTTCTTAATGTTTAGGTAATTTACAGAAAGATTCAGCAAAAAAGAATGAATTAAATTTTAAGTGGTTAACAGATGTGAGCATATGAAACTATCTATACTGTACATAGGTTTCCATGTAACAGAGCACCAAGCACAGCATTATAATTTTAGGAAAACATGTTGTCTCAAAGGAAAAACTCTTCCATTTCCTCAGAGATTCAGTTGCTTCAGCAGCAGCACACTGCCCATTACATTCAATGCACTCACTTAATAATACTTTGCCTTGGTCAATCACACAGTTGTGAGGACTGGTTTTTTTGTTTGTTTGTTTTTGTTTTGTTTTTGTTTGTTTGGTTTTTTGTCTCTACATATTTTGATTTGGATCTTTCTAATCTACAGGATACTGCTGTCTACAATTTAAAAAGTTGTTTCTGCCTCTACCTCCCCCCCCACACACACACCTTCCCCAAAAAGGATTAACTAAGGAAAGGGTATCAGTGTGGAGCAGAGGTCATATTTTAGATTCCATGGAGGTATAATTAGGTCAATCAGAAAAGTACAATTAATTTCTTTCAGTGCACACATTTATTAGTTGTCCAAACTAATCCAAAACTATGCTACTATTTTGCCTATCCCTTCTTATAATCTGTTTGTTGCATTAGGAATTTGGGATCAGGTTCTTCATTCCAAAGATGATGATCTGTAAAAGCAGACAAACAAGCAGGAGGAGTCAACCTAACTGTCCCCACAAAGGAGCACAGCTATATTAGGGGAGGAAAAGGAGAAATCACCCTCAGGAACTGAAGCAGCCAAATGCTGTTGGGAGAGGAATTTCGAAGAGAAAGGAAGAGGATCAGGAGGACATTTGTCTTCGGGGCAACTTGTGATTCAGGAAAAAATGCCTTCGGAAATGGTCAGAGAGATGATTCTGTACCCCAGGCAAGTGGACGGTTATCAGAGTAATGTTCTCCTCACTGCAAAAGTGCCACAGATTGATCTTCTCTAGGTAGAGCACCCTGGAGTGTGCTCCCCTTGTTTGTTCTTGTTCACATAGTACATCATGGTGATATTTCAGTAAGCATGTGAATCATTGAGTATCTAATATTGTCCAAAAAGCACAACATGCATTTTAGATGGCTAAATTAACATGCAGTGAGGCCTTCTGCACTTACCACAGCCCCTGTTCGTTCAGTGACCTCAGGTGCACTCCCCCAATCCAAAAGTGAGGATCAGTAACAACTGACTTAGTTGGTGAGGGCTGGGCAAAGGGAACACATTGGCAAACTTTCTGTGGACATGTCCACCACTGCAAAAAGTCTATGATAATTGGAGGGAGACAAACCAGAGGATTAAGGATAGGATTGTAGACCATTCTGAGCCACATTTGAAGGGGGAAAAGGTGCAACCTTGAAAACTGGGCTACCCATGTAAAAGTTTCAGAATGGTGGCCGTGTTAGTCTGTATTAGCAAAAACAATGAGGAGAACTTGTGGCACCTTAGAGACTAACACATATATATGGGCATAAAAGTGTAAAAGTGGAAATGCAGCCCAAACAGTCTCAAACACATTTGAACTATTGTGAAACACTGAGATTGCAGACTGAGGTAAAATTATCGAATTGTCTGAAAATGGTCAGACAGCAGGAATGCTCTGCATCTTGTGGACTCTAACAGGGCCTCAATAAACTTGATATTTGAGTGGGAGCCAAGATTGTATGAGACTCAGACAGTTGAGCAAGCACAATGTGGTGACATGAGTGAGAATTTACTTCTTCATTCTGCCCCTCAGTAACCAGTGGTCAAAGTATGGAAAGATGTGGAGTCCCTTTTTTCGCTGATATGCTGTAATCACGACCATGCATTTGGTGCAAATTGGGGGCATGGTGGAAGATCAGAAGCTGAATGGGAGAATTGTGTATAGAAAGTGGCATTCTTCCATGATGAAGTGAAGGAACTTTCTGTGGCTCAGTACAATCATCACATGAACATAGGTGTCCTGAAGGTCCAAAACAGCAAACCACTCATTCCGAGACAATGTGGGAAGTATAGTCAATGGAGTGACCATTTGGAACTCTTATACTTCATATATTTGTTGAGGACAATGAGGTTGAGGATTGGTCTCATCCCTCCCTTGGTTTTGGGTATCAGGAAGTACCAGGAGTAAAAACTATGCCCCTGGTGTCCTGGTGGAACCTCTTCCACCACTCCCAAAGCCAACAGAGAGCTGACCTGCTCAAGCAGCAGTATCTCCTGAGAGGGGTACCTGAAGAGAGACAGGGAGGGAAAGAAGTGTGGAGAAGAACTAGATGCATAACCCCATATGACAGTGTCTAGGACCTAGCTGTCAGAAGTGATCGAGTCCCAAGCATTGTGAAACTGGGCCAGTCTGTCCTCAAAAGGACGGGGGGATGAGGAGGGAGGAGCAACAACTGGAACAGTGCTCTGGTCCACAGAGTCAAAATGGGAACTTAGACAGCACTGGGAGAGGGTGCGTGAACTGGCCAATTCGTAAGCCCCACTGCTTTCTCCTGCAGGATCTCTCTCTCTTTCTGGGGTAGTCCCATTGCTTCAGTGGAGGGAAGGCTGACAAAACATGTGCTGGAGCTGATATTGCTGCTAATGTTGGATGGCGGTGCATCTGCGGCACCAGTTTGTACATCCCCCAACCCCCAAGGGTATTCTGGAGTCCTTGAAAGAGGGCAGGTGTCATCGGTTTTATACAAAGTTACTGCCAATCTGACCTGGGAAAAAATTCCATCCCATCCCCTCATGTGGTGATCAGTTAGACCCTGGACATGTGAGCAAGATCCAACTAGTTAACAATCTGACAGCAAGAGAATGCTTCATGCCACCTCAGAGTCCTGGCCCTCCCCAACCTGTGTACCTTCCCTGACACTTCAGAAGAAGGAGATTTAAAAAAAAATGAATATATTGGGGTGGAGGAATCCCTTTCTGACTCCTGCAGGTGATTGGATGAAACCTGAAGTGTGAGCTTTTAGGAATATATAACAAACTGCAAGTGAGCCCTAGGGTTATTGGACTCTGCCCTCCCCCATCAGAAGTAACCCCATCATACAATCCCACTCATAAATTTGTCCAGTTCACTCTTAAAATTATTTGTTTGGCTCCAAAAACCCTCACCTTTATGATGGTTAGAAACCTTGTAATTTTCAGCCTGAATTTGTTCATGGCCAGTTGATATCCATTTGTTCTTGTGCTAAGATTGTTCTTTAGCTTAAATAGCTCTTCATTCTCCCTGATATTTACTCCCCCATACACACCACGGTATTTATAGAGAGAATAATCACATTCCCCCTCAGCCCTTTTTTGATACACTAAACAAGCCAGACTCTTCCAGACTGCTATCATAAAATAGGCCCTTTGCTCCCTGATCATCCCAGTAGCTCTTCTCTGCAGCTATTCTAGTTTAAATTCATCTTTCTTGAATAGGGGTGACGAGAATTCTACATGGTATTCCAAATGAGGTCTTACTGATGCCTTGTACAATGGCATTTATACTTCCTTGTCTCTATTGAAAATGCCTTGCCTGATACACCCGGGATCACATTTGCCATTTTCACAGCCACATCACAATGGTGGCTTATCATCATCCTGCAATTAACCAACATACTGAGTCTCTCTCTTCCTCTGTTACTTCTAATTGATGCACCCCCAGTTTGTAGCAGATATTTATATTAGGACTTAGGTGCATGGCCTTGCACTTTATACTACTGAATTTCACTCCATTTCTGTCACCCCAGTCTTTAAGGTCATCCAGATCTTCCTATATAAAATATTCTGATCCTCCTCTGTATTGATGATGTCTCCCAACTTTGCATCATCAGCAAATTTCATTAGCACATTCCTACTTTTTGTATAAAGGTCATAAATAAAAATATTGCTAAGATTGGCTCCAAGACCAATCCATGAGGAACTCCAATAGTAGCCTTCATCCAGTCTGATAATTCACTTTTCAGCATAACCCCATTAACGTCTGCCCTTTAACCAGTTCCTTATCCACCTGAACAGATCTTGTTCTGATCCCCATCTTCCCTAATTTAACTAATAATTTCTCATGTGGTACTATGTCAAAAGCTTTACTGAAGTCCAAGTGTATTAGGTATTCTGCATTTCCCTTATAAAAAAACCCCCAAAACCAAAACAAAAAACAGTTATTTTCTCAAAAGAAATCAGGTTAGTCTGTCACAATCTGTCTTTGGAAAACCCATGTTGCATTACATCCCATTTTCCCTTTAACTCCATGAATTTTATTATTTTTTCCTTTTCAATTTGTTCTAAAGCCTTGCATACTATTCAGGTCAGACTAACAGATCTGTGATTGCATGAATTGCTTCATCCCCCTTTCTTAAATATTGGTAAAACATCAACTATTCTCTAATCACATGTACTATGCCTGAATATATAGATTAAAAAAAAATCCTTGCTACTAGTCTAGCAATCTCATGTGCCAGTTCTTACAACATTCTGGAATTGAAATTAGCCAGTTACTCCCCACCATTTGAGCTCATTAAGCACTGAGTTGTTCTTTCACATCTAATTTCCATTTCTATACACTCATTTTCAACCGGCATCTGCCTTTATACCCACCCTCCATATTGCCATCTTTAGTAAAAACTGAAACAAACTATTCATCTACTTTTTAATCTCCTCCTCATGCATGCTGTATTGAGGCCCAACCTCATCCTTCATTATTCTCTTTATATTTATATAACTAAAACTCTTATTATTTATTTTAATTTCCTTGGCAAGAACTAATTAAGCTTGCCTTTTAGCCATTCCCACTTTGTTCCTACATTTTCTAACCTCCACGATGTAGCTTTCTTTGCTGATCAACCCCTTTTTCCAGGCTCTCTACTTACTTCTTATAATCTTCTACAGTGGTTATTCATCGAGTTTGGTCTGGAGCTTTTCCCTATATGTTTTTCCCCTTGCTTGGGATGCAAATTTCTGAGAGTTCTGTATCATTGAGTTGAAGACATTTCAAGCATTTAAGTGTTTGAACTCTTCAGTTCAGGTGACTTTTTGAATTAATTCCTTTAATTTCACAAAAAGTCTGCCTTATTGAAATAAAAAATCATAGTTGATAACTTGATTTTGAATATTCTTCCATTTAATTTAAACTGAATCAGCTCACAATCATTTGATCCAAAGTTATTTGTTATGAGCAATTCTTCTATAATGTCCTTTCTACTTACCAAAAACAAGTCTAAAACTGCATAACCCTTGTGATTCAATGACAATTTGATGAAGAAAACTATCTTCTATCACATCCAGGAATAACTGGGTTACCACCAGTATTAGTAGCAAATTATTCTCCAATCTATATCTAGAAAGTTTGAATCTCCCATTATGAGACAATTCCCAAGAGTATGCATCTGTCCAATCATATTGAAGAGAACACTGTCCATATCTGAATCTGATCCTTGGGGGGTCTATAGCAGACCCCAACAGAACCTCTTTTACAATCCTTCCCCAAAGTGATTTTGACTCAAAACACATTCTGTTTTGTGCAGACTGCCATTTCTCATTTAATTTACAGGTAACCACTTCATTAATATACAATGCCACCGCACCACCTTTACTTTTATTTCTTGCTTCCCTAAAGAGCACATACCTTTCAATACCTGTATTCCAGCCAGGAGTGCTATTCAACCATGTTTCTGTAATATCTTATTTTACTTCCTGCACCAGCAGTTCCAGTTCCTCCATCTTATTGCCCAAACTCCTTGCACTTGTGTACAAACATGTCAGTTGCTGCCCTCAGACCTCACTCAGTTTTCTAGCTTCTTGTGTTCTATTAATTCTTACTGTATCTTCATTTAGTAGATTTTCCTCCTGTGAAATCTCCATGCCTGGCTTCAATACACAAGTCTCTCCCAACTTTCCACCCTTATTTCCTAGTTTAATACCCTTCTTATGAATCATGCCAGGCTTGATCCCAAACTATTAATACCCCAGGTACTCAAGTAGAGTCTATCAGTCAAAAGTCTTCTTTCTGTGAATGCATACCACTGGCTGATAGTCCCAAAATTTTTCCTCATAGCACCAATCCTTGAGCCATCTCTTAATCTTGATTATCTTTCCATGCCTTCTCCCTTCTTCTCAAGGGACAGGCAGTATTCTGCTGAAAATCACTTGAGCTTCCATTTCTTTAAGCATCTGAACTCGCTGAATGTAGTCACCTTTGATCCATTCCAGGGGGAATCTAACTGTGTCATTCATCCCAACATGCAGCACAATGAGTGGATTCTTCCCCGATCCCATCAGGATCATTTTCAACTTCACATCCATAACTCATATTCTTACTCCTGGCAGACAACATATTCTTGAGTATGGGGTTCCCGGTCACATAGACCTGTCTCATCTAGATGTTAGTATGAATCAGTTTTGTGCCCTGGTGCTTTGCCCTGTACATCATCCTCATTTTTCCTTAAGCTTCAGTTCCTGGCTATCTATATCATTTTCTCCTCTCTTCTGCAGAGACTGGCTTTCCTTCTTTTCCTCCTCTTCATCCAATTTTCTCCCTCTTTCTCCTCCTCATTCTCCAGTGCAGCTAGCCTGTTACTCAATTTCACCACTGCTAGCTGGTCTCTTACTCTGCCTTGTCTTCATGATCACATATTTTCAAGGATCACACTCCTCTTCTGGCAGTCCACCTTCTAGGTCCTTTAGTTAAGCAGGTGTCCACACATCTTGAGTTGTCTGTACTACCTCCTCTCCTGCATTATACCTTCAAATCCCTGTCTGAATTCAATCGCCGTCTCCAGCTGCGTTGCTAATCCTTGAATCTTCCCTGTGATGAGCTCTATCAGGTGACATTTAATGCATAAGTAACTTCCATCAGATGTCACTCAAAGATGATGTACATCCCACAGCTTCTGCATCCCACCATCTTTTGTCTCCTCTACTCCTCGATCACTTATAATGCTATCTCAGTAGCCATCATCTTCTCTTCCTAGTCTCTATGGAAAAGAAAAGGAAGGGGAGGAGAAAAAATCCCCCAAAAGCTCCCACTTAAAATCTTCTACTGAAGCTCCACTGTTAGCTGTTCACATAACCCAAGACCATTCAGAAGACTATACACCAGCAAAAGAATGCAATGTGGATGTTATGTATTAAGGAAGCCTCACTTCTTTGCTCACTGTGTGCATATACTTCCTTGCTTATCTTTTTGTTCCTACGTTATTATTTTAAATTTAACTGTGTAACTACAATTTAACTCTGTAAAACATTTCCAGACAGAGCTATAAAGGTTTTTTTCTTTACTTTGTCTTTTTTTCAGAAAATTTATTCTTTGAAACATTAACACTTTTCAGACTGTTTAAACCTAGAACATAGAATCCCCAACCCCACCTCAAGCATCAGAAAACAACAAATTATAAATATTTTACTAAAACTATGTTGTGCTAAATTTGAATTAAGTAGAAAATATTTCCACCTGCGCTTAAAGATAACTAAAGAAAGTCTGTGATCATGGTTTTGCTTCAAACTTGAATTGTTTTCCATAATTATATTTTGATTATTTTTCCCAATTTATCTTCATAAGTCTCTTTTCCCTATATAAGTGTGCTAGAGTCATCCATTTGAATGGCATAATATACTATAATTTGAGCTGTGTGAAAGAATTCTTACTGTTGGCAACAAGCATGAAAATCATGTTTGTGTAGCTTTATTTAAAAAAGCACTTACTCATTTATATTGATTTAGGGATTTTTATTATTATTATTATTATTGTTTTTTTGCACCAAATTCTGTGGAAAGAAAAGCCAGAGAGACCTCTTGTGTGTTAAACTGCTTTGCAATTTTCCAAACTAGAGACAGTCCCTCTGCTCTCATTTCCTGTGCCTGGCCTCACAGCGTGGTCTCTGGATGCTGAGAATAACAATTACAGAAAGAGTCCTGCTAAGACTCTGTAGTGCCTAGATGGAGCATGCTCAGTATAGATTGAATACTCAGACAATTTAGTGGCCAAAATTGTACAAATCTCTACTGAGATCATGTGAACTGCAATTTTCAGAGGCTAATAACTTTGCCAGCTTAAAATGTTTTCCCCTACAGGCTCAATAGAAGGCAGCCCGAGTGTTAAGCATTAAGTCCCTGCTCCAAAGCACAGAGGAACTAGGCATTGACAAAATGATTGTAAGTTTGTTGGGTTTGATTTTTTTTTTAATATGAGCAAAAAATATTTTTCCTTAAACTTGTTCTAAGAAATGGCTGGACCATTTTCGCTGGGAGAGAAAATAAAGTACGAAGACTGAGGTAGACACCTACTATGTAAAATCTCAGCCCAAATGGTTAAAGTTCAGCAAAGTTATAAGCAACTAAAAAACAAGGTCTTATAATAGAATGTTTTTGGATACTATAGATGTCGCTCTCTGAGCTGTCAATGAAAAGCTTTCTTTCACAATGCTCCAAAGTCAACACTATTTTAATATTGCCAATGATAATGGTGGAGCCTTTGAATGAAAGTGCCTGAAAAGCAAGTAAAGGTGTTTTGAGATACTGCTACACTCCATGGGCCTGCCTTTTAAAATTAATTTGTCAGGACTTAAGTTATTGCTGGTGAGATGATAGAGAGACAGAATCCACACATTTTTAGTTTGCTTTCCTTTGTGATGCTTTCTAAGTGTAACATTCCATTTATCTTTATGGGTAAAAAGCTGATGTAATAAATAGTAACTGCATGCCTATAATGAGCTCAGGAAAGACTTGAAATGTATTTTCAAGCTATACATCAACTTATTGCTTCAAAAAGGGACTCTTGCTATTGATTTTTCAAGGTAATTTTGTTCAGCTATACATTGAGCTATAGTATCAAGCTATGTAACAGTCCATGCTGCAAAACTACAAAATTAAATCTCTCTAAAACTGAATTTATCACAAACCTTCAATTTTACTTCAAGCAGAACTGTTTGCATGTAAAAATATTAATTTTAAATTTAAATCACATTTGAATTACCAAAATCATACTGTATTTGACTTCTTCAGCACATCGTGCAGACAGCTACATAGCTAGAATCCACCTGGGACTGGAGGATTTAAAAATATAATCTAAACCAGTTACTTGTGGCCCTAAGAGCTATAAAGTAGAAGAAAGTGCCCAAATGACAAGTGTAGGTTTCAACAAAAAACAACTATGGAGAAATCCCAGACACCATTTTTTAATACCTCACCTCCATTTAGCATTCACCCCAAACAGATATTAATGACAATATACTGTGTGAGAAAATACTATGCAATGGGTATGCAGGGCTGCCGAAAGTGGGTTCAGGCTCCAGTGAAAAAAAAATTTCGGGCCCCCCAGCAAGGGCAGACCAGCTAAACAGGGCCGACAAAGCTGAGGAAGCTGGGCCTCCGGCCCCCTTCCAGACCACCGGGCCCTGGTAATTTGTACCAGCTCCCCTCCACTCTTGTCAGCCCTGAGGGTAAGGATGAGTGAGGGGAACAACAGGTCCATCCACCCCTTCTCCCTCACTGAAAAGCCAGACTGAGTTCCCACTCATCTAATTAGTTTGGGGCATGAGAGCTCCACCATGGCTCCCCTTCCTCCTTGGCTGCTGTGGCAAGAGGTCCTGCTCCTGTTCCAACATACTTTAACTACTGACTGTACTAGACACAGAAAATATCCCATACTAGGGCCCATATCCTTGACACTGGCTCAGTTCTGCTTGGTGCAGGACTTGGCATGGTCAGTGGGTACACATTCCTCGCCAGAGAGTTGATCTGAGTTATGAAAGCTCAAAGCCACTGTAACATCAGACAGGATGTACGGTCACCTTCAGTCCATTGACTGTGAGCAGTGCCCAGGTCAGAATCACTATTTCTTATATTAAGAGCTTGATACTACCTGTAGACAAGGATAAGGATTTAATTCTGATATTCACAGAATCATAGAAGTGTGGGTCTGGAAGGAACCTTGAGAGATCTCATAGTCCAGTCCCCTGTATTCAAGGCAGGACGAAGTATTATCTAGATCAGAGGTCGACAACCTTTCAGAAGTGGTGTGTCGAGTCTTCATTTATTCACTCTGATTTAAGGTGTTGTGTGCCAGTAATACATTTTAACATTTTTAAAAGGTCTCTTTCTATAAGTCTATAATATATAACTAAACTATTGTTGTATGTAAAGTAAATAAGGTTTTTAAAATGTTTAAGAAGCTTCATTTAAAATTAAATTAAAATGCAGGGCCCCCCGGACTTGTGGCCAGGACCCAGGCAGTGTGAGCGCCACTGAAAATCAGCTCGCGTACCACCTTCGGCACCCATGCCATAGGTTGCCTACATCTGATCTAGATCTTCCCTGACAGGTGTTTGTCTAACCTCCTCTTAAAAACCTCCACAACCTCTCTAGGCAATTTATTCCAGTGCATAACTACTCTAAAAATTAGAAAGTTTTTCGTAATTTCCAACTAAACCACCTTTGCTGCAGTTTAAGCCTACTGCGTCTTGTCCTATCTTTGGAAGTTAATGAGAACAATTTTTCCTCCCTCCTCCTTGTAACAACTTTTATGTACTTGAAAACTGTTATGTCCCCTCTCAGTCTTCTCCTCTCCAAACTAAACAAACTATATTTTTTCAATCTTCCATCATAGGTCACGTTTTCTAGACATTTAATAATTTTTGTTCCTTTTCTCTGGACTTTCCCCAATTAGTCCACATCTTTCCTGAAATGTTGCATCCAGAACTGGACACAATTCCCTACCTGAGGCCTAATCAGTGGAGAGTAGAGCAGAAGAATTACTTTTCATGTCTTGCTAACACTCCTGCTAATACATCCCAGAATGATGTTTGCTTTTTTTGCAACAGTGTTACACTGCTGACTCTCATATTTAGTTTGTGATCCACTATGACCCCTGGATTTCTTTCTGCAGTACTCCTTCCTAGGCAGTTATTCTCCATTTCATATGTATACAACTGATTGTTCCTTCCTAAGTGGAGTACTTTGAATTTCATCCTCTTTACTTCAGAACACTTATTCAGTTTGTCCAGATCATTTTGAATTTTAATCCTATCCTCCAAAGTACTTGCAGCCCCTCCCAGCTAAGTATCATCCACAACCATTAAAAGTGTATCTCTATGCCATTATCTAAATCATTGATGGAGTTATTGAACAGAACCAGACCCAGGACTGATCCCTGCAGGCCCCACTTGCTATGACCTTCCAGCATGACTGTGAACCACTGATAACTACTCTCTGGAAATGGTTTTCCAACCAGTTATGCACCCACCTTATAGTAGCTCCCTCTAGGTTATATTTCCCTAATTTGTTTATGAGAAGATCATAAGAGATAGTACCAAAAGCCTTACTACAGTCAAGATATAGCACATCTACCACTTCCTCCTTATCCACAAGGCTTATCACCCTGTCAAAGAAAGCTGTCAGGTTGGTTTGACACGATTTGTTCTTGACAAAGCCATGCTGACTGTTACTTATCATCTTATTATCTTCTAGGTGTTTTCAAATTGATTCCTTAATTATTTGCTCCATTATCTTTCCAGGTATTGAAGTTAAGCTGACTGGTCTGTAATCCCCTGGTTTGTCCTTATTCCCCTTTTTATAGATGGGCACTATATTTGCCCTTTTCCAGTCTTCTGGAATCTCTCCCATCTTCCATGACTTTTCAAAGATAATTGCTAATGGATCAGATATCTCCTCTGTCAGCTCCTTGAGCATTTCATCAGGCCCAGGTGACTTGAAGACATCTAACTTGTCAAAGTAATTTGTAACTTGCTCTTTCTCTATTTTAAGCACTGATCCTACCTCACTTTCACTGGCGTTCATTAAGTTAGATGTCCAAACCTTTTGGTGAAAACTGAAACAAAAAGGTTATTTAACACTTCTGCCATTTCCACATTTTCTATTATTGTCTTTTCCCTTTCTCCCTCCCCACATTAAGTAATGAGTCTACCCATCCTTAGACTTCCTCTTGCTTAATATATTTGTAGAATGTTTTCCTGTTACCCTTTATGTCTTTAGCTAGTTTAATCTCATTTTGTGCCATGGCCTTTCTAATTTTGTACCTACAGACTTGTGTTATTTGTTTATATTCATCCTTTGTAATTTGACTTAGTTTCCACTTTTTGTAGGACTCTTTCAGATCATTGAAGATCTCCTGGGTTAAGCCGGAGTGGTCTCTTGCCATACTTCCTATCTTTCCTATGCAGTGGAAATAATGTCCCTTAATAATGTCTCTTTGAAAATCTGCCTGCTCTCCTGGACTGTTTTTCCCTGTAAACTTGCGTCTCGTGAGATCTTACCTACCAGCTTCCTGAGTTTGCTGAAGTCTGCCTTCTTGAAATCCATTATCTTTACTGTGCTGTTTTCCCTCCTACCATTCCTTAGAATCATGAACTCTACCATTTCATGATCACTTTCACCCAAGCTGCCTTCCACTTCCAAATTCTCAACCAGTTCCTCCTTATTTGTCAAAATCAAATCTAGAACAGGCTCTCCCCTAGTAGCTTTCTCACCTTTTGAAATGAAAAATTATTTCCAATATGTTCCAGAACTTTTTGGATTATCTGTGCCCTGCTGTGTTATTTTCCCCAACTGATGTCTTGCTAGTTAAAGTCCTCCTTTACCACGAAGTCCTGTGCTTTGGATGATTTTGTTAGTTGTTTATATAAAGTCTCATCCACTTCTTCTTGGTTAAGTGGTCTGTAGTAGACCCCTACCATGACATCACCCTTGTTTTTCCCCTCTTATCCTTACCCAGAGACTTTCAACAAGTCTGTCTCCTATTTCCATCTCAACTTCAGTCCACGTGTATACATTTTTTGATATATAAGGCAACATCTCTCCCGTTTTTCCCCTGTCTGTCCTTCCTGAGCAAACTGTACCCTTCTAATGCAATACTCCAGTCATGCATATTATCCCACCAAGTCATCTGTGATGCCAACAATGTCATAGTTGTGTATATTTACTAGCATTTCTAGTTCTTCCTGCTCGTTCCCCATACTTCTCATATTAGTATTTGGCATCTAACATACTCTCCCCCATGTTCTCTCGTCTCTCATTTATCCCTGCTATAATGGCCCATGCTCCTCCTAGACTCCTGTCCCTTCTTCCTGGTCTCCATGTTACATGTAGACTTTTGTCTCCTACCCCACTGAAACTAGTTTAAAGCCCTCCTCACTAGGTTAGCCAGTCTGCATCCAAATATCTTCTTCTCATTTCTTGATAGGTGGATCCGATCTCTGCCTAGTGGTACTTCTTCCCAGAACAGCATCCCGTGCTCAAGGAAGCAAATCCCTCCTGGCAACACCACCCCCTGTAGCCAGGCATTCGCCTCCAGGATGCATCTGTCTCTGCCTGGACCCCTACTCTTGATCCAAAGGATCGAAGAGAACACCACCTGCACTCCCAACTCCCTCATTCTTTCTCCCAGAGCCCTGTAGTCACTTCTGATCTGCTGAGGGTCATACCTTGTAGTATCATTAGCACCTACATGGATGAGTAGCATGGGGTAGTCAGAGGGCCAGATGATCCTCAACAATCCCTGCGTAATATCTCAGATACAGGTCCCTGGCAGGCAGCATACCTCCTGGGATGTCATGTCAGGCTGACAGATGGGTGCCTCTGTCCCCCTCAAAAGAGTGTCACCAACCACCAGTGCCCTATGTGTCCTCCTGGGAGTGATGGCTGCAATTCTCCCAACCTTGGGGGTACATGGCTTCTCCTCCTCCTGTTCATCGCTCATTGCCAGGGCAGCATAAGGATTCATCATTATGGTAAGTAGGTTTTGAGTAGGGGTGGAGCACTGCTTGCTTCCAGCAGTAATCAGTAGCCAGTGTCCAAACTGCAACAGAGGCATATCCTCTTCCCCCAGATGTGTCACTTATTCTGTAGGTGTAATTGTGCTTCTACTTTCTCATCTAATTTTAGCCCATTCTTGCTGCTTTTTCTGTCTTCAAAAGAGTTATGCTGGTATAGGGCTGCCCAGAGGGTGGGTCAAGTGGGGCAATTTGCCCCAGGCTCTGGGCCCCGTGAGCCCTGGCCTGGCAGGTGTCCGGGTCTTTGGCAGCGTTTTGGCGGTGGGGGGCCCTTCCATGCTGCCAAAGACTTGGAGTGACTGAAGTGCCCCCTGCCACCAAAATGCTGCCAAAGACCCGAACCGCCACCGGGTGAGTACAAGTGCCACAGCTCCCCCGCTTTGCCCCAGGCCCCTTGAATCCTCTGGGTAGCCCTGTGCTGGTATCTCCATTCTGCCAAAATTCCATTGACAAAAGTGTTGGAACTCATTCCTTTGTTGACTTGGAAAGCCACGTGGGAAAGACCTTTAAATTCATAATCACGACAGACCTGTGAACCAACTACCAGACCACTAATAACTAGAAATAGCCAGGAATTTTGTGGCAAGCCTTTCTTGTCAGACATTAGAAACTGATCAAAACCAGCATTTTGCAGGATCATAGGAGGTTTGACAAACTTTCATCAAAAAAGGCTTCTCAGGTTCACGATAGAATTTCTGGCTAAAACTACGGAAAAAGACTAGAATAGCCTTGCAGTCAGGGCACTCACTTGGACTGTAGGAGACCTGGGTTCAAGGCTCTCATCTGCTCCATTGAGAGCAGGGACCTGAATCCAGGCACTCCCACATCCCAGGTGATTGCTCTGATGATTGAGCTACTCTAGAATGGCTCTCCCTCAGTCCATCCATTGGAGCTGTTCCATTTCATGGTGTCATAGAGAAAGACTGACTATCGCCCAGCAAGTAGGGCACTGGGGAGACTCAGGTTCAAATCCCTGCTCCAATGATATTTCTTCGTAAATAACTCCAACAGGAGAGATTGGGAGGCACCTGCCCCAAAAAAGCCAATAACCAGATTGTCAGGGCACTCAGCTGGACTGTAAGAGGCCCAGGTTCAAGTCTCTGGTCTGAATCTGGCAGAGTGGGGATTTAAACCTGCATCTCCCACAACCCAGGTAGGTGCCCAAAACACCAGACTACCGGATAGCAGGAGCATGCTTACGCACCTGTGCTTTCTTTCTCTCCCTCTTTCCTCCCCCTCTCAGCAAAAAAAATCAAAATGCCTTGATTTCATCCCAGTGCAAAATGAGAACATTTTCAATAATCTCAAAACATTTCACAGAACAGGAAATCATTTCCCTGCTCTGCTCTACTAACAATGTACGCAGGTTTGCCCCTTTTAGTCATCTCTGGAGTATGGAAATTCAGAGAGAAAAAGTTTTTCTAGCAGGAACACCCACCTGAATGGCACAATGTGTATGTACAACTTCCATAAACACATATTACATGGTCTGTTGCAAAATCTAATGGAGATGAAGCAATAAATGAGTGATTGACCAGCTTTGGATCTTCACTTTGGCCAAGAGAGACAATGTAGTGCACACTGGACAGAAGTTTAGGAACATCCTGCTCTGCAGAAGTCCAACTTGATTTTTTGGGGAATTCTATATACTGTATAATGAAAAGAAACATGTTCTTCACATTTTGAGAGCAAAAAAATGGTTCTGCATGTTTCAATATGAGGAACATGCAGCATCCTGGAATTTTAGTGCAAAGTCAAATTTTAAGGATATGAGATCAAGAGATATGTGTCCAAACTTTCTCAGAGCTGAGGCATTTGAATATAGGGTTTTGGCTTGACCCATTAGTGAGATATAGGCCAGCTGTAAAATTTAAACCTTCATTTGAACTGCACTATAGGGTAGAATGTTTGGTTCTGGAGCGTTAGTTCAGGTAATCACTACTAGAAAATTGAACACAATATTGTGTTCTTGAAAAGGCAGAATACTGAACTTCATACTTTCTTCAGCAGACAAGAAATCAGATTCATAAGCTAACTTCGAATACAACATTGTGACTAGAAGGTTTTTTAAATTAGTCTGCATGCTCGTGCCATAAAATGCAACATAGTTTGAGACAGGATTACAGAATGGATTTGATTTATCGGCTGGTTTGACTGCCATCATAACTCTAATCCCATTACTGAGGGGATTTTCAGGGACAGAATAATGAGCCTTTGCTTGCCGTGCTGCTAGTTAATGAAATGTGTTATGTCACCAGAGTCAGTTACTGCCTATTATAATCTCAGAGATGGCTGATCATTTTGACTGTCTTTAATTTAATAACATGCTGTTTGTCAGTTTGATGGGACCCTCAATTAGCATCTAACAGGTCCACTCAATTCCACTCTTCCTGAACAAAATAATGGTATCTTAATTTAAAAAAGAACGTAATCATTTATTAGCGTCAAAGCACAGGGCTGCCTGGGGCAAGTGGGGCAATTTGCCCCAGGCTCCACAGGGGCCTCCACGAGAACGGCTGAGGCTCTGACCTCACCTCTGCCCCTCTCCCGGAGCCTCGGTGCATCCAGGAGCATCCCTGGACAGTGCTGCAGCATGGCTCTGGTGGGGCCTGAGCTCCTCCCCACTCAGAGCTGCATGGCAAGGGTGCGGGGCTGTGAGCTCCAGCAGGGCCTGAGCTCCCTCCGCTCGGCCTGGAGCTTACCACACAACTCTGAGCGGGGAGGAGCTCAGGCCCCGCAAGAGCCACACTGCAGCGCTGTTCAGGGATGCTCCTGGATGTGGCACACTGAGCTCCAGGTGAGGGGGGGAGCCAGGGGTAAGAGGCCTGGGCTGGGGGGGGTTGGATAAGGGGCAGAGAGGGGGCAGAGGTTGGGGGGCGGTCAGGGGACAGGGACTGGGGGGGCTGAATCGTGGGTATTCCAGGGGTCTGTCAGGACTCAGCGGGAGGGTGGGTAGGGGTTGGGGCAGTCAGGGGACAGGGAGCAGGGGTGGGGTCCCAAGGTGGTGGTTGAGGGGGGGTCTCTGGGGGATGGTGAGGGGACAAGGGTTGGGAATTCTGAGGGGGGCAGACAGTGGGTGGGGGTCAGATGGGGGCAGGGCCATGCTGTTTGGAAGGCACAGCCTTCCCTATCCTAAAGCTCATTCAGCAGTTTGAGGCTTGCAGAAGAGCCAAGCTGTTAGCTTTTCCATTAGGGCTACCATCCCTTTCACTTCTCAAATCCCAAATTATAGTCTATATTTAATTTCAGTGCCACAGGGAGATTCATGTCATGGAAGGGTAGCTTCATTTAAAATTAGCCACTGGGGGAGGGATCACATGAGAAGAGCAATATCCTACACCACCTACCTCCTTCCCAACCCTACCAAGGGAGATCCCTCTCCCCTGCATTTCCTGAGGCTTCAGAGGAATTAATTCAGTGGTTCTCAAAGTTTTGTACTAGTGACCCCTTTTACATAGCAAACCTCTGACTGCGACCACCCCTCTTATAAATTAAAAGCACTTTTTAATATATTTAATACTATTATAAATGCTGGAGGCAAAGCGGGGTTTGAGGTGGAGGCGGACAGCTTGAGACTCCCAGTAATAACCTCATGACTCTCTGAGAGGTCTCGACCCTCAGTTTGAGAACCCCTGGGTTAATTTAATTTTAGCACCCTGTGTCCACTCACATGCTTGTGCTATTTTGAGCATTTCAGTTTTCACAACAGATTCTGGAACAACCTCAAATGCTCAGTTCATGGAATATATACATAAGTTACCTAAAGATAAACCCACAGTAACCATCTCCAGTTTGTGAGGGACCCCATGGAGCCAGTCTCTAGGAAACAGATACATTCATGGAGGTTAAGTCCATTAATGGCTATTAGCTAGGATGAGTAAGAAAAGGTGTCCCTAGCCTCTGTTTGTCAGAGGGTGGAGATGAATGGCAGGAGAGAGATCATTTGATCATTATCTGTTAGGGTCACACCCTCTGGGGCACTTGGCATTCGCCATTGTCAGCTGACAGGATACTGGGCTGGATGGACCATTCGTCTGACCCAGTACGGCCAGTCTTATGTTCTTATTTTCTAAGCTAAATGAACCCAAAGTTATGAAGACAGATATGAGCTGAGGAAGCCAGCAGAGTATCAGAAACCTGAAAAAATCTCTTGACTGGATGGGCTCAAGCGTTTGGTCACAAGCTGAGTTGGTTCAAAAGTTTTGGATTTTTTTTAAGCAGAATTTTGTTTATTGTTTCTTTAAACAATCAAACACAGCAAGCAGCAAATATTTGGCCACACACTTCTGAAACCCCAAACTATATTCAGGTTTTGGCAGACTAATTTCAGCTTTTCAATTAAAAAAAAAACAACAACAAATTTTGAAGGAAAGCAGACATTGTCTGTGATTTTTTTCTGCTTTTTAAAAACCCCTAGCTTTCGATCCAAAAAAAGTTTTGACAGAAAATATTTGTTCAACCCTTTTAATGAGCTTTAGCACTAGCTGATGCTGAGAACCAGTTATACCTTTATTTTTCGCAGGGCCGCCAGTGGGGGGGGGGGTTGGCGCAATTTGCCCCAGGCCCCACAGGGGCCCCCACAAGAATATAGTATTGTATAGTATTGCATTTTTTTTATGGAAGGGGCCCCCAAAATTGCTTTGCCCCAGGCCCCTGAATCCTCTGGGCGGCCCTGTCAAAGCAATGTAAAAGCCTGGCACATTTTGGTTCTCAGGATGTAAAGAAAACACCAAATCAATTTATCTTCAGGGACATGTAAAGCCATTTTTTCCCCCAGAAGTGCCTTCAGTGGCTTCTAGATTGGTTTCCTTTTTCTAATTTGTCTAGCTTCGAGGAGATGAAACCCATGGTACAGATCTCAAACTTAAATTCAGTTATATGCAATGTTTTATTGGACTCAGTGGCTTGAGCCTCTTTTATTGTGGAGGAGGAAACAACACAATGTGCTAGAAGGGGAGGACTCAAAATTCGATTGAAAACAGTGATGTTCACCACCAGTCCTGCTTTGCAAATCTTGTCCATCATATAACAAAGCAGCTCCAGTGCTGCTCTAAATTACACCAGCTGTAAATAGCCCCAAGGAATTTCTATGGCAGTCAGGGACCACTAGCATACAGGGAAGCACCTGCAGTGCCTCATTTTCCCCAACCACATCCTATACTGAGTGTTTTAGGCCACTGCAGAATTGCTTTACGGTCATTTTGCATTAGTTGAGTGGTGCAAAGCAACCTTAATGCAGCTAAGAATTGGGACCAAAATCTATTTCATCACATTCTTATCTAGATGGTTAACTTTCATAATATCATCTCGAGACACATCTGCTATCTCCCAATGCACACCTACAGTATATAGTGTGAAAATGAAATTACCTTTGTTGCAACGTTAAGTATTTAGCACACAGTTGGTACTATACAAGTATTAATGAAGTTGAAATGATAAACATATAAAAGTCGTTTATATGTCTTTAGATTGAGAGGCTATAGCATTTGATAGTAATTGTATGTTATGTGAGAATTAATAAGACCATGCAGTAATGTAACTTGTATGTTTATGGCAAGAGGGCAGAGCTACATTTCTTTTAGAGACCTTATCTCCCCATTTCCTGACATCAAGTAAAGGACAATTTTGGGGCTCAATATTGATTTATAGCCCAGCCCTGCACTGTGCTATGCAACCCTAAGAAAAAGATTAGAGGAATTCTGACCCTGAGTTCCTTAGCATGCATACATCTCCTTCTGCATATTCTGTAGAAATAATGGGGATAGGACTATAGTCCCCCATCTTCTTGGCTCTCCTCCTCCACTTGGGTATCTTGTGCCCCTGGTTGCACATGGAAAGAGTAGGGTATATGTTCCATGGAATACAGGGACTTCAATTAAGTCCAACTGTTGCACAAGGCTGGTATGAAGAATGAGATTTTGGAATCCTCTAGCTGCCCCATTCTTACCTCTCCCTACTCTGTGCACCTGCAGAGGAACAAGACACAATCTAGCCCATTGTGTGAAATGTATTCCAGCAAGCATTTGAATTTGGGACCTGTGTATCTTATAGAATAACAAGTTGTGCACAGGGGGAGTTTTTGCTTGTAAATTTATTTGTTTATATGTACAAGTGAGCATGTGCAAAAACTACACATGCATAGGGGTTTGCATACCAAAATCTCTATTGACCTAAAGTAGTATTTGGCTTAAATTTACATAGGACAGACATACGCACAGTAGCAGAGATGTGTGTGTGGACTGATCACTTATTCATTTTCAAGAACAAACTGGAAGGGTTCAAAATGTTCCTTAATCAAGTATGGTGCCTTCCAGAAAACGCTGGCACAGATATTATAACGGGGCACAAAAGCAAGTGCATTAAACTTGGGCAACTGTGGTTTACATGCACAAGATCTTAACTTCTGGTTTTCATCTGCTAGTGGCACTATTTTTTACTGGCAAACATGTAAGAAAACATGTAACTTGATTGTAAGTATTGAATCATAGAAATGTACAGCTGGAAGGGACCTCAAGAGGTCATCTAGTTCATTTCCTCATGCTAGGCAGGACCAAATATACCTAGACCATCCCTGACAGATGTTTGTCCAACCTGTTCTTAAAAACCTCCAGTGACAGGGATTCCACAACCTCCCTTGGAAGTTTATTCCAGAGCTTAACTACCCTTATAGTTAGAAAGTTTTTCCTAATATTTAACCTAAATCTCCCTTGCTGCAGATTGAGCCCCTTACTTCTTGCCCTACCGTCAGTGGACATGGGGAACAATTGATCACCATCCTCTTTATAACAGCCCTTAACATATTTGAAGACTGTTCTCAGATCCGCCTTTGAACTTGTTTTTTCAAGACTAAACATGCCCATTTTTTAACCTTTCCTCATAGGTCAGCTTCACTAAACCTTTCACCATTTTTGTTACTCTCCTCTGGACTCTCTCCAATTTGTTCACATCTTTCCTAACGTGTAGAACAAATTGGACATAGTACTCCAGTTGAAGCCTCACCAATGTTGAGTAGAGTGGCACAATGACCTCCCGTGTCGTACATATGACATTCCTGTTAATACATCCCAGAATTATATTAGCCTTTTTCACAACTGCACCACATTGTTGGCTTAGATTCAATTTGTGATCCACTATAACCCTAGACCATTTTCAGCAGTACTACTGTTTACCTGATTATTCCCCATTTTGTACTTGTGCAATTTATTTCCCTTCTTCAGTATAATATTAATTTGTTCTGACCTGCACCTGAGTTGTGCCCACAAGCTCACTAGAAATATTGTGTAGGAGGTATTTGCAAAGCTAAAAAAAAAAAAAAACTTACTGTACTATTGTAAGAAACAGTTCTGTCTTCATTTGCAGCAATATAACTACCCTCACTTGCACCCTGGTTTCCCACTCCTTTGAAAATGCCCAGCGGGCATAGACTTTGTTATACTTTTGTATGTATGCATAAAATCCCAATTGTGCTTCAACTCTTTGACAATGTATTCCTTTGTCTGAACATTACAAGATGTAGTCGAGTACACAATACAGACACATGTTTTACAGATCCCTTTTTCCCTTGGAAGTTCTCTCCCATCCAAATACTGACCAAGTCATGCCTAGTTTTTCTTTTATAATCAAGAAGGATCAGACATATCAGGGCCAGTACACCTTCACTTTTTCATACATGCAACTGCTGCCTCTTCAAATGCAAGATGTGTGGCTCCAGTAGACTCCAGGTACCTTTGTGTATTTCCTATATCATTATTTGAGTTTGATATCGCATTAACTGTAACATTTTATAAGCCACTTCACAGGTGACAATTTAAATGAAGATTATTGTTGCATGTACTCATCGTTTAAAAGAGGTACATATATTTGCTTAGTGATACAGAGAAGGAATGGCAGTTCTAAAGTACCTTTAGCTGCTCTGCCAATAGCATCTGATGCGTCAGTTAGGATCATTGTCATCCACTATTAGAAGACCACCAAAAAAAACAAAAACCCAGCACAGACACCATAAGATTGTGTTGAAATTTTTTTTTGAAAGGCTAATTTTTCAAAACATGCTTCTCTGTACACATGCAATCCTTTGTGTTTATATATACAAAGAGGTAGAATTCAGAGATACATGAACAGAGTATATATTTTTATGCATATAAATATCATTTCTGCACACAAATAATAACATGCTCCATGTTGTGTATATAAATAGAGCCCAAGCTGAGGCCATATTATCTATGAACATCTATATCACGGTTTTCTAGTCCTGATATGATAATGATAATGCCATTGCAGTAGTATGCAAAGCAAGGTGAGTATATAAGGTCCTTTCTCTTTTGTGTGCACTGTGGTAGGGCTTCTCTCAGTTGCAGTCCTGGTGCTTCATAAGTGCAGGGACTGCTTGCTCAGTGGACCACAATACACAAAGAGGGCTTGTAAAGAAAGAACATAGGCTGCATCATTATAAAGAAAGATGCAACTTGCTCAGCTCCTACTGAACTCCAGGACAGATTGTACCTCTACTATGCACAATCTTGCTTTAAATTCCCCATGAGGTGATGCAACTTTGCTTTGCACTTTGCACAGGCAAGTGGCAAACTGGCACAGTCTAGCCCCAGAATTGGTAAGGCCCCTGAAGATGATACAAGTATATTGCAAGCAATTATATGGCTCTAAAACCAGGGAAGCATATTTCATATGGCTTTACACAAAATCCTCCTCTTTTCTTCTTGTCTTTTCTCTTTAGTCCTTGGTGATATACTGCACACACCAGAATCAAAACAAAACCCCATAATGTATTCTCGGCTTGTTGGTGATATACTGCACACACCAGAATCAAAACAAAACCCCATAATGTATTCTCGGCTTGTTTCAAAGTGTTCAAAATCTTCATCAGCCAGCAGTGAAGTCAAAACATTAGGTATATTCATTTACTTCTCTAATGCTCTTCAGCACAGTACAGAGACCATTCTACTCTGCAGGGGAATACAACTAACTAATGTAAGTCCCTTCTGCAGGGTTACCATGAAACCAAACTATTCCTTCAAAAAATAAAAAAATAAAAACCCTAACAGATACTCAGATCCCCTTGATCTCACCCATAAATTTGCCACCGCTACTGTGCTGCAATTTCCCATACATCTGTCAAAATACTAGCAATATACATGCAGCAGGGCAATACGCTTTGAAAAGATTCTCAGTGGAGCCATCAGTCTAGCTCAGTGGCACTCCAGCCTCACAAAGAACAAAACAAAGTAATGCAGAATGGCTGTACCTTCATTTTATAACCTGTGGGTTTGTGTAATAATTCTAACAGCAGGTTCTGGAAGCTGTTTGCTTACTTGCAGAGGGACAGACAGTTAATTGTCACTTGTTCTTCCCCAATTCTCTTCAGTTATCTCAGTTGCTTTCCCATAGATAGCCACTGAAAATCTACAATATCTGGCCAGAAACCTCTACTCCTTACTCAGAAAGAACTTCTATTAACTTCAAAAGCATGAATTTGCTCTCCATTATACAATAAAATTCTCCTCATAATTGGTTTCAATGGGATTACCTATGGAGCAAGGTATTGCTCTTCCAGCTGGTTGGTGGCAGGATCAGATGATGTACTTAAGACTTCATATACCATTCTTAGCTTGATTATCAGTATGCAGTATCTTACCTTTGCTAAACTGACAATGGGACTACCAGCAGATGCTCTGTACAATGTCATTAGTTGTCTTAAGGATAAAACTGGTGATGTGTACTTCCCACTAATTTGGGACCCTTCTTAGTTCTCCTCTGTATTTAAAATAAAACAACAACAAAACCTTTGCTCATTGTTAAGTTTGGTATTAAAAAAAGTATCCATATAAGGCTTATGCCAGTTAATTTTATGAATTCTAAAGCAAAGGACTTCTCCAGTTTTTTTGAAAAATCCATGCATGAAAAATCTCAGTATTTGGTGGCTCCCTAGAAAGTTTTCACCAACCACTTGAGGACTACAGTTTCCTATCTAAGAACCTCTGCTCTATGTCATCACATCCGGTTGTTCCTCAATGCTTCTACTGTTAATTCCCACAACTGGAATTTGATTTAATATTTCTCCTGCTTCCTATTGCAACTCCAGACCCTGCATCCTCTGCTCTCACTCTCCAGGGTAAATTCCTTGAACCCACTTCAAGACAGGCTCTCTAAACCTCTATTATTACACTGAAAATTCCTTCAACTATCTGAAACTTTGGCTATCCCTATGTCTGGGAAATGCAATATATTAAGGTCATTTTCTAGCTATGGAAACAGTTCTTTCGTGATTTTATCTAATTTCAGATTATTAAATTAGGAAGTGTCGCAAGTTTTCTTCTTATCCTCCGTTAGTTGCTGGCAATTTCAAGGAACTGGAGAATAAAATTGAGAAAAAAATATTTTCTCTCTCTCAAATATAATGAACGCTGTGTATGAATAAGGATTCAGAAGCATGGGAATTTTTTTTTAAATAAGTTTACTTTTTAAGGGGTCTCTTAAACAAGTGACACTGGGAGTAGAGGAGATGGAACCAAAATGGGCAGATCGCTGGCACTTAAAGTTAAAAAGTTCATAGCGAGGTTTTTAAACTAAGGACTGAGGGGAAGCCGACAGGTACTGAGGAACACATAGTTTGGGCAGAGACATTCCTTAGGGGAGCATCTGTTAGTAGAAATTTTCTATGTTCTAGTAAGGAGGAGAGGATGGAAGATGATAAAATACAGGTAGGATCTGATGAGAAACTGTCAAATGAAAAAAAAGACTCCCATTCATAGACTCATCGACTTTAAGGTCAGAAGGGACCATTATGATCATCTAGTCTGACCTCCTGCATGATGCACGCCACAGAATCTCACCGACCCACTCCTGTAACAAACCCCTAACCTATGTCTGAGTTATTGAAGTCCTCAAATTGTGGTCTGAAGACCACAAGCTGCAGAGAATCCTCCAGCAAGTGACCCATGCCCGACGCTGCAGAGGAAGGCGAAAAACCTCCAGGGCCTCTGCCAATCTGCCCTGGACGAAAATTCCTTCCCGACCCCAAATATGATGATCAGTTAAACCCTGAGCATGTGGGCAAGACTCACCAGCCAGCACCCAGGAAAGAATTCTCTATAGTAACTCAGATCCCAACCTATTTAACATCCCATCACAGACCACTGGGCATACTTATCTGCTGATAATCATAGATCAATTGCTAAATTAATTGCCAAAATTAGGCTACCCCATCATACCATCCCCTCCATAAACTTATCCAGCTTAGTCTTAAAGCCAGATATGTCTTTTGCCCCCACTACTCCCATTGGAAGGCTGTTCCAGAACTTCACTCCTATAATGGTTAGAAACCTTCGTCTAATTTCAAGTCTAAACTTCCTAGGGTCCAGTTTATATCCATTTGTTCTTGTGTCCGCATTAGTACTAAGCTTAAATAATTCCTCTCCTTCCCTGATATTAATCCCTCCGATAGATTTATAAAGAACAAACATATCCCCCCTCAACCTTCTTTTGGTTAGGCTAAACAAGCCAAGCTCTTTGAGTCTCCTTTCATAAGACAGATTTTCCATTCCTTGGATCATCCTAGTAGCCCGTCTCTGAACCTGTTCCAATTTGAATTCATCCTTCTTAAACATGGGAGACCAGAACTGCACACAGTATTCCAGATGAGGTCTCACCAGTGCCTTATATAACAGTACTAACACCTCCTTATCTTCGCTGGAAATACCTCGCCTGATACATCCTAAAACTGCATTAGCTTTTTTAACAGCCATATCACATTGGCGGGTCATCGTCATCCTGTGATCAACCAACACTCCGAGGTCCTTCTTCGCCTCTGTTACTTCCAACTGATGTGTCCCCAATTTATAACTAATAACAAGAATTTTAATTTCTAAATGCATGACTTTTCACTTTTCACTATTAAATTTCATCCTATTACTATTACTCCAGTTTACAAGGTCATCCAGATCTTCCTGTATGATATCCCAGTCCTTCTCTGTGTTAGCAATACCTCCCAGCCTTGTGTCATCCTCAAACTTTATTAGCACATTCCCGCTTTTTGTGCCAAGGTCAATAGTAAAAAGATTAAATAAGACTGGTCCCAAAACTGATCCCTGAGGAACTCCACTAGTAACCTCCTTCCAGCCTGACAGTTCACCTTTCAGAATGACCCGTTGTAGTCTCCCCTTTAACCGGTTCCTTATCCATCTTTCAATTTTCATATTCATCCCCATCTTTTCCAATTTAACTAATAATTCCCCATGTGGAACCGTGTCAAATGCCTTACTGAAATCGAAGTAAATTAGATCCACTGCATTTCCTTTGTCTAAAAAATCTGTTACCTTCTCAAAAGAAGGAAATCAGGTTGGTTTGGCACGATCTACCTTTTGTAAAACCATGTTGTATTTTGTCCCAATTACCATTGACCTCAGTGTCCTTAACTACTTTCTCCTTCAAAAAAATTTCCAAGGCCTTGCATACTACAGATGTCAAACTAACAGGCCTATAGTTACTCGGATCACCTTTTTTTCCCTTTCTTAAAAATAGGAACTATGTTAGCCATTCTCTAGTCATACGGTACAACCCCTGAGTTTACTGATTCATTAAAAATTCTTGCTAATGGGCTTGCAATTTCATGTATCAGTTCCTTTAATATTCTTGGATGAAGATTATCTGGGCCCACCAATTTTGTCCCATTAAGCTGTTCAAGTTTGGCTTCTACCTTGGATGTGGTAATATCTACCTCCATATCCTCATTCCCATTTGTCATCCTTCCATTATCCCTAAGCTCCTCATTAGCCTTATTAAAGACTGAGGCAGAGTATTTATTTAGATATTGGGCCACGCCTAAATTATCCTTAACCTCCACTTCATCCTCAGTGTTAGCTGTCCCACTTCTTCTTTCTTTGTTTTCTTCTTATTTATATGGCTATAGAACCTTTTACTATTGGTTTTAATTCCCTTTGCAAGGTCCAACCCTACATGGCTTTTAGTCTTTCTCACTTCATCCCTACATGTTCTGACTTCATAAGGTAGGATCTGATCTGATAAGAAACAGTCAAATGAAAAAAGAGTCTCATTCAATTACATCATGTAATGGTAGACAGCTAACAAGTGACAAGTTCTTAAAGTGCTTATATGCAAATGATAAGATGGGTGAACTAGAGTGCCTCATATTAAATTAGGATATTGATATAGTAGGCATCACAGAAACTTGGTGAAATGAGGATAATCAAGGGAACACAGTAATATCAGGATACAAAATATATTGGAAGGACAGAAAAGATCATGTTGGTGGGGGAGTGGCACTATATGTGAAAGGAAGCATAGAATCAAATGAAGTAAAAATCTTAAATAAATCAAACTGTACCACAGAATCTCCATGGATAGTAATTCTATGCTCATATAATAAGAATATAGGAGTAAGGATATACTACTGACCACCTGACCAGGATGGTGATAGTGACTGCAAAATGCTCAGGGAGATTAGAGAGGCTATAAAATAAAAAAACTCAATAATAATGGGGGATTTCAACTATCCTTATATTGACTGGGTACATATCACCTCAGGACGGGATGCAGAGATAAAGTTCCTTGACACCTTAGATTACTGCTTCTTGGAATAGCGAGTCCTGGAACCCACAAGAGAAGAGGCAATTCTTGATTTAGTCCTAAGTGGATCACAGGATCTGGTCCAAGAGGTGAATATGGCTGGACCACTTGGTAATAGTGACCATAATATAATTAAATTTAACATCCCTGTGGCGGGGTAAACACCACAGCAGCCCAACATGATAGCATTTAATTTCAGAGAGGGGAACTACACAAAAATGAGGAAGTTAAACAGAAATTAAAAGGTACAGTGCAAAAAGTGAAATCCTGCAAGCTCCATGGAAGAGTCAGCATAGTTTTTGTAAAGGAAAATCATGCCTCACCAATCTATTAGAATTCTTTGAGGGGGTCAACAAACATGTGGACAAGGGGGATCCAGTGGATATCGTGTACTTAGATTTTCAGAAAGCCATTGACAAGGTCCCTCACCAAAGGCTCTTAAGCTCACTTTTCAGAATGGAGAGACGTAAATAGTGGTGTCCCACAGGGGTCTGTACTGGGACCAGTACTGTTCAATATATTCGTAAATGATTTGGGAAAAGGGACAAACAGTGAGGTGGCAAAATTTGTAGGTAATATAAAACTATTCAAGATAGTTAAGTTCAAAGCAGATTGTGAAGAGCTATAAAGGGATCTCACAAAAATGGCAAATGAAATTCAGTGTTGATAAATGCAAATTGGAAAACATAAACCCAACTGTACATATAAAATGATAGGGTCTAAATTAGCTGTTACCACTCCACTTGGAGTCATAGTGGATAGTTCTCTGAAAACATCTACTCAATGTGCAGCAGCAGTCAAAAAAGCTAAGAGAGTGTTGGGAATCATTAAGAAAGGGATAGATAATAAGACAGAAGATATCATATTGCTGCTATATAAATCCATGGTACGCCTACATCTTGAATACTGCACACAGATGTAGTAGCCCCATCTCAAAACAGATATATTGGAATTAGAAAAGTTTCAGAAAAGGGCAACAAAAATTATTAGAGGTATGGAACAGCTTCCATATGAGGAAAGATTAATAAGACTGGGACTTTTCAGCTTGGAAAAAAGAGATGACTAAAGGGGGATATGATAGTGGTCTATAAAATAATGACTGGTGCAGAGAAAGTACATAACGAAGTGTTATTTACTCCTTCTCATAACACGAGCACTAGGGGTCACCAAATGAAATTAATAGGCAGCAGGATTAAAACAAACAAAAGGAAGTATTTCTTTACACGACGCACAGTCAACCTGTGGAACTTTGTGCCAGGGGATGTTGTGAAGGCCAAGACAATAACAGGGTTCCAAAAAAGAACTAGATAATTTCATGGAGGACAGTCCATCGATGGCTATTATCTAGGATGGGCAGGGATGGTGTCCCTAGCCTCTGTTTGCCAGAAGCTGGGAATGGGCAATAGGGGATGGATCACTTGATGATTACCTGTTCTATTCATACCCTCTAGGGCACCTGGCATTGGCCACTATCAGAAGACTGGATACTGGGCTACATGGACCTTTGGTCTGACCCAGTAGGGACATTCTTATGTTCTTATGATGCAGATCCAGTTGAGAGAGTAAGAAGTTTGTTAGTGTGACAAAGGAGTTTGTCCGCAACAGACAAAGCAAAAAGTTAATACATACCATAGTAGTTGCTAAAAGTAGCTAGCTCATACTTGCTATCACAGCTGTTACAGAAGAGCATACACTTTGTACTTGTCTGTTCTTATTTTTGCGTGCCATGTATGCACAACCCAGATAAAAACTATGACATTGTGTTCTCTCCTCATTTGCAACAGGATATTGCTTTGGACGTGTTCGGATTGTCTTGTTTGCTCACTTCTCTCAATAAAGAGTAGTCAATTACAATTGACTTTTTTCTAATATATTTTGATTTGGAAGTGATATTTTCTTTTTCTGCGCACAGAGGGAAAAAGCATCACCTACAGAAAGAAGGGAAATACATAGGCAGTCATTATGTAGCTCAATAGTTTGCCAAAAATCCAGCTTATGTTGCAAGGCAGAATGAGAACAACAAAGTGTGCTGACATTACCCATCTCAGCAGCTGCAAAAAGATATAATGGGCTTGTTCTTTTCCTATTTCCCTTTGTCTCCTACACTTTGCATTAGAACTACTTCCTTGAGACAGTCCATAGGCTGTTGTCATGGGACTGAGTAGCAACTAAATGGAAAAGACTGTGGTTGATCTTGTTTTAGTCCATTTAGGAACATAACCATAGTAATCAGACCATTCATCCATCTAGTCTGGCAACATGCCTGCATCTGCGGCCAGTACTTGATTTTTTAAAGAAATGACTCCACGCTACACCTAGGTAATTGTGAAATACTGTTCATGGATGGAAAACAACTCCTTCCATTACCTCTGCAGTGATTAGCCTCTACACTGAAGCTTGAGATTTTAATAGGTCTGGACTAAATTCTGTGGTTCTTCATCAAGCAAAACTCGACTGAAATCAAGTTTTGCCTCAATGACCTGCCAATAAATTGCAAGGGTATGTAAGTAAAAACTATGTTAGTAGGAGAATTAAAATGAAAATACTAAACTCATACAGAAAGCTACCCCAAACAGTATTACAGTCCCCATCATTCCTTTGGTTTTTACTGCCCACGTGATAGCATCATCCAATATTTTTTGTGTTCGAACCAAACAAAAGATCCCCTTGCCCCCTCCACACAAAAGTAACTCTTTGTGAAACTGTAAAACCAGTGAGTTTCAAAAAGACAAAGGAAAAAAATCAATACCTCAGTAAAGAAACTCCTTTGCTAAGCCTTCACCTTCTCCATCTCTGTTTATGAAGGAATCGAAGAACCCCAGGCATCTGCACTACCAGGTTTCAAGTTGGACCGAAACTGGAGGAGAACACAAAAAGACCCTCCTTTTTCAAGTTTTTCCTACATTTCTGCAGCTATATAACAATTCCAGGAAAGGAAAGGAGTGGAATGTTTCATTTCAAAATCCTCAAAATAAATTAACTGTTTTCCATTTTTTAAAATCACCCCCCACACACAATTAGGCAAAAGTGATATCTCCAAATCTGCATTTTTCTCCAAAAAAGAGTTTTGAACAAAAAGTCTCACCCAGCTCTGGTTTTAACACATTAGCTAGTCAAAATAAACTATCAGGATCCTAGGGGATACCTTGCCCAGCTAACAGTACTAGAAGGCACAAGGCGAGGGGCAATTCTCAACTTTGTTCTAAGTGGATCACAGGATTTGATCCAAGAGGTAAACATAGTTGAACCACTCTATAATAGCGACCAGAATGTAATTAAATTTAACATCCTTGTGTGGGGAGGAGGAAATACCAAAAAGCAGCACACCACTGTAGGATTTTATTTCAAGAAGGGGAACTACACAAAAATAAGGATGCTAGCTGAATGGAAATTAAAAGAAACAGTCACAAGAGTGAAATGCCTGCAAGTTCCATTGAAACTTTTTTTAAAATACTATAATAGAAACTCAAATTAAAATATAGACCCCAAATTAAAAAAACTAGTAAAAAGAACAAAAAATTGCCACCATGAGTAAACAGCAGAGTAAAAGAGGCAGTTAAAGGCAGAAAAAAAGCATCCTTTAAAAATTGGAAGTGAAATCCTACCGAGAAAAATAGAAAAACACAAACTCTGGCAAGTCAAGTGTTAAAGCATAATTAGACAGGCCAAAAAGATTTCAAGAGCATCTAGCAAAAGACACAAAAACTAAACAGCAAAAAAAAATTAAGTACATCAGAAGCAGGAAGCCTGCCAAACAATCAGTGGGGCCACTGTATGATCACAGTGCTAAAGGAGCACCTAAGGAAGACAAGGCCAATGTGGAAGAGTTAAATGAATTCTTTGCATTGATCTTCATTGCAGATGAAGATTCCCACATCTGAGCCTTTCTTTTTAGGTGACAAATCTGAGGGACCATCCTGGACTGAGGGATTAATAGAGGTGGTTTTAGAACAAACTGATAAATTAAATATTAATAAATCACCAGGACCAGATGGCATTCACCCAAGAGTTCTGAAAGAACTCAAATATGAAATTGCAGAACTGTCAGCTGTGGTATGTTACCTATTACTTTAATCAGCTTCTGTACCACATGACTGGAGTTACATTAACTATTTTACAATTTTTTAAAAGGTTCTACAGGCCAGTACATGTAATTTCAATACCAGGTAAATTGGTTGAAATTTAGTGAAGAAAAGATTTATCAGACACATATACAAACATAATGTGCTGGGCAAGAGCCAATATTCCTTTTTAAAGCGAAATCAGACCTCACCAATGTATCAGAATTTTCTGAGGGGGTCAACATGCACATGGACAAGTGTGATCCAGTGGATATAGTGTATACGGACTTTCAGAAAGTCTTTGACAAGATCCCTCACCAAAGACTCTTAAGCAAAGTAAGCAATCATGGGATAAGAGAGAAGATCCTTTCATGGATGAGTAACTGGATAAGAGATAGGGAACAAAGGGTAGGAATAAATGGCAAGTTTTCTGAACGAAGAGTGGTCAACAGCGGGGTTGACTAGTGCTGTTCAACATATTCATAAATTATCTGAAAAATGGGGTAAACAATGAGGTGGCAAAGTTTGCAGATGATACAGAATTACTCAAGATGGTTAAGTCCAAAGCAGACTTTGAAGAGTTACAAAAGGATCTCACAGAGCTGAGTGTGCAACAAAATGTCAGATGAAATTCAATTTTGTAAATGCAAAGTAATGCACATTGGAACACATAAGCCCACCTATACATACAAAATGATGGGGGTCTACATTATTTGTTACCACTCAAGAAAGAGATATTGGAGTCCTTGTGGATGATTCTCTGAAAACATCTGTTCAATGTGCAGCAGCAATAAAAAAAACCTAACAATGTTAGGAACCATTAGGAAAGTGATAGATAATAAGACAGTAAATATCATAATGTCAATATATAAATCCATTTTATGCCCGAATACAGAGTGCAGCTGTGGTCACCCCAGCTCAAAAGAGATATATTAGAATTGGAAAAGGGCAATAACAATGATTAGGGATATAGAACAGTTTCCATATGAGGAGAAGTTAAAAAGACTGAGAAAGTTCAGCTCGGAAAAAAGATGACTGAGGGAGGAATATGATGGAGGTCTATTAAATCTTGTATAGTGTGGATAAAGTGAACAAGGAAGTATTATTTACCCCTTCACATAACACAAGAACCAGGGGTCACCCAAATGAAATTATTAGGTAGTAGGTTTAAAACAAACAAAAGGATGCGTCTGACGAAGTGGGTATTCACCCACGAAAGCTTATGCTCCAATACGTCTGTTAATCTATAAGGTGCCACAGGACTCCTTGTCGCTTTTTACAGATACAGACTAACACGGCTACCCCTCTGACACTAAATAAAAGGAAGTATTTCTTCACACAATACATAGTCAAGCTGTCTGTGGATCTCATTGCCAGGTGATGTTGTGAAGGTCAAAAGTATAACTAGGTTAAAAAAAGAATTAGATAAATTAATGGAAGATATGTCCATCAATGGCTATTGCCAAAGGGATGCAACCTCATTCTCTGGGTGTCCCTGAGCCTCTGACTATTAGTTGCTGGAATTGGATGGCAAGATGGATCATGCAATAAATGCCCTGTTCTGTTCCATTCCCTCTGAAGGATCTGGCATTGGCTACTGTCAAAAGATGGCATACTAGGCTGGATGGACCACTGGTCTGCTACAGCATGGACATTCTGAAGTTCTTAACACGATAAAACTACAGCTGCCTTGTCTATATTAGAATTTTAATAGATGTTTGTTAACATGTTTTAGCTAACACATAACCACACTTTTTCATAATGAAGAAGGCCTGAGACTTGGTAGCAAGGTCTATAATTGTAAGCTTAAATGAAATTGTCTACCATATTGAGGTATTCACTTGTTACGGACAAATCCCTTGAAGCATCATCTCAGCATGCACTATATACAGTGAAAAACCTAGGAATGACTCTCTAGGGACACCTAGGGGGAGTGGGCTACAGCAGGGGGGTTGCAAATACCTGAACAAGTATCTGGGCAGGATATTCCCAGCACATTATAGTTATATCACGTTGATTAGCAGCAGTGTGGCAGGATTACTTCTGGATAGCACAGGTACTCACAGCATTAAAGCTAAAAAAAAAATAAAACAGAGAAAGCTACAGCAGTATAAAAACAGCAGTCGTTTATGGAGCAGCAGACACTGATATCATGAGTTATTTGACCAATTCCACCCAACCCCTGTACAAAAAGTTCTACTTATAGTTGAGGCCTATATTTCTTAGTTTAGCTTGCATATATTAATTAAAATTGTAGCAGTAGTACAATACAGACCTGTTTACGCATGAATCCACTTAATGCGCGGTAGCATCATGGCTCCCAGTGCTACCTATTTAACACGCAAGACTCGTTAACATGCAGTACAGGAACTACGCTACAGATTTGCTCACTAAATCCCTGGTAGAAATTGACAGGAAGTGCAGAATGGAAACGTGTTGTACGTCTTTACCACTGACGGGGGGTGGGACAAAGGGGCAGCAATGTAAAAGTGCTACTGTGGCAGCGCTTTAAGGATGGTCCTTTGCTGGGACTGCACTTTAAGGATATCACTATCATAGAATATCAGGGTTGGAAGGGACCTCAGGAGATCATCTAGTCTAACCCCCTCCTCAAAGCAGGACCAATCCCCAGACATATTTTTGCCCCAGATCCCTAAATGGCCCCCTCAAGGATTGAATTCACAGCCCTGGATTTGGCAGGCCGATGCCTGAACCACTGAGCTATCCCTCATCAACCACAGCCTCAAAGGTATTTAGGCTCCTTTGAGGTTCCAGGCACAGGCTCCTTCCTGCAGGCCCCTCTGTGGTTCCTTTCCTAGAGAGAAAATGTCAAATTTCCTCACACATCTTTTCCATATAGTCTTGTGTTCCCCACTGAGTCTAATCCTTAATTACCGTATTCCCTCCAGTTGCCCAGAATGGGCTAATTGGGCTCTCCAACTCTACCAGCATAATGTTTATACTCTCCATCAAAACCCAAATAATTGTTTTAGATCCTGGTACTTCCTCTTTGAATACTCATATGTTCCAGATTCCAGTGCATGCCAGATCAAACACATTCAAAATGGAAATGCTGATACTTAGCAGTGCAGATGCAGTTTGGTATTGAGCTTTTAAAAAAACTAAGGAAAAATCCAGAGGGAATATGGTCTGAGTGTTGTAGACTAGAGTATGGGTAGAGACTGACTGTTGGTTGAAGAAGGAGCAAATAGAAAGCCCTTTGGCTTACTCTTTGAAAACACTGGCAAGTGAAATGCTTCTGGATTTCCCCCAGGTATCCTGATGTCATTAGGATGAAGGAGAAAAATGTTCCTAGTGAAGTGTTCAGGGCAGGGATGACTTTAGAAATTTGATTAGTTCAAATGAAGCTTCATATAAATATACAGGCTGGGATTTTAAAAGGAATGCAAGAGTTAGGTGTCCATCTCCCACTGAGATTTGAATGCTGAACTGAAATTTTTTTGGATGTTTCTATGAATAAAACTTTTGAACTTTTGGCCACTACCGGTGCCATGCCAGGAAACTCTCATGCACTATATAATCTCCCTCATTTCACTGCATGTCAAGAAGGAAGCTGGTTGTATGTTTTTGTTGCCCACTGTACATTTCACTTTTCTATATTCATTGGGTCTCTGGAATTAGTTTTGCCATAATTTTGAATCACAATACGGCATCTCTTGAATCTCCCTATTAGCATCTCTAAGCCCACGTCCAGACTAACCCGCGGCATCGGCGGGTTAAAAGCGATTGCTCGGGGATCGATATACCGTGTCTTGTCTGGACATGATGTATCAATCCCCGAGCGCGCTTACATCGATTCCGGAACTCCATTAACCCAAACGGAGTTACGGAATCGACATGGAGAGCCGCGGACATCGATGCAGCGCCGTCCAGACGGGTGAGTACCTCGATTTTAGAAATTCGACTTCAGCTACGTTATTCCTGTAGCTGAAGTTGCGTATCTAAAATCGATTTTAATACCTAGTCTGGACATGGCCTTAGGGAGATAACATCTGATTCTTGACTCACTTGTTAGGTGTGGTTCCTTAACATCAATCTGATATAAGAGCAATCACCCCAAGGGAGAGGAAATCAGAGACTGAGGGCAGAAATAGTCCAGGAGGGAAGCCATAGGAACAGCCAAACTCAAAGAACTCCCCAGCTCAAGGAACTAGCTGAGGCTTAGATTTCTGTTATGTTATTGTTTGGTTATAAATAAAGCTAAGCCCCAGGAAAGGGGTGAGTTTAGACACTGACTTGGGATGCATAAACTATTGAGAATGTGGAGGGACTCACCTCATTGACAAGGCCTTAATAATAACAATGGAGATCCTGTGGCCTAAATCATAGTAGATTACTACGGTAAGCACAGCTATGGCAACATAGGTTCAATACCTCATGTACATCACATGTAAAATAAGATCCATGCTCTCCTCCTTATTTGTAGTGGATACTAGACAAACAAATGCAAATGCTATATCTTCTATAAAAAAAAAATCCGAATTTACATTCAGCACTTACGAATACTGTGAAAGGACACACAAAATTCTAATTGACAGTTTGCTCTTTTTATAATTATCCAGAAGAAATATTACTTGAGATTTGTTTCTGCCTAATTATCAGCATATGCCAATTTTGGTTTTGACCTCATCCCTTCCCCTTCCTATTTATGTTCTTCCTTACTAAACTGCTGCCTGTGTGCTTCAGCTGACTGCATTTAGAAAGGTAATATTTATTGTTTTCAAGTGTTTTTCAGGGAAGCACTTTCTATAATGCACATGTATAATTACAACATTCATTACTTATTTTAAAACATTTTACTATTGCAACTCAACTCTTCATTCAGAAGCTTGTTTTTTGGAAAACCTTGGCTGAGACTATTTTGATTAAAAGAACTAGCAGTAGTGTTTGGATGGGGAGGGCTACCATAATACTCTGAGCAGGTAGTTTTCGGATAAAATTTTGCAGGAAAAATTAGTATTCCAGACCCAGAGTTAAAAGAAGCACTGTGGAATTCTGCTATATTCAATCCTTTCATTTCTAGGGTTTTATCTCCAAGGGTTTTCCCCCTCTTCCATCTTCCTCTTTTTATGTTTGCCCAGTCAGACTGACACTTTTCTGTAAACTGATGATCTGTGCTCCATTATTATTCCACATTAAACTGCTGCAGAATGCCAGTCAGGCATTATGATTTTTTTCACTCCAGCTGTGCTGAACCACAAGTAGATATGAAGTAATTGACCTTGTTGTTCACTGAATTGTACAATGCTTTGCTACCTACTGTTTTGTGCCACTCACTTCATTTCACACATCTTCTAAAGTCATGACCTTTGTAGTGGATATTACTCTCCAACACATACAAAAACCACCTTTACAAAAGTAAAGCATTAAACATGATCAGTCCAACATTCTGGGAAAACAGGCCAAGCAAACCTGCAGTACTAAGATTCAGGATTCTAGCTGTAAAAATCAGCATTTGGGGAAAAAAAAAAAAAGATTGGGCAGTTAATTCCTGGTACTCTTTAGGGGAAGAGACTATGCTTTTTGTTATGTTTCTAAACCACACAGCCCATTTTGGCTGCCACCAGAAACAGATAATGAAAGCATAATAAAATGATGTTGCTACAGTCTAAGATCCATGACTGAAGTCAGTGAAGTTACCTCAGGAATGAATTTGGCCCTAGATGTTTTACAACTCAATTAAAAAAATTAGGGATCATTTAAAAGAGAAAAAATGAAAAGGAAAAAATATTTTATGTTTTGTGACATAAAAAAAAATAGAAACAAAAAACTCACCCTGTCCCCTCATTTCTACCCTCCTCCTTTCCAAGTTCTTATCTTCCTTGCTCTAGTTCCAATCCATTCTTTTCCTATTTTCTCCAGTTGGTGATAGCTCCTGCTTCTTAACTTACATGTCTGTTCTGTCTTGTCTGATGCAGAGACATTAAAAAAAATTAGGGCCAAATTATACCTCTTATGAAGCTGAGCAGCACTGTGGGAGGAATTAGTACATTAGCAGAGCAGTGGTGATAGAAAGCATTAGGGCTGTCAAAAACATACTACCTCCTGTGTACTAGGGAAAGCATTATTTAGCATACCCTTTCATACCCTTGCCAAAAATCATGAGTCAGATCCCCAAAGAAGTCAGGAGATTGGCATCACAAATCATGAGATATTAAAAACATGATCAAATCATATTTTCAGTCTATCCTTTGACAAATTCCTTTCTACTCTTCCGGCTGCATATGCGAGATAATTCCAGGTTGAAAAGTCAATCTTTAATGCAGATGGAGATCCCACCTACCCTCTCCTCAACCCTTAAATGTGGGAACTGCCATCCATTTCCTATTACTGTCTTGACACCAGCGCTCTAGCTCATTCACCCCCCCCCCCCAATTTCTCCTCTGCCCATATCCCAAGTAGACGAGAAGTATCAGGGCAGCACAAGGCAGGAAAGATTTTCAGCTGGGTTCAGGGCACCAGACCCAGCAGCAGTTTACCCCTCCCCCCACTGTGTCCTGCTGCCCCAAGACCAACTGACTATAATAGAACCATACACTAAAGGGATAAGTGGCAGGGCAGGTCTATGTCCTCATTCACGAGGTACTTTCACACCAGATCTTTCCAGCCCTGAAAATGTTGGGATTAGAGAACTCTCTCATAGGATTGCAAGAGCTCCTCCTGCAGGCTCCAAAATCCTGTCATCCATGATTGTTTCAAGAGAGTATGCAACACTGCCTTGCCCTGGCTGCTCAGAGGGGACTCCCCTTTCCCACCACTGCCCCCAAACTGGGGGAGCTGCCATTCTTTCCTCTCCATCTCCCACTCCATCACTGCCTTCTGCATCCCCAGCCTCCCTCCCCAGTACCTGTCTCAGCCTTCCTCCTGCCCTGCACCCCCATCTCCTGGCACCTCATTCCCCTGAAACCCCTAATTCTGCTCCCTGCTTCCCACAGTGCCCTGTTCCTGCTCACTCTCTGCATTCACCTTTCATAGTCTGCTGCATTTTACAATCCTTGTGCCTTGTCTAGCCACCTAGACCATCAAGTGACAGCCATTGTGCCTGTGGGCATGGCTTCAATTTCACTGAAAACAATGGGTGGTGCAGCCAGCTTTATTAAGGGCAGCCTTACTATTAGAAATCTTATTGCAGAGAAGCAGACTCTGTTGTCAGAAATCAAAGGCGCAAACTTATACACTTTGATCAAATCAGACGTAGATATGGAAATAACCTTGAGAAAGTTACCATGGAAGGAATAAGGTGGGTCATTGTAGTAGGGCAGTGATTCCCAAACTTACAACACTTGTAAAATTCTGCTACGATGTCACCAGTACTCTCACATGAATAAATGAACTTTATATTACATTCACTTTCACAAGCAGATAGAATGTTGGAAAATGGCAGCCAACTTGCTGGCTTCAGCCCTATTAACAGTAATAGGAAATGGTGGCCATTTTGAATAAGGGAAACATCATATGGCGGCACCTTTAATCAGATAAGCAAAAAGACACCTCAAACTCATTAGAGTAGCAATAAAATCATGAGAGTTACCAATACTTTTTTTTTAAGGAAACAAATTCTTTACCCAGTACAACCATCCCAACACTAAAAGTGACTGTTATGGCTCTGACCATGCCCAAACTTTGAGGGCTAGATAGCTATTAGCTACCATAAGTAGTATGGGCTCAAGTAGTGTCCTTCCACACCACTACACACATGCTGCACACGTAGCAGCCACTGCTTTCAGAGTGCAAGAATTGATTCAGGCTATGACCCAGTCCCCTTTGTTCCAACCAGCAGAGTTGACCAAGCACAGAGAGGAACGGGATCTGTAATGTCTAGAATGACAGTGGAAGGACCAGGCTCTCTTACGCTCCCTAGAGGGATGGTGCCTGCTTCTGACACTCCTGCTTGGTTTATACATTTCCATACTGCCTCCTGCCTAGGACTGTGCCTGCCAGGCAAAATTAAGCTTCTCTGCTTAAAATAGTCATATGGGTCATGTGTGTCAGAGTGCTTTGGATTGGGACTCTCAGGGTATGGCTACACTTACATTTGTGCAGCGCTGGGAGTTACAGCTGTGTTTGTACAGCTGTGTAGGGCCAGCGCTGCAGTGTGGCCACACTGACAGCTACCAGTGCTGCAGTGTGGCCACATTTGCAGCATTTGCAGTGCTGTTGGGAGTGGTGCATTGTGGGCAGCTATCCCACAGAGCACCTCGTCCTATTTTGGTGCTGTGGGTTGTGGGAAGGGGACGGAAGGGTGCGGGTCTTTCTGCTTCCTGTTCCAATGCCCTGTGGTGCTTTGCTACACATTCCAAGCAGTTTGGCGCCATTGTGAGTCTGCAGTGCGATTTCTGTTACAAATGGAGCCCGAGCTGCTGAGGACCTTGCTGATGAATGTTGCCAGCACATCACGTTTGGCAGTGGAGCTATTCCTTCAGCTCCAAAGTGACAGTGAGGAGTCAGACGATGATATGGATTCGCCTGACGCGCAAGACACTAAATTACTTGTGGCAGTAACAGACGTGCTCAGCACCGTGGAACGCCACCTTTGGGCTCGGGAAACAAGCACTGAGTAGTGGGATCACATCGTCCTGCAAGCCTGGGATGACGAGCAGCGGCTGCAGAACTTTTGGATGAGAAAAGCCACTTTCATGAGACTGTGTGCTGAGCTCGCCTCTACCCTGCGGTGCAGGGACACGAGATTGAGAGCTGCCCTGCCAGTGGAGAAGCGGGTGGCTATTGCAATCTGGAAGTTGGCAATTCCAGACAGCTACTGATAGGTCGCGAACCAGTTTGGAGTGGGAAAGACGACCGTTGGAATAGTGTTGATGCAAGTTTGCACGGCCATTAATCGCACCCTGCTAAGAAGAACCATGACTCTGGGGAACGTGCAGGACATTCTGGATGGCTTTGCACAAATGGGTTTCCCTAACTGTGGAGGGGCAATAGATGGGACACATATTCCTATTCTGGCACCACCCCACCTGGCATCCGAGTGCATTAATCACAAGGGGTATTTCTCTGTGGTTCTCCAAGCGCTTGTGGATCACTGTGGGCGTTTCACTGACATTTACTCAGAATGGCCTGGAAAGGCGCACGATGCATGCATCTTTTGGAACAGTGCCCTGTTCAGGAAGCTGCTGGCCGGGACTTTTTTCCCAGACTGCAAGATCACAGCAAGGGATGTCGAAATGCCCATTATGATCCTTGGAGACCCCGCTTACCCCTTAATGCCATGGCTCATGAAACCGTATACAGGGAAGCTTGACAGGAGCAAGGACCGGTTCAACTACAGGCTGAGCCGGTGCAGAATGACTGTGGAGTGTGCTTTTGGCCATTTAAAGGGTAGCTGGAGGTGTCTCTACGGGAAGCTAGATTTGGGGAAAAGCAGCATCTCCGCTGTTATATCCGCGTGCTGTACCCTCCATAATATTTGTGAAGGGAAGAGTGAAACATTCAGTGAGGAACGGACCTCCGAGGTTCGACGCCTAGAGGCTGAATTTGCACAGCCAGAGAGCAGGGCTACTAGAGAGGCCCAGCAAAGGGCTTCAAGGATTAGGGATGCCTTAAGGGAGCAATTTGAGGCTGAAAGCCAACAGTATTGTTTGGTGCCTTTGCTGTGCCCATTTTTCCCTTGGGGTACAGTATTTCTCACTTTCTGCAATAATAAAAAATGTTTTAAAAGCCAAGAAATCATTTATTCAAAATACAGTACATAAAAGGGCAGGGGGGTAGGGTGGCAGACTGTACATTCAGAGGTTTGAATATGTCCTGCTTGGATTGCTGTTTAATGCCTGCTGCACTTCAGGATTAATCTGCTGCATCGTGATGGGGGTTGAGTGCATAGGGTAAGGGTTGTAGTTCTCAGGGCTGGTAGGTGAACGTACAGGTGTTGGGGGCAGCTGGTGGTGGTAAGAACCAGGCTGCTGGAGAAAGGTGTTTTATGCAAACGCTGGGGAACAAGGGAGAGAGCTTTGGGAGGGGTGGGGGTTACCATGGTACTGATCTGCCTGCATGGCTACGAGAGACTGCATACAGTCCGTTTGGCGAGCCAGGAGGCTTATCAGCTGCTTTGTGCTTTTCTTGCTAGCCAATTCCTTTCTCCTGCTTTGTGTTTGCCTCCACTCATGCATTTTCTCTCTCCAGTCCTGCAGCCTCTTACTGTCTCTGACGTACTGATTCATAACTGCTTTGATCAAATCTTCTTTTGATTCCCTAGGATTTTTCCTCAAGTTCTGTAGTCTTTGCGCAGGCAGAGATAGGGCTGGAGGATTCAAGGACACTTAAAATAACAGAAATAGAAACATTTAATACAGAGGCTACATTGTTTATTATCACAGTGAAGGAGTTTGTAGACTATTTGTAGCATCATTTACACATACCAAACATAGCACAGAGAGGCCACGGCAGCGAAGGCATGGCGAGTAATGGGGTGAGTGTTTCTGCCGCGACTTCACCTGGGGAAGGGGAACTGCCTGAGGGCTCACTGGGGTTTCTGTGCATTGGGGAAAGCAGAGAGCAGCTACTTGGGGACCTGCTCTGAACACCATCACCCCCAATTGCCACAGCAGTTACTCCTCTGGGAAGGGGAACCGCCTCAGGGCTCACTGGGGTTTCCGTGCATTGGGGAAAGCAGAGAGCAGCTACTTGGGGACCTGCACTGAACACTATCCCTACATTTTCAACAGGATTTTCTACTGCCAGATATATCACTGCTGCGTGTTACCTGGGAAGAGAGGGAGGGTCTTCTACAGCAATGTGGATTCCGCCCTGGTCCCTATGCAGCTTGCCTGTGTGCAGCAATGGTCCCCCCACCCCTCGCGGCACAGTGGCGCGGACAAGTTAGCCTGACCGGGACAAGGACCACGGTTGCTCTCCCTATAAACTTGCACAAGCACATTGCCCATGCTCTGGCTGCAACTTTTGAAGAGATTACCGAGGCCGATTACAGAGACGTGACAGACCAAATCAATGGGCTATTTCACATTTAGGCATGCATGCAGGCAGCCATAACCCACACCCTCCTCTCCCAAAACATTTCCATCCTAAAAATAAAATCTGCTTACCGGGAACCCGCTCCTCTGTTTCTTCTTCACCAACAAGTTCCAGCTGCTGCGACTGGCTAGCCTCCTCCTGGCTTGAGAAGAGCTCCTGGCTGCATGCCTCCTGGGACTCCGGGGTGTCTTCCTCTACCCCAGTAGCCTCACTCTCAGCTTCCTTTACACCCTCCCCCACTTCTCTCTGCTCTGAACTCTCCAGCGTACTTCTCGGATTGGCAGTGAGGTCACACCCAAGTATGGCATCCAGCTCCTTGTAAAAACGGCAGGTCGTGGGGGCAGCTCCTGAGCGGCGGTTTCCCTCACAGGCTTTGCAATAAGCACTGCGCAGCTCCTTTACTTTTACCCTGCACTGCAACGTCCCATTCATGGCCCCTTAGCAGCAAGGACTTTGATATCTGCCCATAGGTATCATAATTTCTACGGCTGGAGCGCAACTGTGATTGCACAGCTTCCTCACCCCAAACACTGATGAGGTCCTGCAGCTCGGAAGTGTTCCATGCTGGGGCTCGTTTGGGGCGTGGAGGCATGGTCACTGATTGATTGATTGATTGATTGCACTCCACACCTGGCTGAGCAAACAGGAAGGGGATTTTTAAAATTCCCAGGGCATTTAAAGGGCGGGTCACCTGAGCCCAGGGCAGTGGAGTGTGAAATGATGAGCAGAGTGGCTGAAAAGGTATGCTGGGATACCTCCTAATACCCTGCAGGCCAATAAAAGCACTTTTTGGTGGCCACACTTGATGACCAGCGCTGCATCACCAGCGCTGGAATCGCTACACCCCAAGCAGACCAGGTGTACAGCTAGCGCTGCAACCAGGGAGTTGCAGCGCTGGCCATGCTTTGCAAGTGTGGACACAGAGTGAGTTGCAGCGCTGTAACCCCATCACCAGCGCTGCAACTCTCCAGTATAGCCATGCCCTGAGTCATCAAACTAGAGGAGTCTCGAAGAAAGGTGATGTGAATTCCAAGATTTAAGGGCATTCAAGCCTGTTTGCCAATCCACAGAGTATTAACAGGGTCTTAAAAGAGACCGCCAAAGTTTCAATAGAAAAAAGTACCATTTGAGAAGGAAAGAAAGGAATTTACTTATAGAGTGAGAAGCAACAGACAAAAGTGAGAAATGGAATAATCAATATTTAAATATCTCAGCAATCAACCACAGAAATAAGAGATACTAGAGTATTGTCTTTTACCAACAAAGTCCCTGGTAGTTTGAAAGTTTGGCAGAATATTTTTAAACCATTCCCTTCAAGTTTTAGGTTAATTAAAAATAATTCAAAAAGGCCTATCACTTGGGTTTAGTTCATTTTGAAAAACATGATTCCCAATTCTAACTAAACCAATTAATTTAGACAAGAAATTTATTGCTAGACAACAGCAAGCCACAGAGAATATATAGTCAGATACACAGTGTAATAAGAAAGTCAGAAAAACATTAATGTATTCTTTGTTCACAATACTACTGTATATGCTTTAAATCACACCCTACATGACAACATGGAGAAATTAATTTCAGATACACCTTGAAACTTTTTTAAAAAAAATCCTTTCTGTTTACCACCAGCAGACAGCTATTGTTAAATGCATAAATAAGACTTTTCTTGAGTAGGAAAGGATTTCTTATTTAACTGCCTTTTCATCTATGATCGAGTTGATTCTATAGAACTGGAAATTCTAGGTACAATGAGTAAAATTAATTGTATGAATTCAGTTCCCAGAGGCCTGCATTTCTTAGAAAAAATCTACAATCCATACAATATGCTAGGCATATTTGTCAGTTTCCTTTCAAAGACACCCAGAAGTGAATTAATTAAAGAAGCACAAAGGTACTTCAATCCTCCTTTTTCTCATTAAAAAAAAAAATCTCTAAAAGATTTAAGTGTCTTTCTACCCTGAAAAGTATCAGGGGGTAGCCATGTTAGTCTGGATCTGTAAAAAGCGACAAAGAGTCCTGTTTCACTCTGTTAGTCTATAAGATGCCACAGGACTCTGTCGCTTTCTACCCTGAAAAGTTACTTTGTATAAATGGCATTGAGGGGTTCCGGGTTTATTGTGTCTAAATAATTTAACTGAGCACACTACCTACAGAAAAGTTTTTTTAAAATGTTTTTTTCCCGTTACTCTGCCTGCTGTGCAATCTAAACATGGACTCTGAGAGCCTACCTGGGTTCTTTCCATATCATTCACTATCATCAAACAAACACAAAGCAGACCAAATAAAATTTCAATGACATCTGTGCCCAACTTCATTGTCTTCAGTGGGATTGCACAGGTATAACTGACTAGAACTTAAACAACGATCTCGTTGCTGATACACAAGATGAAACTGAATCTTCAGTTCACTCTTAGCTATTCTGTCTTTACAGGGTGAATAAGTAAAAAGTAGTAAAAGCTTATTTGTCACATGTCAGTAGATATATGACTGAAGACAACAAGGGATTAGTTCTGGTGCTGAAGATAGGGTGTCATTTTTGCACAGCTACTTTTCAGAATAAAACTGCCCTTTCATGTTAAAGTGATGGCAAAAGGTACTTTAGAAAGCCCTAAATAAATAGATGGGATGACATGCAGTAGCAAAGCTTCCATGAAACACTCTTCACTAAGTTGTATGTCAATAAAAAGGAAATTTAAATCCAGACACATTGTTTTGGAAATATTTTCCCCACAATCACTATACCACACTGTCTAACATATAGCTTGGGTTATTGTGACCTGTGCTGTTATTAAACTGTTCAACAGTATAGTCTAAATCCTAGGGAGGAATAGAAGAAATTGTCCTACCAGCATCAGCACACTAAGGGGACCCACACACTAAAGGAAAGGAGACCTATTTGGCACTGTTGCCCTGACTTTCAACATATGAAAGGTCTCTGCAGCTCCAGGTACCCATGCACACAAACAGATTGGGATAGGGAAAACAGGAGAGCAAAATCACCGTGCATTGTCTTCTCCCTCCACTCCAAGCCCTGGGGGCAGAGGGGAAATCCTATCCCATACCCTGAACCGACCAGTGCTATGGAACTTTCCGTCACAAGGATTCCCTGCCAGCACAATTCCAGGGGAAGAAGCAAAGAATCCTAGAGCTGACATGGAAGCCCAGGATCCCCTGTGGACAGACACGTGTCTTCAATCAGATTCTCAGATCTCAGAAGATCCACAGGGCTTGAGGGCTGAGCCCCTGAGATTTTTTTCTTTGCGTATGAAAAGAAGAGGAATAAATTCTGTCACATCCAAATGGAAAAATTTGGAAGCAACCCCACTAGGGAAATTGCAATGGACCACTCACTTTTTGAGCACCTCCTAGAGACCAGATTCAGTACAGCAGACCTCTTCTCATCCCTCGTAGGCCCTGCAGACTTCTGGACGACATTGTGGGAGGTCTTCCGTAGCTTGGCGCTCCGTCCATGTCACAAAGTCCAAATGAACCCCTTCTGGGTTACTAAAGAGTCCAGCACCTAACAGTCTATTTACCCTTGCAAGGGTCTTCAGCCCCAACTCTGGGTCCTTCAAATTTGTCCCTTTGTTCGGGCTCCCAAATAAGACCTCATCCCTTCCTGGGGTTTATGCCACCTTTATCTGTGGCCTATAGGGGAATCCTGGCCCACCCACTACTCTGTGTGGCCAAACCAGGGACCTTATACACAGCAGCCACATATCACTTACAGTCCTCTGCTACTAATTCCCTGGGCCTCTTCCTACCAGGCCCTTTTATTTCCAGCTCTGCCTCAGGGTCAACATCCTCAGGTCCTTCTTCTTCTGCAATCTCAGTGTAAGTGTAGCAAGCCATAAACTCTGTCTACATGTTGGGCTCCTTTAGCTAGAGAGGGACGCCCTTCTTCACTCTTCTGGTCCCAGCCAGCAACTGACCTGCTAAATCTCTATGATGGTCTGTATCCCTGTATTCACCCCTTGCACACTATTGTAATAATCTTTGTACAAAGTATGCCTCACGAGGTATCATTTGAAAACTCTAATTTGCTGGCCAATATTGTTCTGATATAAAAAATGTATGGCAACACTGTAAGGTGAAGTTATAGGATTCCACTTTATGGTATTATTAACACGTTTCAAACCACGGCCCCAGTCAGCAAACTGAAGTTGGCAAACAGATCTGTCTCAAACAAAAGAAAGTGTGCTCTGCTTAATTTGCATTTAATCAGTAAACACAATTATCAAGAACAAAGGGAGTTGCAACAGGTGGAGAAACCAGTACGTGATATCCTCCCCTGTAGATATTTTGTCTCCTGAATCTCAGCTGGAAATGTTTTCTAGGAAGTAGCCTATAGTTAGGCGGATTGGCCACACACAGACCCGGAGGGGGTGGGGCCACTCCCCCCAATACACTACAGAGACAGACACTATAAATATGAGGGTCAAACACAACAAGGTGTCCCTTCTTCCCCTCTTTCAGTTTCTGTCCATTGATTGATTGCACCAGAAGAAACAAAGGAAGTAGCAATTACAAAGAAGAAGGGGTCCTGGCATATACATTTGGCTAGTAAGACTATTGAGAGCATGCGGTGAGAGAAACTTTGCTTTGGCTTTAACAGTTTCTTTAAGTTAGGCATTAGTTCTGCTTTATCTTTATTTCTCTTCTAACCATTTCTGACTTTTATGCCTCAATATTTGTGTTCATTTAAAATATCTGTCTTTGTAGTTAATAACCTTTGCATTGTTTTATCTAAATCAGTGCTTGAACTGAAATGTTTGGGAAACTCCATTTGAGATAACAGCATTTGTGCACATCAGTTCTATTAATAAAATGACAGACTTCATATGAAGAGTTTGTACTGTCCAAGAGAGGATTATGCAGTACAAGATGTAGATTTCTGGGGGAAGACTGGGACTGGGAGTGTGCTGGGGGGGGGTCAGCCTGCAATTACAGGTGCTGGAACTAGAGGTGCTGTGGGTGTGGCAGCTCCCCTGGGCTTGAAATGGTTTCCATCATATACAGGGTTTACACATTGGTTCAATGGCTCTCAGCACCCCCACTATACAAATTGTTCCAGCACCCCTGCTGCAGTGTAATTCAGGCTAGTGAAAACCTGAGTGTGACTGGCAGGTTGCAGTGTACACAGGCATAGCTGGGAATGACTTACATTCTAGAGGCTGTTTGTGAGCAGTCCTGGAGGAGAGGCAAAAACAGCAAAGCAGTGTAAAGAACATCCTAGGTTTGAGGGAAGGGGTGACACAACTATTCATTAGTCTTGATTGTACCTTGGGTATGTCACAACCCCGACAGCTCCTTTTATCTGAGCCTGCTGGGCACTGACTGGCTGCTTCCATGAGGTCTCTCTAGAGAGGCTTGGAGGACGCACCTTTGCTTCTCCTTTCCTGTCACTTTGCTGCTACCAGGGTTAGGGTGCAGTAGGACCTTCTACAGGACGTCACAAAGGCCAGCTACAACCTGTAATGGAAATATTATGAAATGGTCCTCACTCCTACAGCTTTTCCCCCAGAGAGGCACAACCACTCTCTCAGTCCATATCCAGGCAAAACCTCTATTGAAGCATCAGGCCCTGTAAGTCTACTTTTTATAAAATTCAAAACATGTTACACAGGCATCTATCTATATATCTCTTTCAAAGTCCTGTAATATTTTTATGAAATGGCATCATCTTGTTCTTTGGGTGTTTGTAACCTGAGGATCTAGTCTACAATCCTGTGCATTTAAATAAACCTCTACCCCGATATAACGCGACCTGATATAACGCAGTAAAGCAGCGCTATGGAGTCTGGGCGGGGCTGCATCTCTGGCGGATCAAAGCGAGTTTGATATAATGTGGTTTCACCTATAACACAGTAAGACTTTTTGGCTCCCAAGGACAGTGTTATATTGGGGTAGAGGTGTATAAGGAATTAGTAAAGATATTAGCATAAGAAACACTAAGCTGTTTATTGTTCACACACAAACTAATTTGCACAGCAGACAAGCAATCATTTTTTTGCCACTAAATGGAAAGCATACATGTTCCTGGGCAACAGCTGAATTTTGTGCAGTACATAAATTTCTTAACCTGGATTTGTGTATGTCTCTCACACAAAATGTTATAGGAAGTTAAGCACTGGTTTTGCCTTAAAAAGGGTGGGGGGAAGGCAGGACAAGGACTCCATTTCCCACATTTGTAATTTGAATTGTTGAGCTAGCTACCCATTACTTTTTCAAGCATACATGTAGTTCTGATACTGTTTTGACTGTGACAGAATTGGCTTTAATAGCCCATATATTCACATTGCCATTAGTACAATCTGCGTTAATAAATTAACATAGCAATTTTGGCACCCAGCCAATAAGAAGCCTTTAGGAAGTCATGGATATGCAGTCTCTGCAGAAAGGAGCTCCCTCCTAATAAATCCATCACTATATTCCAATGTTTGGTGCTAGAAATTTCTGTATTTGTTAAAATCTCTGTCAATCTCTATATCTCTCTATGAGTATGTCTACACTGGAGCTAGGAGATGTGATTTCCAGCTTATACAGACATATCCATGCTGGCTCTGATAGAGCTAACACACTAAAAAATAGAAATGTAGCTTCAGTAGCGCGACTAGTGGAAGGGGCTAGCCATCCAAGTTCATACCTTTGGTCTCAGATGGGATTGGACAGGACGCTCATTGCACAGCAGCTACGCTAGCTTGATAAGAGCTAGTGCAGGTACGTCTGCTCAAGAAATTACACCTTCCTGCTCCAGCATAGACATCCCCTGTATCTAGACATTATAAGAACTATTAAGTTAAGAAAATGGTTAATTTTAAATATGAAATAAGATGTGTTCCAAATGAAAAACAATGCATAACTATATTGAGGGTGCACATTTCTTATGAAGAATTTGGAGGTAGCTGAGCAAAAACGAGACTAGAATAAAAGTCCTTAGTTCTGAATGTTTGCTATGCTTGCTGCTATTCATACTGTGTAAAAGGGGCATCAAGCATGGATGTTCAAAAGTTAATAGAAAAATTTATTGTATATTGTACTACATACACCAAGATGAAAAAAAAGTGTTCATTTTACTTATGCAGACAAACTATTATAAATTTAATCATAACTTGACGTTGCCACTTGAGTACATATTATACAAAAACTTTGCTTCTGAAAAGAAAACTTGTGGTTTCATGACAAGAACAGGAAATTGCAAACCAGGATTCCTGTGTTCTCTTTCCAATGCTGCCACTGACCTAGTGTGTTATCTTTGTATCTCAGTTTCTGGAGTATAATATTAGCTACCTTACAGTGTAGGTTATGTGCCCTTGATTAGTAAATATTGATAACATGTTTATATATAAAAGGTTCTATTTAAATACAAAGCATTATAATATATAGCATTCCTTTTCTTTTATGAAGATTATTCCAATCAAAATATGAATTCCACTATCGTAAGCTTGCATATCTAATTTCTTAACTACTAATTGTATTCCGTTATATCTGGAATTCATAAATGTAACATCACTAAAACATAACTTTTTTTCTCTAACATACAAAAAAAAACATTTTTACACCAATTTTGACTGTACTCAAAGGGTTAGAAAGAACACAAACTGGACCGTCTCCCTTTTGTCATTTACCACACACCAGAATGAACAAAATCGACATGCCAAGGCACAGGGAATTCAGAAGTGAAAATAAATGAGTTTCAAATAAGCTGCTGTGCAGAATAATAATGTGTCTTCAAAATGATCCTAATCTTTAAAACCAAAGTAGTAATTAAATAAAAAGTAATGACATCTCAGCAAAAGCTGCACTCATTTCAAATAACAGCACTAGAACCCCCTTGGAGTAATAGTCACAAAATGCCCATCATGTTTATGTATGTGAAGTTTATGCCTCACTAAGTGCATCTTAATATTGTTTATATGGTGTTTTGTTTACAAGGTTATAAAAACTGATAGGCTCTTAGGTGTTAAAAATATTAACTGGAAGTGTGTGATGTATCACTCTTTGCATTCCCAGATTACCCCTTTTATTTGGATCTAAAAAATTTAGTGGCTTTTTAATGCAAGGTTGTGAGTGGCAACCTACTGAGAGGAAAAACAAATCAAAAGCAATTGATTAATAAAAATTTTAAAATAAATCTGCTATGAGGATATTTTCTTCCAGTCATGCAACCCTTTCCCTACATTCTTCTCACCAGAATGAAACCTTGAGTTAACCTCCTCCAACAGAAGAATTCAATGAAGTCTGCTTTCCATGTGCTTTGTATTAGGCCTTCACCCAAGGATTTTTTCTTTACAACTTTTTTTAGAAAGGATTAATGGTCATGTTTTACCATTTTATTTATGAAGAGTAAATTTCTTCTTCAGTATGGGTTGATAAATAATATTCTATAGATATTTCCACAAAGAATTCCCTTTTCCAAAAAGGCCTCTGCCACCAATTTTTCACAATAGCACTAAAGACGGACAATTTTCCATCAAGGAAGATGGTGGCCCCTGATAGCATTAGAGGACCATATATTTCCTGAGGATATTGGCTTTCTTTTCATTTAGAACAATAGGAGATGAAAGTCATTTATGGAATTCTCTATAGAGGAACATTACTCACCAGACCCCACTCAAGAAAAACTTTCAGTTATGAAGAGTAATAGCAAAAACATCTTTAGTCCTAAAGAATTTCAAAACAACCATTGCACCACATCTACTCAGAGAGGGCAGGATGGGGAGGCTGAGGGGCATATGGTCTGGTTGCTTTCCTTTTCTCTAGAGTGCAGTAAAGCAGCCAAAGCATACTGAGGATGCTGGGTCTAAAAGTTAAGAAAAAATGAAGATTTAATGTTAATACTGTATACTTTCCTATCATTATAAATATTGCAAAACATTCCCTTTCATTTCTTATTTACTGTTCATAAATGGTATTTTTAATAATTAAAAAAGCAAGAAAATTCCCAGATAAAAGTTATGTTAAAATGGAATTTGAGAGTAAAATGAGATGTTGCAACTATCCCAGAAACAAACATTACGAACCTACTAGGTTCAGAGTTAAGGTTAACGTTACAAGAAACCCAAATATATTAATGCATGGAAATGCAGAGCTAATGAGCTGAAATAACCTCAGTTCCACTCTGTAGTGAAACTGAGGGGAAAATATGAAAAACAATCTAATACATCTTTAAAATATAATTTCTTCTAATCACAGTATCACTATAGGAAGGAATTAAAGTTGTTTGAGTGCATTAACTCTGCATTTCCATATGTAAACATTTTTGGATTCCTTTTAAGGTTAAACTTAATTTTGAATTTTCTGCATTTATAATTAGAGTGTAGAACTGATAAATGAAATTGTTTTTCATTGTTCACTTTATTAATGTAACTTCTGTTCACCATTCACTATACTTGCCTACACTGTAACTTCTGTTCCATATTGTAATTCAAACCCCATTTTAAAACACTCACTCCATTTTGTAAAAGCTTCCTCCAACCTTCATTTTTGCAAACCCTGCTGTAATCTTATTAGTTTAGTTTAGATGTGTGAATGAGGTATGTATGAATGACGGAATCAACCTCCAGCCCCAGCCTGTCCTGATGAGATAAAGTTCAAATACCAACGGCTGAAAACCTAGACAACAGCCCTAAACAAAGTAAGAAGCATCCACCCTAAAAAGAAAAGGACAACAGAAGGAAGATCAAAGCCAGGTTCAAGGCTGAAAGTCACACCTGCAATTGATGGGTGATCAATCTAAACCCAGAGGCAGCGTGACACAGCAAGACCTATAGACTTTGAATCCAAACTAAAAGCCTATAAAAAAGAAGGGTGAGATGAGAGACTCTGGGTAACATTCTGCTGCCAACATGGAAGGACATCAGTGCCTGCCCAACAGAGATCCAGCTTGTCCTTGTGCTTGGCTTTCCTGGCCAGTTAGCCACCACAAGCTACGAACCCAAGCTACAAAATCAAGCTATGAACTTAAGCTATCTTCAGGACTGGTAACTATGCAGCAGCTGCAGAACATCTGATGATGTGTGTGTGTGTGTGTTTGTATAGATATTAGGTATAATGTGTGTGTGTATAAGAATTAAGATATTAGTTATTAGTCATAAATCAAAATGTTATCATAATAAATGTGGCATCTTTGCCTTGTCCCCTTTAATAAGATCCTGCTGGTTTTTACTGGTCTAATATAACTGGTATAACAAGAGCTTTTGATTTTGGGTTTTACTCAATAAACGTGGACCAAATGCTCCCCATACAAAAACAATGACATTTGTTTTTATCTAATAAATACCAGAAAAACACTTGAAATGGTTACTTGTATTTAAGGGCTTGTCTACATGGGAGCAGTAATGCAGAGTACAGGGGTGTGATTTCTAAAGCGCACTAACATGTTATGCATTGATTGGTCCTTGTAGACCCTACTAGTATGCACTAAAGGTTTCCTAGAGCGCTTTAATGTAGTGCCGTTTGAAACAGTACTACATTAGATTGCACTAGGGAATATTACAAAGATTACTTTTTACAATATATACTACTGTAATGAGTGTGTATATATTGTACATTACTCATCAGAGTATATACAAAAAGAAAGCCTTGAAAAGCTTGTTTTGGGGAATTCTACATACAATTCAAAAATTGTTAAAAATAAACTCTGAAAAATGAAATTAATATACCCCCCCAAACAGAAACCCTATTATACTATTTGGCTTGAGGGCAATCAAACAACCCTATAAGGTATTTTACCCTCAATTATTGATACATACAGTCCAACTGAACATTGCTGATAATACAAAAAGATGGGATAAAACTATGTCCCAAACATCGTCCCCTCCCATTTGAAGCACCAGTTGAAATCCAAGAGACAGATCCTCAGCTGGTGTAAAATGTCATAGCTCTATTGACTTATGTTAAACTGGTTTTTGTAGCAGAGACTGAAAGACATAGTACTGTAGCAATATACCAGCTTGATCAGAAATAGAGAATAATAGAACTGTCATGAAAAGGCTGACCTCACAGAATTTACAAATACATTTTGCAGGCTCAGTATGTTTATAAATGATTCAGATAAGTACCCAAACTTTTTGGTTTCTTAGCCGAGTTGAAACTTCAATCATCTGAGGTTTATTCATCACTATTCCTCATTCCTACAGTAAATCTATGTGACAAGAATGTCACCAAGATGTCTTCCCTTTCAGCCCTCCTCCTGCAACGCCAATTTCAAATAACCCTATTTAGGGCAAAAGTGGTCCTCTTATTAAAAAAAATCAGAACTTCTTTTGGACGAAAAATCAAGTGATGGATCTGCTAAACAGAGCGCTACAACTTCCATCATCCCCTTCCCACTGCACATCCCTTCCTCCCTGCCAGGTTCAGGAGGGACCCTTCCCCTTCCTCTGCATGGCTATCCAGGAGCTACAGAGAAGCTGAAGCAGCATCTGCATGGCAAGCAGGGAGCTGGAGAGAACCTGAATTCAGAGCTCATTCCCCAGGAATCAGATGCAGAGCTGTATGTGGAACAGGCTATAAGTGCTGGATACTGCAGTTGGGTGCTGGTCTGTGTTGGACTCACAGGGGAGATGCTGTTGGGGGGAGAGGCAGGAAGCCAGTGCAGATGGGCTCCCAATGAGAGGCACTAACTGAGCCTGGCTTGTAAACCTGCAAACACCTATTTGCCTGGAATAGAGACTGGACTGGAGAAGGTACCCCAGCACTTGCCCTGAAGAGCCTTGACTTACTATTAAACTGTCCTAGGGTTGCCAACTTGGTAACATTTAAAAATCAGATACTCCAGCTGGAGTGCTGGAACCTCTTCTGCCCCACCTCTTTCCCATGCAGCCCCGCCTCTGACCTGCCCCTGTACCACCTCTTCCCCCAAGCCCACGCCCTGCCCCGCCTTTTCCCCTGAGGCCCTGCCCCATCCATTCCTCTTCTCCTCTCCCCCCTCTCATCACTGCTTTTCCCTTCCCACCCCCCACCACTTGAGTCAGGAGGGACTTGCCTGCAATACAGGTAGGAAGTGACCCTGGCTGAGTAGCGGCTGGAACTGGTGATGAGCTGGTGCCTCCCTGCCTCCCCTGCTTGCAGTAACCGGACCTTGGGTGTCCGTCAGTAGATCTGACCAGACATTGTCAGGTCCCCTTTTCAACTGGACTTTCTGGTCAAAAACCAGACACCTGGCCATCCTACCAAGGATCCAAGAAAGAATTACTATTGCTCCTTTTGAACTGTAACTGTTTCAGTCTCTGTACCTAGGGTATTTGCAACCCTTCCCTTTCCTGCCAGCCCTAGTAAAATACCCTTTCCCTTAGCTATGGGTCTAAATGGTTATTGGGACCCACCATAGCTACTCCTACAAGGCCTCGCTTGTGAAGCTTCTAAAGTGCTTGCTGCCAAGCTGCATGCTACTGGCACCCTAGTGGTTTGGTGTATGGAGGAGTCTCAGTCAGTACAATCATTTAATATTTTTAAAGATGCCACAATTTCAAATCTCTCATGTTTTTGCTATGAAATTTTCTGCTGAAAAAATATTGAAACTTATAGATCATGAAGTGGACCAGTAAAAAATATTGGAAATTTACATTTTTATCTGTTTCACAAAGCCTGTGCAACCCACTTGAGCATTGTTCCAAATGTGTACAATATGTTTTATGATACACAGAAAAGGACTGATACTATTTCTATTGAAGTCAGCAGTGACATCCTACTGGTTTAAATGGGACAGAACTGGAACCAAAGCAGATAGTCATATTCCTAAGTATCCATTTTTCCTGTACAATAAGGCATCCATCTACTCATTTAGTTATACAAAAATAACAGAGCTTTCCATTTCCAAAGGGAATTGCAGCCTTTTATCTACTTTAGGTAGCATTGTGAAGGTACTTTGCCTGATATTGCAGAACCTGTTATATTCTGAAACCAGATTTTGAGATATTCCATTTCCCAGAAGGCTAGTTGGAAGACAGACAGGAGGCCTAGAAAGCCAGACTCAGCTTGTCTTGCAGTTTCTGAAGGCAAATTCAAGTACAAAATTTAAAAAACAGGGAATGTAGATATTGTTCTGCTGGTGATAAAATGGAACCTGATAGAGGAGAATATGCTTAAAGCAAAAGACTCATGGACAAAAGAAGAAGGTTAACATGAAGAATCAGCCCGAGGTTTGGGATGATGCAGAATCATAATTAGAGCCTTATTTATCACATTTTCTTCACTTTCATTCTGTTTAAAGAGACTAAGTGATAATACATAACATATACTGAATTTATGTTTATGCCACTAGCTTATAGCTCCAGGAGGAATTGACTAGTGATGACAGAACTGCCTGCAGAGATGCCAGTTCCCAATTTAGTGTTTCACTTTCTATCTATATTTCAAGGTGCAAGTTTTCAAGGAATTACTGTTCCTCATATGCATATTTTTAAAGACTCAGTTTTACATTCATATTGCATATAACTTTTCAGCAGGTTTCCCTGAAGGAAATTAAATAAAATCTAAAAATATAGAACATGAGTATGTGGAAACAAGCATTAGCATGCTAGAGGAATTAAGGACTCAAAAAATGCATTGGTGGAACAAAGATACATACAGTTCATAGATTATAAAACCAGAAGGGATTGCTATTTTACAGGAGGTCAGGCTAGATAATTAAACAGGCCATATTTATAAACTATGATCAAGCACCCTTTAACTTTATCTTAGATAAAGTAGGTTGAACTCCTTGAGTCTATCACAATAAGGAAAGTTTTCCAACCTTTTAATCACCTGGTGGCTCTTCTCTAAACCCTCTCCAATTCATCAACATCTTCCTTGAATTATGGACACCAGAACCAGACATAGTATTCTAGTAATGCTCCAGAGCAGTGGTGGGCAACCTGCAGCCCACACCCTGCCCATCAGAGTAATTTGTTGCCGGGCCACCAGACAGTTTGATTGCATTTGCATGGCCACCCGCAGCTCCGAGTGGCCACGGTTCGCTGTTCCTGGCTAATGGGAGCCACGGGAAACAGCGTGGGCCACAGGGACGTGCTTGCCTCCACTTCTCACAGCTCCTATTGGCCAGGAATGGTGAACCACAGCCACTGGGAGCTGCGGGCAGCTGTGCAAATTTAAACAAACTGTCTGGAGACCCACTAGCAGATTACCCATATGGGCCGCAGGTTGCCCACCACTGCTTCAGAGCCAAACACAATGTAATATAACCTTCCTATTCCTACACAATATTCCCCAGTTTATACATCCTAAAATCACATTAGCCCCTTTGGCCATAGTATCACACTGGGAGTTCACATTCAGTTAATCATCCATCATGATCCCTAACTGCTACCCAGGATAGAGTTCCTCATTGTGTAAGTGTGCCCTTCATTCATTGATGTATAACTTTACATTTGAACAAAAAAGCCTGTTAGTATGATACCTGAGCTCCTACACTATAATCACCTGAACTGCCAATAATTTACAACTATATACACCTCATAACATATCTTAATGGAGCCTGAAGTCAAGTATATGCACTGCAATATAAAAGATTTAAAAAAATTTCATCTGCCACCATAAAAAGGAGAGAGATAGAGAGATAACACACTAGTATTTTCAGTATGTAACCCTTCTGCCAGGTGAAGCCAGCAGCAACAAGGGCCAGGTTCAGTATCTAGGGGTTCCTTTTCAACAATACAACACAAAACCATCTCGAGCCCCCACCCAGGGACATGGGACAATTACATACCACCCCCGGGGTGCCTCGAAGATGCAATACTTCCCCTCTCGTAAGCACAGAGTCTGTGTGTAGCAAAGAAAATTTCATAAAGTAGGGAAATAACTCGGCATTAAATTTGTGGAAATACCACAAACAGGGCTTATAAACATAAACCATGATTGAAAGACCCACCCACAAGTAAGTTGGACAGTGTCCTTTTCCCCTCAGGTTCTTAAGTCCAGCAACCCAAAAGTCCCTATAGCCTGCCCATCCCTTCTCTGCACCCCACTCATAGTTGTTGTCCCTGGACAGTGAAGACCCAGAGTTCAGAGGTGCATCTGTAGTGTTCACCTCCCACGCTGGGTGGAGGTTGGGGCTAAGAAGGCACCCTTCTTGCTCCGCTACTCAGGCACTCACTCACCACCCGTCTCTGTGGGGTTCTGCTCCTCTCTGCCAACCATCCTGCTGGCTGCTCACTGCGCCATTCCACTGGCTACCCTGCTGGCCATGCCTCTCCACCGTCCGCCCTGCTGGCCACTCACCAAGATGTCTTCAGGGTCCACCACTTAACAAAGCTCTCAGTGATTTCAGCTGTTAATGGGGGAGCCTCACTTCTGGTGCATACTGGGAAGTCTCTTGCATCAGAGATACTATCCCAAAGCAGGTCTAATACTTAGACCTTAGCATCAGTGATTTCAGATCGACAGCATGTAACAAGACTCTCAATTGAGTCTAAATTAGCTCTGTTATTACACAGTGGAGAGAGGAAGGATCAGATGATGTCTAGGCCCCACCCTCTCTTAACTCACTAAGCTTTGGAATCCATGTCCCCTGCCTAATGAATGCCATTTAGTTGAGAGTGGGTACCTCAACTGGGAAGTGCCAAATACAGTTCTGCTGCCCTGGATTCACACAGTAAGGTTAACAACCCTTTACACTCCTGCCCAAATAACAAGGAGACTGGGAATCCAACACCAGCCAAAAGTGACCATTTAGGCAAGCAATCTCATCATGCTGGGCAGGTTGGGTGTGTCCATGTAAACAAGATCAGCTCCTAAAGTCCTCTTCCACAGCTCAAAACTAGATGTCAGGAGAGAGCTCAGTCAGACTCTGCTTACAAGTAGAACATTAATATTGCCAGGAAATACCCTCTAACCATCCTAAAACATGTATATAAAGCCAGACCCTGCTAACTTTACTCATAGTAAAAATCAAATTGCCACATACCAAATTGCTACTAAACCAAAAAATGGCAAAATGTTTTGGCTCCACATTATATATTTCTAAATAACATAGAACCACTGAACATTTTGTACAGTTGTCTTGCATTATGGGTGAGATTTTTCAGAAGCCCTTAATGTTCACCTAACAGCTCTGATTGAAGTCAGTAGGAGCAGAATTAGACCAACACTGAGTGCTTTTGAATATCCCATTGTACAGGGGTACCATTCGTGACTAGATATGATCAGATAGAGGGATAGGTGGCATGTTTTAAAATTAAATCTCTCTCATCTGTTTCTGAGAGCACTTTAGTCCTACCTTGCTTTTGAAAAACTCAAACTGGATTGCTTTTCCCTGAAAAACCTGATGTCCTGGCCAAGGTAATTGAACTGCTCTCCTAAAATTATGTTAATTGTTTTCAAACTAAATAAATGTCTCTGCACCCCAACTGTTGGGGCATTTTGGTTTGTTGCATTCATCTGGAAGGAATAAAGAGGTCCAAAGAGTCAAAGGTGTTAACTTAACGCAGTCAATGCCCAACATTAAACAGTTTTAAGCACGATTCATGGTTTGGTATATAGATACCTCAGCCTGCTTAGTACTATGGCAAACACCATCAAAAAATCCTTTTAACCTTTTATTAAACATACAAAAAAAGAAGGAAAAATAGTTAAAACATTTGAACTGTAAAGTATTAAGTAAGGCTTTCATTTTAACTAAATCACTTTTTCTTTTTCCCTTTAGCTTGAAGGAGTTTTGAGAACAATCCTCGATTGTCTGACAGTCTTTTAGATGGTATTAAAGATGGTAATATCTATCCTTTCTGGGGAAAAGAGAGGAAATTAGTTGAAATGGTCAGGGGCTCTTGTTATTGCTGCTGTTATTAAAGTCCAATCCCATTTCCTAGAATACAGAACAAAACACACGTACACGGGAAGAGAAAATAGGAGCAAAGATAAAAAATGCAGCTTGTGTCTCTATAGGCTTCTGGCCTATTTCTAGCAGCCAGAAGAGAGAAGCCTACATTGTTACAAGTATAAAGAATATTTTGTTTAAAGTTATTTCATATACTGTTGAAGTAATACCATACAAATACTGGGCCAGATTCCTCAGCTAATTTAAATTGGCATAGTTCCATTAAAGTCATAGTTCCGATAAAGTCCGTGCTAAGACAATTTACACCAGATGAGGCCAGGCCTACTTTTTTAAGTTTTAATTTCTTCCTACACTTATTATTCAAATTTTGTTTTAATTTGGGGGCATCATGTTTTTCTTTCTTTTAAACTCATCACACAGAAAATTTATTCTCTTCTTGAGAGCAAAACAGACCCATTCTATCTGTAAAGTCATAAGAAAAAGACCTATCTGTCTCATGTTAGCATGACAGTTAATTTTTTGGCTAGCATAATCAGTTTATACTAGCAACAAAGATAGTGGGCCTGCATCAGCTAGATAAAGCTTGGCTGTTTATTAAGCATCCTTGTCAGTGCCTCAGGCTTTTAATTATCTCCAGGTGGTTTTTATCTAAATGATACAGGATCACGACTTCAGTTCTTGCTTAAATATTAATATTTCAGAGTTATTTCTTCTGAGGTTTGAAACAGTTGTAATATAGTTTATGAAGTTTTAAATTAAGTGGTTTCCACATCACCACTCAGACCATAAGTAAAAAGTAAGAATTTCTACGTCACGTCAGTGGACTTGTAGTCCAGTATCACATTTCTGACACTGGACATAATCAAAGCAAGGGAAAGAAATCCCATAGTAGGGCTGATCAAAAAAACAGAGTTTCCATTCTGCATGGAAGTTCTAGTATTTTGACTTTTTGTTCTTCTCTGGCATCAGAATAAAAAGTCAAAAATTTTCACAAAATGAAAGTTTCCGAAAAAAAAATTTAGAAGCATTCAAATGTTTAATTTCAATGTTTTCAATCAAAATGAAACATTTTGACATACCCAGATGGAATTTTTTTGTTTCAGGTTCATATTAATCTTTCCATCCACCTGAGCCACCACAGTGTCTCATGGGAGATGTAGTTCCATGTCCCTTTTCCCCTCCATTTTCCCCTTTAAAACCTGTTTTCTGGATTACCTCTATCTCCTGTAATACATCATAGTCTTTCCTGATGGCTGAGCGGCCATGGTTCCTCATGGGACAACATATTACAACTTCCAAGATGCACTGCTGTACCTTAGGTGGATAAATAGATGATTTGAAACAAAACTTTTTGTTTGAAAATTCCACCAAAAATATTTTTTCCTGTGGAAAATGTTTATTTTAATGAAAGTGCATTTTGCAAAGGAAAATGTCTCATTCAACATTTTTTTGATCAGCCTTACCTCATAACAAACTATTCAGAGATAATTTACCCACAATGGAAGTTTCTTTCTAGACTCTAAGTTTGGAGGTTGGCTGATGCCATGAAACATGATTGTGCCTTCTAATGTTTCTCAGTCTTGCTCTATGTTACCTCAACTAGGTCTCTGTAATCCTACTTTAAGGCACAATCTCTAGTACCAATGAGTTCTACAGATTAACTATGCACTGCACAAAAAATGTTACTTTTGTTTGTTGCTGCCCTCTCAGTTTTGCTATGTCCTTTTATTTTATGCTAGGAAAAAGAGTAAATAGCAATTCACAATTTACCTTTTCTATACCAATCACTATTTTGAATATTTCTATCATTTCTGTTCTTATTCATCTCCTTTCTCAATGAAATAGTTTCCATCTTTTCAGCCTCCATTCATAAGGAGATCTTTGCATGCCTGTAATAATTTTTGTCACTCATCTCTCAGTCCCCTGTCTGCTATAGATAACAGTCTGATTCCACTTTCAGTAAGTGAGAGCCCATGACTTGAGTATAGACTCTTCCTTACACAAGTGCCTAACAAATTTAAACCTCTCATCTTTAAACCATCTTTTTATCCACATATTGAGATTCAGATGCATCCTTTTATCTAGTTTCCTGTACTTAGAAGTAGCATCTCTTCAGAGCAAGCAACCTGAGAGATTCTGGACCTAAGCTTCTTTCATAATCACCTACATTTATCTTCCAGGACCTCTTTCCTATTCCTTTCTACAACACAACCTTTTTCTCAGTACTTTTCTTTGCTCTATACTTGTTGTTCTTTGCATTATAGCAGCACCTAAATGCCCCAACCAAAATTGGATTTCCATTGTGTTAGGCAGGAGAGACATGCAGTAAATGACCACACCTGCCTCAAAGGACTTCTAATCTAAACAGACAAGACTATGGGTATGTCTCCACTTTGAGCAGGGGGCATGATTCCAAGGACACATACTTGTGCTAGCTGTCATCAAGCTAGCACACTAAAAATAGAATGTAGCCATGGCAGGGCAAGCAGCAGGAAGTGCTAGCCACCTCAAATACATGGCCATCAGGGATGCTAGGTATGTATTCATCGCAGGTAGCTCTTCCTGCTGCCTGTGTTTCCATGGCTTCATTCTATTTTTAGCATTCCAGCTCAATGACAGGTTGCACAAATATGTTTCCTCAAGCTGGTAATCAGACCCTCAGCTGTAAATGTAGGCATACCCAAAAAGGGAGGGACGGTAAATAGGGATGCAGCAACTTGCCCAATGTTACACGCTGAGTCAGTGGCAGAACAAGGACTAGAACCTATGAAGTTCCACTCCAGTGCTCTATCCACTGGCCCACACTGCTTCTTCAGTGTGTATTGTAAATTGGCACCATTAACTGGGGGCATAGATTGCATTAAGTATTGTCTTTATGTTCAAGCTGAAATTAAGTTTTTAGTGCTTTACATAGTTTAACAGATCTTTACGTATTCCACTCAACTAATTAAAGCTCCCTACTCCTTCAGTGCCAAACTCCTACTTAGTCCAGACTCCCTTGTACCTAGTCTATCAGAGCCTATCACTGTCAGGGGCTTCTGCTTCTCAGCTCAAGAACTGCAATCCCCAGTCGTACTTCTATTCTGTATGCATTTCAGTTCCCCAGTTAAAATTCATAGTATCATGAAATTAGTAACTATTTTCAACATTACAATTCTTTTTTTTAAACTAAAGCATATGTATAAGTGAGGTGGGTTTAGTAGCTTATTTGAAAAGTAAGCATTAATAAAGCAAGATTATCTAGTTCAAAAATGGTTTTGTTTTAAAAAACTCAGTGAATAAAACAGCATCAACCATATTTTTTTAAAAAAATTATCCAGAAGGGCAAATTAAATTGACTTAAGGGGCTATTTGAGTAAAAGCATACTTTACTTTGAATATTTTATAATATAATACATAAATCACTGCAGAAAAACCTGTATTGCAAGTTAACTCAGGGGATAGGAGAAAGGTTAAAGCTTAGATAAGTAATGTATGAGAAAGAAAATCTCCATTACCATGAGGAAAGGAACCATGGTATGATGGTACGGATTTTTTGGAGAACAGATTTATTAGTGCCTTCAGGCAAAAATTTGCTAAGGATCCTGTTCATTAAAGAAAATAAAATGGACTCCTGTTGTTGGTTCAAGCTGTTTCTACAATTTGCATCCCAATGTGTTTGTCCTAGTTAGGGGCTATCCCAGCTGTCCAAAGACAAGAGGGATTCCTTAATATACTTTGCCTTACTGAAATAACAGACTGAGGTGCTCTGAGGTTTCCACCAATGCTGAAGAAGGAAAACAAAATTATTCTGCTCTGCTAACATTTTTCTAGGGTTTGTCATTGACCAAAGGCAATTTTTGTAAATAAACAAACTTACATGAAACAGCTAGACATTTTCCAATGATGATGAAAACAAAGTCTGAAGAAATTGAAGTCTGTTCACACATCAAAAATGTTTATTAAAATTGCTAGATTGGACAATTTTTAAGTTTCACTGAAAAAAATTGTGTAGGAAACTTCAGGAAATATTCCAAACTCTAACCCTAATCACATGTGATGTCAGTTTTCTTTTAATGTTATTTTTAAAATAGTCGCACAAAGAGATCCCTAGAGAATTGTAGGGCTCAATCATGCTCTAATTTATATGGGATTGTACACTATACGTCACTGCAAAGTTTAGCATATCCCCAAAACAGAATACTTCTTTAGATTCCATTTAGAGACAGAACCAAACTGGAATATGGTGGAAGACTGGAGGCAGACAAATTAAGATGCTATTAATTCCATAAGTATGAAGTAAATGGCCCTAATGCCCTACTATGATGTAACATAAAACTGACAGTAAGAATTGTTGTGATAACTGGGCCTACAAATTTACCCTAACTGTAAGCTCAATTGTAAAAGCATATTAAAGTTCATAAGATATTTCAATAACCTATTATAGGAAAAGAAGGTCAAGCTGTTTTCAACAATGAATGTTATAAACAGGAGCAATAGAACCAGATAGAGAGGTTAAATTACTCCAAACAAAAAAAGGCCACCTTGATATGATACAAGGACTATGTTGAAATCATCCTTGGTAAAAAACACAAGACATGGAACCAGAAACTAATGAACCAAAATTGGTGTGTCAGATGTTAGGCCAAATTGGTGGGCAAAGTCATGAGGGGATGGGCTATTCCATCCATCACTCTCTTTTTTCAAAATCCTTAAAGAAAGACTTTGAGGGGAGAATATGAAAAAAACAGATGGAGGCTACTGGAGTGAGTTTCACCATCATGGCTGCTACCCTCATCTTTTCCTGGGACCCCAGGGCTTCATCGCAGTGATCCTGAAAGATGTCCTGACCAGACCAGGTAAAAGAGAGAGGGGCCCAGTTAACATCACGACCCCTGCCAGCTCCAGCTGAATCCCAACCAACACCTGAGATTGAGCAGGATTGGACTTTTGCAGCATCAGAATCAATAGCTACAGCTCATCTCAACTAACTTCTCTTTTACCAAAAAGGACAGTTATTAGCATCTAACAGACTGACAAGGTGGGTGAGTTAATGTGTCTTAGTGGACCAACTTCTGTTGGTAAGAGAGAAAAGCTTTCGAACCACACAGAGCTCTTCTTCTTCAAGAGGGGAACAAGAAATGTTAAAATGATGGCCTTATTTAACCCTGTACATTTCAGGTGTTTTAACTGTTTTTCTTTCTTCTCTGTATCTTTATTAAAAGGTTAAAAAGGACTTTTAATAGTGTGATGATTCCAAGCAGGCTGAGGTCTCTGTATACCAAATCCTGAACCTTATTTAACATTGTTTAATGTTAGACGGTGACTAGGTTATGTTAACATCTTTAGTATATTTATTCCACGTAAATTAATAGAACAGAACCTAAATAGAGTTTGAAACTCTGGAAGCTTGAAAGGTCCTTTTGACTTATAAACTGAGCAAGTTTTCTAGGGAATTCACTCTAAGTGAATAAACATGGAATACCATAAGTCTTTTTACAGCATCACTTTTCTGACTATAGCCACACTTTAAGAGGAATTCTTGTTTGCTGTTGTTCATGTCGGAGATAAAGGTAACTGGAGAACCGTAGTAACCAGATTGCTGAATAGGCCTGACAAGTTCTTAGAAAAGGAATGTACAGTGCTTACCTTTTATTGACTGTTAAACAAAATATTAGAGAATAGAGAAATAAGCATGTCATATCTGAATCACTGACAGCAGAATAAGCAGTTTCTAGCTTACAACAAAGCAAACAAATATTAAGCCTCTTCTCACAAGGCTGACATGAATTATTTGCATATTGTAAGTCACTTTGCTTTGCTGCAGTTTTTTTCAATGCCCAGTATGTTACAGAAATCCACAACTTAGTAACGAGAAAGAGGTGGAACAAAATAACCTCTGTCAATAATATCTGATTTACAGGCATAATTATCTTTCTGAAATATAAAAAGCAATTGTGGTCAAATGATCTTCCCACATGCTTCACAATAGAGTCCACACAGTGTGGAGGTTCAAAACTCACTCCCCTCCTGGGACTTTAATATATTATGTAAATGAACAAAACAAGTCTTCTCCCCAGACTTGGGTCCTCCTAGATTAGCTTCTTCTGAATCTGTTCTGAATCTCCTGTAAAAGGAGAAGCCATCCTAGGGTCTTGTCTCTGATTTAATATGTATAAAGTTCTTTGGCCTAGCCACATACTCTAAAACTACAGGGTCTGATTCTGATCTTATGTTGGTTTTACAACAGTATAACACCATTAACTTCCATTGAATTACCTCCAATTTACACTGCTAAGAGTGAAATAAGAAACAGGTCAAGAGGTGTTTTTCTTAAATTTAGCAAGCTGGAGAAAATCCCAAACCATGGCACAGTATTTTCACTGCTGTTAATAACTAACACATATTTGTCCTCTGTAAAAGGATAAGGTGTAATCTAAATGCAACTTTGATCAGCATTACTAATAGCTCAAACACCTAATTTTTTTATATATAAGAGTCTCTCTGGCTGGTAAAACAGCTCTAGAAGAAAAGCCAATGAGATTCTTGCAGACATTCCTCTGTTTAGCAACACATAGACTAAGAATAGTGACAAGCCATACCAAATCAATAATTTCTTGAAAAGATGCAGAGTCGCCAGAATATTTTTTCCTTTCACCTTAGAAAAGGAATATTACTTTCTCCTCTTGATCTGCTGCTTACAAACAGGGAAGAATTGGTAGGGGAAGTAGATGTGGGTGACAGCCTGGGCAGCAGTGATCATGAGATGGTTGAGTTCAGGATCTTCACAAAAGGAAGAAAGGAGAGTAGCAAAATATGGACCCTGGACTTCAGAAAAGCAGACTTTGACTCCTTAGGGAACTGATGGGCATGATCCCAGGATCCCCTGGGAGGCTAATATGAAGGGAAAAGGAGTCCAGGAAAGCTGGCAGTATTTTAAAGAAACCTTATTGAGGACACAGGAACAAACCATCCCAATGTGCAGAAAGAATAGCAAATATGGCAGGCAACCAGCCTGGCTTAACAGTGAAACCTTTGGTGAGCTTAAACACAAAAAGGAAGCTTACAAGAAGCAGAAACTTGGTCAGATGACTAAGGAAGAGTATAAAAATATTGCTCGAGCATGCAGGGGTGTAATTAGGAAGGCCTAAACGCAAGAATTGCAGCTAGCAAAGGATGAAGGGTAACAGGTATGTTAGCAACAAGAAAAAGGTCAGGGAAAGTGTGGGACCCTTAATGAATGGGGGAGGCAATCTAGGGACAGATGATGTGGAAAAAGCTAGGGTACTCAATGTTTTTTTTCCCCCCCTCGGTCTTCGCAGACAAGGTCAGCTCCCACACTGCTGTCCTGGGCAACACAGTATGGGGAGGAGGTGAGCAGCCCTCAGTGGTGAAAGAACAGTTTAAGGACATGCACAAGTCCGTGGGTCCAGATCTGAGGGAGCTGAGGGAATTGGCTGACGTGATTGCAGATCCATTGGCCATTATCTTAGAAAACTCGTGTCAGTTGGGGGAGGTCCAAGACAACTGGAAAAAGGCAAATATAGTGCCCATCTTTAAAAAAGGGAAGAAAGAGAACCCAAAGAACTACAGACCTGTCAGCCTCACCTCAGTCCCTGGAAAAAGCATGGAGCAGGCCCTCAAGGAAACCATTTTGAAGCAATTGGAGGAAAGGAAGGTAATCCAGAACAGTCAACATTGATTTACCAAGGGCAAGTCATGCCTGACCAACCTGATTGCCTTCCATGATGAGATAGCTGGCTCTCTGGACATGGGGAAACTGGTGGATGTGATATATCTTGTCTTCAGCAAAGCTTTTGATATGGTGTCCCACAGTATTCTTGCCAGCAAGTTAAAAAAATATGGATTGGATGAATGGACTATAAAGGTGGATAGAAAGCTGGCTAGATTTTCGGGCTCAATGGGTAGTGATCAATGATTTCATGTCTAGTTGGCAGCCGGTATCAAGCAGAGTGCCCCAGGGGTCGGTCCTGGGCCTGGCTTTATTCAATATCTTTATTAATGATCTGGACAATGGGACAGATTGTACCCTCAGGAAGTTCGTGGATGACGCTAAGCTGGGGGGAGAGGTAGATACACTGGAGGGTAGGGAGAGGATCCAGAGTGACCTAGACAAATTGGAGGATTGGGCCAAAATAAATCTGGTGAGGTTCAACAAGAACAAGAGCAAAGTCCTGCACTTAGGACTGACGAATCCCATGCACTACTACAGGCTGGGGACCGACTGGCTAAGAAACAGTTCTGTAGAAAAGAACCTGGGGATTACAGTGGATGAGAAGCTGAATATGAATCAGCAGTATGCCCTTGCTGCCAAGAAGGCTAACAGCTTATTGGGCTGCATTAGTAGGAGCACTGCCAGCAGATCGAGGGCAGTGATTATTCCCCTCTATTCAGCACTAGTAAGGCCACATCTGGAGTACTGTGTCCAGTTTTGGGTCTCCCACTACAGAAAGGATGTGGACAAATTGGAGAGAGTCCAGCAGAGGGCAACGAAAATGATCAAGGGGCTGGGGCACATGATTTACGAGGAGAGGCTGAGGGAAATGGGCTTGTTTAGTCTGCAGAAGAGAAGAGTGAGGGGGCATTTGATAGCAGTCTTCAAACTACCTTAAGAAGGGGTTCCAAAGAGGATGGAGCTCGGCTGTTTTCAGTGGTACCAGATGACAGAACATGGAGCAATGGTCTCAAGTTGCAGTGGGAGAGATCTAGGTTGGATATTAGGAAACACTATTTCACTAGGAGGGTGGTGAAGCACTGGAATGGGCTACCTAGGGAGGTGGTGGAATCTCCATCCTTACAGGTTTTTAAGGCCTGGCTTGACAAAGCCCTGGCTGGGATGATTTAGGTGGTGTTGGTACTGATTTGAGCTTAGACTAGATGACCGCCCCAAGGTCTCTTCCAACCCTAGTCTTCTATGATTCTATGAAATGAACCATACAGTATCATGAACCCACTCTGGCACACCAACCTCCGCCTCTTTCTATATAGTAGGCTCTATGGGCCCATACCATGTTTTTCCTGTATGGAGAACACAAACTCAATCCCAAGTCATGCAGATTCTTCCTCATGCTTCCTCACTAGAGTCAGATCTCCCCAAGATCTTCTACTGAATAAGGGATCAGGAGTTCAGCAACCTAAACTCATGGATCCTTAGTGATTTGCAAAAGGTCCCTAGCCTTTGCGTTGCAATCTTTTTTCATACTCGTTTTCTGTGGCCTATTCTGAGCACCTCAAACTATAGTGATTGGAACTACATTTACACCTAAAATAGACACAGCAAAGCTCCTAAAAGAAAAAGCCCCACTGTCCAGACCATCTAAGAATTTAGGACAATGCATCTGTGCATTTGTTCTGTAGTAACTTGCACACCTTTGCTTAGCAGTTTTATTAAGGAGGAAGCAACAGATTAACAGAGAGAAGCCAGGTCCCAGCCCCACCAATCCCAGGGATCTGAATCCCAGTGAAGCTTCAGTAGGATGTAGAGGTGCCAAACATACAGCACTTCCACCACCCCTTCACCTTCTCCTGCCATATCTACCAAAGATGCTCCTCTCCTCTTGTGGAACAGAAGGTTGCATGGGGCAAATGCAGCTTGCTTTACTTAGATGAGTAAGGAAAGTAAGATTTGGCCCTAACTTTGTTTAATGATAACTATTACATCTTTTTCTTTTATTGCATTTCTCATTTCATATTTCTATTCCAGGAAAATATATTATTAAATAATGTGCTTGCTTTGTTGAGAATGAATATAAGGAATATGAAAAACAAGGTGGGTGAGATTATATCTTTTGTTGGGCCAACTTCTGTTAGTGAGAGACACAAGCTTTCAAGATTACACTGAGCTCTTCTTCAACAACACTGAATATAAATGAATGCATCAAATAAGTGTGAGGAAGCTTTTAAAGAAAACTGAAATAGATTTCAAAGTAAAAATGCTATAGTAATTCATTTATGAAGACTCCATCCTATGAAGAGTAGCAATAGTTACATTTTATGTCCATCTAATGGTCTGGTATATGAAAAAAATAGTCTTCATTGTAATTCATCTAGGCAATCAAAAATATAAAAAAGTCATGTCTTGCTACATATTTTGAATTGAAGCCTTTGCAAATTCAGTCTTTTTTCACATGATGTTTGTATTCAACAGTGCAGACATGCCAAAGTGTCAGACTAGTATACACATTTGCTAATCTTGTGTGCTTATGTCAGTGTTATTTAGGTTATAAAAGCCATTAGCTGCACAAAACTGGAATTGCAAAAACATGTTTATCAATTGTTTTACCACAATTATTTTTCTTAGCATCTAACATGAATTTTTAGTTCCATTTTCAGTGATTAAAAAGAAGGTATTTCATGTCTCTTTACTTAAATCTAGCATACTCCATGTAATGTGATGCATTAAATTGCTTACCCAGTGTAATTCTCTTTTTATAATGCAAACTCTGCCCTAAAGCCCTTGGAGCTATTATATCAGCAGTTTTTGACAAAAACATAAACCCGTGAATGTGTTGAAAGTATTCAGTGTGGCTGCTGCCACTCTGGGCTCATGAACACACTGCAAAGCAAGCAGAAAAGATTTATAAAAAATTTAACTTTTTTTAAAAAATAAAAGCATACATCATCTTTTTTATCGTCTATACACTGCCTTTTAACAAGGCATATTGACAAGATAAAGCTGAGAGATCTGTTAGAAGATCATAGCAACTCTAAAAAGAAACTTTAAGAGATGCTGAAAATTTCTCAAATATTAAGAACTACTGCATTTATCACTTTAAAAAAAGCATTAAGGAACAAATTACCAAGTTCTACTGATAATCACTAGCAACTATAGAAACAGCAGAAGGCTGGAAAGCCAGTAGACACAAAAAACTTATAAGGAGATTCACTGAACTAACAAAATATAAAAGCAAGTAAAGGGAGATAAACAATTTAAGAAATGGAAATTTCTTGAAATTTGATTTGCTATAACAAAATGGTATGTAAAAATTTTAGAGCATCATCAAAAGAGAAAAAAATAGAACATGAATCTAATAACAGTGAATGTAATGCGATATTCCAGTAAACTTGTCAACAAGTCAAGAGATATCTAGAGCATCAAATCTAGAAGATAAACTGTTACAAGGTAATCCATTAGAGTAGCTTTGAATGCTCTTTTAGATAGATGTTTTAGCTGTAGGTAATAAATGAAACCCCAACATATAGAAATAAAAATAACCACTTCCTTATAACAAAATGAATAATAATAATCTATCTACTGTGTAGCTCAAAGCATAGAAGCTCCTTCACAGCCCATTCGTTTAATATTTATTCAAGTTAGTTCTATTTGCTTCAGTAGGACAACTTGCATAAGGGTTATTCACAAAAGCATAGGCTAGGGGATGGGGACCTTAATTTCTCATTCCTCCACTATAGTGCATGGGGGTTTGGTCGTAAAGGTTGCAAGTGCCCCTTGTGAAGTATTGGGCACATCCAACTCCCTCTAAGGAGTTAACAGAGGGCTGGGTGGTACAGGGCTCAGGGCAGGGGCCTGGGGGTGTGGGGGGGCAGGACTCAGGGCAGAGGACTGGGGATGTGGGGAGGGTCAGGATTCAGGGCAGAGGGCTAGGTGACTGACTCCCCCAGAATTCCCAATCCCCCACCACTCCTTGTCCCGACTACCCCTCCTGGGACCTCACCCCCTATCTAAGCCTCCCTGCCCCTTGTCCTCTGACTGCCCCCCTAGGACCCTACCCCCTACCTGTCCCCTGATTGCCCCAACTCTTATCCAATCCCTGGCACCCAGACCCACCCCCTGGACTCCTATGCCTATCTAACCACTCCCCACCCCCTGACAGGACCCCCAGAACTCTGGACCCATACAACCCCCCCTGCTCCCTGCCTGCCCCAACCCCCCTCCACATCCCTGCCTCCTGACAGCCCCCCTCAAACTCCCAACTCATCCAACCCCCCAGCTCCTTGTCCCCTGACCACCTCCTCCAGAGACTCCCCCCACCCTAACTGCTCCCCCAGGACCCTACTTGCTCCCTGTTCCCTGACTGCCCTGACCCCTATCCACCCTCCAAACAGACCCCGGGACTCCCATGCCCCATCCAACCCCCCCTGCTCCCTGACTGCCCCCTCCAGAGACTCCCACCCCTAACCATCCGCCCAGGATTTCCGCCCCCAACTCTTGCATCCACAGCTTCATGGATATTGTTACTCAAGCTAGCTTTGATCTAGATAGATCAAACCTAGCTTGGGTACGGCTACATATGCTGCATTCACTGTCCCCGCTTACAATATAGCCATACCCCAAGCTTACCATTGCATTCCCCTGATACTGTCCTGTGCAGGGCTGATCAAACTTGTGCCATGTTAAAGCAGCTTGAGTGCTTCTCTGAGTTATGCCAGACTTCAATGACCATAGTGGGTCAAAATACAGGCAAGAATCAGAATGGCCACTCCTCCCTCATCAGCTATATTCTACATCAGCATCATTCTTTCACTAAGCTGACTCCCCTTTAGCCAGTTAGGGGATGAGATTGAACCAATGACATGGTGCAAATTGAACATATTACCCCAGAGAATCTTACCCTATGACCATTAATAAGTGCTCAGTATTTAATGACATATTCTTACTATGACCTATAACACACATTATTTCTAAATATGAAAGTTTATTAAAGTGAAGAAACAAAGACAGACAGAAAAGGAAAAATTGTTAATTAAGATCAGCCATATCAGAAATTATACGGTATTAAAATCACTCGATTTCTTTTGCATCGATACTAAAAGTAGGCAGAGACATAATGGTGTTTTCTATCAACGTTTCTCTCTTTCTTTTTACTGTATAATCTTAACCAGCAATCAAAAGATAGAAGTGTTCTATAACAAAAGGTTTATTTATCTACCTTTTATTTGTTTAAAAAGGAATTTGAGATCATCTTTCCAGAAAAATACCCTTTTACAGGCAAATCTTTCTCCTCTTCCTAATCCAAGTAGTTTGATTCACTAAAAGCTTTGACCTAGAAAAAATAATATTACCACCTTCCATAAAAATGGAAGCAAAGGCATATGTAATAATATCCAGATGGAAAATAAATTAGGGGTTTACTATGAAAAACTGAAGTCAGAGGATATCCACTCCATCAGGATTCAACTCAGTGATTTCTTTAAATATATACAGACTTTTAAGATAGCAAGCATCTAAAAGTACATTTTAGAAAACTCAGCTAAAATAGTCCTGAATGGAAGTGATCCTCTATGCAGGAGGGAAATACCAGATCTGACACTTTCCAAGCTGAATTTTATTAATATTTTAGTGAGTCTTTGGGGGCATTTATTGTAACATGTATAATGCAGCATTTGAAAAAGTTGCCTGTCTCTATTAGGAGTGCAATTATTTTTGTTGTTTTGAAACCTGGTAAGATACAGGAAACTACAGTAATTGTAGGACAATTTTCTGAATGAATGCTGTCTGCAAAATACTGACATAAGTAATAACAAAAATGATTAGAGTTGATCCTAACCAAAACCAATTCATGAGATTCAAACAGGATTTGTAAGAATTAGGCACTCAAACAAGAATATGACTTGTTCTTTACTCTCATTTTGAATTATGCTAATGAGGTCATGAAGTGACAGCTGTAATACCAGATGCAAAAAAGGGGCCAGATTTACCACTGACAGGAATAATGGAATGGCTCCAAAGTAAAACCAGAAAAATGCAGCAGAAAAATCAAGCCCAGCCTGTTTGAAGAATATTTTCATAATTGGGCTAAGATGCTGTTTAATGACATTAAGATATCTGTCACCCAAGAGGGTCTCCTGGTGTCCCTTTAACTTTCTGTAAATAAAAGGAGCACTGTAGGGATTCCCCTTGCCCTTGCTAGCTCTTAGGCATGCTATCTAACTTTTAACAAAAGAATTATACCAAAAATTAAAAAGAGCTCAAAGGTGCCAAATAAGTGCCACATTCTGCCACAATTCATACTTCATGCAGCCCACTGAAATCAGTGCAGCAGTACAGAGAAAAAGGGCCTGATCCAAAGTCAGCGGAAAGATTTTCCTCAACTACAACGGCTTTGGATCAGGTTAAAAGTCTGCAGCTACATTGAAACAATGTGTTTACAGTCAGTGTACACAAATAATACTGGTATTTACAATGGCACCATATAATGCAATTCTTGAAATTTTAGATCGTATCAGTTGCTTCAGCACAATGTCTAGTTACAAAATAAACTGAGGGAAATCAAAATTACTATCTAGTAACTAACAAGAAAATATCTAGTAACTAGCAAGAAACAGTATTCTAGATTCCCAAATGCAGTCTTTTCCTCTTTTATGTTATTTGCTTAAGAAGCTGATAGTAACTTCTTTAGTTCTGCATTGACAGAGAATATATTTAATTTGGAAAGAAATTTGGCTGCTGTTTCTGGAAACAAATTACTCTAAACTCTTCAGACTGCTTCAGCGCTCCTCCAAATGAGCTCCAAGGCCACCAGGGTGATGATTAATCTGCTGGATTTTAATTTTTAAAATGTCTTTTTAAAATTGAACAACTGTAACAGGAACTTCTTCCTTACACTTTAGGCTGTCATGGAAACTTAAAAAATTAATTGAGATAATCTCCTTCTCATAACTATTAATTAGTAGCATATCTATTTCTTTACAAATTCAGTTATGCTTTTCTATAACCACAATGTATTATTGTTACATTTAGTTTGTTCTAATAAATGTATCACATACACATGGGCCTGATTCTGCCCTCATTTAAACTGGTGTAAATCAGGAATAGCTCCACTGAATTCAACGAAGCTACACTGGTATGAATGTAATGTAAATGAGGTCAGAGTCAAGTGAAGCTGAGTCAATTACAGTTTGTCCCAAACAAGTGAAATAAAACCAACATTACAGACTATATGCCACATTTTGTAGACATGTTTTAGAACTTTTTTTAAAGCATATCCATTCTTGATTCTTTAATCTATCCTCCGACTTGTAAAACATGTACCTTCACTACCAGGGGTTAACACAGGGCTCAGAGAGAATCAGAAAAACCTTTAAATATGCAATCTGAAATACATTTTCTGTATGTAATTCTTCAGTTGTACATTCATTCTAGGACTAAAACAACTTTTAAATCCCATTAATTTGAAATCTTCCTTTCCAGTAGTGAAAAACTCCCATTACTAATCCTGTAAGATCTGAACACACCAGATTTTTGTGTGGCTCTTCATAAAAATGGTGGCTGGTTGAAGAAGCTGAGAATTTTGCAATGTTCTAAGATGGCTCAGGGGTAGATAGATTAATGGGCAGCATGGAGGTAAAATAGTCAGAGATGAGTGTTAAATATAATTTGTCACATGGCTATTATCTCTAGAGGTTTGTTGCCTCTCTTTCTCACACAGAGTGATGACCTTAATTTGTAAATTTTAACTAAGACAAAGTTACTTCAGTATCTGGAGTACTCTCAAAGGGAAAACTTTCATTACTGTGAGTCTTTCCCTGCTGTCAAAGCCTTTCACTATAACAGGGGAAGGGCTCCAGTATGGGGAGGAAATGGGACACTACGCTGCTATATTTAGACAGGGAGGCACAGCTTGGTAACTAAAGAGCATGCAGGACATGTACTTGCATACATGCACATATCCTCCAGCTATGTCTTTACTCTTCTTGCATAAGCAGTGTCTCACTGGCTACACTGCTATATGCCACCCACCTGTCTCTATAGGTGGGGGAACTTGATGGGACTAGTAGTGAAGAGGGACCAGGGCCGGCTTTAAGCAGATTCACCTGGTTCCCTGGAATCAGGCCCCATGCTGAAGAGGGCCCCGTGCCTAAAGGGGCTCCACTCCAGGGGTCTTCAGCAGCATTTCGGTGGCAGGGGTTCCGATCTGGGGGGTTTTTGGCAGCATTTCCTCAGCAGAAAACCTGAAGCAGACGCCCCCCCACCGAGTATTCTAATCGGGCCCCACAGGTCATAAAGCTGGCCCTAAGGGGGACAGTCCCAGCAGCAAGGAAGGGGACACTTACTGAGAGATGCCAGGTGCTCCTCCCTGCCCCCGGGAGTCTCTGGCACCCATTGGTCAGCTGCGGGGAGGTGAGAAAGGCTAATTGGTCAGAATTCCCCAGATCCCAGGATTTAACCTGGACTGGGGGCTTTATGGAGCCTCTTTAAGCTCTGATCCAGCAGCCCCCAACATACTCACCACAAACTAGGAACGGGAACCTGGCCTGACTGATGTTGTGGGTCTAGCTGATTGCCTGTTCGGAGAGTCAGGAAGGATTCTCTTTTCTATGGGCCAATTGGCAAAGGACTTGGGATTTTTTGGCCTTGCCTGCAGCACCTTCAAGCCACAGTAGATTATGTAGGAACACACTTAGTACTCTAGGTACTTGGGTTGAATTGTTTATTCATCACAACTTGTGACTAACATAAGAACAGCTGTACAGGTCAGAACAAAGGTCCATCTAGCCCAGTATCTGTCTATGGATAGTGGCCAATGCCAGGTGCCCCAGAGGGAGTGAACCTAACAGGCAATGATCAAGTGATCTCTCTTCTGCCATCCATCTACATCCTTTGACAAACAGAGGCTAGGGACACCATTCCTTACCCATCCTGGCTAATAGCCATTTATGGACTTAACCACCATGAATTTATCCAGTTCTCTTTTAAACGACTGGTTTCCAGAGTGGTTAAAAAGATAACATGAACAGTTTCCAGAGGTAAAAGACCCGAGACTTGGTGATGGGCCTTGGGCTCATGGGACAGGATTAGACCTTGTGGCCATCACGGCTGAGATCCCCACACTCTGTCCCCCTTCTGGTGCTAGGACTCAGAGACCTGAGTTCTGGGGGATAGGTTGAGTTACGGATTATATAGTAAGGAGCCCTTCACTCAAACCAGTTAAATGCCTGTTATAGGAGAGTAGCACCCCTGCCATGTGCTAAAGTTGCAGCCTGCTGCTTAATTCCATGTATTCAGCTGTCCTCATTTTGTTATTGTGTCCACATCAATTATACCTGTCCTGGCAGGGATATGTGGGCATGTACTCTACACGCCACTCAAAGAAGCATGCAGTATACTTCTGGCTCTTGCTTTTCCCTGCTCTTTCCCCACATCAGAGCCTTTCCTTACCACAGTGAAAGGCTCTGGCAGCTGCTGAAGCCTTTCCCGGCTGCCTCCCCTCTGCCAGAGCCTTTCACTGGCACATGTAGCTACACACTGCAGTGTGGACACAGCTGCTTTTCACTGCAGCTTGTAGCTACACATACCATACCTGATGCCACCAGTGGTGTATAGCATAGATTTAGCCTATGAGTCAGATTGCATTTCTTTTACATCTTGTGACAATAATGAGGAATGCATTATGTTTGTTTCTATACAAATGCTGGGACTCATTAACATATTACTACATGTATTTCAACAGTAGCGGGGTTGGATACTGCAATACCACATACAGCATGTAGAGTTAAATCAGGTTTGAGTTGTTTTATTTTGGCGGGGGTTTTGGTTCCTCTCCTTCCTCCTTAGTGGTATTTCCTTTATTCCTTGTATCAGGAGTAAAATTATATAATTGGGGGTGGCGGGTGGAATATTAATAATTGGCAAGCTAAAATGATACAACTAGTGTTGGTCAAAAATGGGGGTGGAGAGGGAATATACAAGCTTTTCCCTCAGTCTTTGCCAAAATTTGATGTAGACACAAATGTTGATGTTTCCCATTTTAAAAAAATGTCAACCAGCTCTATTAATAAACATCTATAATCCAACCAGGATCAGAGCCTGGGCCCCCTTCTGCTAACCATTATACAGGCATGAAGATGCTGTCCCTGCGCCAAAGAGCTTAGAAGATAAGTGACGTACAAAATGGTTGGGTGAGGGGGCTACAATCAAACATTCAGTTTTATGCCTATCCTCGCATTTGTTCTACGATTACCAAGAGTAAATGATGGAAAGGCAACAGAATTTAGGATGGCAAGTACTGCATGAACAGCAGCAGTCTCTTGGGACACTTCTCCTAAACTGTATTTACCAGACTGTGTACCCCACAATGAATGGTTCCAGCACTGGGTGAGATCCTGCTTACATTGAATAATATAATAATATATCGAGATATACCTATCTCATAGAACTGGAAGGGGGTCATCAAATCCAGCCCCCTGCCTTCACTAGCAGGACCAAGTACTGATTTTGCCCCAGATGGCCCCCTCAAGGATTAAACTCACAACCCTGTGTTTAGCAGGCCAATGCTCAAATCACTGAGCTATCTATCCCTCCCTCTATTGAAATGAATGGCAAAACTCCCATTAACTTCAGTGGGGCCAAGATTTCACCCTTTGTGTCTGCACACACTGCTTTAAGTGTGTTCAGTAAATGAGAGTTCAATCTGATGAGCTGGAGTTACACAGGAAGGTAAACCCTCTTTTAAAATTAAAGGAAGAGTATCTTATTTTAGATTAAGAAAATAATAAATCAAACCTTGACTACTGCACATATACAGTACCATATACAGTATTATATGGTATAACATATACAGCGTTATATTCTGGATGTTCTTTAAATGAAAAGGCCATGAAGCAAATGATACCCATTCTATCATAAAAGAAATCCAGAGCTAACAAAAATAGAAAAGCAGTCAGAAATGGACCCTGGACTGCCTGATTCCTACATATTATAAGTGTGTTTCCTTTAGATGCAGATACTAACAAGGAAGATACTCACCAAGTCCAATGAGTAATGCTAAACAGAGTATTGAACATTTTTTTAAGTTTAAACGTTTATTTAAAAAATGATTCTAGTGTAGTAAAATGTTGCCTTTGAAACTTTCCAGGCTTGACAAATCATCTTGACAGCACATCATGCCCTGTTACATTGGCATATTAGGTAAGGCAGTGTGACAAAGTAACAGGGCATGACAGGCCAATCAGATTGACCTGAGAGTGTTCTGCAGCCTTGAATACTGCTACGCTTATTACTGAATGTCAGAATGAATAAGGACCAAATTTCCAGTGCTATTTGTACCTACCCACAAAGGAGCTTGTAGTTCATCTACAGGTTGGTGTTTGTTTCCACCTCAGTGCTTTGAGAATTAGAATAGAACCATGGATGGCGTATGTTCAGGGTGTGCTCAGACATTTGGGTTGTACTCACAAAAATGGGATTTTGAAAAGGGGCTTGTGTGCGCCCTTCAGTTAAATAGCTCACTTCTTTGCTCCTCTCCAGGCTCTTTGCATCTCCAAGTGGCACTGATTCAGTTTTACTTTGTAGTTACTGTGAAACAAATTGGAATGATGAAAGTGTAGACCACTACCTGGGTGTAGATGGAAGAACCCATAAACACTTTAAGCAGCAGCAAAAAAGCATTAGAAGTACTGTACTTCAATGTGCTTGAGCAGAAAAGTGGGCAGAATGAATTATTCTTATTTTTTCATTAATTTGACCCCTGTTACTCTATCCAGCTATATCAGACAACAACTTGACCTGAGCCCAGCACAAGAAACCTCATCATAACATGGAAGATATGCTGTCTGTCCTTTTCAGTAAGACCTGACATGGTAGTTTTGGGCGGAGGAGATGAGATATAAGAGCAGGGATGGCTTTACACAGACTCTTTTACAGAGACTCTCACATTACTTGCAGAGCCTATGGAGATGGGAAGGGGGACCTTATTCTACCTCTCTCTCCCCCTTTCCTGCCCATTCTTCTTCATCTTCCTGTAAACAAGCAGGGTCCTAGCCCTCTCTCATGTGCGGTTGTGTGGGCTAACCTCTAACTGCAGTGGATAGCCTGGGTTAATGGAAGGCCACCTCTACCACCTGTTACTGGCTTTTGCCTGCCTAAACCAAAACTGTGTGCCAGTCTTAGCCTGACTGGCACCTGCACTATTCTGAAAATATGATGTGTGCACTACTCAACGTCACAACCACAATAGAACTAGTTTTTGCACATCTTCTCCTTTGGTGCCCATACACTCTGCACAAGCCCATCAGCTCCCTTTGAAGCTTCCATGTGTTCCAATCTCCCTCTTACATAGAAAATAAGTGCTTATATAGGAATCTTAAAGGATTTGACAGTTTGGCCTTAATGATATAAAATCTGAGGTACAATAGCTCCAATTCAGGAAGGCACTTACTATGTGTAACTTCCACTGAAGCCAAAGGGTATGTCCACACTGCATCTGGGAGGGAATCTCACAGCCTGGGGCCACAGATTGTGCTAGCAGATCTCACACTTGTGCTCTAAAAATAGCTCTGTTGATGTTGAGGTTCAACCTGGAGCTCGGGGGGGGAGATGGGTGTGGGGTTAAAAGCTAGAGCCACAACATCAAAACAATATCTACATAAATTTTTAGACCTGGGCTGGGAGGCTCACTCCCAGAGGCAGTGTAGACATGTCCGATGGGTCTTCAGCACATGCCTAAGTGCTTTCCTGAATTGGGGCTGCATGGAGGTCAGGCAACAAGCTAATGCTGCCCTAAACACATGAATGAAATATGTATACATACAAACACTTCATTTTTCAAATTTTTTCAATGTGTGTTGCAACATGGATAGCTCAGCAATTTTAAGGCAGAACTATGGATTCTCTGCTGGTCTCTATTTCTTAGTTTGCCCAATTTGCAGAAAGGGGAGGGATTTAACACATGTATACTTAAGAAAAACTTATTATATAAGCAACTCATTTAGGTGCTTTAGAAATACATTTTTAAAGAACTCATTACAAGGGGATTGATCCAAGGAAATCAAAGGGAATTTTGCCTCTCTGGAGGACAACAGGACAGGTGGTATTCCTTTTAGATTGTTTTCATTGAGGTATATATTCACTTACTGTGATTTCAGAAACAAGAGGTATAAAATAAATTGTAGGCAAATATTTTGAAGTCAGTGGGACTCCTGGATGGTCAGCAGCTCTGAAAATCAGGCCAGTTGTTTATATGCTTAAATATGTGTCTATTTGCCTAGCTTTAATCACTCAAGTTTGAAAATTCCTGCCTGTACTTTTAAGATGACAAAGTATATCCATTTTTATCCCCAATACAGCATTTCCCCCCCATATTAATATAAAATTCTGTCTTCAGAACAGTCTTAAGTTTCTAATCATCTGGTGACTATAAATGTTAAAGACAAAACGTGAATCTGTTGGATAAATTTTGCAAAGTATTTTCACAAGTAGTACATTTTTAAAATGCAGACGCCTACGTTTCCCCCTAACTATCACAACAGCAAGAAAAAAAATTACTGAGCCATGAAAGCTTCCTTTGTTAACATACAGATCACATTATTTATACAATCTATATGTTTAATGAATGCATACAAATTCAAATGTCAACAGAGATAATGTGAAATTACATTATATCAAAGAAGAATTAGCTTTTCGATCAAGAGAGTTTTGATTTTGAGGTGAAAAAGTGCTAAGATTAAGCACAAGAAGTAAGAAAAATGGGCGGGGGGGAGAGAGAAATAAACCAAATAGAATAAACAAATGATTATCTCAAAAGAAGCCATTGAAGCAAAGGAAACAAGGTGTTGGGTCACTGTATAATTACTGTGTTTTCAGACTTTAAAAAACGAATAGAATTAAAAGCAGCAATCTCCATTTACCTGCCCAATTTGTATATAACAATATATGAATTAATGTGGGTATACTTCCAGAGTTTATACCAAAATATGAATATAAAGTTATCCTGATGCGATTGTGTGAGATATAATTTAGGGACTCAAAATCTAACACATGTTCAGATTTATTTTTAGAAATGAAAAATTATTTCCATTTCTGACGTGAGATATTCTGAGATAAGAATGATGCAACAATGCACTCCAAGGACTGGCACCTTCAGAGCCCTACATCAGAGTTGTAGCATTTATCATAGTAGATAGATGACTGAGTAGCTTTTCTGTATATCTAGGGCAGTTACAAGTTACAGAAAGTGTCTGAAAATTGCTAGGCCTCAGTGAGTAAAGATGAAAGTTTGTATAGGGAGCGTAATGTATTTTAGATGAAAAACTTAATGCTTAGTTTTTTAAATGAAAAACCTCAATTTTTTGTCTAGCAAAATAAGGAAATATGTCTTTATTCTTGGTATGATACAAGAATAAACCTTAAAAGTGTCAATTCTTTAAAAAAAAAGCAGGGAATTATACTAGCAGAAATAGATTTTGCATTAATTTGAGTCTACAGTACAGGATGTCAATTGCAATCAGACTAAAAGTCATTACATTGCACTAATCCACTTTTGCAGGAAGTGTTCTTGTGCTTTTCTTGCTAACTACAAACAAATAGACGTAGAGAACAAAGCCATTCAATAGGTTTCTCCTTCATAGCAACCCCCTGGCATCACTGTCAGATGTGGGTGGTGATAGTTGAGCCAGTCAGGCTTCTCCAAAATTCTTTCCCCAACCAAATCCAATAGGGGACCCCAGCAGAATTTAACAACCTGTGCTTGTAGAAAAGCAGGCATCTCCCTGCACTGCACTGTAGAACTCCCCTATTTCTGCAGTAGAAGGGACATCTGCAGCAGCACAAAGTGAGGCCATCTGCAGTATCTGTCCACAGTAGTGGATCTTCTTTCTGTCATGAGAGTGGAAGGAGCCAAACATGTAATGAAGGCAAGGGCCAGAATTTCTCCAGGGGTTCTGAGGCAGTGAATCCTGAAGCAATAAAGGGTAGGCAGCATAGGATCCCATGCTGGGTTCATTGTGCTAGCTGTAGGGCCGGTACAAGGATGTTTCGCTCCCTAGGCGAAACTTCCACCTTCCGCCCACTCCCGCCCGCGCCCCACTCTAAGGCCCCCCCCATGTGGCAGCTCCCCATCCCGCCCTGAGGCACCTGCCTTGCAGCAGCTCCCCTCCCCCACCCTGAGCCCCCCCCAGCTCACCCCTGCTCCACGCACGAGCATGATCACCTCGAGCATACCCTCGCTGCTTCACTTCTCCTGCCTCCTAGGCTTGCGGTGCCTAAGCTGACTGGCGCCGCAAGCCTGGGAGGCGGGAGAAGTGAAGCAGCTGACCCCTGCCCTGCCTCCTCCCTGAGCATGCCATGGCTGCTTCACTTCTCCCACCTCCCAGGCTTGCAGCACCTAAGCTGATTAGCGCTGCGAGCCTGGGAAGTGGGAGAAGTGAAGCAGCCACGGCGTGCTTGGGGAGGAGGCGGGGCGGGGCAGGGCAGGGCAGGGCAGGGAGGAGGCGGGGCGGGGAGTTCCCCTGCATGCCCCCCATCCCCTTACTTGCTGCAGGTGACCCTCCCCACACTCCCTTGCCCCAGCTCCCTCTGCCTAAATGCCAGCAGCGACCGGGGCAGCCAAAGATCTGGCTGCCGCAGAAGCTGCTGAAGAAAATGGTGCCCCCCCAAATCCTAGTGCCCAAGGCGACTGCCTAGGTCACCTAAATGGTTGCACTGGCCCTGGCTAGCTGGTATAGAAGGAGGACAAAGGTCAAGCTATAGAACTACGTTGTACCTCCCTGCCCACTTTTTTGGGCACCTAGTAACACTGGTAAAGCTAGCCTAATGCAGTACTTGTACCCCCATCACTAAGATTGAGGCTGGCTCATACACAGTGTCATAGTCATAAGTGGAGGAGAGAGAGAGAGACAACAATATCTTGGCCCAGCTCTGCAAAGTTATTTAAGCACTACCTCCCATGCCTTCCCCACCATATTGCCACTCATGCAGGGCAGCCATAAAGTGATCCACAAAGGTATAAATTGTGGACTAAAGGATGGATTACACTGGAGAGATGAGAATGTCAGCATGTTGAAGGTTCAAATCCGGACTGGTTTAAAGTATCTTCAGGGATAGGCTCTGGAGAACCACATCATTTGAGTGCTTAAGGCCTCCCAGCTAAATATCGACACCCTGTGTACTGCAAGTTCTTTCCTTGGCATTGGAACTACATGGAGAGCTATGTATTGCTACTTGAGCATACTGCAGTAACAGAGCAAACATTTTTTAAAAATACATGTTTTATGTAACAAGACACTAGATTTTACCACAGGCTCAGATTTGTTAGTTAAAAACTAACAATACATTTTACACTACTCTTCTATGTTAGGAGAACATATCCTATGCAGATTTGACATAATATACGTTTTTCTGTTCAAAGCTTCAGAAAGGAAGAAAAATAAATGATGACCCTAGTAGAAAAGACAGCAACTTTCAAGCACTGAGTAACAAGTTCAGATGACCAATTTTCTCATTCGGCAATGACAACGCTCAGTAGTCATAGTCTTTCATAAAATGTGGACTTGGAATTAATCTTTCCAAAATATTCTTTTAAATTAAATGTTCTTGAAGTTATAACTGGAAGGACCAAAAAGAAAAGAAAAGACTTTATAGTTCCTCCAATCTGAGCCTCTGAAATCATCACAAATATTCCCAACACCATTCCCTACTTTGGGGCAAGCCAGGGACAAAAGTCTATTTAAGTACTCTGAACTTGAGGCTGGCAAAAGATCAGGCCACTCTTTGCATGCTAGAGAAGACTCAAGGCTGCTCTAATTTATATCTTCTTGGCTATTGTCCCAAAGGGCTAATCTGGCAGCTGGTAATTCAGTAGGCTATTTGGTAGAGCTCAGTGAAATAACAATCAAAACTTTTTTTTGCCAAAAAAATGAAGATGTGAGTAGACCAAAACATTTTTTGTAAATGTGTGTCAATTTTGGCAAATTGTTTAGTCCAAAAAAATGTTTCAAAACCATTGGGGTAGATTCACAAAACCAAAGGCGGAGAAGGAGGAGGTCCACTTATACACCACAGCCCAGTAGCTAGGGCACTCACTTGAGATGTAGGAGACTCTGGGACTTCTCCCCCCTCTCAGGTTAATGCCCTAATCACCAAGATATTGGCTATTCCAAGTCTCAGTCTTTCCTATGGAAGCCGTTCCACTTTGCATAAGTAATTAAATGTTCATTGGAGCAGGGACTGGAACCTGGGTGTTCCCATTCTGATGCAAGTGCACTAACCAACAGGAACTAGAGTCATTCTCACTCTTTCTATCACAAAGAATATTTAAGTATTTGATATGAATGGGAACAGCTTTTACATAAGAGATTAAGGAAGACCCATCCCAAAATACCCAATTGCCTAGTGGTGGTTAGGACACTCAGATGGGGCGGAGGAGGTCATGAGTTCAAAACATTTCTCCAGAGTTAGGAATGGAACTCAGGTCTCCCATCTTTCCATTAAGTACCCAAACCCCTGGACTGTTGGGGGGCACCACCAGCTCCTCTCTATTGTGTGAAACCTTTGTTTCTATATGTCATTTGCTCTTACCACAAAAAGGGTAAAAATGCCCAACATTGGAATGAAACATTTAGCTTCAGGATATAATTTTTTCTGACTTTTATTTGCCAAAATTTTTGAAAAATGTTTGTTTTGGATTAACCTGAAACTTTTTTTTAAAAAGACCTTCAGACCTGCCACTGAATGAAAAAAATCAGTTATTTGCACAGCTCTAGTATTTGGATTTTGCAGACACCTCTCCCTGTTTCTCCTAGTCACCCAGATATCCACATAGGGTATTCAGAAGAGGTGGTACATGAGCCAGAACCGAGGCCCTGTGTCATCTGATGATAGAGGAAGAGTTCTCAGGAGCCAGATCTGTCAGATTCATGGCTGCTTTGCTCCACCAATGCAGAATGAAGCAACGAGAATAGAGGGGCAGGCTATGTTTCTTTTGACATTTTTGGTATTCTTGTGTTTTCTTTACTTTTTCAATACCCTTTCTAAATAGAAAAGACTAGAACTGCATCTGTTATTTTAGATGTGGCTGTAGGTGCAGATTTTTGATAGCTCAGAGACCAGTAACATGTATAAACCACTGCCAGCAGTTGGAATACCTGTTATGCTTATTGCCCAAAGCACCTAAAAGAAGGCCTTTCTGAAACCATAGCACAACTAGCAGACCAGGAGAGGAGGGTGAAGTGAATGACCTCGAGAAGTGAACATGACCCTCTGCCCTCCTGACTTGAGTTGTTTTTCTGAAGCATGTGGTTTTTGCAAGATGGAAAGTCTGACAATAGTTAACTAATGCTATACAGGTGGTTAACTGATGGCAAGTTCCCATACCTGACGGATGGAAAATTGCCCACCTGACAGGCTCAAAACCTCCACTCTTAAATTAGCTTCTGCTGAGCAATTTTGTTAATGAACAAGCTATGTAATACTAACCAGTTGGATATAAAAAGAGGAAGATATCTGAGCTTGATGGATGCTTGGACAACTCTCAAGTTCCCCGGAAGATGGCCGGCTGGCTGGATGCTTGCAATTATCCACTTGAGACTGCCTCAAGAGCCTGAGTAAATATGAATTTGGCATTTTTGGCGTGTTTTACTAACCTGTTGCAGACATGCTTGAGACTAAGTAACATTAAGTGAGAGCACTCTTAGATGACTGGCACAAACAGGACAATACATCAGTCAGATAGCCATGTCTCCATTGATTTATTTCCTGACACCACTTCACATGGAGGAAAGTTACCCAGAGCTTTGGGTCGAAAGAGCCCCAGGTAACATGGGTGCACACTGGCTATACAAAGTGGTACTTTCTCTTCCCTAGGTTTGCATGGAATATATTATCTCTATAGCCAAGATCAGAGAAGGAAACCAATGGGAGCTAGGGGTATTTCCTAGGAAGAGAGATCACTGATAAAAAAAAATGAAGCTAACATTAGTGAAAAAATGATAAGATAGGCATGCTGAGAATGTCAAGTGTTAAAAAAATTCTCCATGGGCCAAATGAACTAGACATAGAGAAAGAAAGAACCTGAGAGTGCAGTGAACAGAGTTCATCACAAACACAATGGAGGAAGAAACTGATCTTAAGGAATAAAAGCTCATGATTTAATAATGAAAAATCCCCAGATCTACAGACAAGTTGTATGCATAATTTATATGATTTAAAACATAGTAGGGTTGATCTGGAAGGCAGAACTCTCCTAAGACATTTATCATAGAAAATGGGTTATTAAACATTTGATGGAATTGGTACAATAATGTTTCCTTTATCTTTATTTTCCTCAACTGCCTTATTTCTATATATCAGTAAGGAGGAAGATAAAATATTTCGATTTGTACAACAGGATGTTTTTTTTTTAAATTAAGTTTAATAGGATCTTTAAACCTATAGTTTGTGAATAAATTAACAAAAATGGGGAAACAGACAGAATGTGAATTTTAGATATTTTATTTTTTTCATTATGGTTTGATGAAAAATAAGTTGATACTAAAAAATATTAGGAATTCAAAATTCACCACTTATCCCCTGGATTGTTTGTTTTTTTTCAGACTTCTTTTGCAAGAAATCTGAAATACTCTAGGCTCTCTACTTTGCTCCACATGTTGCTTTCCGTATGCTGATCACTAAAGTATTAGTTATACATAGTAGTATGTATGTCTAGAATTTTGAACATTTTAAAACAGCTAAAATATATTAATTATTCTGTACTGTAGTATCGTCTAGAAGTTTCGGTCATTAACTAAGATCCCATTTTGCAGTGACCAGAGCCGCCAGGGTCCCATTTCAACTGGGCATTCCAGTCGAAAACCGGACAGCTGGCAACACTAAATATTAGTGGACCTTGGAGAGAGACGAATTTGCATGATAGCCAAGCATCCAATTATAAGTTTTGGAAGAAGGCTCTAAAAATCACTAATTCCCCTATAGGGAAATGGCAAGAAAGAACTAAAAGACTGCATGACACAGGCTCCTTCAGGAATTCCTTTAATAAATTACATCATCATTGCTAAATATGGAGAGTTTGTTCTTGCTATATGGTTTCAAAAACTTTTAAGCAATGCTAAAATATAACATAAACAACGATCTTTCTGTGACATACTGCAGCTTCACAGGCCCTTTCAGAAGGTCAGCTTCAACAATGACTTCAGCAGCACAGTTTCTTCCTCTGTTTCCCAGGTACTATAGCCCTCCCTGGCCCTAAAGAGTGACCCACTGAAGTACAGCAGCTCTGGATATGAAACTAGGAAATTAACACCAAAAAACCCCTCAGTTTAAGTAACAGTTAAGGTTGCAGCAGGACACCCTTCACCCCATCTGAAGCCTAAAAAGTATGGAGAAGTAGTTGTTTAAGGAACTTTCCTGAATTCTTTGCCCCCTTTACATTTCCTACAATGCTCTTGATGCCACACAAGATGATATCAGCAATGTTAAAGCAGATTAATTTCCCAAATGCATGCAATGTGCAACAGTCAGATATGCCAATTTGTTACTACAAGATCTGAGGTCATCATTAAGGTTTGGTGTTACACTGTAAGTTTGATGAAGCTGGGGTAACACCTTACTTTTTTGGTATCTGTTGGAGATGGAAGTGAAAGCCTTATGGCTTATGGTGTTGAAATGTGTTATTGACAGTGCTGTAGGCAATGTTAAGGTGGAAAAGAATGCAGGCGACTTACTCCTTAACTTCTTAATTCCATGTTTTAAAGGTTTTGAGTGGATGAGGTATGCCCTGCTGCAACTATAACAGTCACAACGTTTGTATGTTACCATACAGAGTTTTACCTATTTTTTTACCTCTCTTCTCTGTGACCCTACATGAGTTAATTACTATGAACAGTGGCCTATCAGGCATTCCATTACCTGAAGCTTGAAATGCAGTATTTATTTTCAGCATAGATTTTTTGCCTGCAATTGCATAAGTTCTTTTTTAGAAGTTTGTAGAATTTAATTGCAAATACAGCTCTGGTTTTCATACTTTGGTATCTCAAAGCACTTTTACTGCATTAATTGTGAGTTCAGTCTTTGTCCCTCTGAAGTCTATAGGAGTTTGTCAGGCCTTACATAAGCAAGGGGAGGAATCATTATGCACCCATCTACAGTTCACTAATACCCTTAAAGACAAAGCGATATCCCCACTAGTGCTGGGCAAATAACAGATTCTTTAGTCCACTGGCAATTCCAAAAAATAGAAAAAAGTTCTTTTGGCTTGAACACTTTGATCAATCCAGAGCTAAATGTTTTGTTTAGATTTTGAACATTTTAAGTTATTTTATTTAAAAAACTAAAAAAGGACATTTCAAATCAAAGTCATTTTGAATAAAAAATCAAAATGAAATTATTTGATTTTTTCAGGCTTTTTTCTGACCGAATAAATTTGGCAAACTCAACATTTTGCAAAATGTTTTGCTGCGGCCAAATCTGCATTCTCATCAAAAAAGTTTTGGGGGTGAAAATTTCCCCCCAGCTCTAATCCCCAAAGCAGTTTGAACAGTCAGGATGTATACCACTGAGAACTGGTGTGGGGGGGGGAAGGGCAAAAAGAATTTCTCCCTCATCCTATGCTAATGGAGCAATGAACTCATTCCACTGAGCTCCTAACCCTGCAAAGCCTGTGGCTAGTGACCTGCTAGTTTCATGGTTTATAAGTAGATGCACTTCAATAGGACCTTTATGGGATCCTTTCAAGTACTACAATGAAAGCTTTCAGTTTCCTTAGAAGAATTTTCATTCTTTCATCTCACCCAAGACATGAAATCACTATTTAATCTTTTAAGATTTTCTAGTAGAGGGTTTAAAGCATTATATGAGCAAGTCAATTCTTTCTTTTGAACATCCTGCTGATAATACGATCTTCCTTTTATGATGCATATGATCAGGTTTGAACTTGAAGTAAGAGGATTCATCCAATCCATCGCTGGGATTTCTTTCGTGTGGAATACTTATTCCAGAGATGTTCAATATTGTCATTATACGCAGTCAATTCTTAAACCATAGCTTTATAAAAAGTTTGCTGTGATTCTGCTACGATAAATTGCCCTTATTCTTTGTAAGGTTTACTGGTGTTATACAATAATAAATAGGTAAAAGCCTTCGAGAATTGCAAACGCTTCTTTGTTTTATTTTTTTAAACTTTGAACCTAGCCATTTCAGAGCCTTTAAATAACTTATTTTGCAGAGGAAATCCTTCAATTTCACAAGATCAGTCATTAGCAACCAGTGACAGATATAGTTATCTCTCAGAATGCTTTCATGTTACAAATCTTCCATACCTCACAACAAAAAGTGCATCTCTTTTTGCCATTATTGTCATGTTCCAGAAACATTTAAGGTCAGATCCTGCAAATCCTCTATGCACAGAACTCCCCTTGATTTCAGTGCAAGGAGGGAGGGTTTACTGGCCTGGACTCTAAGACATTTAGAACAGGGACCTTATATTAATCTGCCTATAAAGCATCATCTGTGAAGCTGTATAAATATTAGTAAACAAAACAGCAATCCTGTGCTTTAATCACACAACCATTCTTTCCTCCATAATCAACTTCAGGGATTGTGTGACTGTTTGAATTGTTTGCCTGACTAGAGTCTATACTTTATATAAAGTACAAATATATTTTGTATAAATAGACCCAGAGATTACTTATAGGATCATTTTATTGTTTTTTCTTATTGAAGTATATCCACTGAAGTAACTGAAAAAGAGACTTTGAGTCACAATTGACCAGCATCTGGCATAGTTATTCATATCAGTGCAGAATGAGTGCAAAGTGGGCATAAAGGACTACCATTCTGATATGGTAGTGGTTAAGATGCACTTTGCACTAAACATCTATACAAGGTACAGGATAACACAGAATCAGGTCCCTTGTTTTTATTTAAAGAAGAGCACACAGCTAACTTCTGGTATACTGACACATCCTTCACACTTCCATGAGGTTTGTTTAGGTACATTCAGTAAAATAATCCAAGGACTGTTTTTTCTTGGAGATGTCAATATTTCTAAGTCCATGAGGCACTACAACCAGGGAAATTGTTTAAGGGAAAATATTTCAAAATACGAAGCTTTATTTTTGTGCACAGCTTTAGCACCATGTTAAATATGACAAACTGAAAAATAGACTGTGAAACAAAGCACCATTAAAAGAAGGTATTGACAAGAATACTTAGGACCATGCCAAGTTAGAAATGGATAGTTCATTTAATTAGTAGTACAGCCATACAGGAGATAGTCATCTCTTATTGAATTCCATTTTAAATTATGTTAATACCTTGCAAAAAGCAGATGCTACACAATGTGAAATGTTTTAATTTTTCTTCATTCTTTTTCATGTTAGATCTCACAGAGGAGGAATGTTAGGATACCCAACATCCTACCAATGACTGAAAATGCCGTTGAAAATGACAAGTGAGCATTTTCATGGAGAAACAAGCAATCCCTCCTTCCATTTAAGACAGGGCTGCCCGGGGATGGGGGGGAACAAGTGGGGCAATTTGCTTCAGGCCCTGGGCCCCACAGGGGACTCCACGAGAATATAGTATACTATAATATTGCAACTTTTTTTTATGGAAAGGGCCTCCAAAATTGCTTTGCCCCAGGCCCCCTGAATCCTTTGGGTGGCTCTGATTTAAGATAGGTACTGCAGGATCAAATAAGCCATGCAACAACAGTGGTTACTAAAAGGTAAGACGGCTCTTGGCTTCAGCATTTTATGCCATGATAACAAATAAAATTTAAACCAAAACCTGAGACCCTAAAAATCTCAAAACTGTAGGGAGGTTCAGGTCCAGATGTGAACTTTACCCACCTAGGCTCAGCTCCACTAACATAGACTATCAGCTTTAAAATTCTCAGATATTAAGTTTATTGCCCTGAAATGAAATCAGCTTGGTGAAATTTAGATTCTACATTTGAACTGTTTAAAGGTACATTCAGAAATACATCCATAATTTAAGGGTTTAAAGCATGCATTATAAACCTAGGAAATTTGGCTTTAAGATTCAATTTAACAAAATCCATACATGTTAAGATATAGAAATGCATAGTTAAGGCCCAGACAAACCTAACACTGCCTTGAAGTGACACACTGTAATGAATATAAAATTGATGGATGAATAATAATACCCATGGTCCCAGATTATATTGAAAAAAATAAATCCAACTCTTTAAAATCAGATTAATTTAATCCAGTACCACAAGTACTAATAATGTTAATCAATTGTATAGGTTATAGAATCTAAGGCCGGATGGGACCACCATGATCATCTAGTCCAACCTCCTCTGTAACACAAGCCATAGAATTTCCTCAAAATAATCATTTTTTAACAAGGGCATATATTTTAAAAATACATCCAATCTCAATTTAAAAATTGCTAGTGATGAAGAATCCACCACAACACTTGGTAAATTGTTCAAATGGTTATTTACTCTCACTGTTCAAAATTTGCTCCTTATTTCCAGTCCAAATTTGTCTAGCTTCAACTTCCAACCATTTGATCTTGTTATCCTGTCTGCTACATTGAAAAGCCCATTATCAAATATTTGATCTCATGTAAGTTATTGTACCATTATATAAGGCACTGGTAAGACCCCACCTGGAATACTGTGTGCAGTTCTGGTCTCCCATGTTTAAGAAGGATGAATTCAAACTGGAACAGGTTCAGAGACGGGCTACTAGAATGATCCGAGGAATGGAAAACCTATCATATGAAAGGAGACTCAAAGAGCTTGGCTTGTTTAGTCTAGCCAAAAGAAGGCTGAGGGGGGGATATCCTTGCTCTTTATAAATGTATCAGAGGGATTAATATTAGGGAGGGAGAGGAATTATTTCAGCTTAGTACCAATGTAGATACAAGAACAAATGGGTATCAACTGGACACTAGGAAATTTAGACTTGAAATTAGATGAAGGTTTCTAAGCATTAGAGGAGTGAAGTTCTGGAACAGCCTTCCAAGGGGAGTAGTGGGGGCAAAAGACATATCTGGCTTTAAGATTAAGCTTGATAGGTTTATGGAAGGGATGGTATGATGGAATTGCCTAATTTTGGCAATTGATCTTTGATTATCAGCAGATAAGTATGCCCAGTGGTCGGTGATGGGATGGGATCTGAGTTACTGCAGAGAATTCTTTCCTGAGTGCTGGCTGGTGAGTCTTGCCTACATGCTCAGGGTTTAGCTGATTGCCATATTTGGGGTCGGGAAGGAATTTTCGTCCGGGGCAGATTGGCAGAGGCCCTGGAGGTTTTTCGCCTTCCTCTGCAGCGTGGGGCATGGGTCACTTGCTGGTGGATTCTCTGCAGCTTGAGATCTTCAAACCACAATTTGAAGACTTCAATAACTCAGACATAGGTTAGGAGTTTGTTATAGAAGTGGATGGGTAGGGTTCTGTGGCCTGCTTTGTGCAGGGGGTCGGACTGGATGATCACATTGGTCCTTTCTGACCCTGGAATCTATGAATCTATAAGCCCTGTGAGTTGCTGATGCTAAAATGTGGCTGTAGGTGAGAAAACTGTCTTAGACAAAGATTGTAGCCTGTTGAGTTAAGTTTTAGTCACTAGAAAACATTATTATACTTTTGCTTTATTTGTAAGGATTTCTTTTGCTATTATTTCTGCTTAGTATCACCTTAAATATCTGTTCTGTTAATAAACTTATTTGTTTTATTATAAATTCATCTCAATGTTGTTAGATTAAAGTAAAGTGTGAATACTCAAACAACAGATGAGTGTGTATACAGTCTGTCTGGGAATATCAGACTTAGTAATTTTTATGAGCATCCAGGAACAGAGAGGATGCTACAAGGAGATACTTCTGGAGAGTTTGGGAACTGAAGTACACCGGGGTTAACCTGCAAGGGAAAATTAAGACTGACAGAGTCCTAAAGAATTTGTTGGACTGGCTAACAAGCTGGGTGGCAAGGAGCTGTTACACAGTTTGTACCAACAGATTCCTCTTTTGCTAAGACAAATGGGTAACAAGGTTACTTATAGTCCTGAAGGTCCCAAGAAAGAGTCAGTCACTAAAAGGCAGACTTAAGGTAGCTTGGGCCTTAACTATGCATTCCATTACCTTAACATGCTGGATTTTTAATATTAAACATAATAAACCAGTATATCTATCCCAGGCATGATATTTCAGTGCATTTAACTACACTGAGAGTTTGAAGACTGTTATTTCATTAGTGAGATCATTTGGACTAAAAGACCAATACAGAATGCTAAAATTCTTCAAGGACTCCTTTAATTAACTTTAATGCAATTTGTTAATTTACTTGTAGGTCCTGAGTAAATTCCCAGACACTATGTGTTGCAAGTTTGGGGATGATACACCATATTCTCCATATACAAATATAAATAAGGAATCCCTGCTTTAAGCACAAAGCAGAACTCAGCATTAACTATAGTCACTACCCAGTGACTCCACAATAAAATAAAAACCTAGAGAACCACCAAGACATGCACCTGGCCAAACTGAGTAACCACACTGTCATTGCTATTAGCCTCCTGCTTCCTTGCCACGTCCTGTTTCTACTTTGTCACAGTCTCTTGTCATTAATTAGTAGTAGTGTTACAGTAATGTCTAAAAAGCACAAATTAAGTCGGATCCCCAGTGTGCTAGGTACTATACAAGTTATAGTAAGATTTTCTGCCATGAATGGTTTATAGTCTAACCAGACTAGACAGTATCCTACATATTGGATCATGTTATGTGTAAATGTAGATTGTAAGCACATTTGATCAGGTACCATATCTTTCTGTGTCTTCTGCAAGGTGCCTAGAACACTTCTGAGTGTAATAAATAATAGTTAAAGCAATATCACTTTTGTTAATATTCTGGTTTGTTGGTGGTAGTCTGGGCTGAGCCTATTATCTATACCACTGATCAGCCTAGTAGTTACGCACAAGCTTAACTGAAGGTCCATGAGTAGTACCATTAAAGTTTATGAACATTTCATATACTATTTCTCTCCTCTCACACATCACTAAGGCCTTGTCTACGCCAGTTACACCAGTCTAGCTAGAGGTAAGATGTTCACCCAATGCAACTGAAATAATGAAAATTTCTGTGTGGATACTCTTACATTTGTTTTGAACCTGGCTTATATTGGTTTAGCTTCATCCTGTGATTTAAATAATTGGTTTATTTAAATTACAGAGGCAAGCTAAACCAACATAAATCTAGTTTAAACCAATGTAAGAAAGTTAGTCCATTTTAACATCACATCTTTTTTTTTTACTTTAACCTGTGAGAGTTTGTAAGTAGACCAGGACTGCAGGGTACTCATCACATGTGGTCTGTCTGTCATCTGGTTTATATTTCTCTCAGCCAAAGTAGTTCTACTGTAAACGGATTAGAATGGTCAGTGCATCTCTCACAACCGTCACCTTCTGCAGTAGCTAATCCCACTGTGGCTGTATTTTTCCTCAGAACACTGCAGTGACTTCTACTGTAGAAAAATAGAGGAAGAAATGCTAATAGCTGGATAATGATTCAGTGCTTGGATGCCACTCCACTCATTTGGGGAGAGCCCTCTTATAAGTTTCATAGGTGCTACTGAGAATAGTAAAATATGCTGTAGCTCTCAGTTGTGGATCAGATCTGCTGCTCTGCTCTCTTTACAGAATGCAGCTGCTACCCACAGCTCAGCTCTTTCAGAAAGGGGTCAGTGGTATATGGTAGTCTACACAGAGTCCCTACCACTCAAAGATATGCTCCCAGCTGCAAGCCAGAAGCATGCAGTCTCTCCCTGTCACCCTTTGGAGCTGTCCAATGCCTTTTACCCAACCTCGGTAAACATTAGTCTTAAATAGGGTGAACCCAAGCCCAGTCATTATCCAGACCTTGCCCAGGTGGTCCCCAAAAGGGTGATGTTCAAAACAGCAATCCCAAGTACAAAATTAAACAAGATCTACCCCAAATTATCCACAGCTAATATGTAAATGAAGTACAGCCTCACTGAATAGACTCCCCTTAGTCTTCAATAGCTACCAGCTGAGAGCTCACTCAGTTACTTCCCCCTTTTCTCCTAGGAATCATTCCACAGGGATCATAATAACTACATCAGCCATTTCTGCATGCAATGTTGTTGTAGCCATGTTGGTCCCAGAATATTAGAGAGACAAGGTGAGTGAGGTAATAGCTTTTATTGGACCAACTTCTGCTGGTGAGAGAGACAAGCTTTTGAGCTTACACAGAGCTCTTCTTCAGATATTACCTCACACATCTTGTCTCTCTAAAAACAACATCAGACAGTTAAGCAGAGGGCATCTACATTTCTTGATGATATCGTTAGATTATGTTTGTGTGCTTTCTTCTTCAAGAAAATCTAAAATAAATATGCTGCAACCATCTTGGGGCACATTCTGCTCTCAGTTCTGCCACCATTGCAACCTCATTCTCTTCAGGGAAATTGCACAAGTGTTAATGAAAGTATTAGGTTGCCTGTATTCTCTTTGGTAATCAATACAATGAATTTCCCAATGTGGTATTTGCATGGATTATACAAGCATTGACAAAAATCAGTGTATTACTAAAACCCCAAAAGGAAAAACTATCCTCTTCTTCACACAGTTGCTCTGAACCATTTGACAGAATTTAACGGGAATGTAGCTGCACAGATGTTGCTTCACTGACAGGATCATTTAAATCCTGTATAAAACTAGTAAGTCAGTAATATTCAGTGAACTTTAGATTTATGCAGGTGTATCCAGCAGTAGAATAAGACACTAGGGAACCATTTCCAGCTATGAGGGAAAAGGCAAGAAGGGAGCAGGCAAGATGGTACTTCTGTTGGAACTATAGGCCAAAGTAGGAATTCCAAACAAACAGATGATTTTTTGCCAGAAGCTGGGAATAGGTGACCAGGGATGGATCACTTGATGGTTACCTGTTCTGTTCATTCCCTCTGGGTCACCTGGCATTGGGCACTGTCAGAACACAGGATACTAGGCTGGATGGACCTTTGGTCAGACCCAGTATGGCCATTCTTATATTCTTATTTGAGTAAAGATTTAATAAAAGCTGAAAGACTGTAGGCCTTTTGGTAATACAATGAATTCTTTGGCTGGGATTTGCAAAGGAGCCCAGTTGAATTAGGCACCTTCATGGCACTGAAAGTCAAATGGATTTGGGCAATTAATTCCTTTTGGATACATCCGGTATGAAACTGCAGAAAAACCTGAGAATCTCTGGATTAAGTTTAGAAGTGGGTGCAACAAGGGTGATGTCATGGTGGGAGTCTGCAATAGACTACCAGACCACGGGGATGAGGTGGACAAAGCTTTCTTCCGGCAACCAACAGAAGTTACTAGATCACAGGCCCTGGTTCTCACAGGAGACTTCAATCACCCTGCTGAGAGATACCTGCTGGGAGAGCAATCCAGCGGTGCATGGACAATCCAGGAAGTTTTTGGAAAGTGGGAACAATGTCGTGGTGCAAGTGCTGGAGGAACCAACTAGGGGCAGAGCTCTTCTTGATCTGGTGCTCACAAAGGCCTGGTCTACACTACGCGTTTAAACCAAATTTAGCAGCATTAAACCGATTTAACCCTGCACCCTTCCACACTACGAGGCCCTTTATATCGATATAAAGGGCTCTTTAAACCAATTTCTGTACTCCTCCCTGATGAGAGGAGTAGTGCTGAAATGAGTATTGCCATGTCGGATTAGGGTTAGTGTAGCCGCAAATCAACGGTATTGGCCTCTGGGCGGTATCCCACAGTGCACCATTGTGACCGCTCTGGAAAGCGATCTGAACTCGGATGCACTGGCCAGGTAGACAGGAAAAGCCCCGCGAACTTTTGAATTTCATTTCCTGTTTGCCCAGCGTGGCGCTCTGATCAGCACAGGTGGCGATGCAGTCCCAAATCCAAAAGGAGCTCCAGCATGGACCGTACGGGAGATACTGGATCTGATCACTGTATGGGGAGACAAATCTGTTCTATCAGAGCTCTGTTACAGAACGAAATGACAAAGCATTTGAAAAAATTTCCAGGCTATGATAGACAGAGGCCATAGCACAGTGCTGTGTGACAAGCGTAACGGAAAGCCAAAGAATGAAATGGATGCTCATGGAGGGAGGGAGCGGGTACTGAGAACTCCAGCTATCCCACAGTCCCCGCAGTCTCCGAAAAGCATTTCCATTATTGGCTGAGCTCCCAGTGCCTAAAGGGTCAAAAACATTTTCCCAGGTGTTTCAGGGTATATGTCGTCAATTTACCCCCTTCCCCCCCCCCGAAAGAAAAGGGGAAAAAAAGTTTCTCATCTTTTTTCAGTGTCACCCTATGTCTACTGCATGCTGATGGTAGACGGGTTGCTGCAGCGCTGAACACCAGCATCCCCTTCCCGGTGGCAGGTGGTACAATATGACTGATATTTGTCTTCACTATCAGCCCGTGAGTGCTCCTGGCTGGCCTCGGTGAGGTTGACAGGAGGCACCTGGGTAAAAATGGGAATGACTCCTGGTCATTCCCGGCAGATGGTACAGAACGGCTGGTAACCGTCTTCATCATAGCAACTGGAGACTGAGCTCCATCAGCTCCCTCCCCCTTCATGTCTAAAGAAAAGATTCTGTACTGCCTGGACTATCATAGCAGTTGGAGGCTTCCTCCCAGTAATTTTATCTCACTAAAAACTCAGTGTTTCTTATTCCTGCATTCTTTATTACTTCATCACACAAATGGGGGGACACTGCCACGGTAGCCCAGGAGGGTTGGGGGAGGAGGGAAGCAATGGATGGGGTTGTTGCAGGGGCATCCCCTAGAATGGCATGCAGCTCATCATTTCTGCGGGATCTCTGGGGCTCTGACATGGAGCGGCTGTGCTCTCTGGTTCTCTAGTACACTTGCCCCATATTCTAGGCAGGACTGACTATTTTTAGACAAAACATAAAGAAGGGAATGACCCGGGAAGTCATTCCCATTTTTGTCCATGCACCCCCAGCCAACCTCAGAGAGACCAGCCAGGAGCACCCATGACAGTGGCAGGCGGTACAGAATGACTGATAACCGTCATCTCATTGCCAATTTACAATGGCAGACAGTACAATAAGGATGGTAACCATATCTGCTACCTTGCAAAGGCAAATGAATGCTGCTGTGTAGCACTGCAGTACCGCATCTGTCAGCAGCATCCAGTACACATACAGTGACAGTGACAAAAGGCAAAATGGGCTCCATGGTTGCCATGCTATGGCGTCTGCCAGGGTAATCCAGGGAAAAAGGGTGAGAAATGATTGTCTGCCGTTGCTTTCACGGAGCAAGGATTGAGTGACGACATTTACCCAGAATCACCTGCAACACTGTTTTTGCATTGGGATTTCAACCCAGAATTCCAATGGGCGGGGGAGACTGCGGGAACTATGGGATAGCTACAGGATAGCTACCCACAGTGCAAAGCTCCGGAAATCGACGCTAGCCTCGGTACATGGATGCACACAAGGAAAGAAGAAATGGGATCACTAAGCACTGAGGATGGGGTGGAGATTAAAGATAATCTAAAAATAATCTAGGCCCAACAGCGAAACAAATACTTTGCCTCAGTTTTTAATAAAGGTAGTAAGGATCATAGGGGTAGTGGCAGGGTGGTTAATGGAAATGAGGATATGAAAGTAGAAATTACCAAATCTGAGGTAGAAGTCAAATTCAAACTGCTTAATGGGACTAAATCAAGAGCCTGGATAATCTTCTATCCAAGAATATTAAAGGAACTGATACATGAAATGACAAGCCCACTAGTGAGGATTTTTTAATGAATCTGTAAATCTGAGGGTTGTACCCTCTAACTTTAGGATTGCTAATATAGCACCGATTTTTAAGAAAAGGGAAAGTGATCTGGGAAACTACAGGCTTGTTAGTCGGATGTCAATTGTATGTAAGGTCTTAGAACAAATTTTGAAAGATAAAGTGGTTAAGAAAACAGAGGTAAATGGTAATTGGGATAAAATGCCAGACCAACTTCATTTTTTTCTTTGAGAAGATAACTGATTGTTTTTTAGACAAAGGAAATGCAGTAACTTAGATCTATCTAGATCTCAGTAAGACATTTGATACAGTTCCACATGGGAAATTATTAGTTAAATTGGAGAAAATGGAGATTCATATGAGAATTGAAAGGTAGATAAGGAATTGATTAAAGAGGAAACTACAACTGGTCATACTGAAAGGTGAATTTTCAAGCAGGAGGGAGGTTATTGGTGGAGTTCCTCAGGGATTGGTCTTGGGACCAATCTTATTTAACATTTTCATTAATGACCTTAGTACAAAAAATGGGAACGTGCTAATAAAATTTGCAGATGACACAAAGTTGGGAAGTATTGCCAATACAGAGGAGGACTGGAATACCACTACAGGAGATCAGGTTGACCTTGCAAACTGGGATAAAATTTAACAGTGCAAAGTCACAAACTTAGGGACTAACAATAACAAAAATTGTTATAAGCTGAGGAGTTCAGTTGGAAGCAAGAAAGGAGAACTATTTTCATGTATTTGTTGATCACAGGATGACTATGAGCTGCCAATGTGATGCACTATGAAAAAGGCTAATGCAATTCTAGAATCCATCAGGCAAGGTATTTCCAATAGAGATAGGAAAACATTAGTGCCATTATACAAGGCACAGGTGAAACTTCATCTGGAATACTGTGTACAGTTCTGGGGTTCCATGTTTAAGAAAGATAAATTCAAACTGGAACAGACACAGAGAAGAGATACTAGGATGATCCAAGGAATGGAAAACCTACCTTATGAGAGGAGACTCAGAGCTTAGCTTGTTTAGCCTAAATAAAAGAAGGCTGAAGGGAGATATGATTGCTCTCTAGAAATACAATCAGAGGGATAAATACCAGGGAAGGAGATTGTTTACGTTAAGCACCAACGCTGACACTAGAACAAATATCTGTAACTAACCAACAAGTTTAGGCTCAAAATTAGATGAAAGTTTCTAAGCATCAGAGGCGTAAAGTTCTAGAACAGCCTTCCAAGGGGAGCAGTAGAGGCAAAAAGACCTAACTGGCTTCAAGACTGAGCTTGATAGACTGCTGGAGACAGGATACTAGATGGGGAGGGCTCTCAGATATCTGCCTGGTAGGTCTTGCCCACATGCTCAGGGTCTAACTGATGACCATATTTTGGGTCGGGAAGGAATTTTTCCCCATATCAGATTGGCTGTGACGCTGGGGGGTTTTCAACTTCCTCTGCAGAATAGGACATGAGTCACTTGCAGGTTTAAACCAGTGTACATGGTGAATTCTCTGTAACTTGAAGTCTTTAAGCCATGATTTGAGGATTTCAGTAACTCAGCCAGACATTGTATGTCTATTACAGGAGTGTGTGGGCAAAGTTGTGCAGCCTGCAATATGCAGGAAGTCAGACTAGATGATCGTGATGTTCCCTTCTGGCCTTAAAGTCTATGAGTTTATGAGAATAAATTGGCTGTGTATGAAACCAAAACCAATACAAACAATACATTAACACAATATTAAGGTTCTGATATTCACCCACCGAAGCAATGAATTTTGGAATTTAGGCTCCCACAACACTCTTAACTCAGCATTCTTACATTATGCTTAAGCACAGAAGATATACCACTTATGTAAAACTAATACACTGACATAGGATCCTATGGGCTGCAATACACAGGCACTACACAGAACTTAATTTCAGAAGTTTAGCTTTAGTGTATAATTTTTTTACATATCTATATTTATGTCTCAACTTTTCTATTAATTTACCAGTTCTATTTTTGGCATTAACAGAGTGTCTCTTCTAGAAAACACATAATGCATTTAAAAATCAATTTAATGTTGACACTCCGATGTGATCTATATTTTTATCTAACATGCTGATACTATTTTACTTATAAATAAATCATGGAATCTTCTCCAATATCTTGCATTGAAATTGTTCTCTTATTACATTCCAGAATATTTTTTGTTATCTCAAATCTAGAGGAGCTAATTCAACAAAATTTGTTGAATTTACTACTACAGTCTACTACAGGCCACCTAATCAGGCGGAAGAGGTGGATGAGGCTTTTTTCAAACAACTAACAAAATCATCCAAAGCCCAAGATTTGGTGGTGATGGGGGACTTCAACTATCCAGATATATGTTGGGAAAATAACACCGTGGGGCACAGACTATCCAATAAGTTCCTGGACTGCATTGCAGACAACTTTTTATTTCAGAAAGTTGAAAAAGCTACTAGGGGGGGAAGCTGTTCTAGACTTGATTTTAACCAATAGGGAGGAACTTGTTGAGAATTTAAAAGTAGAAGGAAGCTTGGGTGAAAGTGATCATGAAATCATAGAATTTGCAATTCTAAGGAAGGGTAGAAAGGAGTACAGCAGAATAGAGACAATGGATTTCAGGAAGGCGGATTTTGGTAAGCTCAGAGAGCTGATAGGCAAGGTCCCATGGGAATCAAGACTGAGGGGAAAAACAACTGAGGAAAGTTGGCAGTTTTTCAAAGGGACGCTATTAAGGGCCCAAAAGCAAGTTATTCCGATGGTTAGGAAAGATAGAAAATGTGGCAAAAGACCACCTTGGCTTACCCTTGAGATCTTGCGTGACTTACAAAATAAAAAGGCGTCATATAAAAAATGGAAACTAGGTCAGATCACGAAGGATGAATATAGGCAAATAACACAGGAATGCAGAGGCAAGATTAGAAAAGCAAAGGCACAAAATGAACTCAAACTAGCTATGGGAATAAAGGGAAACAAGAAGACTTTTTATCAATACATTAGAAGCAAGAGGAAGACCAAGGACAGGGTAGGCCCACTGCTCAATGAGGAGGGGGTAACAGTAACGGGAGACTTGGAAATGGCAGAGATGCTTAATGACTTCTTTGTTTCGGTCTTCACTGAGAAGTCTGAAGGAATGTCTAGTATAGTGAATGCTTACGGGAAGAGGGTAGGTTTAGAAGAGAAAATAAGGAAAGAGCAAGTAAAAAATCACTTAGAAAAGTTAGATGCCTGCAAGTCACCAGGGCCTGATGGAATGCATCCTAGAATACTCAAGGAGTTAATAGAGGAGGTATCTGAGCCTCTAGCTATTATCTTTGGGAAATCATGGGAGACGGGGGAGATTCCAGAAGACTGGAAGGGGGCAAATATAGTGCCCATCTATAAAAAGGGAAATAAAAACAACCCAGGAAACTACAGACCAGTTAGTTTAACTTCTGTGCCAGGGAAGATAATGGAGCAGGTAATCAAAGAAATCATCTGCAAACACTTGGAAGGTGGTAAGGTGATAGGGAATAGCCAGCATGGATTTGTAAAGAACAAATCATGTCAAACTAATCTGATAGCGTTCTTTGATAGGATAACGAGCCTTGTGGATAAGGGAGAAGCGGTGGATGTGGTATACCTAGACTTTAGTAAGGCATTTGATACAGTTTCGCATGATATTCTTATAGATAAGCTAGGAAAGTACAATTTAGATGGGGCTACTATAAGGTGGGTGCATAACTGGCTGGATAACCGTACTCAGAGAGTAGTTGTTAATGGCTCCCAATCCTGCTGGAAAGGTATAACAAGTGGGGTTCCGCAGGGGTCTGTTTTGGGACCGGCTCTGTTCAATATCTTCATCAACGATTTAGATGTTGGCATAGAAAGTACGCTTATTAAGTTTGCGGACGATACCAAACTGGGAGGGATTGCAACTGCTTTGGAGGACAGGGTCAAAATTCAAAATGATCTGGACAAATTGGAGAAATGGTCTGAGGTAAACAGGATGAAGTTCAATAAAGATAAATGCAAAGTGCTCCACCTAGGAAGGAACAATCAGTTTCACACATACAGAATGGGAAGAGACTGTCTAGGAAGGAGTATGGCAGAAAGAGATCTAGGGGTCATAGTGGACCACAAGCTTAATATGAGTGAACAGTGTGATACTGTTGCAAAAAAAGCAAACATGATTCTGGGATGCATTAACAGGTGTGTTGTAAACAAGACACGAGAAGTCATTCTTCCGCTTTACTCTGCGCTGGTTAGGCCTCAACTGGAGTATTGTGTCCAGTTCTGGGCACCGCATTTCAAGAAAGATGTGGAGAAATTGGAGAGGGTCCAGAGAAGAGCAACAAGAATGATTAAAGGTCTTGAGAACATGACCTATGAAGGAAGGCTGAAGGAATTGGGTTTGTTTAGTTTGGAAAAGAGAAGACTGAGAGGGGACCTGATAGCAGTTTTCAGGTATCTAAAAGGGTGTCATCAGGAGGAGGGAGAAAACTTGTTCACCTTGGCCTCCAATGGTAGAACAAGAAGCAATGGACTTAAACTGCAGCAAGGGAGATTTAGGTTGGACATTAGGAAAAAGTTCCTAACTGTCAGGGTAGTTAAACACTGGAATAGGTTGCCTAGGGAAGTTGTGGAATCTCCATCGCTGGAGATATTTAAGAGTAGGTTAGATAAATGTCTATCAGGGATGGTCTAGACAGTATTTGGTCCTGCCATGATGGCAGGGGACTGGACTCGATGACCTCTCGAGGTCCCTTCCAGTCCTAGAGTCTATGAGTCTATGAGTCTATAAAATTTCAAAATTACAAATCAAAGTTATAATTTTGGGAGGGGATGCAAAACAAGGGACACAGGGATGCTGGGGGGAAAGAGGTGGTATTGCAGATCAGATGTCCAGTAAGAAGAGTGGCCTATTGGTTAACACAATAGACAGAGAGAGGGGTTCAACGCTTTGCTCCACCACAGATTTACTATTCAAAACTATCATCTTCTTCAATCAAAGGTTTCTCTATCTATTTGGCTGAAAAATGCATAAAAACCAGTCAGTTATGCATGTACATATTTCCTGGCTGAAAGACCTGATAATCACACAACAAGGTTCAACACAGGTAACCACTGTTTTAGAAACTCTTCCAACAATCAGTGATGACACCTCTGATGAATGGTTATCTGTGAGTGACACAATCTATAACACTGCTGTAGATTGTCTTGGGTATGCACAACACCATCATCCTGACTGGTTCAGTGATAACAATCCTGTAATATTAGATCTCCTTGATGTCAAGTGACAAGTGCATGCTGTGCTCTTAGCTGGCCTGCTCTCTGAGTTGAAAAAAGGCAAGATATAGGGCAGCTTGCCTCACGCTCCAATGCAAACTCTATCAAATGCAAAATATGTGGTTTGACCAGAAAGTAGATGAACTATAGGCTGTGATGCTGTATAAAAAAGGAAGGCGATAAAAATTATCACTGTTGCTACCACTGCTGTACAATTGCAATAGATCTTGCACAAAGAATGCTTGCAAGGTATCAGTGGAAAAGTATTATTTTCCTGTTTATATGTGTTCATTATCATTCTATATGAAGATAGGAATCTTTGCTATTTACTTGTATCTCAAACATGTTGTGTACCTGGGTGTAGTGGCATGTGGACGAGGGGAGCCACACCGGCCTTGTCTCGTCGTCCGAGGGCCTCTGCCCTCGGGATAGCAGTCCGCTCCGGCGGTTCGGACCCTGTGTGCGGGACCGAAAAGCTACACAGTTAAATAATAGGGGCACAGCCCTTGGTTCGGGCAGGGCACCAACAAACACAGCAGTTAGCTCTGGCCCTTTGGAGCAGGGCAGAGCAGTAGCAAAGTCAAAGGGGGCCCAGCCCTTGGGTTGAGCAGGGCACCAAACACAGTTACAGTTAGCTCTGGCCCTTTGGAGCAGGGTAGAGCAGTGGCAAAGTCAAAGGGGCCCAGTCCTTTGGGGCAAGGCAGACCTCTTGACACAAGGCTGGGAAGAGGGGGGAAGTCTGCCAACCGGTTACGGGTGGCAGGGGGAACGCAGGCCCACCCACTCCTCTGCGTTCCAGCCCGGGGCCCTGGTAGCGGCCGTCACCACTACGGGTGGTTAGTGGGGATCCTGACCGAAACACACTGACATAGGTGCAGGGCCTTCTGCAGCGTGACTGTAGTCAGCTGCCCCCGGGCTACTTCCAGCTTCCCTCCTTGTTCCTACCTGGTCCGCTGGGGCGTCCAGCACCATGGGTTCCTCCCAGTCAGAGCAAGGTGGTAGGTCCGGGAATACCTCCGGGACGGCGGGCCACGTCTGGTCTGGCCGCTCCTCGGGGCCATAGTAGCGGCTGCGGGGCAGCTTCGGCAGCTCCTCGTCGTAGCGGCTGCGGGGCAGCTCCGGCAGCTCCTTGTCGTAGCGGCTTCGGGCCTCAGCGGCTTCCCGGTGATGAGGGTCAGCGGGCACGTCTGCTCCTGCCGGCGGCCGAGCCCTGACTGAGGGCTGGGGCCCAGCTTTTATCCTTCTGGGTCGCCACCTGACCCTTAGCCCAGGGCACAGCAGCCAACAGTCTCTAGTCCCGGGGCTCTTTAAGCAGGAGCTGAGCAAACACAGTCTTCTATCAGCCCTGGGCCCTTAGGCAGGGCAAGAACAGACAGCAGTTTTTAGATTCTAAGCCCTCTAGGCAGGGGCAGAGTAAACCCAGGAGTCAGTTAGCTCTGAGCCCTCTAGGCAGGTGTAGAGTGGACACACTAGTTGGGCATACTAACACCGATGGATGGCCAACAAATTCGGGACTCTTGACCTGAAGAGGGAGGGTGCCACCCCAATGTGGCAGGGTGCCAGGACACAGCCGATTCCACTGGGCCTTGACCCAGGGCCCTAACGGTGGTGGAGTAGTCCACCACTGGGGAATCCAACAGAAACACACCGATCATGTTTCAAGCAGTGCTACAGCCAGACTGAAATTGGCTGTCCTTGGGCCACTTCCTACCCTACTCTTGGGGTGTACCTGGACCAATGGGCATCCTCCGGCTACTCTGGGTAGTGGCCAGCGGTAATCATGGCAGGTCCGCTACAGACACAGGTTCCCCGACAAGAAGAGTGTCCCTGGAATTGGCAGCAGAGTCAGCAGCCAGGAGCAAGCAGGGTGTGTCTGTCTCCCTCAGTATCTCAGCACCAACTGAGCTAGAGGCTCCACCTTTTATACTTCCTGTTCTGCTTACCCATTTCCAGTGGGAGGGGTGAGGCAGGTCTGGCTCCTCTGGGTAGGTCTGGCTCCACTCATCTTGGCACAGAGGCTAGTTCTTCCTCCTCTGGGTCAGAGGAAGGCCACACCACCTCACTATACTGGGTAACACCCACACGACAGATTTACATCAAGACCAGCCAGCCATGTCAACTCTTTTAATGAGCCCCTCCCAAGGACGCCTCAGAGAACATATGGACAATGGCAGCCCAGTGACTCAGCAGGGCACATAGAGCATGTGATCCCTGACCTCATATTTGAGACAATAACTTCCCATGTATATGGACTGGGGGTATACATTGGAGACTGTGACTTGCCTCTTTCCTGCTCCACATCTCTGGACTATGATTTTTAACAAAGGCAAGCTTTGAACAATTTACTGTTCACTCAATCTTTTGGGTGACCCAGAGAGATTTATTACAAGTTAGCAGATTTAACATTACTGCTATTATCCTGATCTACAAACTATGAAATCAACTGTAATGTACATGATTCATGTTAGCCTTTTAATAACTGTCTTATTTTTTATATTAATAAACCTTTAGTTTTTTGTTTACTAAAGGATTTGGCTATCAGTATGATTTTGGGGTAAGAGCTGAAGTATATTTTGACCTGGGTGTGTGTCTGGCTCTTTGGAACTGTAAGAATATATGTGATTACTGGTTTTAATAATCATTAAACACAGAAGTCTGGTTTCTCTCGGTGGTGCAGGTACTAGAGGGCCTGAGGGGGACTGTCTGTAGCTTCACTATAACTAGTATAGTATTTTGGAAACACATTTGTTACTGGCTTGGTGAAATCTTATGATAGAATATGCCACCAGTTTGGGTTACATGTGCTGTTTTCTGGCAGTCTGACCTGATATTGGTGCTCTGAGCTGTGTCCCATACCTGGTAGGATGATTCAGGCCCTGGCAGATAAATCTGATTCCAGAAGTTTTTATGACACAGTCAAAGCTGTGTATGGCCCTACACGATCTGCCCTGACACCACTAACAAGTGCTGATGGTTGATCTCCCACAGATTGCATGGCCATACCCCAATGGTGGCATGAGCATTTTATTGAACTATTTAATCATTTATCTACTGTTTCTGATGAATTGCTAGACAGTGGCTGCCAATTGCTGATCCAGGCACAAGAGCCAGGGTGTTGAAAGCTGTTCAAATAATGAAAAAGAACTAATCTCCTGATCCCGACGGCATTCCAGCTGAATGTTTTCAACATGGAGGAAATCTCAGCGACAGGCTTTCTGAATTTCTTACAAGTCTGGCTTCTAAACCTCATACTGCAATAACTGAAAGATGCCAACATAATCACTATTTATATGAGTAAAGGCTCAAAGAATGGCTGTGATAACTATTGTGGTATCTCTTTGCTTTCTGTGGCCAGCAGGATGCTTGCACAGATCCTCCTGAACCAACTCCTGACCCAAATCATCGACAATGTTCTATCTGAGTAACAATGCAGCTTTCATACCCAAGGAAACACTGCTAACATGATTTTCATCGTTCAACAATTAACAGGAAAAATGTTGCAAATGCCAACCTTTGTGTATCATTTTTCTATATTTAACCAAGGCACTTGACTTGGTCAATGGCCCTGGCCTCTGGAACTTGCTCACTAAATTTGGATGTCCAGACAAGTTAATTAACATCATTTGGCAACTCTATGAAGGCATGGATAGAAGAGTTGGGTCTGTTAATGGTGATGCTGATCTATTTCTAATCACAAATGAGGTGAAGCTAAGAGTTCCTCTCACTGAGCCTTATTGATCTACCCTTTGTTGCAATGCTAGAGCAAGCCTTTTGTGTTTCCGCACCGGTAAGCTCTTCAGATCTTTCCTGTCTCCACAGCATGTTGAACAACAAAAGAGATCAATCGACCATCAAGTGGATGCATGATTGCAGAAAGCCAGCACTGCATTTGGTCACCTCTATCACCTAATCTGGAAGCAACATGGATATTTGTCTATAGACAAAATCAAAGTCTATAATGCTGTTGTCCTCATGACTTTGTTCTATGGGTGCAAAACACAGTTTCCATTTGTGATTGCTGGATGTCAAATGGCCAGACCAGGTTTCCAACACAGAAGTCCTGGCAAAAGCTGGTTTGGTTCGCATCAAGGCTCATTTGATCTGTAACCAGTTGAGATGGACTGGCCATGTAATTTGTATGCCTGAGACCTGTATATCAAAAGCAGGGGCGGCTCCAGGGCCCAGCACGCCAAGCATGTGCTTGGGGCGGCAAGCTGCGGGGGGTGCTCTGCCAGCCCCGTGAGGGTGGCAGGCAGGCTGCCTGCCGTGCTTGGGGCGGCAAAATGCCTAGATCCACCCCAATCAAAAGAGATGTTATATGCTGAATTAAGCTATGGCAACCGTAAGCATGGAGGGCAGATTAAATGCTTCAAAGACACCCTTAAACAAAATCTATGTAAAACATACGTTACTGACTCAATCTTTGAGCAACTGATGATTGATTGTATTGCATGGTGCCATACCAGAAGGGTGGGCATCCATGATTTTGAGAAGAATTGGGCTGAGCAGCTGGAAGCATGGAAACAATGTGCAGCTCAGTCAACACAACAAGGCATATGGCTCTGTGGCCAATGAGGTAAACATTGTTCTTCACAAACTGATCTATGGTGTCTGGCTATCTACATGAATTAAGTAAGTTAAGCACATGCATAAGTATTTGCAAGCTTAGAGCCCTACAGAAGCCCAGATATTTTGCCCATCTAGGGTACTTTTCAATGCTTTATTGCTTCTATCCTGAATGTTGTTTTCTCCAAGAACAATTGCTTCTGTAATTGTCACCTTAACAGCCAATAAATGTTTTGATCCTGTGATTTCCTTCTCTGACGCACTTATCTTCAGGCAGGAACCAGACAGATGCTGGCAGAAGCAGCTTATAAAGGGACCATGGGACACTAAATGTAATCAAAGTGCTCTCCACAGTTTTGACTGTATATTCTTCCCTCTATGCTGATTGCCCATTGGCACCACCCTCTTCCAGCTCTCTCTCTCCTACTCAGTGACACTGGGGAAGGAAAACAATGAAAAAAATGAAGAAGTCTTTAAAAATAATTGTAATCTAATTTGGGTTCTCAAACACTAAAATATGTTATCTGCAATCATATGGTTTTTACGTGGTTCCCCTACAGTTCAGTGTTCAGATTTCTGCTGAAGGACAGAAGAATAACGGGGGGAATTGACCATTTTTATCTAATTAAAAATATTCCTATGTAGCCAATGCACAAGATTTCAGTGAGTTTTAACTAAATCAGAAATTTGAAGCGTTTGTGACAGGGCAGAGGTAAGTTTGTTTCAGTGCCAACCTGTATTTCCATACTTTAACATGTTTGTATTTCTTTACCATAGAGATGAGCAGTAATGGGATTTTTCATGTTGTGAAAAATTCCTCCATTGACTTTTTTCCCCATTTTGTAGCAGAACAAAATGAAAAAAAAAACACCTCAATTTGTCATAGGATGGCTGTTTGGATGCCCACCTGCCCTCCAGGACAGCAGCATGGAAAGCCAGCCAGCTAGATAACTGACCACCTGCCTCCCCACAGAAATAGGAGTCCTTAGGAACCCCAACTCCACAGCAACTTTCCAGGCAAGCCGCCAAAGAGCCAGGGACCCCTGCCAGGTGAGCTATCAAGTAGCCTGGGAGCTGGAGCTTGCCCAGTGGGCTGCTGTGGGGGCTGAGGACTCAGGAAATATTGCAAAGTTTTCAACTAGCTCTACTTTCTGTTTCAATTAAGTTGAATTTCCTGGGATTGTAAGACTTGTTCTAATTATCCCCCAAACATCCCTGGAATGAAGTTTACCCTAAACTAATGTTATCATAACTCCATTTTAATGTCTCTTTTCTGGGAATTAAAGTTACATGGCAACATTAGTTTTATGTTTTGTTTCAATTAAATTAAACAAGTGATTATCTATTCTCAGACAAAAACTATGTGAAAACAGATTAAGTTTCACACTATATATCAATGTAAGATAAACAAATTATAGGTATATTGTAATTATCCCAAAACCAAGCATTGTAGACCTAGAAAATTCATGACAAAGGTTGCACATAAAAGAAAACCAAACCTCAGCTTTCCCCTATCATATGACCCCATTTTGGATCACAAATAAAATGTGAATTAACAATGTGATGCAGTTGTTTAAAAACCTAATGTTCTCAGGTATATTAAACAGAAGTGCCTTATGTAAGACCTGAAAGGCTATTGTCCCGCTCTACTCAGCATTGTATCAGAGGGGTAGCCGTGTTAGTCTGGATCTGTAAAAGCAGCAAAGAATCCTGTGGCACCTTATAGACTAACAGACGTTTTTGGAGCATGAGCTTTCGTGGGTGAATACCCACTTCATCAGATGCATGTAGTGGAAATTTCCAGGGGCAGGTATATATATATGCAAGCAAGCTAGAGATAATGAGGTTAGTTCAATCAGGGAGGATGAGGCCCTGTTCTAGCAGTTGAGGTGTGAAAACCAAGGGAGGAGAAACTGGTTCTGTAGTTGGCAAGCCATTCACAGACTTTGTTTAATCCTGAGCTGATGGTGTCAAATTTGCAGATGAACTGAAGCTCAGCAGTTTCTCTTTGAAGTCTGGTCCTGAAGTTTTTTTGCTGCAGAATGGCCACCTTAAGGTCTGCTATAGTGTGGCCAGGGAGGTTGAAGTGTTCTCCTACAGGTTTTTGTATATTGCCATTCCTGATATCTGATTTGTGTCCATTTATCCTTTTCCATAGAGACTGTCCAGTTTGGTCGATGTACATAACAGAGGGGCATTGCTGGCATATGATGGCGTAAATTACATTGGTGGACGTGCAGGTGAATAAACCGGTGATGGTGTGGCTGATCTGGTTAGGTCCTGTGTCGCTGGTGTAGATATGTGGGCAGAGTTGGCATCGAGGTTTGTTGCATGGATTGGTTCCTGAGCTATACATTGAATGCTTCCACCGACGTGCACAGGCAGAAATTGTGGAAAACAACATCGCTTGCCTCATAACCTAAGTCATGCAGAACACAATGCCATCCACACCCTCAGAAACCACCCTGACATTATCATCAAAAAGGCTGATAAATGAGGTGCTGTTGTCATCATGAACAGGTCTGACTACCGAAAGGAGGCTGCCAAACAACTCTCCAATACCAAATTCTACAGGCTACTTCCCTCAGATCCCACTGAGGAATACACTAGCAAACTGCACCATCTACTCAGAACACTCCCTACACTAACACTGGAACAAATTAACATACCCTCAGAGCCCCAACCAGGGTTATTCTATCTACTACCCAAGATCCACAAACCCAGAAATCCTGGATGCCCCATCATCTCGGGCATTGGCACTCTCACTGAAGGACTGTCTGGATATGTGGACTCTCTACTCAGACCCTATGCCACCAGCACTCCCAGCTATCTCCGTGACACCACTGATTTCCTGAGGAAACTACAATGCATTGGTGACCTTCCAGAAAACACCATCCTAGCCACCACGGATGAAGAGGCTCTTTACACAAACATCCCACACACAGATGGAATACAAGCGGTCAGGAACACTATCCCTGATGATGCCACAGCACAACTGGCTGCTGAGCTCTGTGCCTTTATCCTCATACACAACTATTTCAAATTTGATGACAATATATATCTCCAGATCAGTGGTACCGCTATGGGCACCCGCATGGCCCCACAATATGCCCATATTTTTATGGCTGACCTGGAACAACACTTCCTTAGCTCTCGTCCACTCACATCCTTTCTCTACCTACGCTACATTGATGACATCTTCATCATCTGGACCCATGAGAAGGAGACTCTGGAAAAATTCCATCACGATTTCAACAGCTTTCATCCCACCATCAACCTCAGCCTGGACCAATCTACACTGGAGGCCCACTTCCTAGACACCATGGTGCAAATAAGTGATGGTCACATTAACACCACTCTATACTGAAAACCTACCGACTGCTCTGCCTACCTTCATGCCTCCAGCTTCCATCCCGGACACATCACACGATCCATTGTCTACAGCCAGCACTGAGGTACAATCGCATCTGCTCTAACCCCTCAGACAGAGACCAACACCTACAAAATCTCCACCAAGCATTCTCAAAAACTACAATACCCGCATGAGGAAATACGGAAACAGATCAACAGAGCCAGACGTGTACCCAGAAGCGTCCCACTGCAAGACAAACCCAAGAAAGAAACCAACAGGACTCCACTGGCCATCACATACAGTCCCCAGCTAAAACCCCTCCAATGCAACATCAGGGATCTACAACCCATCCTGGACGATGACCCCACACTTTCACAGGCCTTGGGTGGCAGGCCAGTCATCGCCCACAGATAACCTGCCAACCTGAAACATATCCTCACCAGTAACTGCACACCGCACTATAGTAACCCTAGTTCAAAGAGAAACTGCTGAGCTTCAGTTCATCTGCAAATTTGACACCATCAGCTCAGGATTAAACAAAGACTGTGAATGGCTTGCCAACTACAGAATCAGTTTCTCTTCCCTTGGTTTTCACACCTCAACTGCTAGAACAGGGCCTCATCCTCCCTGATTGAACTAACCTCATTATCTCTAGCTTGCTTGCATATATATATACCTGCCCCTGGAAATTTCCACTACATGCATCTGACGAAGTGGGTATTCACCCACGAAAGCTCATGCTCCAAAAACGTCTGTTAGTCTATATAAGGTGCCACAGGATTCTTTGCTACTCAGCATTGGTGAGACTTCAGCTCCAATTCTGGGCACCACACATTAAGGGTATGTCTACACTACCTGCCGGATCGGTGGGTAGCGATCAATCTATCGGGGATCGATTTATCGTGCGTAGTGTAGATGCGATAAATCAGTCCCCGATCACTCTCCTATTGACTGCTGAACTCCAGCTCAGCGAAAGGCGGAAGCCAAGTCGACAGAGGAGCAGCGGCCGTCGATCCTCCAAAAATAAAGTTGATTTGTATTAATTCATCGACATTATTCATGGGAGGGGAAAGGAACATTCTTTATTAGCTTTATTAGTTCACTGAGAGAACAAATGCCTCATTAATTTTAAAACACATAAGTCTAAGAATGCTATCCATGTCAGATAGAATAATGACTTACATTATAAGGAACATAATAAACTGCATATAAAATACAATCACCCATTATTCACTCTGAATAAATATACACGTTTGTACTGTGAAAACTTCAAGAAGAAGGAAATTAATGAGATGTACATAATAGCAGGTGAGAGGGAAAGGGGGATTGTGTTCTTGAAGGATAAGACATTCATATTGAGACACACGGGAAGACTGACATTTCTATATGTTTATGGCAATACATTGGTTCTATCATGCTTGTGCTGAAAACACTTGTGAGGGGTCATCTCAAATCTAGCTAGTGATTCAGAAGAATGCCTAGTATTAACTCTAAAGAGCTCTTCTTTTTGTAACTTTTTGTCCACTACACTTTATTTGTTCACCAATGTAAATGTCAGGATGCCCAAGAGAAATGGAAGTGCTGAAAAATTCTTCTTATACAGCACTCTGCCATGCCTAGCAGAGAACGAAGTACGCAATTATCTTCCCCTACTTGTGCACTTGCACAAACCAGAACCTGTTATGCATGTTGCTGGTAAGCTCCAAAAGGGATATCACGGCATTTTTGTCTCAAGGTCAGCAAGAGGAAATATTTACAGAGAGATTCAAGCATGCAATTTGGAAGCTGAAAGAGACAGTGTAGAAACTGTAGCTTAGTCTGTGTTGGAAAGCAAGCAGGATCACAAACAGTATGGTGACAGATCACAGACACGAGAGGAATTCTCCAGCTAAGCAGCTGTGCCTGATAGGCTGAGTGCAGCCCTCAAAACAAGTGGGCAGTTACTAAAAATAACTGCATTTTGGTGATCGCTATATCAATTTCTAGCAAAGTGGAATCTAAATGTGCTTCCATCTGGCAGACTAGGAGACTGGCTGATGTGCTGGGTAGGGGCAGAAATAAGGATCTCCCCACACAGAATGGACTACACAGTTATTAGGCTGTATTAGGATTCTCTACCTAGGTGAAAGAAATCCTTTTCCCTGTCCATTGATCTGAGTAAATCACCCTCCATTTTGATTCACTCTATTTGCTCCTTCTCCACTGCATCAAAATTAAAACTTCTTTGTTTGGCACCGTCTCTGCGAAGATTAAAAAGCATACATGATATTTACTGAAGAAAGCTGCGCTTTTAATGTTGAAATTGTGTGTGTGTGTGTGTGTAAGTAAATGTTCACTCCACCACATATATGTATGCACATGCGCATACACGTGTGTACACTATGTATATATACACACACACTCCGCCCGATATAACGTAACCCGATAGAACACAAATTTGGATATAATGCGGTAAAGCAGTGCTCCCGGGGTCGGGGGGCTGCGCACACCGATGCATCAAAGCAAGTTCGATATAACACAATTTCACCTATAATGCAGTAAGATGTTTTGGCTCCCAAGGATAGCATTATATTGGGGTAGAGGTGTATACACACACACACACAGAGACACAGACACGGTGGAGTGAACATTTACACTGATTTGACTTAGTGACTAGAGCATTGGACTGGGACTCAATATCTGGGTCCTATTCCTGACTTTGCCACTGGCTTGCTGTGTGAGCTTGGGCAAGTCACTGCTACTCTGTGCCTCAATTTCTCCATCTGTAATATGAGGATAATGCTATTGACCTCCTTTACAAAGTGCTTTGAGATCTACTCATGGAAAGCACTGTATAAAACCTAGGTATTATTATTATTATTATATTATTATGTAAGAACATTAGGTGAGGCATTCCCACTCCCAAGAAAAAGGTGAAATTAAAATCTGAAAGTGTTCAACATCCAAGTGGATGGAGAAAAATCAGTATTATAAATTTGATGCTAGATAATGCTAAACTCTTTTCTAGTCACTCTAAGGAAGAAAAATTGTTAGAACAGGTTTAAATGCCAACTAAGCATCATGAAGGCTTACTTGTGAACAGGTAAGAAATAGACTTTTTGTGAACTACTCTCCAGCAAATTTGCCAAATACAAATCTGCAGATCAAGTACCACAAAAAAATAAGACATTACGAAAACCTTTTTCTAGAAACCTATGCATCTCAGAGTGCCAGTTTGCTATTAGTAATGATCAGTCAAGTGTGTCCAGAGGTCCTACACAATTCCTAGAATGAATTTCATTTTTAGAGACACATTTATCCTTCTGCAACAGAAACTGAAGGAGTATTTATTTGCCTGGGGTAGCAAGTATATTCCTTTTGTGGATACCATAACAACATTACCCACTCACTGCAATACAAGTAGCTTTAAAGGTTTAAACAGGAACTTGTATATATGGAAGTTGTGGCATCAAGAAAAAATAGCATAAGTATTTTCTTAATTTATCCAGATATTGCTCAGGAAGAAAAGCTTAGTTAGCAGAAATATCTTATCACCTAGAAAACAGGTATAAAAAAATATGCAAAGGCAGCTGCTTTTTGAAAACTACATTTCTGTAGTCCCAGCTGAGACACGTTTTTACACATCCCAACTTTAATAGTCACATTGCATTACCTGATTTAGTGCAGCATAATGCAGGGTGACTAATGCAACCAAACGGTAAAACATCGCTGAAAAAAATCTATCACCTGGGAAATGTGAAAAATAAATGCAGTCTTCAGAAAACAAAGGTTAAGCAAATCAAAGTTTTCAAGGGAGAAAACTCAGATAGAATGTTTTATTCAAGAACAGTTCATCTCAATGTCCTGAGGTTTATTTTCTCCGCAAGACCCTGTATCATGGAGCTGCTATCCTCTTTAAGGGGAATCTGGCCTAAGCGATCTATGAGGAGTTACTTTAAGGAACCCATCTAGGCAATTAATTGGATAACGAGCACCTGGGCCTGCTAAAAGGCCATCAGGGCTCAGTTGCAGGGAAGTGCTCATAGAGAGAGATGCTTTCCTAAGGGAGATAAACGCTCCCAAGACTGAGAACACACACCCAAATAGGAGGGCTTAGCAACCCCTAAACTCAAGGGGAGAGACTTCAGTTAAATTATTCTAGATTTAATAAAATAGAGTCCCAGCAGATGAAGTTTGTCTTACATCTGTTTGAACTGAATAGAATTCTTCAGGGGCCCTGAGAGAAGAGAAGCTGAGGCAGGGAGCGCCTGCAGCACCACTCTCGCTCAGCAGGCCACACTCTGGGGCAAATCTCAAAAGATTCAGGGGCTCAGAGCTGAACTTCTTTGGAGTGAAAAACTGAAATGAAAGCCTTACAACGAGTTCTCTCCTGAGACTTCACATGCCTGGTTAGGATGAAATGCCACAAGATACAGATATTTATACAGTTTGGCATTCTCTCTAACCTTATCCCATTACCACCACTTACTAGGCCTTCCTTATACACACCTGGTCCCTCTGAAATATCTGCTCCAGCTGAACAAAAAATAAAATGATACAGCAATGCTATCAAGATGGACACATGGCCCAATCCAGCCACAGAAATCAATGGGAGCCATTCCATTAACTTTAAAGGGCCTTGGGACATGTGCATGAACCTATTTTATTATTTTAACCTCTCTCTTCAGTTTACCCTTTTCTACCCTTTCCTCACGGTTTATGGCTGTAAGCCATAAAGTAGGTATAGGGCGACCAGACAGCAAGTGTGAAAAATCAGGACGGGGGTGCGGGGTAATAGGCACCCATGTAGGAAAAAGCTCCAAAAATCTGGACATCTGGTCACCCTACATAAGTAACTTGCCTCATTTCTTAGTGCGCATGATTGGGAAGGTAAATAGATGGTTAAGTTGTAAATAGGGACTTGACAAGCAGTATGCTGGAGTCAGGATGTCTTTGCTAGCTAAGATAAGTAGCAAGACCCTTATGCTAGGGAAAATGGACAAGATAAATGTGGAAAGTAAGGATCAGGTTCCACATGAACACCACATGGACAGAGCATGCTGTACAGGGATTGGCTTGGTTACTTTGCAGGAACCAATCCAAAAACATGTGATGTAAATGTATAGTATATGCAGGGCCAGCTCCAGGCCACAGCATGCCAAGCGCGTGCTTGGGGTGGCACGCCACCGGGGTTGCTCTGCCGGTTGCTGAGAGGGTGGCAGGCAGCTCTGGTGGACATCCCGCAGACATGCCTGCGGCAGCTCCACTGGAGCCGCGGGACCAGCTGACCGTCCGCAGAAACTCCTGCGGGAGGTCCACCAGAGCCGCGGGACCGGCGAGCGGCAGGGCGCCCCTCGTGGCGTGCCGCCTTGCTTGGGGCGGCAAAATTGCTAGAGCTAGCCCTGAGTATATGCAATGTAATGTGTAAATGTATATAAAGGAAGAGGTTTTCTACGTAAATTTGGATGTCTGGTATGTCCTCTTATCCGCCCCCTACACTTGAGTCTGATCAACTCAGTGTAGGTTTGCTGCATATCAAATAAAGGAACTTACACGATAAAATCTGGATTTGAACTGAGTGTTTTGGATCCAAGTGAACTGGGTGAAATGTTCTCCCAGAACTGGACAATGTGTTCTGGATAAGCCAAGTGGAAAAGGTCTCTAAAGGAATCCCAACAATGGCTCCCACTCATTGTGTCATGTCAAATAGTTCAAGCTTTGCAGGACCATGTTTTACTTGTTCTGTGAATCATCCAGCACTGTTAAGGCCCAATCAAACTTTCATTGAACTCAATGAAGATGGCTCTCACTGGATTCATTGAGTGTTGGATAGAAGCCCCTAAATGCTGAATAAATAATACTATTGTAACATTGCAGAGGAATTGGTGAATCATACATCAAAAAATTCAAAGCAAAAACACAAATACAGACATTTTAGTTTCAAGAAAATTTAAAAAAAAATGAACCTAAGAGATTCCAGTAAGTTTTTATTCTTTGTTTATAGCAAAGCAACTACTGTAAAGTCAATTTCCCTAAGGGAAAACGCTTTAATATAAAAATTTATTTAAAATGAAAAGATGATATAGCTTACCAATAACATATACAAAAATACTATTCAGGGAGCCAATTACACACAACTAGAGACAAAAATCAAATAATATATGAAATTTTAAAAAACCCTGGCCTTTAGCATAGTCTGCTCCGCTTAAGCTAGTAAAAGGATTCCTATCAACCCACAGATCTCAGCTGCATCAGTAAGAATGATCAATATCTTTGTACTATCAATGCTCCAAGGACCATTTTCATCAAGAAATTTTTCAAAACCTTTTTTCTATTTGTTACCCATTGTTATTCAGTTACTGCTTTTCCATAAGCCTTTGAATCACACAGCAATCAATCAAGTGACCACATGTTTTTTTCTAGGGCTTCTTCAATTAGCAAGCCTGTATTTTTTTATATTAACTTTTTAGCTGTAATTAGAGGTAAAGTGTAACTTGGTCAATCTAGATTGCTTAAATCAAATCTGAAGTGCAACTTTCTGAGCATCTAGTCTTGTTTTTACTTCTCCCTAATAGACAAGTTAATGAACTACGGAAAAGTTGTTATGCACTTATTTTGTAAAACTTCACAGTTGATGTAGCACTAGTTTCATTATTGATCGTCTGTTTAGAATACAATATTGAACTGCTTCCAGCTATTTTCCAGGTGTAATTTCATTGTTGTTTGACAATTTCTGTTATGGAGCAATGCTTTTGCTTAGTGACATTATAGCCACAAACTCGAGCTGTCTTTGAAAACCTGAAATGACTTCTACTTTATGTATTATCTCAGTTTCATAGGATTAACAAGAACTGTCAGACAAAACTGGGATCATATACCCAATCATTCCCTCCTGCAGATACTGTTAGTATTTTGGTGACTACAGGTTTACTGCAAAATGGGATTTGTGAATATCCTATTCACAAAAACGTTCCGTTCCCACTGCTGTTCTTTGTATAAAGTCCTAGAGTTTAAGGCTAGGAAGGCCCACCAGAGCATGTAGTCTGACTTCCTGTATATCACAAGCCACCAGCACCCGCACACTAAACCCAACAACCAAAATTAGACAAAAATATCAGACTAACGGTGACTTTAGGGTTTTTTGTATTCTTCTGCAGCACAGAGGATTATCTGGGTATATTTGACTTAACTCCCTGACATTGCAAGGGCCTCAGATATTGATGCATCCTCCTATTCTCCTGACATGGAAGAAAACTCCCACCTAATGTGATCTGTTAGATCCTGAGCATGCAAGCAAGAACCAGCCAGCTCAGCACTCAAGAGAGAAAGAGAGAATGCTCAGTGCACTGGCACCCCCAGTGTCCCCCCTCCAGCCATGGTCATCACCAATGCTTTAGAGGCAGAAGACCAAAGAAAACCTAGACTACTTTGGACAGGGGGAGGGGAGAATCCCTTCTTAATCATGTAGGTGAGTTGCTGAAGTCTTGATGAGTGAATTTCAGGGACATAAGACAACTGGGAGGGACTATGATGCTCTCCTCAGAGCACCAAGAGCCACTACCTCAGCAAGGGAGAGTTTTGCTGGATCTTAAAGTGTGTAACAGCTCCCTGCCACACCAGTCTAGCCTCACTAGCAAATGCCACATGATTCTGCCAATCTTAATCCTGCTTTACAGGTAACATTCAGTGAACCCCAGTTCCTGAATTGCCCAGAGACATCTCTCTGCAGTGTCCAGTCCCTCTCACTGGACACTCACAGAAAGTATTACGTTCACTGCCTCCAAAGAGACAGTACTCACCAGCCTGCTAGGTTAGCTGAAAACCCACACTTTAATATAACAGCACTGAGATGGTTTATAGTAAAAGAAAGAATAAGTTTATTAATAAAGAACAGAGATATAAATGGTACTAACAGAGATAACAGAAACAATTGGTTACAAATAAAACAAAGTAAAAACACGCTTTCTAGTGCCTAAAACCTAATTCTAGTAAGCTACATATTTGCCTAAAACAGTTTGTACAATCAAGCTAGTAGCATCTCCAGCTCTTCTGCTAGGAGGCTCCAATGTTCACAGAATCAAAGGATTCTGTCCCCTTGGTGATTGGGAAATATAAAGAAAGTGAAAAGACATTCTAGTTATCAAAGTCCATTGTCTTCGCCTTAAGATCCAGGAAGGCCTCCTGGGGATTCACACTCCAGCATGTTCCCCAGTATGCTCATTAAGCTGCTTCCTCCAGCACATATTAGCTTGATGGGTTTGCTTACCTTATATGTTAATGTGCTTTCATTGCCCTCTGCCTGTAATTGAGCCAGGCAGAGAAGGTAAATCCATATTCCTTTGTCTAAGGCAGGCTTGTTAATTCACTGCCTCCTCAACATGAGAACATATTTCCAGCACACATACATAGCTCTTTATACACAAACTGTACATGCATCACACTATGATATTCATGACCAGTGTGGCACCAGTTTTTATGAGATACCTTACAAGACTCTGTTTGGCTAAATATTCTGACAACAGTGTGATGAGTGTGGCCTTTGACAATTAGCATAAAGGGACTCCTAGGATCACAGGGATGCCAAGCCCTGCCCTTCACCATCATAAGCAACCCTGTTATACTGTCCCACCCGTAAATTTGTCCAACTCATTTAAAACTAATTAAGTTGTTGGCCCCACAGTTCCATTTGGAAAGCAGTTCCTGCACTTCACTCCTCTGATGGTTAGAAACCACCTGGTTTGCAGCCTGAATTTGAATTTGTTAGGGCGAGTTTATAACTATTTGTTCTTATGCCAACAACCTCTCTCACACACATACAATCGAACAACCTCTCTCACACATATACAGCCCAATGTATTTAGGAAGATCAGATTTCCCCCTCAGCCTTCTGTTTGCCAGGTTAAATAAGCCAAGCTTTTCCAGTTTCTTCTCATAACACAGGCCCTCCATTCCCCTGATCATCCTAGTGGCTTTTATGCAGCTGTTCTAGTTTAAATTCATCTTTCTTGAACACAGGTAACCAGAATTGTACACAGTATTACAAATGAGATCTTACTAGTGCCTTGTGCAATGGCATTAATACTTCTCTCAACTGAAAATGCCTCACCTGATGCCATCCTAGGATGGCATTTGCCTTTTTTGCAGCTGCATCACATTGGTGGCTCATTGACAGGTTTCAGAGTAGCAGCCACGTTAAGTCTGTACCCACAAAAAGAACAGAAATACTTGTGGCACCTTAGAGACTAACCAATTTATTTGAGCATAAGTTTTCGTGGACTACCGCCCACTTGATCAGATGCATAGAATGGAATATATAGTAAGAAGATATATATACACACATACAGAGAACATGTAAAGGTGGAAGTTGCCGTACCAACTCTAAGAGGCTAATTAATTAAGATAAGCTATTATCAGCAGGAGAAAAAAACTAATTTCACACATGGAACCATGTCAAACATTTTATTGAAGTCCAAGTATATTAGATCTGCTGCATTTCCCTCACCTTAAAAAAAAATCAGTTATTTTCTCAAAGAAGGAAATCAGGTTAGCATTGCTTAATCTATCTTTGGTAAACCCATGTTACATCACATCCCCTTTTCCATGTATTTCCATAAATATAATTATTCTCTCCTTCAAAATTTGTTCCAAAGTCTTGCATACTACTGAGGATAGACTAATAGGTCTGTGATTGCCTGGATCAATTTTTCTCCCTTTTTTCTATAGAGGTATGATGGTAGCTATTCTCCAGTCATACAGTACTTCCTCCAAACAGATGGATTTATTAAAAATTCTTGCTATCAGACTAGCAATCTCATGTGCCAGTTATTTCAGAGTTCGGGTATGGAAATTATCCAGACCTACTGATTTAAGCACTTTAAGCCTTTTGAGGATCTTTCACATCTAATTTCCATTTCTATCCGCTCTTTTCTAGCGGCCATCCTGCCTTCATGCCCATCTTTCATATCAACATCCCCAGTAAAAAACAAGGCAACGTATTCATTTAGTTTGGGAGCCATACTTAGATTTTTAATCTCCTCCTCATCTATGCTGTACAGCACTCTCTTTTTACTTACATATAACTAAAATGCCTCATTATTTTAATTTCCTTGCAAAGAGCTAATTCAACTTGACTTTTAGCAATTCTCACTTCATTCCCACATTTTTTAACCTCCAAGATTTATATTTATCTTATGATCAATCCTTTTCTTCATTTCATGAAGGCTTCTGCTTACTTCTAATAACTTTTTTGAAGTGGTTTTTCATCCAGCTGGATCTGGCACCTTTCTCTACAAGTCTTTTCCCGTTGCTCAGGATGGAAATTTCAGACATCTTGTGTACCGTTGATTTAAAGAAATGTATGTTCATGTGCACACAATAGTTCTTATTTAGAATTCACATTGGCTATTCTCTTCTAAAATATGTTAGCCACCCATTCTGGGAGCAGAAATAAGCCTATGAAATTAAAGTGACTGTCACACACCATGGATAATTATTAGAATGTACTTATCCACCAAAGCACTTAAGCACATGCATAACTGTAGGTACACAAGTCAGTTGGACTCCAGTGTTTAAAATTAAGCACACGTGTAAGGGTTCTGCTGCACAGAGATCAAAATTTAACCGTGAAAGAATCACTCATAGCCTGAAAGTTGTTTGAACTATTTGACAAACTACTTACAATTCATTAATACATCTCAAAAATACGGGAGAGGAAGCTGGATGTGTCAGATAATGTATTCTGAAACAATTCAACAAATTCTAGTTTTGCCGTAGTTTGTCCACCCCATCAGCATCTCTGGGTACATCCAGACTACCTGCCATATAGGCCGGTAGCGATCGATTTATCTAGACGCGATATATCAATCCCTGAACGCGCTTCCCGTCGACTCCGGAACTCCACCGGAGTGAGCGGCGGTAGTGGAGTCAACGGGGGAGCCGCGGACGTCAATCCCACGCCATGAGGACGGGAGGTAAGTCGGAATAAGATACGTCGACTTGAGCTATGGTATTCCCGTAGCTGAAGTTGCATATTTTACATCGACACACACACCCCCAGTGTAGACCAGACCTGAGACATGCAGGGAGAACTGCCTTGCCAAACAGGAAGAGGGCTGCTTAGGCTGTGTATCCACTGAAAACATGGACCCAAACCCTGCAGAGTGCAATCTCATGGGACAGTTGTCTCTCAAGACACAATCCAGATGTCTAACCTCCCAGTCCAGAATCCATCCATTGACTCACCCACCACAATTCAAAGCCATCCAAAGAGAAGGATTATTATTGGCTGGACTAGTATTAATGTCAACAACAATCTGCCAAAGATTTCTGCCTTCCTCCCCGAGAGGCATGCTATGAACAGAAGCTGATCCACAGCTCCACCACTCCACTGGCAAGTTACCCCACTCCCCCCCACACACATACACACATCAACCAATATCTGCAAGCTCTGAACACCTGGAACTCATGCAAAGGATGGCTTTTTACTGGATGGTACTAAAATAGAGGGAAGTATTATGCAGAATAACCTGTTTTCCACCCAAGGGTCAGCAGGATTCAGTGCTGCACACTTTACCTCCTCCCACTAGTGTAAAGTAAGGTGACCTTCAACAGCTGAGGGTTAGACTTCTCAATAAACAAACCTGAAGCATGCTAATATACCATCTAGTTTTCAGATCTACTCAAGCATTTTACCTATTCTACACAACACAGATTAGAAAAAAAATCTAAAGAAAGAATTTTAAAATGCCAATAAGTAATTACTCCCCACTTCAGAGTAAATCATATAACACACTAACACAGCATAAAGTAGATAAATAAGAACTACTAATAAGGAGAAAATCTGAACCCAAAAAACTCAGAGCAGCTCTTCCAGATTGCTAACAACTTCAGCATTCAAAAGTGGGACTGCAGCCAATTATCTTCAGGATTAAAGGACACATGCATCTCTTCTGTAGTGTATCCACAACACACATACACAGTTATTGCTTTTAAGTTTCAAACTGTTACCTCAATTCCCCTAGCCCCTTTATGAATTCAAATATATTTGGGGAATCTAACGAAGTCATCTTTTCATGTATGTAAGGTATATAGGCCTCTGAGGGAACACAAAATACAGTGTCTCAAATGAGAGCAACTGGTTTGTGTATGAATCTCTAGGTCAAGCTTAGTGTTTAATTTTAAGGTGTTCTCCACAACAGAGCACTTCATAGGCTTTTCATCCAGACAAATGAGAACTGCAGCATTCAATCCCATGCAAGGCCTCTCTCTCACATTAATTAGTACCTATATCTCTTTAAGTATGACTTTCTGTAGCTAGTTAAGAGTGAGAGAAATCTATAGAGCTAACAGAAGATCCAGTGATGTACATCCAGCCCCCTAAGCTACATGGCTTCTGCAATCATGATGGAAGAACTCCAAAGAGAGTCATCGCTTGAGTTAAGTGGATGTTTAAATAAATGTGCAGAGGTATATCCTATTCTCATTTTAGTACTGTTTAGACACACTGACATTCATAGCCTACACTGACATATCAGTTCCTCCTTGAAATATTCTAGGCCTAACTCTCCCCTTACTAAAACTAGCGTAAATCAGGTGGAACGCCAATGAAGTCAACGGAGTTAGACTGGTAAAACACACATTAGTGAGAGGATAATTGGGCCCTTCCCTTCAAATCTAAATAATAATTATGTAATACAATAACAAACAAAAATATAGCAATACCAACTACCAATACCAAAATCAGATACAGTATAGAGAGCACGACGATTCCAACTGTGCCTGACTGCAGAAGCAGGTCTGTAACTGGTGAGGGGAGAAGCAGCAGTGAGAGATCTCAAAATTAGACTGGAAAATATGCACAAGAGTGGAGTAGCTAAGAATAAGCTGCCCTTAAGAAGAGACATAATAGCATACAAATCTTTCAAAGATGTATGCATTAAGTACAGAGAAGAATGATTTGCTGGGGTAGCAGGGGCTGTAACTATGTGTAAGGGGATAAAATTAAGACAGGAAAGTATACAACGAATATCATGAAAAGCTTCCTGACAATAAGGGCTACTGGCTGTAGAACAGTCTCTCAAGGAGAGTGATGGAAACCTCAATGCTTGGAGCTTTGAAAAACTAGGCTGACCAAAACACTAGAAATACATTGTAGGGAATATTACATTTGCAAGAAAATGTACTAGATGCTCTCATAGGACTTTTTGAGACTAACGTCTATTTCTATGAAATTGCCAAATCACTGCCACTAGTACACGGTATTTCATTTTTCCCTTTTGCAATGAAATATGTAGCCAAAATTAATTTCACATTCATCCATCCAAAGCAAAGAAAGGTTCTTGTGATTATGGTAAAGGATTAATTTAAACTGTAGTAATAATATGTATTTCTGGAATTTGTGTGAACAAATGGTTGAAGATTAAAGTATACTAGCCTGTTTGATTATATATGATACTGAAAGGTACAACTCACCACACTAGACTTTAAAAATGACAATACCACCACAATATTTTTTCATTTAAGTATTTTAAAATTAAGCTTTAGATTTTGGCTTTAAGACTCAGCCATGAATAGAAGACAGTGCAGATCCACATCTTCCCTGACAGCTCAGGAGAGATTCAAGAAGACAATCCATCTCCAAGCTTTCCAATCTGTAAGAGGGGTTGATGCATCTGAGTTTACCTAGGCTTCTCTGTAAAGTGCTGGGGGAAGAGGGAGGGAGGGAGGGAGGGAGGGAGAAGAAAGTCTGTGTCACATCTGCTCCCCATCCACCTCACTGATAAAATGCGCCTATGGATCCAGCACAAGGAAGCAGCTGTCCCTGTGTTGCCTATCATGACTGCTTCTTGCATGGAGTGCGCAATGGGTAGAGAGAAGGGAGGTGTTCCCTGCACAGAGGCCAGTTACATTAAACATAGGGCCAGATCATGCATTGGGCTCAGTATTAACATGAGAGTTCTCCATGTTTCTAAAACTCAAATGTATTTACAGAAATGCTCCAACTACAGCTAGCATTCAAGTCATGTGCACAAGGTTTGGCTTCCTGGTGCATATGGTTGAACTCCTTCCTCTGGCAACCTATGTTTCTCTCTCCCAGTTCCATACAGGCTGCTATACCCCATATCCAAATTTCTCCTACCAACCATCCAGCGAGACCCAAAGAATACAATAACCTTAGATTGCAAAGAGTTGCCTATTTTCACTTTAGCTTTCTACATCATTCATCACTAAACATGCAACTGCAATGATAAACAAATACATGCAGTCCACTCTCTACCAGAACTTTAAGGACAGGGATCATCTTACTCTGCCACCACAAAGGAGCACAATTTCCTCACCAGCCCAATCCAATTGACTGACCTGCAAAGAAAAAGGTTTCCAGGGACAATTAACACTCTCAAAATAAAAAGGAGAGGGAAGGAATTCAGCAACAAACATATATAGCCAGAAGAACCTCAAACACTTTTCCCAGCATATGAGACAGATGCTGCTGATCCGATGTCAGGCCAATATAAGAGAAAACTTTTTCAAAGGGCCTGGTCTAACTCCAATTGACTTAAATAAGAGTTGGATTTGGCCCCAAAAGAATGTTTTTTCTAATATTTTAAGTAATGGGAGACATGCAGTCAATTGAAACTTGAGAAGAGGACTTGAGCTTCTAAGTATGAAAGTTGATGAACAGAGCAAAGAGCGTGAATAAAATAAGCTACACTGACTAGTGGGTAATTTTTAAAGTCAGAAGGAATATTGTTGTTCTTTTAAAAATGGAACACACAAAGCACTATGGAAGATGAGGTCTTTCTCAATGTAGCCAGCTTTATCTGTTGCTTGAGCATGTTAATGTGAGGCTTCCTTAAAGTGTGGGAATTAATTTTCTAAGTCATGCCATTTCTGTGGCTAAAATGGGAGTGGATAATTACCACTTGGAGCACGTGGTTGTTGTGAGATAATGTTAACACCTCTCTTGTGGGATATGATGAAACAATGGGCTTCAATCTCTCCCTGAAGTCAACTATTTGAGATATATCCTCTGCCACTGCAGATCTCAGCCAGGTCATTATTCTCATTAAACACTTTAATTACCACCTGTTCTCCCTGAGAAAAAAAGAGCTAGCGGAAGGAAATGTTTAGAGTTATGCTTGTCCTCTGCAAGCAACAGCAATGGCAAGTTTGCAAAGGATATCACTTAACAACGTCACTATTATAAATTTGCTACTATCTTGGGTCTTCATTGTAGATTATCATAATTGCCACTAGATGTAATAGAGATAGATAACTGCAATACAAGGCTGTTTGAAGAAAATAAGTCATTTGAAGCAAATATACGCCATCCTGTATTCACTCTTTTCTGTCTTCAGTATCCTCACTATAGGCAATCTACACTATAAACTGAAGTTGACTTCTGTTATGTCAACTTACAGCCACCGCAGTAATTGCTATGGTGGTTCATGTCCACATTGCCTTTCTTCTGTCAGTGATGCGCATGCTCACACCTGCGGTGGTGGGGACCTGAAAGCCTGGCCACAACCCAGATCAGAGCAGGGAGCCAGGAGCCCGTGGGACAGCAGGGCTTCATGCAGGGAGCCCAGGTGGCAGCCTGTTCTGGAGCGAAGACCAGGCAGCAGCCCAGCTGGGGAGCCAGCTTTCTTGTCAATTTCACAGCTCCTAATAGCCAAAGAGGTAAGAAACTCAATGTCTACAGGCACACTGCATCACCCTAACTACACTGACCTAAGCCCTATGCCTCTTGTGGAGGTAGAGTTAGGATGTTGGTGTAATAGGGCACTTACAGCGACAGGAGCTAGGCTGTAGTGTGTACACTGACATAATTAGGTTGATGTAAGCTGCCTTATGCCAACCTTTGAAACATGCCAAGATCACCATGTGGAAGACAGGTGATACCTGGTAAGCCAGGCATGCTTATAATCTCCTTACAGAGAAAATGTATCTTGAAAATCCACAAAGCTTTTGTGTGAATAAATAAATACTTTATGAAATTAGTGTAGACCAAGCCTCAGAGATATGGTCTTGTTGACCCCATTCATAGCGCTTTCTCCAGCAAAAAATTAGTCACTCAATCTCAAAGTGTGGATGACTATTTATGAAGTGGATGCAAATGGGTAAGAGTTCAGCTGAAGTGAATTCACTTTGAAATTCAAACTATTTGTATGACCTTTTTCTTTTGCCCTATTTGCTTACTTCTAGTCAATTCTGACCTTGCAAGGACGTTTGCCATAATTCTATTATCTTTCTGCTTGACAATTTTAAGACAGACAACTCTGCAAACAATTTAAGAAAAGGCATTTTGGAGAAGTCCAATCTCAATTTTGAGGCACTGTTATTGATTACTATGCATCCTTAACATATCCCTAGTCTGATTCTGTGGGGAAAAATTCATTTTGTATTTTCAGTGACATCTATGTTATTATAAACTGTATTGTCATGTTAGATTGCATTATTCCTCTTGCATTTCATAGAATCAGAGTTGGAAGAGACCTCAGGAGGTCATCTAGTCCTACCCCCTGCTCAAAGCTGGACGAACCCCAACTAAATCATCCTAGCCAGCGCTTTGTCAAGCCGGGCCTTAAAAACTTCTAAGGGTGGAGATTCCACCACCTCCCTAGATAACCCATTCCAGTGCTTCACCATCCTTATAGTTAAAAAGTATTCCTAATATTCAACCTAGACCACCCTCCCTGCAACTTGAGACCATTGCTCCTTGTTCTGTCATCTGCCACCACTGAGAACAGCCTAGTTCCATCCTCTTTGGAACTCACACTTCAAGTAGTTGAAGGTTACTGTCAAATCCCACCTCACTCTTCTTTTCTGCAGACTAAATAACCCCAGTTCCCTCAGCCCTTCCTCACAAGTCATGTGCCCCAGCCCCCTGATCATTTCTGTTGCCCTCTGCTGGACTTGCTCCAATTTGTCTACATCCCTTCTGTAGTGGGGGGGACTAAAAGTGGACACAATACTCCAGATGTGGCCTCACCAGTGCCAAATATAGGGGAATAACCACTTCCCTCAATCTGCTGGCAATGCTCCTACTAATACAGCCCAATATGCCAGCTTCTCATCCACTGTAATCTCCCAATCCTTTTCTGCAGAACTGCTGCTTAGCCAGTCGGTCCCCAGCTTGTAGCGCTGCATCAGATTCTTCCATCTTAAGTGCAGGACTCTGCACTTGTCCTTGTTGAACTTAATCAGATTTCTTTTGGCCCAACCCTCCAATTTGTTTAGGTCACTCAGGGCAGGGAGGGAGGGAGGGGGTGGCACTTAGATGTCTGATGCAGACTGAGAAGGCCATCAACAAATGATAATCCTTATCCTGGTGTAACAATGGGGACTACTGGAAGAGCTGTTAACTTTTGATAACCCTCTGCCAGCAGCTCCACTCAATGGAAAATCCCAGCCTAAAATCTGAAGAGAAAAATCAGTCAGACTTTAAAAGAAACATGCTTTCTAAGCCCTGGTCTATACTACACAGTTGGGTCAAGACGGGGCAGCTTACGTCGATCTAGCTATGGATGTGTCTGCACTTAAATTTGGTTCCTGCAGATGTAAGTGCCCTGCTATGTTGATTTAGTAACACCACCTCTCCAAGCAATGTAGAGTCACAGTCAATGGAATTAGGTCGACTCAGTGTTAGTGCAGACGTTGCGTTATCTGCATCGATAGTTACTGCCCTCCAGGAGCTGACCCACAATGCCCCAAACTGACCACTCTGGTCAGCATTGTGAACTCCACTGCCCAGGAATCAGGTGAACAGGAAGCCTCCCCTCCCCTTTAAGGTCCTATAAATTTTTTAAATTCCTTTTCCTATGTGCCCAGCTTGGCAAGCACACCTAGCAGCTCTCCATTGTTGACTGCCCCACTGACCTTGCCAGCTACACACTCCAGAGGCCAGCCTGCCTGAAATAGACAGGAGATATTGGATCTCCTGGGCCTGTGGGGAGAACAAGCTGTGCAGGCACAGCACTGAACCAGTCATAGAAACATGGACATCTAAGAGCAGATTTCTCAGGGAATGCAGGAGAAGGGCTACAACAGGGACCAGCCTCAGTGCCATGTGAAAGCCATAGAATGAGTTCAGCATCTTAAGTTTCTATTTCCGTTGTGAATACATGGACAATGGTATCTCCATGTGTTGTATCTGCAGCTGCTGCCATTGAGGCCTTAGGGTCTCCCCCTCCACATCCGTGGAACGCCTGAGCCAGATGAGGAAGAGAAAGGTGGCGACTCAGGATGACATGTTCCAAGAGATCCTACAAGCAAGTGCGCTCTGTCAGAGGATGAGCACAAGGCCTGGAGTTTCAGCCTTGCAGGCAGCATGGAAAAGAATAGAGTGGAGAGGAAAAAGGCAAAGGAAAAGGAGAGGGATGTGCAGCAGGACATGCTCGTGCTTCTCAGACAGCAAACACAGATGCCGCAGACTTTGGTGGACCTGCAGATTCAACAATCCCATGCTCGCCTCCCTTTGCAGCCCATAGAGACCTCAATATCAGGACCTTCCTATACCACCCCTTCAACATTCCTTGTGTCATCAGAGGTCGGTGCACTATTCCTATAGCTCCACCCAGGGGGACATTAAAGACAATCATAACTTCACATACACTCACCTGTGAAAGTCACCTTTGGTTTATGTGCATCTGAAATGGAAATGACTGTTCTTTCTCCTTTGTAAATTCTGGTCTCTTACTGTATTAAATTTTAATTTTTTTAATTGCCTGGTTCATGGTACAGAATAAAATACTATTTTGGAAGCAAAATTTCTCACTGGGGTCCAAACTTGTAAGTAAAAAACACCAGTGACTCTTCAAATGAACAAAGGCTGATTCAACTGTCATTCTGCACCTGTTGAGCCAGTAGTTAAAGTGCTCCTTACTGCTGTTGAGGTGGCTAGTGTACGGCTTTATGAGCTAGGGGTAGGCTGGGTCCCTCAGGATCACTAATGGCATTTCAACACTCCCAGTGGTAATCCACCAGTCAGGAAAAAAAGTCCCTGCTTGCAGCTTTATGAACAGTTCTGTGTTCTTAAAGATGCTTATGTCATGCGCCTTCCCTAACCAGCCTACACTGATGTCAATAAAGCATCCCCAGTGATCTGCCAGCACTTGCATAACCATAGAAAAGAAGCCATTTCTGTTGATGTACTCTCTGGCAAGGTGGTCTGGTGCTAGAATAGAGATATACGTACCATCTGTTGCCTCACTGTAGTTTGGAAAACCCACTGCCGCAAAACCATCCATTATATTCTACACATTGCCAAGAGTTACAGTTCTGCAATAGATTTCCCAACTCCAAATTGTTGCTGGTCAGTCAGGAATCAATCTGGTATTACAGTCTTCCACAGTGCAATTGCCACTCACTTCTCAACTGTCAGAGCAGCTGTCATTTCGGTGTATCTGCGCTGGAGGGCTGCGTCATGCTCAGAGCACAGATCCAGAATGTGACCTTGCATATCAGAAAGTTCTGCAGCCACTGCTCATCATCCCAAGCCTGCATTCAGGGCTGGCCTTACCATGAGGTGAACTGAGGCGGCTGCTTCAGATGCCAGACAGTAGGAGGTCGGCACTAGGACCCAGAGTGTAGAAAACTGCATCTGTTGCTGGTGCATATGTATTCTCTCTGCTCTAGATGCACAGAGATGGTGGAGTGCTGGGCTGGAGGAAGGAGGTCACAAGAGACATAACAGGCAGGCAGGAGAAAAGGTGAGGGAATAACAGAAAGCAGCAGGAGCTGCCGGGAGAGAGAGGAAGAGGAGCCCTTAAGAAGCTGATATCTTCCCTCACTCTGGCCCTGCTACCAGCCTGCTTATTTGTCCCCTTCAACTGAGTGTTGAGAGCCACTACAGCTGGCACAGAACAGCAGTCATAAGTGAAAGAAGAAAACGCCCCTCTGGGGCAGCATTCAGAAAAAGCAAGCAAGCAAAGGAAGCTTTTCTATCTAAGCAGGAAGGAGGTCTCCTGAGATACATAGACACAAATGTTCACAGTGAGCCTTCTGGCCCCAGTGAGGATGTGAGTGCTGAGGAAATGCCTCATCTTCCAGTTAGTCAGAGTGCAGGTGGCCTGGCCGCTACTGCAGCAGCCATATCTCCATCTCAAATGGATGTAACCATGCACATTCCTGAAGAAAAAAAACTGTAAAATCGGAGGATAATGTGGTGGAGGCACAAGAAACAGCTGCTGCCGAGTTTAGTTCCTTAAGTCTAGATAATCCAGGACTGTGGACCCACTTGAGCAGTAGCCTGAGGGACTTCCTTGTACTGCATGTGCCACGGCAAGTGAAAAACTTCATGTTCCCCAAAGACAATGAAAATAGAAGTTTCCATCCAACACATTACTGGTGTGAAATCCCCAAGGAGTGAAGTTCTGGAACAGCCTTTCAAGGGAAGCAGTGGGGGCAAAAGAGATCAGGTTTCAAGACTAAGCTTGATAAGTTTATGAAAGGGATGGTCCGATAGGATAGCCTAATTTTGGCAATTAATTGATCTTTGACTATTAGCAGTAAATATGCCCAATGGCCTGTTATTGGATGTTAGAGTGGGTGGGATTTGAGTTACTATAGAGAATTCTTTCCTGGGTATCTGGCTGGCGAGTCTTGCCCACATGCTCAGGGTTTAGCTGATTGCCATACTTGGGGACTGGAAGGAATTTTCCTCCAGGGCAGATTGGCAGAGGCCCTGGGGTTTTTTTGCCTTCCTCTTCGACATGGGGCATGGGTCACTTGCTGGAGGATTCTCTGTGCTTTGAAGTCTTTAAATCATGATTTGAGGACTTCGATGGCTCAGACATAGGTTAGAGGTTTGTTGCGGGAGTGGGTGGGTGAGATTGTGCAGGAGGTCAGACTAGATGATCATATTGGTCCCTTCTTACCTTAAAGTCTATGAGTCTATAATGGTGACAAAGTGGAGAGACCATGGCTTATGTACTCAAAAACCCAGAATGCTGCATACTGTTTTTGTTGCGAACTCTTCCAGTCTAATGTTCCAGCCACAAAGGACTGGAAAAATCTGGCTAGAAATCTAGCATGCCAAGAGAAGACAGCAAATCATCAGAAAGCATTTCATAGGTGGAAAGAGCTTGAGATGAGACAAAGGTTAAAGGCCACCATAGATGATCAGCGTCAAGAGAAGATTGTATCAGAGTCTCCTTACCGGCAAAATATTCTGAAAAGGCTCATTGCCATTGTGAGAATGCTTGCTACCGAAAACATAGCACTGCATGGCATTTCAGATCAGCTGTATGCGCCAAACAGTGGAAACTTCCTTAAAATTGTGGAGCTGATGGCCGAGTTTGATGCTGTACTCCAAGAGCATCTAAGAAGAGTCACTACCCAAGAAATGTACACACACCACTACTTTGGAAAAACAATTCAAAATGAAATCACACAGTTACTGGCAACAAAAGTCAGTCAAACAAAAGATTGTGGCAGATCTGATGTCAGCAAGATATTACTCAATTCTTCTGGACTGCACACCTGACATCAGCCATATGCAACAAATGACTTTAATGGTGCATTTTGTAACAACGGAACCTAGTGAAAATATCCCTGCAATAGTGACTGTCAGAGAGCACTTTCTAGAATTTATTGACATTGATGATACTACAGGAGCTGGTATGACAAATGTGCTTCTTAAAAAGCTGGAAGATATGGGAATTGCGATAGCTGACATGAGAAGTCAGGGCTATGATAAATGGTGCCAATGTGAGAGGAAGGAACAGAGGAGTGCAGACCCGGATCGAGAATTAAACCCTCAAGCATTTTGTGTCCCATGCAGTTCTTATTCATTGATCTTGGGAGTCAGTTTCGCAGCATCAGCTTCTAGTGAGGCTGCTGAATTTTTTAATCTAATTCAAAGCATCTATGTATTTTTCTTTGCATCAATTCATCGATAGCAAATTTTGAAGCAACACCTGGAAACATCCTCTCTGAAGCTGAAACCACTGAGTGCTACATGATGGAAAAGTCGAGTGGAGGCAGTAAAGCCTATCAAACACCAAATTGGGAAGACAGACGATGCCATAGTTGCCATTATGGAGGATAATGCTATGATAGGAACGGTTTGTGGGAGAACAGTGGCAGAGGGAAATGGAATCACCAGAAACATACATAACTTCAAATTTCTGTGTGGCTTAGTGTTGTGGCATGACATACTGCTTACAACATTTATTTCAAACAAGAGACTCCAAGGTGCTGACCTTGATATATCTGGAGCAATGGAACAACTGGACAAAGCAAAGTCATACCTACAGTCTTACCGCTCAGATAAGGGATTTCAAAATATTCTGAAGAGTGCACAGAAGCTGGCAGAGGAAATTCACACTGAAGCTATTTTCCCACTCATTCAAGAATACAAGAGTCACTGAAGAAGATGACATTTTGATTACGAGGCACGAGATAATCCCATAAGGGACCCTAAACAATTCAAAGTTGAATTCTTTAACAAGGTGCTAGATTGTGTGATACAGTCAGTTGAAGAACATTTCATGCAGCTCAAGGAACACAGCAGTATATTTGGGATGTTGTATGAAATTCCAAAACTCCTCACTATACCTGAAGAAGACCTACACCAGCAATGCAGGGCACTAGAGACAGTGTTGACACGTGATGACATGTACGATATTGACACGAGTGATTTAGGTAATGAACTGAAAGCCCTTTCCAGATACATTTCAGTAGGATCAATTCCAAGGCTGTTCTGGAATATATGTGCACAAATAAGATGACCGCCCTCTTTCCAAATGCTTTTGTTGCTCTGCACATACTTCTAACACTTCCTGTAATAGTTACCAGTGAAGAACACAGCTTCTCCAAGCTGAAGTTAATAAAAATACATCTATGCTCCAAAAATGACACAGGAGAGGCTGGTCGGCCTTGCAACCATCTCAATAGAGCATGAACTGGCCCAGGCTAAGGACCTTCAGGAAGCAGTTCAAATCTTTGCAACCAAGAAGGCAGGGAAAGCACCACTTTGATTAGTCAAACAGATAAAAATGCCAGTGTTTACTATGCAGACAAGAAAAGTTAACTTTCAAACACCTGAACAGCAAATATAAGTAAGTATTACTTAAAATTTTTGAGCAAGGCATTTTAAGTTGTTAGTTCTCCTTTATTGGGCTAGGTAGCAGAGCAGTACCATGAGAGGAGAAGAACATGAAGGTGGCAGAATTGAGACCTTTCAAAGTTTTGGCCCAAATTAGGGGGCATGGGGCATCATTTGGGTTCTCTGCCTCAGGTGCCAAAATGTTATGGGCCGGCCCTGCCTGCGTTACAATACAATCCCACCAGTCAGTCCTTGTTTCTCTGGCCCAGAACCAGCACTTCACCATTTCCAGCTGCTCTGTGAATGCCTCCAACAACCTTAAATTGTTTCTATGTCCCACACCAATCTAGCATCTAAGGCACTGTCATATTCCCTGCAGCTCTGCAAATACTACAGGACCATGTACCCTGTGCTTGTGACACTCATAGAAATAGTGCACAGTTATGCAGGCTCTATGCTTCTGTCAGAGATGGCAGACAGCAAGGAGGGATGTGTGGGTTTATGGGATTTTGAAAAGAAGGTGAGAAAGTTATGGGATGCAGATGAAATTATGGGACGGAGAAAACTGCATTATGGAAAGTTGACCTCATGCTCCCAATCACTCCCACATGACTCATTTCAGTCCCATCAAGCATTGCAAGAACTTCCCAAAAGACCCTGTGCTAGATGGTGGCAAATTGCACAGTGGGATACTGAACCATGGTGCACTGCACTTTGCATTGATACAAGCATTCCTGATGAGGACGTGCAATACCAACACAAGGAGCCAAGTAAGCACGCGCATAAGCAATACAATAACTTTGGCAGCTGTATGCCAACATAACTTAAGTTAACATAATTTTATAGTGTAGGCATGTCCTTAGCAAGGGAGAGATGCCATCGCTAGAATGATAAAACCAAGCAAGAGGAGCTTGAAGGACACTGACCAACACCAAAAAAGGGTCTCAGGAGTTCTGAGGAAACTGAGGGAGGGAATTTGCATGCACTTTTTTTTTCCCCTATAGATCTGAAGCTGTTGTGCTTTTTAAAATCAATGGTATGTACAATTAAGCTTTTCCGCAAATTGTTTTTTGTTGCTTTAACTGATGGTGCTCAGGAGTTGGGGCTTGGGAACAACATGCATAAGCTACTGGAATGAATTGGGTGGGTTCAGCATGGTTTTAGGGCCTAGCAGGGGACATTTGCCCCTCTCCGAAATGAATTTCAAGGAGCCCCAAATTATTGTAAAAAAGGACAAAATATGTACCAAGTTATCACATTAAGCAGTGGAAGTGGCAGAGCTGTATATTTCCATCTCTGAGTCATTTTCGTAATGGACAATGTTGTGTTTAAAATAATCGCCTCAAAGATCAAATCAGACTTGTCTAGATTAGAAGCTGAGAGGTCAGTGATTAACATGGATGTCACATCAGAGCTCTCACATTCATGCTGTGGCCCAGCATGAAATATCACTGCAAACTACTCACTTCCAACTATAGAAGTCAGCTGGGGAAGACCTGCTGAACCAACTACTTGCTGCTGGTTCTGCATTCATAATTCACGTGTCTCACTTTGAGAATATATTTGAGGCACGGGCATATGATCCCTTCACCAGTCACATAATTTCTTTAGCCATTTAATAATTACTGATTAAAGTATTAAAAGAGACAGATGTCTACTGAGTTTAGGTAGGCTAACCCACACAGCATTACTGGGTAATATCCTGCTGGCACCATCTTGGTGACACTAGAATGCAGGCAGATATGTTGGTAAGGAGTGGCGAGATAAGGGGTGGGAGGTCATTCACTGTTAATATGAGACCTTCAACCATGCTACCATCAAAAAAGCAGAAATATCAATCAGGGGCTGAAAAGCAAAAATGCCAGCTTACCAGAGTTGATGTACGCAACATTAGCAGGCCAGCCTAGCAGAACTGTTTTTGGTCCTGGGAACAGGAAGTAAAAAGATCATTTAGGACATAGTGTATCAATAACCACAGTGGCTGTCTGCACTAAAATTTAAGAAGAGAAACCTACGAAATATATGAGATAAATATGCTTGCAACTTATAAAGCTGGGAGAGGTAGCACTGACAATTTAAATGAGCCATCTGTTGCTATTTGTCATGAAGATGATGATGAATTTGTCATTTCAGCTTCCTTAGCAAGTGTTCAGGAAGAAATCTCAAGTAAAAGCTCATCATAAGAGACTGAGGCAAGGTCCAACAATGTGGCCACATTCCCAAGAACATTCAGACTCCTTTCATTGTTATCTTGTTGAGAAAGGACTTACTCAGGTGACACCTGAAACTTTTAATTTTCCACACTGAAATGGCAGATATGATCATATTGAGTTTACTACCAAATGGAAAAGCCATCAGTCAAAGATGGATGTTGTATTCCTGTGCAGGGAACAAAGCATTCTATTTTCCATGCCATGTTTGCAAGAGCAGCATCAAGACATCTCAACATCATGCATATGATTTCATGCATAGTGTGTCATTCTGGAAGAAGCTGAAACCTAAACTAAGAAAGCATGTGGCATCACAAGGTCATATGAACTGTGGCTCAGTCTGGAAAGAACTGCACAACTGTCTCAAGAATTCTGTGACTTGATGAAAAGCTGCAGCAGGAAACTGAAGGTGAGAAACATTGGCATTTAATACTGCAGTGATGTCTGGGGCCTGGTCTACACTACGCGTTTAAACCGATTTTAGCAGCGTTAAACGGGTTTAACGCTGTGCCCGTCCACACGAGGCCCGTTTATATTGATATAAAGGGCTCTTTAAATCAGTTTCTGTACTCCTCCCCGACGAGAGGAGTAGCGCTAAAATCGGTATTACCATATCGGATTAGGTTTAATGTGGCCGCAAATCAACGGTATTGGCCTCCGGGCGGTATCCCACAGTGCTTCACTGGGACCGCTCTGGACAGCAATCTGAACTTGGATGCACTGGCAAGGTAGACAGGAAAAGCCCTGCGAACTTTTGAATTTCATTTCCTGTTTGCCCAATGTGGAGCTCTGATCAACACGGGTGGCGATGCAGTCCCAAATCCAAAAAGAGCTCCAGCATGGACTGTACGGGAAATACTGGATCTGACCACTGTACGGGGCGACAAATCTGTTCTATCACAGCTCGGTTACAGAAGAAAAAATGACAAAGCATTTGAAAAAAATCTCCAGGCTATGATACAGAGTCCACATCACAATGCTGCATGACATGCGTAACGGAAAACCAAAGAATCAAACAGACGCTCATGGAGGGAGGGAGGGGGTACCGAGGACTTCAGCTATCCCACAGTCCCCACAGTCTTTGAACAGCATTTGCATTGTTGGCTGAGCTCCAAATGCCTGTAGGGTCAAACACATTGTCCAGGGTGGTTCAGGGTCTATCTCGACAATTTGCCCCCCTCCCCCTCCGTGATAGAAAAGGGGAAAAAATGGTTCCTTGACTTTTTTGTGTGTCACCCTATGTATACTGCATGCTGCTGGTAGAAACGGTGCTGCAGCAGTAAGCAGTAGCATCCTCTTTCCTCCCCTCCCAGGTGGCAGACAGTACAGTAGGACTGATAGCCGTCCTCGACATGAGCCCGTGAGTGCTCCTGGCTGGCCTCAGGTGAGGCCGGCCGGGGGCGCCTGGGTAAAAATAGGAATGATTCCCAGTCATTCCCAGTAGATGGTACAGAATGGCTGGTAACCGTCCTCATCATAGCAACTGGGGGCTGAGCTCCATCAGCCCCTTCCCTTTCACGTGTAAAGAAAAGATTCCGTACTGCCTGGACTATCATAGCAGCTGGAGGCTGCCTCCCCCTCATTTTATCTCACTAAAAACTCAGTGTTTCTTATTCCTGCATTCTTTATTACTTCATCACACAACTGGGGGGGACATTGCCACTGTAGCCCAGGAAGGTTGGGGGAGGAGGGAAGCAACGGGTGGAGTTGTTGCAGGGGCACCCCCCGTGAATGGCATGCAGCTCATCATTTCTGCGGGATCTGACACGGAGCAGCTGTGCTCTCTGATACACTGGTTCTCTAGTACACTTGCCCCATATTCTAGGCAGGACTGACTCTATTTTTAGATACCATAAAGGAGGGATTAACTCGGGGAGTCACTCTCATTTTTGTCTTTGTGCCCCCGGCCGACCTCAGCCAGGGCCATCCATGACAGTAGCAGACGGTACAGAACAACATAACCGTCATCTCATTGCCAATTTACAGTGGCGCAGCAGACGGTACAGAACGACTGATAACCGTCTCTGCTATCATGCAAAGGCAAATGAATGCTGCTGTGTAGCGTTGCAGTACTGCGTCTGTTAGCAACATCCAGTAGATATATGGTGACAGTAAAAAAAAAAAGCTGAACAGGCTCCATGGTTGCCATGCTATGGCGTCTCCCAGGGCAATCCAGGGAAAAAGGGTGTGAAATGATTGTCTGCCATTGCTTTCCCGGAGGAAGGAATGACTGATGACATTTACCCAGAACCATCCGCGACAATGATTTTTGCCCCATCAGGCACTGGGATCTGAACCCAGAATTCCAGGGGGCGGGGGAGACTGAGGGAACTATGGGATAGCTACGGAATAGCTACCCACAGTGCAACGCTCCAGAAATCGACACTAGCCTCGGACCATGGGCGCACACCGCCTAATTAATGTGCTTAGGGTGGCTGCGTGCACTCAACTTTATACAATCTGTTTTACAAAACCGGTTTATGTAAAATCGGAATAATCCCGTAGTGTAGACGTACCCTGGGGCACACTATTCCTTGCTGAGAGAAATCTGCCATTTCAAGGTGAGATTGAACACTTGGGAGAAAGATGAAATGGAAACTTCCTGGGACTGACTGAGTTACTGTCTTAGTATGATCCTGTTTTGACATTTGAATACAGTGAAAACAGGTGCAAATGTGCACTATCTTAGTAAAGATACCGAGAATGCCCCCTTGATGCTTCAACAATACTGCACAAAAGTGGGGGGGTAAGGGTTGTGGATTGAATCCAAAGTCAGTAAAGCGAATCCAGATCACTAGAAAGAAACTAATAGCCATTAACATCTCATGGCTGCTCAGTGATCAATCTGAAATATTCTGATGGAAGTGAAAACTGCAAAATATTATGCACTCATGCTCAACTGTACACCTGATGGTTCCATATGGAACAAATGGCTGTAATTCTTTGGTATATAAAAATCTTTTAATAGATGCTTGTTCTTATAGAGTCTTTTCTTATATTCCTGAATGTCAAAGTCACTATCAGAGCAGACTGGTTTTGAAGCAGCTGGAAGACATGGGACTTTAACATTAGGCTCTGCAGTCTTATTTGATAACGGTTCAAACATGAGGTGCTTGCACAAATTAGGAAAGTTAAACCACATACATGGCATGGGAGTTGTTATAGTCACAACTGGAACTTGTCTTTTGCTGCTGCTGCAGCTTCTTAACTTGAGTCCAAAAATATTTAGTGTACTGCAAAGATTGTATGTGTTATCTGGTGAATCTGCTAAAAATATCCCACCTTTAAAAAAGCATGTGGATATTTCCCTGAAATCCTGTTCTGAAACTACATAGAAGGCAAATGTCTTCCTATCCTTTCATTGTAGTCTTCACTGTGTGGTACAAAAGTGCTGAAAGGAATCAGCACAACAAACAAGCAGTTTAAGGGAACTGATATAGATCTTTGTATGGCATGCAGATTAATAAAAACTATCAGCAGCATCCCTTCAGGATTATCATAAAACAAGTTTTGACATTACACTTGAGAAAACCAAAGTAGCTCATGAGTTGGATGGAGAACCAATATTTCCAGTTATTAACGGAGCTACTGACTGTAAAATGGATACAACAGACTAGATCAGTACTGACTTATTTAAAATTCACTTCTGGAAATTGTTATTACAGAAATTTTCAGCAGATTTGAAAGAATACTTATACTTACATAGTTTATTGCATGTATTTAACAGGTCCTATTACTCTGGCTTCAGCTGAAAGTTCTCTCTCTTAAAGCTCATAAAGATATATTTGTGGCTCAAATGTCACAGGAGATTGAATGTTTCAACCCTATTGTCTGTTGAAAGTCAAGTTGGAAAGCAGTTGGATTTCACAGAACTGATTCTTGCTTTTGTGGCTACAAAAGTATCAAAGATTGTGTTTTAGTGATTTTATTTCCATGCAAATAAACTTTTTAAAAATATTCCTCTCTTTTAATTTAAGATGAAGTGTTTACTTTGCCTATTCCAGGCCAGTGACTGATTTCTGATTTAACCCATTGCTTTTAGATAACTGCTAATCTATAGTGAATTACTCATTATTTAATCCAATGTTTTGCTTCAACTGACAGTATTTCAGCAGCTACGATCATCAGTCATGATGTAAAGAACATTGGCAAGTGGTAAGCTGACCTTCTGATTCACTTCTTTTTATCAGTATTGTATTGGGAAGGCCTTAGGTTTAAATATTGTTTCTTTGTTGTGAAGCCTAACAAAAAGAGAAAATTGAATGGAACTTGTGCCTTGTCAATCCACAAGTCCTTTTGAAGTATGTCATTTTATTGATTGATCTATTTTGGGAATGTTCGTCTTCCTAAACGCTGAGTAGTTCTCAGCAAAGGTTTTTACTATTTTAAGTCTTTCTAAGGTACCGGCTGAAAATTAATATGCTGGTATTTTGTTTGCTATATAACCAGAATCCATTTGGAGGATCTTCATAGCAAGAACAGTATAATTTAACATCTTAACATACTTTAAACCATGCCTTTGCATTAGAGTTATCAACAGAAATATCTCCCTTGCCTTTTAGTAGGATAGATTAAAAGAAGCAGCTTTGCAACACTGTCAATGTTTCATTTAATTCTATTTTCATATTAGAATTTTTATTTTTTGCAAATCTTACAGGGAAAATTATCCTTAAAAAGCAGCACTTTTTAAGCAGTCTTCATCCTTTCTAGAAGTTATAAATTATAGCAAAATACTGCCCCAGTAGCCAAATTTTAATGCTTAAAACTTTAAAAAAACAACATTTTCAAGGGCTCTAGCCAGCTGCTGGACTCCTGGAAGGTTTTTGTTTGTTTGTTTGTTTTTTTAATAATTTGTGACATCAAAGGGCCCCAAAATACCCACTTGCTGTTGCACTCCCACCTCTCCAATAAAGGGACCCTAGAACAGCCCTGGGGGCTAGTTGTGTCCCACATCCTAAGGGGTGTCAGACAGGGAGTCTGCACTCTGGGAGTGTGTCTGAGAAGCCAGACTCAGGCTATATCTACGTTACAAGCTAGGGGTATGATTCCCCGCTCGCATAGACGTACATGTGCTAGCTCTCATCAAGCCAGAGCGAGTATACATAGAAGTGGCACTGTTGTAGTAAGGGGAGTGGTAGCTTAGCTGTGCCAAGTACATACCCAGTTTTGTACTTAGAGACCGTTCTTGCTCAGAGCCAATGGGCTTCAAAAAAACCCAAAACACACACAAAAACAAACAAAAAAAAACCACACATGGGATCCAAAAGATTGATTCAATACTGCAGCCTGGTGATAATCCATGAGGGAGGAGAAAAGGGCTATAACAACTTCCAGTAAACGCAAGTCTGAACAATAAAGAATTTTCTCCCTTTATCAGATCTCATTTTGAATGTAAACACACTAAAACTTTTCAGATAGCAATAGCTTTCCTATACCTGAAGCAGATTAATCCAGATGATTAACAGGGAATATATTTTAATGGCATCAACAGTATTGTTAGCCTCAAAAATGGAGACTATGAGTCAAACACAAAAACATCACAGGATTAGCTTAAAAAAAGAGAGATTTTAAAAATAATAATAGGTCATTATTTCTTGCACGTCTTTCAATTTGATCTTGTAGAAGGAAGGTGCCTTCTGGTTCATTTGTGATTATGTCAAGTTGGAGATTCAGCCTGAAAGCACACACAAAAATACGGGTCTCCATGCTGGCTGCTCAGATAGTGACCCACTTACCTACTCATAATACCTGAGGAAAAAGCTTCCATTTGACCTCTCCCATTCTTCCAACCATCTCCCTCTCCACCACATTGAGTCTCTCAAATCTCTCATATTCCCCTTCCATGCTCACCTCAGTCCCTCATCTGTCCCTCCATATTCACGTATCTATCTTAAGAGTTTCATACCAAAGCACAAACTTTAACTCTTATTTTCAATGACTAAGAAATAATTCATATTGCACTGAATAAAATGTAGATAAATGTGGTGGTCCAGTCTCCCTTTAAAAATATATGTGTAACTCCCATTTGTGGGAATGGAAGCCACACAAAGAGTGAGAGAAGTAGGGGCACCTCAAATATCTCCAACCTAATTATGTAGAAAATTTTAAATCATAGCTCCATATGTTCAGAAATACTTGGAATGCATACAAAGGATAATGTTTCATTGGGATATGTTTTAACTGAATTTCCTGCTGTTGAAAACAGCTATACTGAACACATTTGGAACAACACTCCTACAACCAGAGAAGATTGTATAGCCAGGATTATCATAAGGAGAGTCACAATGCAAGCATCCTCTTGCTGCCTTGACTAGAAGCCCCAATCCTGAACCACAGAACTCAACCCTAGGAATACGAATATTCAATCCCCATGCCGATTCAATCCTTGCCTGCTCTTCAGAGACATCCAAACGAGGGGTCAGTGCCATTTCTAATTTAGACATCTCCAGGAAGCAGACTGAGAATACAAATATTTCAGATAGACCACTGAGCATCCACAAGATTGTAATATGTCTATTAGCTTCTTTCTAGTGATCTGGATTCGCTCTAGTGACTTTGGATTCAATCCACAACCTCCCTCCTCTTTTTTATGCACTATTGTTGAAGCATCAAGGGGACAAAACATCTCGATATACTCAGCACAGCCTGCACCACCTCCTCAGTAAAGGGGGCATAGCCTAAATGCTCTGCATTCCAGAAATCCCTGGCTGGCAATGGGTCATAACTACCCATCATAAATTACACGACATTTGGGACTGCTCATATCTATGCCAGCGCAAGTGCTGATCCCACATCTAAAAGTTGTAACTGGATCCTTTACATCTGTATGTCTCAGCAGTTCTCAGCTCCCCTGGAGTTGACAGGCCACATACCCATCAAAAGACATCTAGTCCTTTGTAAAAGGTATTTAGAGCAAATAGACATGTAAAGGCCTACAATTTTGGTAACCATTACATTAAAGGATGACAATATGATGGACAAAATTTGAGTTTAAGTATTCTAGGAGTTTATCGTATTAAAAATGCAAGCATTTATGTACTATTGAGGGTTTATCTGTGATTCCATAAGGGAGGGGGAACACCTCCAGGAACTAAGATTGGAGAACGGTTAGGCAATTTACTCAGGTTGTAACACCTCCTGAGAGCTACCATGACCTTGAGAGAAGTTTGCACATAGTGGCTCAAACTGAATTCTCTACAGACCAACAGACAAGGAAAGGATAAATAGCATGAGTTTAAACTGACTCAGAGCCTTCTTTCTGATCCAGTAAATAGAGAGGGCCTCTGGTCCAAGGGGAGGGGCAATCCTTATGAAAGGATTGGAAGGACTTTGGCGTACTGAGGCCCCATAATACTGAGAGAGCTTATTCTGAGCAGAAGCTGTGATGAAATTGTGACCACAGGTACATGCTGGTTATGTTAGAAGGACTGTTCACCAACCAGAGCCCTTGTAGAGTCAGGGGATGGTGTCTGGTAAGCTCATTGGCAATGCATGTAGGTTCTTTTATTGTTTTTAATATGTTCTCTGTAATGTTTTTATCTTAAAAATAAATGAGCTTGCTTAGAAAGAACTGTGTGGTAGCTTAACTGTGGCAATTGCACTTTTTACTTTTTCTGAGGAGAAAAGTAAAGGTGGCCATTTTAGGTGGCCTGACATTGCTGGGAAGGTCACAGTACAGGCAGGGAACTATGCAGTCTCGAAATATCCTGGTCAAGAGGGAGAAAGAGAAATGGGTCTCCTGCTTATGAGATGTGATGGCTAAGGAGCAGGGAGCCTAGAATGGAAACCAGAGAAAGGCAACACAAGTGCAGTTGCTTCCAACTGTGACAATGGTAACTTGACAATAGGTTTTAACATTAAACCTAGTACTCTAACAATAATTAAAGTTGTTCAATTATTTAAGTCCTTGAGACCAAACCATACTTTTATGGATTAGTTTCAGTGGGTGTCTTCTGGCAGATGCTTCTACAAAATATGTAGGTAAAAACTGTCTTTACTGTCAGACAAATCTACAAAAATAGCATTTGCTGATGCTAGGGGTAGCTTCTCTGCCAAATTAAATATGAGCTATCTACTCCATAAAAGTCTTTTCATCACATGATGCTAAAAGTTTGTTTGTTTTTTAAAGAAAGGTCTGTGACATAAAAATCCATCATATTAAAAATGGATCTTCCTAAAAGGAGTCAAAATACTCACCTGCAATTCTACCTATGCTTTTTTGTTTGTTTCATTCTATATTTGGAATACATAATGAAAGCTAGTTGCAACTTTATTTATTTATTTCTTCAGAGCTTTCAACTGCTTTTAAAAAAAAATCAGAAACAGGTTGCATTTTGTATTACCCTGTGAAGGCCAGTGTGACTAACAATTAAAACTGCAACTAGGTGTGAAAAGCACTATAATTAGTCACTTTTCAAATAAATAAAGTGTCAGAAAAGAAGCATAAAGCCTTGATCAGCAGCACTGATTTTAGTAGAGTATACATAAAAGGCAGTGATCATTCTATAAATTTTCTGCCACAGATACACATTTATGAAATTCTCCTACACAAAGAAGGATAGTATTTTCCTCAGTGCTTCATTATTGTGTGTATATACACACATACATTATGCTTTCACTTTTGTGTGTATATGTATTTTATATTATAAGATTTACCTTTTAATCATTCATCTTTATTAAACCATTATTTTACTGGCTACATGGGGTGCGGGAGCTGGAGAGGAAGAGAGGCATGGACAAAAATGTGTTGCAAGTTTACAACAGTGATTGACCTCTCAGACATCCGGTTGCCTCATTTCCTTCTTCCACTACAAGCTTCCCCATTTATGTAAGGTAGTTAATTTGATTTAGTCTTCTGGGCAAACCATTAAAAGTCCTCCAGTTCCAGGGTTAGCAAGAGTCCAGTGAACTTTCACTCCTTGATGAAAGGGCTCCCTCTCTGAACCCAGGCTTCCAAAAAAATCCTCTCTACAAAACCCACACCTCTTCCCTCTGGTATGTCAATAGCATGCTTCCCAGCCTCCTCTCTGGAATATTTGAGGCTATTTTTCCAAGCCCCTTCAATCTCTTTTACCCAACCTCCTCAGTGCAGGGAGCCCTATTACCAGTCTCTTGGCTCCTCATTGGTGAGGCACATGAGTGGTTCTCTGGCACCCTCCTGGCCTTTCATGGTCTTTGCTTTCAAAAGTCAAAGACCACCCCTTCCTTGAGGTTGTTTCCCTTTAGTTGTCTCTGGAGTCCTAACAGCAATCACCACAGATTCTTCCAGGAGTCCTTCAATGGAAAGGCCAAAACCAAATCTTGAATCATTCTTGGTCTCTGCCTTTCTTCTATATCTTACCTCCCTTTCCCAGCACTCCTTTTTTTAGTGCCTATAGTTCCTCTGCTCCATGGGAGCTACAAGTCCCAGGAAAACTAAGCCATAAAACAGGCACATGCTGAACCTGGGATTGCCCTTAAGGGAGAGCAAACCCTGTGCTGTAGCTCTCCCCAAAATGAAGTGGAGCTGTCCACAGAAAACTTGTAGTTACACATGGGTAGCGCCAAACAGACAAGATGTTTTAATTCTAGACAGTGGGTGGGGAATGGGACATTAGGGGAAAAAATAGCCCTTAGATTCTTAGAAGAAGCTTATCTTCCACTTGGGGAGCCTTCCTGAGAACAGCCTTCCTACCAGCAGCCTCTGAGTAATGGCTGCTAGGACTCTCAAGGACATATCTCTAGACTCCATCTTGGGATGTCCGTGTTTTTCCACAGACCAGTCTAGGAATCAAGCTTTGAAACAAAGGGTTCTCACCATATGCAAAAGCTATATAAGGCAGGGAGTGACATGTGGTGGTGTTCGCTCCCCACGCAACAAGATTCCTAAAAACACATGAAGAACAAAGATGGAACTGGGGTAAGTGCTGGACCCAGACTAAAGGGATTTTTAGCCTGTGAATGGAACACCTGTGGATTCCAAGCTGCAAGCAAGTGAAGCTTGCCCCTTAAGAATCTGCAGGCTGCTTGTATCATTCTTAGGGTGAGAATCTGATATTCATAACTAATCTATTCAGTATACGAAGTTTAGTGTGTGTTTTTTGTTTATTTGCTAGGTAATCTGCTTTGATCTGTTTGCTATCACTTAAAATCTAATTTATTTTTGTTCTATCTAAACCAGTATGTGGGAATTATAACTCAGGGGCAGAAGGCTGTTGCATATTCCTCTCCGCACTGAGGGAGAGAGGGAATTTTTTGAGCTTATACTGTACAGTTCTCTGTGCAGTGAAAGACAGTATAATTTTGGGTTTCTACTCCGGGGAGGGGGAGGAGTGGTTCGTACCTGAGGAGCTGGGAGTAATTTTCCCCTGCAGCAGCTTGTCAGTGAGCCTGCTTGTAACTGCAGCCGGGTGTGTCCCTACCTGTATGTACACTGGTGAAAGAGCAGATTGGAGGACCCTGTAGCTTGTCTCAGCAGCACTGTGTGATCGAGGCTGTGACCCAGGTTGGTGGGTCAGGAGTCTCAGTGGTACCTCCATTCCAGGTGGCACCCATCACACCTACACCATCTAGTACAGCGTAAGAAATCTTTTCTTAACCTGAAATGAAAACACTGCCAGTTATCTAGATACACATAATAGAAAAAAATAATGTATTTTATATACCTACCTCCAAGCCCACACAGAGCAGCTAGGGGAGACTGTCCATAGAACCAAAGAGGATTCATTCCCCCAACCAACTACCAAGGTCAAGAGTAGGAAGATCATTTTGGGTAACACTGGTGTACGTATTTTCAGCCTTTTGAATGGATGAGATCAGAAAGACACAGGGTGGTAAAGGGAGAAGAAGAAAGAGACAGTGTTACCACCCTGTATAGCTTCTACAGAGAGTGGGAGAGGGAAGGAGGATTTTCCAGGAGATGTGATGAAGAACTTATCAGAAAGGAAGGATCATGACAATTAAGGTCTTTTCTACATGCACTTTTCACAATCCTCCCGCTATTTGTCCAGCAGTGTTACAAATCCACTCACTAGTCTATATGGTGAACAAAGTGTTTTTATCACCATGTTCCCTCACCATGGTCTATGGCCTGGTCTACATTACGCATTTAAACCGATTTAATGCTGCACCCGTCCACACAATGAGGCCCTTTATATCGATATAAAGGGCTCTTTAAACTGTTTTCTGTACTCCTCCCCAATGAGAGGAGTAGTGCTGAAATCAGTATTACCATATTGGATTAGGGTTAGTGTGGCCTCAAATCGACGGTATTGGCCTCCGGGCGGTATCCCACAGTGCACCATTGTGACCACTCTGGACAGCAATCCGAACTCAGATGCACTGGCCAGGTAGACAGGAAAAGCCTCGCGAACTTTTGAATTTCATTTCTTGTTTGCCCAGTGTGGAGCTCTGAACATCACGGGTAGCGATGCAGTCCGAAATCCAAAAAGAGCTCCAGCATGGACCATACGGGAGATACTGGATCTGATCGCTGTATGGGGAGACAAATCTGTTCTATCACAGCTCCATTACAAAATAAGAAATGAGAAAGCATTTGAAAAAATCTCCAGGCTATGATACAGAGTCCACAGCACAGTGCTGTGTGACAAGCGTAACAGAAAGCCAAAGAATCAAATGGAGGCTCATGGAGGGAGGGAGGGAGGAAGTGGGTACTGAGGACTCAAGCTATCCCACAATCCCCGAAAAGCATTTGCATTGTTGGCTGAGCTCCCAATGCCTGTAGGGTCAAACAGATTGTCCGGGGTGTTTCAGGGTATATGTTGTCAATTACCACCCCTCCCCTCCCCGCCCCATGAAAGAAAAGGGAAAAAAAATCATTTCTTGATTCTTTTATATGTCACCCTATGTCTACTGCATGATGCTGGCCGATGTGGTGCTGCGGCACTGAATAGCAGCATCCTCTCCCCTTCCCTCCCCTCCCCGGTGGCAGACGGTACCGTACAAAAGGACTGATAGCTGTCCTCATCATCCTGTGAGTGCTCCTGGCTGGCTTCAGATGAGGTTGGCCAAGGGTGCCTGGATAAAAATAGGAATGACTCCCAGTCATTCCCAGTAGATGGTACAGAACAGCTGGTAACCGTCCTCATCATAGCAACTGTGGGCTGAGTTCCATCAGCCCCCGCCCTTTCATACCTAAAGAAAAGATTCTGTGCTGCCTGGACTATCATAGCAGCTGGAGGCTGCCTCCCCCTCATTTTATCTCACTAAAAACTCAGTGTTTCTTATTCCTGCATTCTTTATTACTTCACACAAATGGGGGGACACTGCCACTGTCGCCCAGGAAGGCTGGGGAAGGAGGGAAGCAACGGGTGGTGTTGTTGCAGGGGCACCCCCTAGAATCGCATGCAGCTAATAATTTCTGCAGGATCTGACATGGAGTGGCTGTGCTCTCTGGTTCTCTGGTACACTGGTTCTCTAGTACATTTGCCCTATATTCTAGGCAGGACTGACTATTTTTAGATACCATAAAGGAGGGATTGACTCTGGGAGTCATTCCCATTTCTGTCTTTGCGTCCCCGGCCGACCTCAGCGAAGGCCAGCCAGGAGCACCCATGACAGCAGCAGACAGTACAGAACGACTGATAAGCGTCATCTCATTGCCAATTTCCAATGGCACAGTAGACGGTACAGAACAACTGGTAACCATCTCTGCTACCTTGCAATGGCAAATGAATGTTGCTGTGTAGCGCTGCAGTACCGCCTCTGTCAACGGCATCCAGTACATATACGGTGACAGTGACAAAAGGCAAAAAGGGCTCCATGGTTGCCATGCTATGGCATCTGCCAGGGCAATCCAGGGAAAAAGGGTGTGAAATGATCGTCTGCCGTTGCTTTCACGGAGGAAGGAATGAGGGACAACATTTACCCAGAATCACCCATGACACTGTTTTTGCACCATCATGCATTGGGATCTCAACCTAGAATTCCAATGGGCGGGGGAGACTGCAGGAACTATGCGATAGCTACAGGATAGCTACCCAGAGTGCAACGCTCCAGAAATTGACACTAGCCTTGGTACATGGACGCACACCACCGAACTATTGTGCTTTGTGTGGCCGTGTGCACTCGACTTTATACAATCTGTTTTACAAAACCAGTTTATGTAGAATCAGAATAATCCTGTAGTGTAGACATACCCTAAGTCTTACATGTTTATCCAAATCAGACTTTAATAGTCATCACACAGTAAAGGGAATAACAAATATTCCTAATCATGGAATATCAATAAGTCCTTAGGCACCAAATTCTGTTCCTAGTTACACTACTGTAAATCTGAAACAACTCAACTGAAGTCTAACGCAACCCCTCATTTACACTGTTAACTACAAGCAGAATGTGGTTTTAAATTATTTTAAAAGTTGTAAAAATGTGACCGTGCAAGTAAGTCCTAAATAAGGTAATCAGTTAAAGAGTAATAGCACTTCCCCTAAAGAGTATTTGAAAAAACATGGATTCCAGTAATCATAAGAGTATTCTTAAGAATTCCTTTAAACCCATCTAATTAAACAAGGAGTGACAGCTCCTTAATAAATGTTTCTTTGTCAAGCAGTTTTGTAAAGTGTGATTACATCATGGGAGAATGTCTCAGCTTTTTCTGTCCACCTTTTTTTCATTTCTATCATGACAGCTTTTTTAAAAAAATCTTTCTGGACACATACTGATGACTTGCAAGGATCCCACTGGCTTATAAGCAATTAAAAGGGTACTAGGTGAACCAGTTTTCTATGGCAAGTCTTGATACAGTGCACTACATAAGCCTACAAAACAATAGTAAAATAATAAAGGCAATACTGTACAACAAAATACAAGATTATAACAAACTATGTAAAATAATTACAGTGGATATATTTTGTGCACATGATTAATCTTAGAAATGTGCAGAAAAGTCATGCTTTTGATGGTCACAGTGAAAGACAGGCATCTGCTTGATAGGTAGGCAGTTTGATTCTGTCATTGACTGGTAGGATTGTGGAACTTGACTGCACTGCTGTTTGCTCTTGGGAAGGAGGAGAAAACACAAAAGTCTATCATTGGCTGAGAAGCAAACCCATCTGGTGAAGTCATGAATGGCTGAGTTCAACAGCAGGGAAGCCTACTGTTAATCAGTTTCACAGTCAGTCGAGAACTCTGGAGGATTTATAAAAGGGATCAAGATCTAACAAAAAAAGTTGCAGAGGAGGATTTGGAATAAATGTGAATTTTATTTCAAAATGTAAAATAAATCATAGGCCTATATGCTGCCTAGAATTGTGGGGGAGCAAAGAAAGAGATAGAGCACTGTGCTACGATATGCTCCCCCATCCTGTTGAGTCTGCAGAAGCCGCTCCACCCCCAGCCTGTGGGTTTGGTATTCTGTGAGTTGAACTGAGTATTCCAGATCCATGGAGACAGCCACATACTATATGGCGTGCTGCTCTCTGAGCTGGCAGATATCCAAATAGATAGCCACATAGGGGGTTCTCCATGCTTCACACCTGTTTCTCCATTCCCTGGTGGAGTTTGCTCAAGTGTAAAACAAAAGTCAAACAGCAGCCTACAAGGAGGGCAGGCTATTGAGAAAGGGCTTTAGAGGTAACTTGTCAGAAGGCTGCAGTTTGATTCCCCTGTGGATCTCTGGGACCTTCAGTGCTTAAATGCCATGCCCTATACCTCCTTCATGACCCTTTCCCTGAAAAGAAATTTTGCACATTCCAAGGAAACTCTATGAGGTTCACCACACCAAGTTTCTGGAGCTTTCTGACCCTTTCCTACAAGTTTTAAGCACAAAATGGTATGATATTGTCCAATAGTGAAACTTAGGAACATATGAATGGTTATTCTGGGTCAGACCAATAGTCCATCTAGCCCAGTATCATATCTTCTGACAGTGTCCAATGCCAGATGCTTCAAAGGAAATGAACAGAACATGGCAATTATCGAATGATTCATCTTTTGGCAGCTGGAGGTTGAGAGACATCCAGAGTATTGGGTTGCATCCCTGGCCATCTTAGCTAATAGCCATTGATGGACCTATCATCCATGAACTTATCTAATTCATTTTTGAACCCTGTTATACTTTTGACCTTCACAACATCTCCTGGCAATGAATTCCACAGGTTAACTGTGCACTGTGTGAGGAAGTACTTCCTTATGTTTATTTTAAACCTATTGACTATTAAATTTCACTGGGTGACCCCTGGTTCTTGTGTATGTGAAAGAGTAAATAACACTTCCTTATTCATTTTCTCCCTAACATTCATGATTTCATAGACCTCTATCATACCCCCCCATTAGTCATCTCTTTTCCAAGATGAACAGTCACAATGTTTTTAATCTCTCATTATATGGAAGTTGTTCCATACTCCTAGTTATTTTTGCTGCCCTTCTCTGTACCTTTTCCAATTCTAATATAAAACCTTTTTTTTTTAGATGGGTCAACCAGAACTGAACACAATATTCAAAGTGTGGGTGTACCATGGATTTATATAATGGCACTATGATATTTTCTGTCTTATTATTTATCATTTTCCCAATGGTTCCTGACATTCTGACAGCTTTTTTGACGCCTGCTGTACGTTGAGCGGATGTTTTTCCAGAGAAAAAACCACAGTGACTCCAAGATCTCTCTCTCGAGTGGTAACAGCTAATTTAGATCCCATCAGTTTGTATGTTTAGTTAGGATGTTTTCCAACACGCATTACGTTTATAACATTGAATTTCATTTGCATTTTGTTGCCCAGTCACCCAATTTAGTGAGATCCCTTTGTAATCTTCAGTTTTGGACTTAACGATCTTGAGTCATTTAGTATCATCTGTAAACTTTGCCACCTCGCTTTTTACCCCCCTTTTCCAGATCATTTATGGGTGGAAATGGGTGGAGTTTGGCAGGGCATGGGGGTGCACTTCCCCCCAAAACAGTATATGTTAATAGTGGGAAAACAACTAAAACCATCCTCAGAGAAAAGAGAAAACTAGCCCTTGACTGTCTCCCATAAAGCTGGGGCAGAGTTGGAGGCCCAGCTCTAGGAGTTCCCCACTAGCTGGGGCCCAGAGCCAGGCTCTGCACAGCCCACTCAGCCTAGCTCTGACCTCCCCTTGTAGAACTGATATATGAAATTGTTTTCAATTGTTCACTTTATTAATGTAACTTCTGTTCACCATTCACCACACTTGCCTATACTGTAACTTCTGTTCAAACCCCATTTTAAAACACTCACTCCATTTTGTAAAAGCTTCCTCCAACCTTCATTTTTGCAAACCCTGCTGTCATCTTATTAGTTTAGTTTAGATGTGTGAATGAGGTATGTATGAATGATGGAATCAACCTCCAGCCCCAGCCTGTCCTGATGAGATAAAGTTCAAATACCAACGGCTGAAGACCTAGACAACAGCCCTAAACAAAGTAAGAAGCATCCACCCTAAAAAGAAAAGGACAACAGAACAACAGAAGGAAGATCAAAGCCAGGTCCAAGGCTGAAAGTCACGCCTGCAATTGATGGGTGATCAGTCTAAACCCAGAGGCAGCATGACACAGCAAGACCTATAGACTTTGAATCCAAACTAAAAGCCTATAAAAAAGAAAGGTGAGATGAGAGGCTCTGGGTAACATTCTGCTGCCAACATGGAAGAACATCGGTGCCTGCCCAACAGAGATCCAGCTCAGCCTTGTGCCCAGCTTTCCTGGCCAGTTAGCTGCCACAAGCTACGAACCCAAGCTGCAAAATCAAGCCATGAACTTAAGCTATCTTCAGGACTGGTAACTATGCAGCAGCTGCAGAACACCTGATGAATGTGTGTGTGTGTGTGTGTGTATGTATAGGTATTAGGTATAATGTGTGTGTATAAGAATTAAGATATTAGTTATTAGTCATAAATTGTTATCATAATAAATGTGGCATCTTTGCCTTGTCCCCTTTAATAAGATCCTACTGGTTTTTACTGGTCTAATAATTGGTACAACACCCTTCCAGCTGCAGTGATCGGTGGTACATGGCTCCAGCTCTCTCTCTGCCAGAGGCAGCAAATCCCCGTGACATGGTGGGTGAAATGCCACCAGGCCCAGCCTGGAAGACAAGAGCCATGCATGTGCTTGCTGTGGCACCAGGTAAGAAGTGCTGCTGCTTGGCATGGGGCTGCCATGTTACAAACCTGGGCAGTAGAAAGGGCAGATGTAGGGGACCTTTGCTGGGCTATTTCCTATTTCCATCCTGATTCAGTGTGTGACTCAGCCTAGTAGCAGAAACTTTCTAAGATAGTTCAAAAGTGAATAATGTTCTCAGACTGTATGCATTATGTCTTTCTATGCATTTTTACAGCACCTAGAACACATAGGTCCAAGTGCTGACTGGGCACTAGTGCAATAAATGTTAAACATCACAACTAAAACGGACAGCATTGTCCCAAAGGCTTACACTTCTTTTGCTTCTCTTACACCGCATGCTGAACTCCAGACATCAATTAAAGGATCAGCTTCCCTGACATGGGTAAAAAAAACAAAGAATTCCATCCTCCCCATGTTGGATCATCTCCAGCAATAAAATTGCTACTCAGGATTTCTTCCTACATGGCTATAAACAGTCCCAGAAAAGATAATAGCCTACACTTTATACCAACAAAGTGATAAAGACCCTGTGCAACAACCTGAAGCTTTGGAGGGCGCCAGAAAATATCTCTTATACATAAATAAGTTAGAAAAAGAGAGGGGGTATGTTCTTTTCATATAGCTACTGGAAAAAATGGAGTTCTGCATGAAGCACGGTACAAACAGAAAAGGGACACCAGGTGTAGCAGTGGCATAAAAATGCTGGGCACACTGACAAGCAACTGTCATCTCAAAAAAATATGTTCACAAGAGAGTTTCTGCTCCTGCTGCTGCTTACTGCATTCAGTATTTGAATTTCTAGGACATACAGGAAACGTCTCCTTGGCTTTCAAACAAACACTAAAAGTGGACTATAAAACTCAAAGTTTAGATTTTTGCTGCAGTCTGGGGAGTGCTCTAATTCACAGTATACATTCAAAGGTGGCCTAAGAAGCATGCACTAGGGAGACTCCTCCTCAAGCTCTGATCCACACAAACACACACACCATCTGTCCGTCTGTCCCACCCTCCACTGCCACTTCCAGGCGCTCCATTAAGCTACTTACAGTGGAGTTCTCCCCCAGCCCTATACATCATAGTTGGCCTTTCCATACTGACTGAGTCACATATAAAGGGCCCTGGGCTAGAATCTATCCTTGGTGTTGATTTGGTTTACAAGAGTTTGCCATATATGTAATCTCATCCGATCTCTGCTTGAGTGCTTTGCTCCACACAGACATGCTAGTGAGGAGAGGTATCATGGGGGAGGAAACTGACCCTCATTGCCTCCTCCCATACCTCACTCCAAGGAAAGGGAGAAGGTTAATTTCATATAGGCGCCAACATTTAGATTTCTTCTTTTTCAATGGTCTGCAATGTTAGATTCTCCAACCTCATTTAAGAGCCAAATATTAAATGTAGACAACAGAAATGCTCACTTTGTCTGTCACTCATACATACAGTTTTGCCTCCATGTCATTTGGAGTAATTTTAACACATGCAAATACTAGGGCAATAGTTCTAGTTTAAACTGGATTAATAGTATTTTTTTTAAAAAAAGGTCACTAAAAATATAGCAACCCCAGAAAACTAAACAATACCAAACAAAGCAAATCTCCTCCAAGAATATGGTCTAGCTCATGCCATACCAATTGATGCAGAAGCAGGAGACGGCACAGCAAAACTGTCTAACAGAAAGACACCAGCAGAAGGATCCACAAAGGTAGGAGTCATAAGAGAAGGTTGCATGTCCAACACATCCTCAGCAACACATCCTCCACTGCAGCTGCCATAACAGCTGTTCAGGATCATCTACCACCAGCTCCCACAACACCAGCAACCACATGCCTCCCTCTTGCACCATCCTCCTGTAACCTATGGCCTTGAATACTTCAGAGATTCATAGAGTGAGTTTAAGGCCCCCCAAGAGACCATTAGATCATCTAATCTGACCTCCTATGTATCACAGATTATTAAAATTCACCTTACTAGCCCTGTATTGATCCAGCAACTTGTGTTTGATTAATGAATAAACTTGCATTTGGCTAAAGCATAATCACCCAGAAAGGCATCTAGTCTTGATCTGAAGACAACAAGAGGTGGAAAATCCACCACTTCCCTTGGTAGTTTGCTCCAGGAGATAAATCATATAAGAACGGCCACACCGGGTCAGACGAAAGGTCCATCTAGCCCAGTATCCTGTTTTCCAACAGCAGCCAATCTCAGATGCCCCAGTTAGAATGAACAGATCATCAAGTGATCCATCCTCTGTCATCCATTCCCAGCTTATAGAAAACCATCCCTGCCCATCCTGGCTAACAGCCATTGATGGACCTATCCTCCATGAATTTATCTAGTTTTTTCTGAACTCTGCTATAGTCTTGGCCTTCCACAAAGAGTTCCACAGCCTGACTGTGCATTATGTAAAGAAATACTTCCTTTTGTTTGTTTTAAACCTGCTGCCTATTAATTTCATTTGGCGACCCCTAGTTCTTGTGTTATGAGAAGGAGTAAATAACACTTCCTAATTTACTTTCTCCAAATCAATCACAATTTTATAGACCTCTATCATATCCCCCCTTAGTTGTCTCTTTTCCAGTATCCTCTAATGACACCTCCATCTGGGACAGTTCCTCAGATTTGTCACCTAAAAAGAATGGCTCAGGTTTGTGAATCTCCCTCACATCCTCAGCTGTGAAGACCAATGCAAAGAACTCATTTATTTCTTCCACAATAGCCTTATCATCCTTGAGTACTCCTTTAGCATCTTGATCATCCAGTGGCCCCACTGGTGGTTTAGCAGGCTTCCTGCTTCTGATTCACTTAAAAAAAAATTGCCATTACTTTTTGAGTCTTTGGCTAACTGTTCTTCTAATTCTTTTTTGGTCTTCCTAACTATATTTTTACACTTCACTTGCCCGAGTTTATGCTCATTTCTATTTTCCTCACTGGGATTTAACTTCCACTTTTTAAAGGATGTCTTTTGCCTCTCACTGCTTCTTTTACTTTGTTTTTTAGCCACGGTGGCACCCTTTTGGTTCTCTATGTTTTTTTAATTTGGGGTATACATTTAAGTTGAGCCCCTATTAAAATGTTTCCAGGCAGTTCGCAGGGATTTCACCTTCGGCACTATACCTTTTAATTTCTGTTTAACTAACTCTCTCATTTTTGTGTAGTCCCCCTTTCTGAATGTAAATACTACAGTGTTGGGCTGCTGTAATGTTTTCCCCGCCGTAAGGATGTTAAATTGAATTATATTATGTTCATTACCACCAAGCGGTCCTGCTTCAGTCACCTCTTGGATCAGATCTTGTGTTCCACTTAGGCCTAAATCAAGAATTGTCTCTTCTTTTGTGGGTTCCAGGACTAACTGCCCCAAGAAAACGACATTTAAAGTGTCAAGAAACTTTAACTCTGCATCTCATCCTGAGGTGACATGTACCCAGTCAATATGGGGGTAGTTAAAATTCCCCATCATTATTGAGTTTTTTATTTTTATAGCCTCTCTAATCTCCCTGAGCATTTCACAGTCACAATCATCATCCTGATCAGGTGGTTGGTAGTAAATCCTTACTGCTATATTCTTATTATTCGAGCATGAAATTACTATCCATAGAGATTCTATGGTACAATTTGGTTTATTAAGATTTTTACTTCATCACCCTCACAGCTAAAAGGGTTCTACTTCCTCAGATTCAAAGCCACTTACTGGTGTTGAGTGTCATCATGGAGGAGATGCTAGCATTGGATGCTGCATGTAGGCTTTTCTCCAACATACCTGCCTGCTGCGGCCTGAATTTCATAAAACACCTGGGGTCTAACAGATGTTGGCCCAATAAAATATAGTACAGCATAAGCCTCAGGATGTCACCTTGAAGTCTGTTTCAGGAAGGAAGACATGTGTTGATCAGTCCCTTGCCTCACAACTTTTCAGTCAGAGCCAGATGGCCAGACAAAATATTGCTTCTGAAGAGCTGATGGGTGAGGGATCCCTCAGCCATTTCTCCTGGTAGTGATGGCAGTTGCACACTGTCCACAAAGCTTGCATGCCACCCATCACTCCTCCACCTTTTTACTGCTGCCAGTTTATTTATTTAGTGTTGGGGCAGCTCGTCAGCACTGGCAAGTGAGGCACAGCCTAACCAAAGAATTCAGAAGCTAATTTCCAATCCTAAAAGCTACATTTGTATGTCTATATATTAGCATTAGGACAGTTAGGTGTATATATTAAATAAGTTAACATATCTAAGTCCACAAGTCCACAAGGAGAGAAAGTGAGTAATCTGACAGATCACAAGTGCTTCCTCTCCATAAATACAATGCTGCTGCAGGAGAGGCTCAGATCAGTGTATAGGTAATTGTACTTCAGAAAGCTGCTCTGTTACCATGACAACTTATCACACCCAGGTATCATTTTATGAGGGCAGGGCTGTAATAACCATGGACTGGCGAGACTGGCAGAATTGCAGCTGTTAAAGGCTGTTCTGACAGTGGGGCTGTAAGGGGGCCAGCCCAGGAAAACACAGGGCTCGAGGAGCAGGGAAGGCTGCAGTCACAAGCCTAGCCGAGTAGAAACACCCAGTGAGGACTGCAAGGAGGACAAGTCTGCAGCCCTTAGGGAGGCTATCTGCTGCTAAACAGCTCCTGGCCAGGGATGGCTCCCGCATCCTGGCTGCTAACTGTGAGGGAGGGAGTAGGGCCATGACAGCAGAGCTGCAGAGGGCTTCCAGACGATGTATAGCCAGCAACACTGGAGGAAGGCACAACGTGTGAGGAAGGCTGCGGTCCTGGCAAAGCAGAGCAGAGACCCCCAACCAGGCCTGCAAGGAGTAGGCTACTCCACCTGTAGGTGGTTCCCAATGCACCAACCTAGAGCTGGGGACTTTGCAGCTATTCCTTTCCAGGACCCATGCCCTATCCCTGGGAGGAGCTGCTCCCTGGGGCTCAGCCTCCTGGTCCTTCTTGCCTGGCAGGGGCTGCCACCACCACAGTTCATGCTGGTGGGGAGAGCACGAGCCTGGTCAGGAATGGGTGCTGGAACAGCACAGAGTAGCCCAACAAAATGCCCTGGGGAAAGGACCCCAAGCTTGATCCCCCTGAAATTCCTTGAGAGCAGGGGCGAGCCTCAGTCCAACCTGTGCAGGAGAGGGGAAGTGCTCACTGTTTAATATACACCATTAAACTAAGGCTGCCAAATTTCTGACCAAACAAAACCGAACACCCTTGCCAAGGCCCCGCCCTGCTCACTCCATCTTTCCCGCTCCCTCTGTCGCTTGCTTTCCCTCATCCTCACTCACTCATTCATTCATTTTCACTGGGCTGCGAAGGGTCCCATTTCAACCAAGTGTTCGGTTGAAGACTGGACAAGTGGCAACCCTACACCAAACAAGCTCCTGCATACAAGCTGAGGAAGGAATTCCCCATCTTGACACCCCCCAATAAATGACCTAGGCTCCTCTCTGCAATACCCCAGCCTTCCCCACCCCACCTCTGCTACCTGTCACTATTCCTCCCCTCACCTTACACCTACAGGGATCTGCTGTCAGCAACCCTGAGGCTGTACAGGGAGCCCAGTCTTCTGCAGCCCCTATGTCATGGGAGCAAGCAAGCAGTCCTGGCAGGGCAGAGCAGAGCCCCTCAGCATTCCCCACTGGTGAGTGAGAGAGCAGGTCCCACCAGGGCTCCCTATGCTGCTACTGGGCTGATGATGCCAGTTATCTGCACGAGCAAAGAGGGAAGAGGTGAGAGACTAGTCTCACTGTGTTTTGAGATATGTGCCTCACCTATCAACAAAAAGTCACCAGCTGCCAGTGTTTAGTATACATTTGCTTCTTCCATGCTTCTGCAAAAAACACTTTCCTTTCTTCCTCTAACATCCAATGTGTTGCCACAAGCATTTCCAGTATGGATATACCCGTAAATATCTATAGTTGTGGATGCTTTGGTGAAAAGCCAACGCATCACAAACATTATTGTGAATATAATTTTTGAAAAATAAAAAAGGTGTTGTGAATAATACAGTAAAATAGCTTTAAAAAAAACAAGGGCAAATACTTCTTTGCACTATTCTTTCTTACACCTTATTCTTTTATCAGTCTGTGTACATGGGGACAGTGGGGGATTAGTTTTGTGCCTTTAACCCTCTGCTATTTGGCCTTCCCTGTGCAATGGTCAGGTGCACTGTAATGCTAAATACATTCCTTTTTTCTGACTCTCATATGTAGGCTGATGTTAGATGAAGGATATTGCATCCGATCAACCAACACTTGGATCTAGTATGACGACTTCTATTTTTTAGTACTGTTAGGTAGGCTGGGATAGAAACACGCTTTACAAAAAAGAAGTTTGCCAATGGCACTGAATGCCTGTAAATGGTTCAAATATTAACACTTTCCTACTGCATAATGTGCCAAACACCTTGAACAAGAAATACCTGGTATGACCAGAAGGGCTACAGGTAAGTCACAACTTTCTATAGCATTTAGATACCCATGTGATAGATGCCTTGGAAAGGTCATAGATTCATAGGATTATTTGTTAAGCAACAACGTGTCCAGAGCTGGGCAAGACATACTATAGACAATCCTTTCTTGGGGGCACAGACTAATAGCTCAGGTAATAGCTATCAATTTTAATAGAATTGCATCAAAAGGCTGCAGCAGCACAGCTGGAGTGGAGGTGCAGCAGCGAAAGTGGTTAAGTCATTCTTTGTAATGTTATTTATCTCTTTTTTAAATAGAAATTCTTCAGACCTTCTTAGAGTTAACATCTCCCAACCTGGAAGGAAATGGCACTAGAGGCAGAACATTCTCTGGCTATTTTGCTTTCCTGTGAAAGCCTCTCTCTATTTCCCTTTTCACATGCAATGAAGCAGGGAAGCTCTAACAAAACCACTGATATTTTTGTTGCACAATTTCTTGCCATTAAAACTGTCTCATTTTGTAAATTCAATCATCTTTGCTCACTGTTTGCCACGTCTTACTTAAGACTGATTCTTATCAGTGTCACCATGTTAGCCTTCATAGCGTATATATTTATGCAGAAGGAGGGGCGGGGGAATCCAAGCTTACATGCTAAAAGTGATAGCCCACTGCAGACCAAGATTTATATTGGCTTTATCAGAGAAACACCATCACTGCTGTTTAAATATTCCATTGTGTATACTCTGAATCAAAGACAAAGCAAAGATGACTAATTACTTTAAAGCAAGGTTTTGAGGTGCTTCAGTTTAGGTATCAAAGAACAATGCCTTCCTCGTTTTGAGCCCCACCCACCTCCAGATAAATCAAGGTTGTCAAACAGTATGTCTGCACTCAAGCCCTGATCCAATGGAAAGACTCCCACTGAATTGAAAACAAGTTTTTAAAAACAAATGCTTGAAGGCAAGGCCTGAGAAGTCAGACAGACAGCAGTTGGATAGTATTGTGAACAATAAGTTGAAATATAATAAAATCATATGGAATAGACTATTCTTGCTTCTACATACGGCTATTGTCCTTAAGGAAACTAAACTCTATTATTTCAAATAGGGATTGATCCTGCTTTCCTTGTAGGTAGATACACAATCAAGCCCTTTGGAGAAACTTAGAACACAGCAATTCCACTGGAGCAGCCCATTATGCAGCTGCTTTTAAGCAAGTCACCCACGATAACATTAAAAGTCCTGCTGTGGGGCTGGACACACATAGCTCCCTCTAAAGTCTGCAATGCTTAGTCTTACTAAGTCAGCCAAGAGATTTGCTATAAAACAATTACCTGCTCCCTTCTCCCACCATTTTCTATTCCCAAGAATGTTGCCCCCACTGCACTCTGAATCCCTTGCAAGTCTAGTAACTCAAGTAAAACAAGTCTCAAAATCCTATCTTCCTCATAGTATTACTTTGAGCTACCAAGAGGCCTTCCATTGATGCATGTTACATTTAGCTCTCCACAAGTAATTAGAGGGAGTGCAGAGATAATGAAGTCTGAGTGACAGGAGATTGTTAGTGTGTGCATGTTGAGAGCCCAAGAGCAATGTTAGCTCTACTCAATGTTAAATGTGATATGATCTGATGGACTCTTTCTTGACTGAATAGTCACTATGGTTGTCCCATTTACATTGTATTGACTAAGGATGTTGGACAGATCTGTTACATAAGAGAGAGTTCACACTCTCTCTCATGCTGCTCTATTTTAATAAACATCAGGGGCGGCTCCAGGCCCCAGCCCATCAAGTGCTTGCTTGGGGCGGCAAGCCGTGGGGAGCACTCTGCCAGCGCTGCAAGGTCGGCAGGCAGGCTGCCCTCGGCAGCTTGCCTGCGGAGGGTCTGCTGGTCCCGCGGCTTTGGTGGACCGTTCGCAGGCAAGCCGCCGAAGGCAGCCTGCCTGCCATGCTTGGGACGGCAAAATTCCTAGAGCCGCCCCTGACAAACATTGTTCTCATTTAGTAGCTTTTTTATTTTAAGATAAATTCATTTCAAATACTGCATATATACATTATAAGTTTTGGGTTTTTTTAGGAACGCTGACATGTAAGTCAGCAATGAGAAGAGGAACAAAGCATGAAAAAACCCAACATTTTTTCAATTCTACAAGATATTTATGACAACTATGACAATATCCTGGATCAACCTTTTGGAACTAAATTAAACTTTGTTGAATTAGTGTGAAGTGCTTAGGAGCTCATTGCATTGAAAATACAAACATTTTCATTTTGTGGAATTGTATGTATGAGTTTCAAAGTACTTTTGGGGACAACGCATGTGAAGTGGATTTCCTGCAAACCACTTGTGTTAAGAGGAATGTAAATGACCCACCTCTGAATCCATCCTTTTGAAGCTTGGCCTTGAGCAGGTGCAGTTATCCTGAACTGTGGCAACAGTCATCCACCCTATAACAATGTAGAAGATCTACAAAACTCAAGCCCTAAATCTACAAGTTCAAGAGTAGATCTGTGTACCCTGGAAAAATTCGTTGCATGTTCAGAGCCTAAAATGGTCCTCTTTGCTATTGTCCTCATCTTTGGGATTTATTTTAGAAGAGCTTTTATTCTTGTTACTAGTCTCATGGGCTGCTTAATATACACTGTCCCTCCAACAATAAAAAAATAGGGGTATTCAGAGTCCATTTCTAGATCTTCTGTTTGACTTTGGAAGATTTTTTTAAGAGTTCAAGTAATGTCACTCCCACTGCAAGTGGGAAATACATTTTATTGGATAAAGTATCAAAAATGCTTTACTAAGACTGAAATGTTATACAATGCAATGAAAGTCAAGAAGCAGCCTCTCCATCCATCATGTTTATGAAGTGACATCTTCACTTCCTCCCCTACAAAAATGGAGGAAACATGCTATTCATCTAAAGGTTATAAATTATTATTGCTTTAGTACCCAAAAGTATCAGTGAAGATCAGGGCCCCTTAAATAGATGTCAGTCCCTGCTCTTAACAGGAAGAGATAGAGGAAAGGAGGCACAACATATAAGCAAAAATTAAAAGGTAATGATAGACACGTCTTCCTTCTTATGGATCCTGGTGTGTGGGGTAAGAGCGAGTGTCAAGCCAAGAGAAGTCAATAGAAACACAGAAGTGGTGCGTCGAGGGAAAAAAGATATTAAGTGAGACCCAAGAAGGAGCAACAGAAAAAAGGACAGAGGACAGGGACAGTTTGCCTGGCAATAGGCAATGAGGGAAGGGCAAACATGTCTAGAGTTTGAATTGTAAAGTTGTATGCTAACAGCTGTGGCATCCACAGCTGTGGCTGTGAAAGTCTGGGGGCACTCAGCTGGCTTTCTTTGCATCATTGTTCCTTCTTCTAACTGTTGCTGGCAATGTCCTTGCTGCTCATATAATCACTTCCATCTCAAAGAGTCCTGCTTTATTTTGCCCAGCCCATACAGCTGTGAGGGTGATACAGTGCAGCCTGGTTAGATAGAATTATTGCTACTAATAATTATTGCCTGAGCTAACTGGAGCTGAGAAAGCTGTAAGGAATTCTTTAGGTATCTCAGATCATACTTCACCTAATGTGCCAAGATTTGATAGTGTGCCATATTGCCCGTTAAGGAGATCAGCTCTGCAGAAAAAAAAAAAAAAAAAGAGTTAGGGGTCTTTTGGGATAAAAAGTTTGCTATATAAGTATAAGATATTAATCTATATCTAACTCAGGCCACAGCCTGCTGACTGGCACCCCAAAAATTCCTCAGGCTGGCAGCAATATGAAAAACTGAAGTCACCTGATATAACTAGTATTCACTAAAATTCAAGTAGCAGAAGCAGTGACAAACAAGCACAGAAGCTAGGCACATTACTGTGAGATGGAAGAGGCTAGGGTGCAGAATGAGACCACTCAGGTTTCCCCAGAAATGTGTGGGACAGCCTCATTGCACAGGCAACAGGCTCCATGCACTGTCATCTCCCCCATCAATCTCCCTTTTTAGCTAATCCCCTCTCAGCAGAATCCTCCCCCTACAAAAAATTTCAGAAACAAAAACTAGAAATTACATGATGTTTGCAGATCACCATTGCTGCTCATCCTGTTTGCATATTATAGCCCTCCCCCAAACTCATTGTCTTGTCAATCTAATTTGTAAGGGCTCCAGACAGGACCAGCTCTAGGCACCAGCAAAGCAAGCACATGCTTGGGGCAGCAAAACACCTAGAGCTAGCCCTGGCTCCAGGGCAGGGCCTGTTATTCTGTATACAATGCCTAGTGCAGCCAGGCCGTGCTCTTGGTTGGGGCTCCTGGGCACTACTGTAATATAAGAGATACGTTAATAGACAAATGCACTATTAGCATCAACAGAAGTCTGTTGCATTTCAAGAGAAATGCTATATTGATTTTATTAGTGAGAACCTCTCTGAAGGCATCTGCAGTGCACTTAAAGGTATGCTTGGCTCCAAAACAGGCAGTCAAGAGATCCAACCATGCCAGAAAGACTATGAATTGCTCATAGATGTCAAAGAGCTCGGTTTTCTGGCCAGGAAGCTGACAGACAGGCTTCTGTCCTATGAACTGAAAAAGAAACCCTTGGATATAAATCACTAGCTCAAAAAGTTGAGAAATTCTACATCAATACAAGGTAGAACCTGCCTCTGAGGCATTTACACAGGCACTCACAGGAAGAACAAGGTCTGACAGGGTTCACTCAACACTGGGGCACCTCCTTGTGGCTAAGTGAGGGGATTAGCAGCAATCAGGTCTGATGTTCCCTTCTTTGCATGGTGGCCCTTCTCTCTACAGGACTCAGGGTGCACCTTCTTTGCTACTCTATCCAGGTCACTCTATTTCTCTCCTTCCAAGGTATTAAATTCCCATTGGGTCAGCTGTCTTCCAGTCTGGTGCAGATCCTATACCTCTTTCCCAGTGGCCAGTAGGAGAAACCTGGATCCACCCACTACTCCACGTTCCAGTCTACAGACCTTCTGTCCAGCAATTAGAGTGTGCTTGCTCACAGATCCCATTGCTATTTCCCTAGACTCCTTCCTAATTCCCTGCTCTATCCTCCACCCACCTCCAAACTCCCTCCTCTCAGGAAATAACTATAGACTACTTCCCTCTTAGATTTCTTGACACACTCTGTAGCCCCAAAGACCCCTCCTTTCTCCCAAGGAGTGGCTATAGACATCTTCCCCTGGAGTTCTTTTCTGTTCTCAACTTCCTCCCTTTATACAAAACTCAACCTGCTAATTCCCAGCTGGGCTCCATCTTCACTTAGTTCTTGTCATTCAAGTCTAAATCTCCTCCCAGATGCAACCTACCAGGTTAATTGACCTGATTTATCCTGCTTTGCCTTGTGTGAGGTAAAGGCAAGGGGCAGGGAAGAGGGGTTAATCTAGGCCTGTACAAGGAGCAAACACAACAGCTATTATAGACATTGTAAATCAAGTACAAATATTCAGTCAATTATTGTTCAATTGTAGTAAGTTGTGAGGTTTTTTTAATGTATTAGCTAACAAAGGATTCTCTGGCAATGCTTGTGTGGTTTTTTAAATGTCTGTAAATTGCATTTGTATTTTTATTAAAACATAATAGAGCTTAAATTATTAGAAATTGGGTGGTCTTTCTGTATTGTATGGTAATGTATTGCATGCAAGAGCTGTCTATCAGATTGTGTGCACATTAAGGTCTGCCTCAAATGCAGTAAGGCCCAAGACTTTGAAAGGGTTTTTGGTAGCTAGGGGATTTAAAAAAAAAAAACAAAAACACACCCTCTTCCCTTGTCCCACATGCAGCTAGATAAGTCAGCCAGTCACCTGTGCCACTTCCTCTAAAAATTGTGTTACCATTTCCTGCTAGCTACATATGGTTTGCAGTTCTGAGAACAGCCTTTAAAACACTGTGCTCAAAGGAGATGCTAGAATATCAGATACAAGAGAATATCTCAGATTCCAGCTGTGAATGTATATCCAGCAGACATGCTTAAGGAGACACCTTAAATGGTGGTTATTGAGCGTTATTTGTACAAGGTCTAGCAAAGTAGGCTGGGAGATGCCAAGACTTTATGTGAATGATCAGCATTCTGATCTGAGCAACATTCTGCCCAGCTGGACAACAAAAGAGGGGACTAGTTGTGATATTGCCAGAAAGACTGACTGCAGGAAAACACACTGATCTAACACCATCTATTTTTGTGCTGGTATTACTAGGTGACTTATCTAACACCATCAGTCCCATAAAAACTCCAGTAGCGAAAAGAAGAGGTACTGATGGTGACACCTCTTTTAGTCTTGATGGTCACTCTGTCACCTGTACCCAGTGTTGCTTCTGCTCATGTCCTCATTCACTTCATCTTTCCCACACAACTCAGGGGTGTAGTCTAATTTTGCAGCTACTTGAACACCAAGGATTTCAAGTTAGGAATAGAACTCAAATAGTTGCATGTTTCTTTCCTACTTAAAAGGTGACAAAATGGCTGTTCTGGGCTGCAGTTGAGGATGTAGGAATTCTGAGCTAGGAGAACACACACTCCTATCTCTGCAGAGACAGTCCTCTACTCCCAAACTAAATTAAATATCCACAAATAGTTACACCCCGCACTTCTATCTGCTGGCCTCCCTGATGAAGAGCAGAAAGTCCATCTCCCCATTTAACAGCAAGACTGGAAACACTATCCTGGTCCCGCTATGCTGGCCTTTTAAACTCTCTGGGATGCCAGGATTTTCACTAAGCCCAGAGGCAATTCTAAAATAGGGTTTTCTCAAAGCTTACATGAACCTGTGAAGGGTTTTCCCATAGCTGGTTGGCAATTCCCTAAATCCAGCACTCTATCTAACCTGTCTAAAGTCCAAAAGGCCCCTGTGAAGAAAAGCTTCCTAGTTCCATCATAGTGGTCTCTGAATTCTACCCCTGAAGATTCTTTGTGACATAGGGGAACCAGGGCAACATAAGATCTTCCTGAAAAAAGCCACCCTTCCATAAGACAGTGAGCCTGCAGAGCAATATGTAACTAAAGGAACCCAGGGAGCACTTGAGAAAGGAGAAGGTTAAGGTTGGAGGAAGACAAGATTGTATTATCAGTGTGTCATTGACTATCGATATGTCCCAAGACCTTGCATCACAGAACCATAAAAATAAGACCACTTCTAGTTGCTGTTAAAAATCTGCTTCGTTAACGGAGTAATACAATATTCAACATGAATAAGGGTATCAAAATCTTGTCCTAGGTGTAAAATGATATCTAAATATATAATGCACACACAAGGTGTAAAAAGCAGTAGCTACACTTTTAAAGACTAGAATTAGATATTCTTACCCTACAGAGCCTTCCTTTATTCTAGAAGAGGTGATTTTAGAGGTCATGGAAGCTGTATCAACATTCCTTGCCCCTGCAGCAACAAAAATCCATTTTATATATTTTACCATCTCAGACTCCAGACTGTACTACAGTAGGATTAAAATTTCAAATCATATCTGAATGCACTCAATACAAACATGAAAAATGAAATGTAACACTTAGCTCATTAATTCTTAATCTAAGAGATATTAGGGTATAAATGAAGCATTATATATTGCGATTTATTGTGAATTCTTATGTTTTCTTCCTGCATAGCTAATGAAGGATCTTGTGATAACAAGGCTGATAAGGCAGGGCATCACCGGCTCCTTTGTTAGCCATGGAGGAAGAAAACATAAGAAGTCGTAACAGATCACAAACTGCACAGAGCTGCACTGTACTTTAGACACCTCAGATACAGGTAAAATCCGCAAGGAACGTATCAATAGTACAATCTGTTCCAATATTGCAATTTAGTCCCCTCATCTATCTCCTACAACATTCAGTGTCATATTTCAAAGTGTGTTATAAAATCCCTCTAATGCTTTTAATTGTGCAATATTATTGAGTCATTGTCAGCTAATAGTTCTGTGATTTTCATCTTGCCTGTGAAATATTCTTTCCTTAACCATTAGAAACATCCAGTCTGCGCCAAAAAATTCATCCCTGGTGTTCACTTCAGCATGCTTACACTAAAGGAAGAATATAGTTGTACACAAAAACTAAACACTGTGAGTCAGTTAAGGTTGGTCTATACATAACAGATCTAACACAAAAGAAAAGCAAGAAAGTGAAGAGTGAAAGCTAACTGTGCATACCCTCTACTTCTCCATCCAAATACACAACTACCACACTCCACAGACTACAAATCACAACCTTAAATCCGCTTCCAAAAGGATTCCTGGCTTCCAGCATTCCCCCCACATCTCACTTCCTTCCCAAGGCTATGGATCTTCCCATCCCTGGTGGTTCACAAAAGCTGACCTTCAGAGCACATTTTAGAACATTTTTCTGGCCAAACATTTGCTTATCTATGGTCAATCACCAATTATAATTCCTGGTAAGGTATAGCTAATTGCACTTTTCATTGACGGCAATGTAATTTAACATAAAAGTACATCTAAATTATGGAGTATTCTCAGATGTTGCAATGGGCATATTTAAAAAAAAATTGATCATTCCATTGATTCCAAAAGTTTAATCACAACTTGCTGCCATGATGGTGAACATGATTTGCCCTTATCTACACCAATTAGTTGATTGTGGTGAGAGCATCACGTCATCTAATTCCAGCTCTCAAAATTATGTCTGAGCATGGCAGATTTTGGAGGAAATATGCTCTAGTCTAGTGTATATAGCACTAGACCAGGTGTCAGGAGATGTGGATTCTGTTCACAGATCAGCCACTGACCTGCTGTGACCCTAGGCAAGTCCGCACCAACGTACCGCCTTTTCCATTCCCACCCTTTGTGGGATATGGGAAGGTTATGATTTGTGGTCAGTGGCAGTTGTGTATTTGGGTGGCGACATAGAGGAAATGCACTGTTAGCTTTAATTCTTCACTTCTTTCCTTGTCTACATAGATTTTAAGCTCGAGACAGGAACTGTTGCTTACTTTGTATTTGTACAGTGCCTAGCACAGTGGAGCCTTGATCTCTATTAAGGTCTTTAGACACTACTATAAAACAAACTCTTAAAACAGTTAAAATAGTTATGCCTTAAAGAAAGAGTGGTAAAGGTGACAATATTGGTCTTTACTGACATTACAATGACACCTACAGGAGATGCAAACTTTCTCTCCTCCGAATCCTTTCCAGTCTCTGCTAGTTCTTTCTGCTCTTAAAAGTATTTAGACTGCAGATCAACAAGCTACCCCTAAAATATATAGTTTCTGACATAATGACTAATGTTTCTCTGAAAACACTTTACTCTGCTGTACAATACACAGACTAGTTTTGCCTCTTTTGAGTCAGAAATAGATTTAGTGTCATCTAGAATCTTGGGTCTGGATCAATAAACTTTAATTGTTGAAATTAAAGCTAAAAAAGCAGGAGGATAAGGTTATCAAGACTCAAGAAAACTAATAAAATTTGAGCTTAATTCTTTAGTACCATTCTAGAGTTAGAAAGGATGGAAGTTTTTACATTATAAAATAATTTAATGACTAAATACTTCTGAATTTCTTGAAGGAATTATTTGAAAAGATATTCTCTGAACTCTGACTATATAAATTTCCTTTCTATCTTGAAGATATTTCATATCTTATTAAACATCCTGTTGATACTCTACCTTTAGTCTCCTCTGTGTCTGCTGGAACCATAGTACTGACTTTGGCAATGCTGTTTGGCAGAGGGCATGCTGTGAATGTGGTCTGGAAAATGAAAGGGAATGTACAGTTCTTGAATAAAAAAAATTTGTATTTTCCCTGCCCTCTCCAGATCTAGGCAAAACTGCAGAAGAAAGTTATTCAAGTTGATTCTCCTCTCTCTTATTCTAATACAAAACGGTCCTAAACTGTCATCCCTGGAATGCTTGCTAGCGGTCTGCAGAAAGGGGCAAGTTAGGTGGAAAAAAAATAAGAACCCAGCACCACCTGGGTGCTAAATTGCATTAAAATAAATATATATATATATATATATATATATATATAAACGATACATCAGATACTTTCTTCTTCCATATAAGCAAGTGTTTTAGTTGCCACAGCAATGTTATGTGATCATGAATGGAAGAGGAAGTGGTTCACATCCAGGGAGCAGGGCCGGCGCTTCCATTTAGGCAATCTAGGCAGTCGCCTAGGGCACCAGGATTTGGGAGGGCAGCATTTTGCCGGGCAGCATTTTGCCACCGTCGGTAGTAATTCAGCAGCGGGGGGTCCTTCCGCGCTCCGGGTCGGCAGCGGCAATTCTGCGGTGAGTCCTTCACTCACTCCAGGACCCACCGCCGAAGTACCCCGAAGACTGGGAGCGCAGAAGGACCCCCCGCCACAGAATTGCCGCCAACGACCAGGAGTGCGGAAGGACCCCTGCCTAGGGCACCAAAAACCCTGGTGCTGCTCCTGCCAGGGAGCTTTCCTGACAGTGAGTAATATTTTATGTCACAAGCAGTCCCATTGCAATCAAGTATCAGAATCTGCTCCGCCATACACCTAATATATTGTGGAGAACCTGCACCCTAGTGTAAACAAGAAGTAGTTCCAGTCAAGACAATGAAGTCTGTGTAAGTGAGATCATAATGGTGACCTATACCTTCTGCATTATTCCCTGGAAAACTGAAGGACAAAAAATATCATGTGCTGTAATTACAGCGATGCTAATGCATTTCTACCATCTTGTTTATGAAGCAAGTGAATAGCAGGGTCAAGATCCCAGTGAAAGAGATAGCTTATTTCTTCTAGTACAGGGATCAGCAACCTTTAGCATGCAGCTTGCCAGGGCAAGCTCCCTGGTGGGCCGGGCCATTTGTTTACCGGCCACGTCCACAGGTTTGGCCGATCATGCTTCTCCGCTCCAGGCCAATGGGGGCAGCGGGAAGTGGCAGCCAGCACAACCCTCATCCCACACCAATTCTCGCCACCCCCATTGGCCTGGAGCAGCAAACCGCAGCCAGTGGGAGCTGCGATCGGCCAAACCTGTGGACACGGTAGGTAAACAAACCAGCCTGGCCCACCAGGGAGCTTACCCTGGTGAGCCACGTGCCAAAGGTTGCCGATCCCTGTTCTAGAATATGAATAGTATCTACTTTTGCTTCATCTTTCAAGATGCACCTTCATGAAATGATTTTTGAGCTTTCACTTGCTGTTCCTAATTAGCAAGTTTATACTATCTATCTGATATGGACTGTAGAGCTAAAGAATTATTTTAATTTTAAATTTGATAGCTCCTATTGCGGTTTATTTGGGGTAGATGTTGGGAAGTGAAGAAGGCTTGATATATGTGGGGAAGAACTTGTACACACACTGGGTAATGGAACATAGGCCTGAATCAGTAATACATGCTAGTTCTCTTTTGGACTTTTTAAAAAAACCTATTTGTTTCTAAAGGTCTATTAAAATTCTTCATTAAAGAAAAAAAACAGAAGATCGGTGACCTGGGAAGGGAAATGATACGGAGAACTTCTCTTCTGAAGGCAGGTGGGGCAGGTGTACACCAGAGGAAAAAAATATTGAAAAACCTCCAACAACAGGAGCTTTGGGGTATATTTAAATCCTTAAACAGCACACATTGGTTTGAATACCAGGATCACAATGTTTGCAGTGATATCCACCATAAGGAAACATGAAGATACCATTCAAAGGACCACATGGCTGCTCTTTTTTTGGACTTGCATCAGGCATTGAAAAGGTTACAGATTTTTTTCTCCCCCCACAGAAACTCCTGGCATATTCACCATTGTAGTGACTCACCTTCATCCCAAAGAATACCTAAATGGCTATTTTATTGAACTGCTGCTTTTCTTGATGGGGGATCAGGTGGAATAACACTGTTTCTGATCCCTGGAGATGCAGCTGATAACTGTGCCATGGCCCAGCCTATTGAAGCTTGAGATGGAACATTAATGATCTATTGAATTGTGAACATTTGGGGAAAATCTCTCTGTAGAATTTGTCAATACATGTTGCAGATTCATCTCATGATACAGCTCTTCAATGCATGCATATAGCATTTCCTCAACACTATGTGACTGTTCTCAGAAAATAAATTACATACTGTGCACAAATAAGTGATAGAATTTACTACAAAAATAGCATTACATCTTCAGCAACTAGTAATATTTCAGTAATTTTGTACTAGTGCTAACTATGAAAAGACAAAGTATGTCTACTATTCTGGGGAGCATTGCCAGACCTGTAGAATTCAACAAGCTTGGCTCAAAGAACTACCATCACGTTACTAGCGTAAGAATGCCCGCTAATAATCCTGTTAAGCTTCTAGGCATGATTGATGTATAGAGTTGCTTTCAAAAGCCTGAACAGACTGAGACTGACCCATATTACATAACACCATTCTTCCTCTCCAACTAATCCTCTTCCTCCATGCTTTAACATTAAAATATCCACCTACCATAACACTTATTTATAAGGCACCTATTACTCAGGTACCTAAAAGCCTAACACTGAAAAAAAAACTGTCAATAGCGACTAGGACTGAGCAGGAAACTGTTTCTTGTCCCATGAGAATTTTATGATTTTGAAAAAACTTCCTGCTCCACTTTGGAACAAAAACTGAAACGTTGGGGCGGGAGGAAAAAAAAGAAGAAAAAAAGATTTGGGGAGAAAGGGGCCATCCCATTACAGCCAGTAACCGTAGCACTCCTCTGAAATGCAGGAGCCATGGGAAAGGCAGGTTCAAGTCTTTGCTATGTCGGATTCAGAGGAGGGACTTGAACCCTGGTCTCTTCCATCCCACATGAGTACCCCAACCATGAGGATATTGATTATTCTGGCAGGTGCCTCTTTCCATCTCTGGAGTTGGAGTTGCTCCACATTGTACACATAATTCAACAGTAACTAGGCCAGAGAGAAACTGTCGCTGTTCCTTAGCAATTATGGCACTCACCTGGGATGCAGGAAATATGTAAGGATCAGGGTTCAAGTCCCCACTGTGAATCAGAAACAGCAAGGACTTGAGACGAAATGCCTTGGGAGAACCAGCTTTAAGCCCATCTGACACTTCCCAGGTATATCCAGGATAGTGACACAGCTGGCTACCACCTGCCCTTTGCATGAAGAAGCTCCCACTGGTAACACATGCACTCCCCTCAAGGCCTTGCAGGCCCAACTGTCATTCTGTAAGTTATCAATAAGGACACTCCAGACATCTGAGTGATTCTCTGGACTGCCCAGCCCCAGGTCCACTGGACCCTCACAGTATTAACTGATGCTGCTTCTCTGGAAGAAGTGTATCCCTCAGTTTACCAGTTCCACCTCAGATCATTGCTCTGCTTAACTCACAGCACTTAGAACATAAGACTGGCTATACTGAGTCAGATCAATGGTCCATTTAGCAAAATATTCTGCCGTCCAACAGTGGCCAATGCCAGGTGCTTCAGAGGGAAAGAACAGAACAGGCAATCATCGAGTGATCTATCACCTATAGTACACTCCAGCTTCTGGCAATAGAGGCTAGAGACACTCAGATCATTGGGTTCCAAATTTAGATTTGTTTGTAATGAAATCAAATACAAGTTTATTTAACAAAGCATAGATAATCAAGTAACAGCAATTATGAGTATTGGAAACAAATGATTACATATCAAATCACAGCATGCATTCTAGAGTCTAATAAGATACTCTCATATCTAATAAAGTATTGCTCACTCAAAATCCCTACAGTACTTTACAGCCAGACAGCCTGTGAGCCTTCTTTCATGAGACATGCACAGGATCAGTTTGCCTCCTAGGTGAAGGATTCAGTTACTTTGCACTACAAGGTATACTAAGCCAATCCAGTGTCTTTACTCAAAAACAGGAACATGCTTCCTCGCTCTGCTGTTTGTTTCATCCTCCAGATTTCACAATCTCTCCATTCACAACTGGTTCAATATGCAAGTTGGCATACAATACACAGTGCACTAATGGCTGGAGAGGGAGACAGATGTCAGTTACCTCCTGCCTGAAAGGAACATCTCCAAGGTATGTTACCTCCTGGTGACTTGTCTTAACACCAAGACCTTAAAAAGCATAATTTTCAGGATAGTTACGTAATTCCTTAAATATTATCGGTACATGCACCTCATAATGATTATGACCACCAGTGGGCTACTAACCCTCAGTAAATCTCACATGCTACCCTTTGGTGAACTATTATGCACATATCTAACCCAGGGGATCCCTGTACAATTCTATTTAAATTATTTAGTTGGGGATTGGTCCTGCTTTGAGCAGGGGGTTGGACCCTGAAGTCCCTTCCAACCCTGACATTTTATGCTTCTATACACCCCTTATGACTGTACCAGTTGGCATCCAGGGGTCTGTGAGAAACACCATACTCTGCCTGAATCAGAGCAAAGACTTGAACTTTAAATCTTTCCATGTTACCTGCAATGCAGGTAAGTGCCATAACCATTGGCTATAATGGAGAGTACTTTCTTCACAGCACAAATTCCACCCTGCCCATTTAAAGTTTCATTAAAACTACCCCTTTCCCAAGAAGAGTTTTGCATTTGATTAACTGGTATTTTCCAACAAAAAACTCTTCTGTCAAAAAAAAATCCCAACTAGCTCCAGTAGTTGCTTTAAGTATTGAATTCCCATGATGACCAGCTGGTTACCTAGAGGTAAAAGGCTTTTCCACATCCCACAACCAGTCCCGTGCACTATCCAGTAAAGACTATCTACAACTAAAATTCAATCTGTTCCCTTTTTGGAGGAACAATCATTTCAACAATAGATTCTGTACATAGCTGTGACTAACTCATGAACCTAAAACAAATGTTACTAACCCATATTTCTATTGATTAACATTCTTTTCTTATAATGGAGTAGCTGAAGGCTTCAAAATCATTGAACATCTAGTCAAACCACCAACTTTAGAAAATACACTAAAGCTATGTTAAAAACAAACATCAAAAGAATCTAGAATTATGTTGGGCATTCAATATGAGCTATCAGAAAAAGAAGATTAGTCAGAGCAGAAAGTGAGAAAACTCTTTTTCTACATACAGAGTCAATAGTATTGATTTTTAAATAATTACTACTAGGGCTATGGTGGCACCTAGTGGTATACAATATATAATGGTATATGAAATAACTGATCAATCATCATCATTTAAAGAAACTATTATTCTCTCTTTCAGACAAGGTTCAAGTGTTGTATTAATTTAGTGTTGTATCAAACACTTGACTATATGAGGGAGAAATCTTAAGATTAGCATCCTAACATTTTCAAGAAAATAGCCTTTAAAAAAAGGAAGTTGGCAATTCTGTTGCTGCTGCCAAATTGGCATATTTTGCCCATATGATAGAAGAAATAGACTTTCCAAAATAGATTTCCCCTTTTTCCCACTTCTTTATTGTTCTCTTCCCTTATCTCCCATCCTCTGTTGGAAACACACAAGACCAGATTCTTGATTACATCCAAGCTGTGGACAAAGGCAGCAAGAAGTGAGGAACCACCTAGGAGCCAGTTATGTCTCTCTGATCCTGAGCAGCCCTGCCTCCACAATGTTAGAGCTGCTCCCTCGCTGTTCTAACTCACACCACTGGAGATGGAGTTCTGCATTCTCATACCTGCCTCCTGGCAGTGGAATGCCCCCTCCCAGGGCCTACATCAAGGGGCTTTCTGGTAGATGAGTGGCCTGCTCTGACCGAGTGTTCCTCTACAATAAAGGAATTCTTTGCTGGCCATGTTGAGTCCACTTTACACAGTCCAAGGTGCAGAGAATCCAGATCACCAACTTGAATATATTTGTCCTTTCCTTCCTATTACTACTAGAGGCTATAGCAGGTTTCCATAGCAATTACCAATAAATGTCTGATGTACTCAATTTTTCAGTTTAAACTTACACACTTTCACACCACTACAGCTTCTAAGCCAAAATTTATACACTCCCAGACCCACTGCACCTCACAAGGGGTTCACACCATAGAAAGCATGCACCCAGCCCTCCTTTAGAGTATCTGTCACAAAAAAGCAACTTTCAGGTCTATAGGTTCCCCATTGGTGGAGAATTCCGAGAAGACGTATACAAACGTCCCCTGGTCACACACTCTCCACATAGTACTAGAAACTGCTCAGGCTGCACTGGAAGCTTTCAGGTCACCCCTCAGCACAGGGTAAATTGTGGACTCTTGGTGCTGTCACAACCCTCTGTATTTTCTGCTGCTGGAAACCAGTATCACGTTCCTCAGCAAGAGAAACTGGCAAAAGTCCTTGACGACTGCTGATCACCCAGATGATGGCAGTGTTTTGAAATATCGATATAGGCAATCCTCTGTAATACCCAAGCATCCCATTTTACAAGGGAAATAAAAAAGGGATTTTTTTAAATCATCTGCTTTTTTGAACATATTCAGAAATTCAGGGAATAGAAAGTAGAATGGCAGAAAGCATGGAGGGGAATGTAGGAAAAGTGAACAAATGGAATATCAATTCTGGCACATCATTGGCAAAGTACAGGGGATGTAAGATGGGGAGGGGTAGGTATGTAGGGTTTTGAAAGTGATCACACAAAGCTTGAGCTTGATAGGGTAAAGAACATGAAGTCGGTGAAGGCACTGATGGATGGTGGGAGACAAGGAGAAATAATATGACTCTTTTCTCATTAAACTATGCCTACATTCTTCATTTCATTAATGATGACAAAAATCCCAGTGTAGCTAACAGTTAAGAATCGTAGAATATCAGGGTTGGAAGGGACGTTGGGAGATCATCTAGTCAAACCCCCTGCTCAAAGCAGGACCAATTCCCAACTAAATCATCCCAGCCAGGGCTTTGTCAAGCCTGACCTTAAAAACCTCTAAGGAAGGAGTTTCCACTACCTCCCTAGGTAACCCATTCCAGTGCTTCACTACTCTCCGAGTGAAAAAGTTTTTCCTAATATCCAACCTAAACCTCTCCCACTGCAACTTGAGACCATTACTCCTTGTTCTCAGTGGTACCCGATGACAGAACAGTCTAGATCTATCCTCTTTGGAACCCCCTTTCAGGTACTTAGAAGCAGCTATCAAATCCGCCTTCATTCTTCTCTTCTGCAGACTAAACAATCCCAGGTCCCTCAGCATCTCCTCATAAGTCATGTGCTCCAGCCCCCTAATCATTTGTGTTGCCTTCTGCTGGACTCTTTCCAATTTTTCCACATCCTTCTTGTAGTGTGGGGTCCAAAACTGGACACAGTACTCCAGATGAGGCCTCACCAATGTCGAACAGAGGGGAATGATCACATCTCTCCATCTGCTGGTAATGTCCCTATTTATACAGCCAAAATGCCATTAGTCTTCTTGGCAACAAGGGCTCTTCGTTGACTCATACCCAGCTTCTCATCCACTGTAACCCCTAGGTCCTTTTCTGCAGAACTGCTGCCTAGCCATTTGGTCCCTAGTCTGTAGCAGTTCATGGGATTCTTCCATCCTAAGTGCAGGACTCTGCACTTCTCCTTGTTGAGCCTCATCAGGTTTCTTTTGGCCCAGTCCTCTAATTTTTCTAAGTCCCTCTGTATCCTATCCCTACCCATCAGCATATCTAACACTCCTCCTAGTTTAGTGTCATCTGCAAACTTGCTGAGAGTGCAGTTCACGCCATCCTCCAGATCATTAATGAAGATATTGAACAAAACCTGCCCCAGGACCAACCCTTGGAGCAGTCCACTTGAAACCGGCTGCCAACTAGACTTGGAACCATTGCTCACTACCCGTTAAGCCCAACAATCTAGCCAGCTTTCTATCCACCTTATAGTCCAATCATCCAGCCTATACTTCAACTTGCTGGCAAGAATACTGTGGGAGACGGTATCAAAAGCTTTGCTAAAGTCAAGGAACAACACATTCACTGCTTTCCCCTCATCCACAGACCCAGTTATCTCCTCATAGAAGGCAATTAGTTTAGTTAGGCATGACTTGCTATTGGTGAATCCATGCTGACTGTTCCAGATCACTTTTCTCTCCTCTAAGTGCTTCAGAATTGATTCGTTGAGGACCTGCTCCATGATTTTTCCAGGGACTGAGGCGAGGCTGACTGGCCTGTAGTTCCCTGGATCCTCCTCCTTCCCTTTTTTTAAAGATGGGCACTACAGTAGCCTTTTTCCAGTCATCCGGGACCTCCCCCATTCACCATGAGTTTTCAAAGATAATGGCCAATGGCTCTGCAACCACATCCGCCAACTCCTTTAGCACCCTCTGATGCAGCACATCTGGCCCCATGGACTTGTGCTTGTCCAGTTTTTCTAAATAGTCCCGAACCTCTTCTTTCTTCACAGAGGGCTGGTCACCTTCTCCCCATACTGTGCTGTCCAGTGCAGCAGTCTAGGAGCTGACCTTGTTTGTGAAGACAGATGCAAAACAACCATTGAGTGCACTAGCTTTTTCCACATCCTCTGTCACTAGGTTGCCTCCCCCATTCAGTAAGGGGCCCACACTTTCCTTGACTTTCTTCTTGTTGCTAACATACCTGAAGAAACTCTTCTTGTTACTCAACATCTCTTGCTAGTTGCAACTCCAAGTGTGATTTGGCCTTCCTGATTTCACTCCTGCATGCCTGAGCAATATTTTTATACTCCTCCCTGGTCATTTGTCCAGTCTTCCACTTCTTGTAAGCTTCTTTTGTGTGTTTAAGATCAGCTAGGATTTCACTGTTAAGCCAAGCTGCTCGCCTGCGATATTTACTAACTATTCTTCCTACACATCAGGATGTTTTTTTCCTGCAACCTCAATAAGGATTCTTTAAAATATAGCCAACTCTCCTGGACTCCTTTCCCCCTCATGTTATTTTCCCAGGGGATCCTGCCTATCAGCTCTCTGAGGGAGTCAAAGTCTGCTTTTCTGAAGTTCAGGGTCTGTATTCTGCTGCTCTCCTTTCTTCCTTGTGTCAGGATCCTGAACTTGACCATCTCATGGTCACTGCCTTCCAGGTTCCCATCTACTGTTGCTTCCCCTACTAACTCTTCTCTGTTTGTGAGCAGCTGGTCAAGAAGAGCTCTGCCCCTAGTTGGTTCCTATACACTTGCATCAGAAAATTGTCCCCTACACTTTCCAAAAACTTCCTGGACTGTCTGCACCACTGTATTGCTCTCCCAGCAGATATGAGGGTGATTAAAGTCTCTCATGAGAACCAGGGCCTGCGATCTAGTCACTTATGCTAGTTGCCGGAAGAAGGCCTCATCCACCTTGGTCTGGCAGTCTATAGCAGACTCCCACCACAACATCACCCTTGTTGCTCACACTTCTAAACTTAATACAGAGACTGTCAGGTTTTTCTGCAGTTTCATACTGGAGCTCTGAGCAGTCATACTGCTCTCTTACATACAGTGCAACTCCCCTACCTTTTCTGCCCTGCTTGTCCTTCCTGAACAGTTTATATCCATCCATTACAGTATTCCAGTCATGTGAGTTATCCCACCAAGTCTCTGTTACTCCAATCACATCATACTTCCTTGACTGTGCCAGGACTTCCAGTTCCCCCTGCTTGTTTCCCATGCTTCTTGCATTTGTGTATAGGCACTTAAGATAACTCACTGCTTGTCCCGCTTTCTCGGTCTGAGACAGGAGTCCTCCCCCTTGCTCTCTCCTGCTTGTGCTTCCTCCCAGAATCACATTTCCCCACTTACCTCAGGGCTTTGCTCTCCTTCCCCCAGTGAACCTAGTTTAAAGCCCTCCTCACTAGATTAGCCAGCCTGCCTGCAAAGATGCTGTTCCCTCCCTTAAGTGTGATATAGATTCTGCAGTCTCCCACGGTTACAAAATATTCCCCTTCTAGTGCTCCCTCTACATTAGTACAGAACATTGCAGTGAACTACAAATGACTTAATAGGAATTTTAAAGTTACACCAAGTCTGAAATAATAATAATCTTCAGCCAAAATACTACAGTCATCTCAAAGTTCTCTCTCAACACGGTTATGGGTTACATGATATTCCTGCTTTCCAAACTTATGTCGGTTCGAGTCTGTTGGTTAAGAATAAATCACACACATGCATGCACATGCACACACACAAAAGAATTCATCATGGGGAGTCATTCTCCCCTGTGACATACAAAGATTTCTTTTAACCTCCTTCATCAGGCATAGAAAGAAAGATGTTGCTGGGAAAAAAACCCTCTCCCCTTACCCCAACTATCCTGAAGCCAACAGTCACCTGCAAAGGGTAATGTTGGTTGCCAGTTTAATTGCCAAGTAAATAATATCCTATAAAATTATTTATATTGCTGTTATATGTACAAGCCCTAGTCATGGATCTAGGCACTGTAGAGACAAAGAACAAAAAGATAGACCCTGCCCCCAGAAGTGTACAATCTAAGTAATTACCAACATTACCAAAGTTGCTAGATTCTTGTTACTAGGAAATAGGGAATATCAAAATTATAGTATCACCACCTTTATGACCAAAATAACTAATTCTCTTTGCACTCAACTGTTCATTCTGATTTACAAATCATCTTGTTTAGTTTTTATTATTTTGAAGTAAAGCTACTCACATGATTTTAGCTGGTCCTATGTGACTGACTACTTTACCCCACATTTATTCTTTTAACAAAAAACAAAAACAAAAAAAACAGTTTACAATACCCATCACCATGAAGAGTTATTTCTCTAAACCAAATGCAGTTATTTACACAAAACCAATATGTGAAAGTGTTCTTAGTCCTTTAAACAACTGGAAAGAATTTACATCTTTTGTCTTTTCCACAGGATTAATATATTTGATATACATGAATTTTTTTAAAGTAGTCCCAGGACTTCAGTGGTTTATAGTAAATACTTTGTGTGTAGCCAACTCAGATTCTTCAGGAAAGGCAATTTGCAGTTCTGAACTCTAACAATAACTCATCCACATTAAAAAGGAATAATCTCATGTTACACACAGAAACTCTGGTCAGTGTCCTTCTAAAGAAAGCTGTACTGACCAGAACAGTAGCATCAAAGACCAGGATGTGGATGGTCATGTCTAGTGGACAGAGCAGGAGTTGCTTGTCAGGAGTAGGACCCTAAGGTCAGATGCCCGAGCCAAGGGTCAGAGCCTAAGTCATGAATTTGAGCTAAGGGTTATAGCTGGGTTACCCAGAATGGAGGGCTAGGAATGAGGCAGGAACAGAAACTATCACAGCCATGACAGAATGCTTTGAGTAGCTAGCAAACTGCTACTGCTTCTCGGCTCAAGAGCCGGTCTGCTGACCCTTCCCACCAATCAGGCAGTATATCAATCAGGCAGCCTACTACTGGCCAACTGTGCTCATTAAGTTGCCTGGAGACTGGTTGTGCTGCAGGTTCTGATTCCTGACAAGTAATTTCTGTTAGTTTGAGGCAATATTCTGATGCAAAACAATGAAAGTTCTCCCCTTTGCTGCAATCTGTTGCAAAGGTTTAAGAAAATCTCAAGCACAGGTTTTTTTTTTAAGCAAAATCCTCTGATAGAGCCATTTAAATGGCCATTGCTACTTAGCTAGTAAGAAAAGTGTGATGTGTGTGTTAAATGCACAAAAGAGTCATGAACTATATTGTCTATGCTGATTTTCCAAGCACGCCTCAGTCATAGACACTAACTCTATGGGATCCGGCTGCATTATGCTCTACTCATCCCCACATGGGGTCTCTCATGAGCTGTGGTAATAACCTTGGTCTCTGGTTGCATGCTCTGGGAACAAAAGCTTAGGGAAGTGCTGCAGGTACTTCAGCTGCAAAGGCTCTAGTGATTAGCCCTACAACTGCCTGCAACCTCCCTTGTTCTTCCCAGAGCCCCCAACACGCTGCCTCTATACCCTGCTCACTTCCCCTCTGTCACAGAACCTTCCTATCTTTGTCACCCGCTGTCCCTTCTGAGCAAGAGGAAATTAAGAGGCAGAACATTTACCACACTAATTTCTGCTGACTCATCACTGCTCAGCTGATTTATCACAATGTATCATTTTTCCATTATATCTCATCACCACTCATTCAGAGAGCCCAAAGTGTTTTACCAACAGTACATAGGAATCACTTATCCACATATGTGGTGGAACCTAACTCTACCCAGCTCTTCATAAGGGTGTGTGAATAAATTATGTCTATCTATTAAACTACATCCATCTTCATGTGTCTCCTTAAACTCACTTAGTCAAGGAAGCATCCCCCTTAAAGCACTAACAATACTGTTTGTTTTATTAAAATCCATCAGAAATCATGAAAACTAAGTAAATCATAATTAATCATCCATATTCTCTCTGCATCATAGTAGGGCATTAGTTCAGAAGAGACAGAGGAAAATACACCACCCTTTAATCAATATTACTTCAGATGATACCTGCAATTTCAAATGAAAACTCTCCCATCCAAAGTACAGACCACACTCAAGCCTCTGTAGAATTTTACAGCCCTAGTATGGCCACAGCTGAGTCAACATATTAGCATATACAAACATAGGGAAGGATTAGTCAGTGATTAGTCTGTTAACCAGCATGATGCCTACTGCTTATACAGCTGTGGGACTCATTTTCCCATGAATGGATTGGGTATGTATGATATATACCAGCAGGCAGTCACATCCTGAAATGCAGAAAGTACAAATATGGTGTGAGCATTCTACTCTGGTTTTACCAAATGTAGAGATGACCCCTTCTGTGCGAATTTAGCACTCCTTTATTCTGGAATTTAAAAGATACTGCAACAGTAGTCAACCAATGACATGTCAAAGTGACCTGAAAAATACTGATTAATACTAATATGCAAGTCTTTTCTAACTCAAATGCACACTGGTATCAAAAAAAAAAAAAATCCCAAGATAGTTATGCTCCAAATATGAACCTGTAGGAAATGCATGAAGTGCAAAAGAGATGATGTACAAAACTTGCAAAAACCTGATGACATAGTACCGGAGAGATAATTTAGCCCGGGGGCTCCTTTCTGATATCATGAAAGAAGTTTCTACCATTGCTGACTTTTAATCTACCCTTGTCCTTTTCTGGATCTTCTTTTCTTTTAAGCTATGTATCAGTAACATGTAGTGCTCTCTTACTGCAGCTATAAAAGGTACAGTTGACTTTAAATATTCATATAGTACATGTCAATTACCTCCATCAAATGGCCTGATGCCATCCCTTCATGAATTATGAGGGCCAGGGCATGAGGTAATGTTCCATGAGGGAAAAGCTTGATAAGATTTATTGTTAGAAAGTTATGAGAGATTGCCTATTATTCATGTACACAAGCATGCTTTCTGGTGGTCATGCCAGAAGAAAGCTTGTCATAGCTGTTGAAACTTACTGTTGTCCCTCATGAAAATGTGTCTATAGTTGTTACCCTAAGAAATTGTCCAGGAACTTAAAGAGCCAAAACTACTCCCCTTGTCAGGTTCCATAGTGCTCAGATAGGACAGCATCATTCAAACTATCATTTGTCTGACTTAGAGTGGTTTCCATTTAAAAAAAACAAACAAACAAACAAACCACACCCACACCACAACACACACTTTATTGTTTTGTCATTTCAGGAGAGAAAATGAATAATCCATCAAATAAACAATTTTTCCTTTGCTAGGATGTTACCAGTTCAGCTGAATATCCTTCCCTCTACCCAGTTTATCCAAAGTGTTTGAAAGAAGGTTTGAAACCCCCCACCCCTGAATGGTCAATCGGGAGAGCAACCGTTAATCTTTCCTTAACAAGGTGCCTCCTTTACCAGATAACCAATTCTTATGCCCAGTATTTGGGTCTGGTAGATTATGGATCCCACCTATACCCTTTAACCGTCTGTAAATGGGTCGACTAGCCACTAGCACCTCCTTGTGGCTAGATATGGCATAGCATCTCTCTTCTCATCAGGTACTCCTAGCCAATAGTTGCTCCACCTCTTCCTATGACTTTACTCTCCAGAAAAGTCACTTTAAAGTCTCTCCCCTTCCAGGATAGTCCCTAGACAGAAAAGCAAGGGGAATTAAATACAAATAAAGTGAGTTCTTTGGGACAAAGGAGAAGGATTCCCCTTCAAGATACACCAGAATGTGGCCTGGCCTGGCCTTGCCTTGCCTTGCCTTGCCTGGCCCTGCCCTGCCCTTCCTCAGGGAGGGGCCATCAGGGAAGCTCCTACCTTCAGAAAGCCCCTTCCTTAGGAGCTGGAGGCTTGTTCTCTTCCCTAATCTTCCAATAAGTGAGTGGCTCTGCTCCCCTTTTAAGCTCTTCCTTCAGTCTGTGCATGCCTTGCAGGTGTGTCAAGGTGGAGCTCCCTTAGCTCCGAGCAGTTCCTTAATTCCTTGTTGTCCATTGCGGGATCTGTATGCTGCCTCACACTTTCTTGTCTGCTCCTACATTCCTACAAAGCCAACAGAGATAACAGATCTTTTTCATTTTCCAGTCTCTGCCTTCTACCATCACTACTGCAGGCTTACCCAGAAGTGGCAGTGGGAATAATTAGTAGCTGGTGTCTAGGAAGAAAGATTAAAAAGTACTAGTCAGAGAAAGAACTAGGGATACAAACTCAAGGCCATGTTGACTGAAATGTGTTGGGAGTGCAGAAGCAGAGGAGTCACTGAAGGGAGTAGAGTTCATAGTATAAGCTGGAAGAATACTAATGAAGAAGGAAGGGATGAGCCGGTAGGCAAGGCAAGGAATGTTGTCTTGAGAAAGTGGTCCAGGTGAAGGAGGTAGCGGGGACACGGATTAAAGATTAGGAGAGGATCACAGATGGAGGGTAAACCAGAAGGGTGTGATCATACCTGGAGAAAGGTGGAAAATAAAAGCACAGCGAATGGAGCTTGTTGGAACTGTTTTCCTTACAACTCCTGCTCTTCTTCAAACTTTTGGTGATTTTAGCCTGCTTTTGTAGAAGAAAGCTTTTCAGAGCAAAGTGCATAAAATGAGCATCAGGACTTCCTCTGAGCATGACTGTCCACTAAGACCTGCAGCACACTGCAGACAATGCAGCTTGGGATATGATGGAGTAGATCAGCTTCAAGCAGGGGTAAGCCTCACACCTGCAAACACTTCACTTTGTTGCCATGCAAAGTCCCATTGAAGGAAATGGGCTGCTCACAGTAGTAAAGTTAAGCACATATGTTCGAGTTTGCAGGGCTGTGACCCATCCAAAACACTCTGGGGAGTGAGGGGGCTGGACTAAACTTTATTACTGGAAATTTCGTGGAGGGTAGGGGAAGAATTGGGTTTTTTTCCCTCCAATTAAACATTTTAGTTTTCAGCAAAAAATGTTTTTCAGTTTTCCAAAACAGAACATTTTTACTAAACCCCAAGAATTTTCACAGAAACCTAAAAGTTTTTCAGTTTTCAATTTTTAATAATAAAACTGGGAAATTTTCAAAGAAAATGTTCATTTGGTTCAATAAGCCATATTTCATCATTAAAAATTTCTGATTAGCTTTGTTTACAGGCCTTTGCTTCTATCCTGCAAATACTTTTGCACATGCTTAATTTTATATGTGAGTAGTCCTATTGAGTTCAAAGGGACTATTCACACGCATAAATGGTTATGGGATCACAGCCTTAAATAAGCTTATTCATCTTCAAAATACCCCTGTAAGGTAGATTAGTATTGTAAATCTTCAAGTCTAACTCCCTCCTCCACCACCACCACCTTGCAGCATATAGTTCCCCAGCAAATTATGTACTGAGGGTGAAAAAATTGTTCTCCTGACTCCTACTTTTAATTTTGCTGCCTGTCTCAGATGTTGATCTCTTCCATTTCTGGTTGTGGTTAAGCCTTGGTTCTACATTGCATCTTCTACGTGACCCATGCTAAAATTCTTTGAGGGTATCTGAGAACCAGCTGACAAACAGAAGATCATTTCTTAAATATCAGTGATGATCTATAACTACCACTTTGCTACTATCAGTGATATGGCCTTAAGCAATGTTTTAAATACATTAACTCAGAAGTCTAAAAATCATTGTGCCTCATGCCTATAAAATGTGGCCTTCTAATTCTTTACTTATAAAACATATGCAGTTTCTTGAATATACTTTTATCACAGCAAAACAAGCACTTAAGAAAGTTAGGTTATTTGTTATCCTTTCAGATGCACATCAGGTACACATGTTAAAGTGCATTAATCACCTATGGAGACAAGCCTAGATGAAAGGTTTAGCTAAATTATCATTCTGAAGGCTTCTGAAAAAAAGAAAATTAATGCTTTATTAATATCTCAGCTTGCCCTCTAATGCACTTTTGGCAAGGCTCCCCAGCTCTACAAAATGATAGTCAGTGCAAAATACTCCAGCCTGTCTTGTTGCTCATGCTAAGAGTTACAGACACATTATTCCAGTTTACTCTTTATCACTCCAACTCACCCATTAGTGAAAGAATTGCTAACCAGACTTTTGCTAATGACACATAAAACTTTCCATGGTCACTTTAGTCTCATTTCCCATTTTTATGTTCGTTCTCAGAACTTTCAGATGAGATATAGCACCTAGCATGTAAGTATGTAACAGAATATGTAACTGAAAAAGAACAGACAATAAAGAAGAGGAATAAAGACTTGTGATACCTTAGGATCTATTTGAACTTCCAGGTGTAACTCCCATTTTATTCTAAAAGGACTGGCATGCAAAATGCGTGTGAGATGTACCCTTACGTCTAATGCATGTCATGAAGAATGAATGGAAATAAAGGTGAGATCAGCTTTGGTCTTGTACATAAAATGCTTAAGGATCCAACCTATAAAAGTTGCATTTCAAGGACTTCTCTAAACACTAGCAAACTATTATTGCTACTTGACTCTGTAGGAATGACTTGTTTTAATGGGTTGGCATGGTCATGGAAAAATAGAATCAACACTTATAGTTCCATTAATATTATTTGTCTCTCATAGGGTTTTATACTGCCACTCATCACCATAGTCAGAGCTCCTTCCATCTAAAGTTAATAGGAATAGCAAGTTCTCAATGGACTTTATGGAGGCTGTGGATGTTCTCTCTTTTTAGGGTAAGAAAACTGCTTGTGATATTTTTTTGTTCAGTTGTATGTATTATCTGATTTTATTTTGGGATAGATGGGGGGTGTCGCTATCGCAAGTGTAATTCTAGCTATTGTGGAAAGGCTTTTTCAAAGAGGAAAGTTTTATTACTTACCATTTATTTGATTAAAATTCTTCTTTAATAGCTCTGGGCAGCTGACAAGTGGAGACCTGTTCCCCAACTAGTTGCAGTGGGACTACTCATGGTAACAGAGTTAATTTAAGCATGTGATTAAGAGTTTGCAGATTAGGTCATGTTTATCATTTCTCATTGACTTCAGGTCAGATTTGCTCAGATTATGAAGTTTTTAAAACAATATTTTTGTTTTGTTAACCACGATCTCTGCAAATTTACCCTGGGATCTGAAAGTAGAGCTGTATTCTTTCTGTTCACACACCATTGCCAGTCACTGTGGCGCATTATAGGCATAGTGAAGGTATAATTAGGATGTGCATCTCACCATTCTATAATATTTGTAGTTGCAAACCTGCTGACAAATTCACTGGGAATGAACACTGCTTCTGTCTGAATGGGAGACTTCTGTCCACACAGTCCCCATGCATTTTAGCAGAGCACAATCAGGTTATTCAGGATATGCAGTGGAGACATTGGTACAACTATGGCTGACATGCACCAGGAAAGAAAAAATTATTTTTTCAGTTGGTGAACGTAAATAAGCGTGGGGGGGATGAGGTGCAGGGTGGTTAGGAGGTTACTATTTTTCTAAACAGTAAATGATTATATCTCATTTTTGTAAATCCTGAAAACTATTGCAGTGACTTGATCATAAAAAGCTGTTCTGCTTCTGAACTCAGGATCCCAACTGCCTATTTTATCCACATAGGCATTGTGTTGGGGTGAGGGAGAGAGGGCAGAGAAGGTTGGTTTTGCTTTTAGTTATCTCAGTAGCTTTCTGACAACTCACTGAGCTGCTGTTTTATGTACTAGACTATGCAGACCATGTCAGGACAGCTTGCAGACAAGCCATTTTTAGTTAGGAAACGTATGCTTAATGGCTCTAGTGTTTGAAGTTTCATCTGAATCAAATTTTGTAGAGCACCTGCTTTGGTTTCATTTCATTTGGAATTTGGCAGAAAAGGAGTCATGAAGGGAAAAAAATTCTTTGTTGATATACTCTCCCTGTTCACAGTAGAGGCAGAATATGAATTAATTATGACTCTATGTGAAGCCAATACCTTGGTGACTGAGCTTGCGATGTGTTTTGATATGTTTTATTACAGTATTATATTTGGTGATTGCATTTTTGTTGAGTTTTTTTATGTACATTGTTACAACAATGATTTTTTATTGGTATATTTTATTGATTCTTTGTACAGGTGGGCTACCTGAACGTGGTTAGTTTTGTTGTTAAATGTGTTTATTTGGTACATATTCAAGCAGTAGTTTATTGAATCATCCTTTAATATAAAATTTTTTTCTAGAGTGGCTTATTTAGGTCAGAGTCACTGTTCCTCTGTAAACCTAAAGAAACTCCAGGATCTAACAGTACCTTAATCTATGGGGATAAATATTGACATGCGATACTAATTATTGATGTGCCTGTAGGAAAGTACGGATCTCAGGAACACACACACACACACAGGTAAGTAGGTATTCATACTCATTAAATATATTCAATCCTGACCCAGAAAAAATGTAAGTTATGTTATAACACTTTGTATCTCCCAATATCACAAAAAAGAAAAACATTCTACATTTTTAAAAGTGTAGAAGTAATCACAGTAAATACATTTGACACCAACAGCTAGTCAGGCAAGAATCCTCATATGCAGAGATACCAGTTACTCACAAGATATTCTCATACACACTCAGGATCCTGTCTGACAGTGTTTGGGATGAAAGGAAAGTTAAGATACTGTATAGCATTCATCTTTTAAGTAAAAAGGGCTTTTTAATGCAGCTTACAAGATGACAGTTCTGTAACTCTCCTGAAATAGAAAGGTGTGCCATAAAAGTAGGCCCACGATGATGACAGCATGACCATGGGATCTAACAGCCATATATTCCTTGATCTGAGGGCAAAGTGTTTCAGAGACTGGCAAAAGGCTTGCTCACTGAGATACACTGAATCAAGTGTCTTTGTTTAGAGAGATGGGCCCCCTACTGAAGCTCAAATCTAAAACATCCTTGAACTTCTAAACTAGTGGCTGTGGAAGGAGGTTTGAGATATGGAAACAAATTCTTCAGCTTTGTTTAACAGAGAAAACCAAGATCAGAAGACCCAGAGACTGGTTTTGTTTATTACTCCAATTATTTGAAATTAAATAGGAACACAAGATCAATCTGCATCCTTGAGATTCATGACAAAGTGTAACTCTGTCTCCAGTTATTCAGAGCAATGACTAGTAGCTCATGTCTATGGATGCTATCATTTTAAACTGATATTTTTGATTTACTTCCAGATAAAAAATTAGGGGCTGACTTTAGTTTTAAATTAATCTGTTTTTAAGATATAGTAACCGCTAAGTAAATGGTTAAGCACTGAGATGCCAGGAAATGCCACAGTTAAAGGTACACACACAATCTTAACACTGCCTCTAGCTTTTTACACATTACGGGACAACCTTTTACTGCATGGTTACTTTTTAAAAAAATACAGTATAATATCACACTTTTATTTCTACCCCCTTTGATACACATGCGTAGAATCTATGCTTCCCTTAAATATTTGACATGTGGTTCTGATCAGTTGACAGTAGTTTAGGCGCTAATACAACAAAGACCTCACTACATAGATTTCACAGCCAGAAGGGACCATTATGATCATGTAGTCTGATTACCTGCATAACACAGTCTATAGAATTTTACACAGTAATTCTTGTGTCAAGCCCAACAACTTTTGGTTGAACTAAAGCATCTCGTTCAGAAAGACATCTGGTCTTGATTTAAAGAATCCACCACTTCACTTGGTAAACTGTTCCAATTGTTAATTACCCTCAATTTCTAATTTGAATTTAAGATGATGCAGCACCTGGAAATTGATGCTTGATATGTCTCTGTCTGCTATGTTATGGAGCCCTGTGCTATCAGAAGCCTATATGAGGGTACGTCTATGCTATGAGATAATTCCAATTTCACATAAACTGCTTTTGTAAAACAGATTGTATAAAGTCGAGTGCACGCGGCCACACTAAGCACATTAATTCGATGGTGTGCGTCCATGGTCCGAGGCTAGCATTGATATCTGGAGCGTTGCACTGTGAGTAGCTATCCTATAGCTATCCCATAGTTCCCGCAGTCTCCCCCGCCCTTTGGAATTCTGGGTTGACAGCCCAGTGCCTGATGGGGCAAAAACAGTGTCGCGGGTCATTCTGGGTATAGCCTCACCCCTCCCTCCGTGAAAGCAGCAGACAACCATTTCGCGCCTTTTTTCCTGGGTGAACTGTGCAAACGCCATAGCACAGCAAGCATGGACCCTGCTCAGATCAATACTGCAATCGTGGACGTTGTAAACACCTTGCACATTCTCATGTGGTCTATGCTGAACCGGGACCTGCAAAGCCAGGCAAGGAGGAAGTGGCAGCTACGGCAGCGCGGCAACAAGAATGATGAGGACATGGACACAGAATTCTCTCAAACCGCGGGCCCCTGCACTTTGGAGATCCTGCTGGTAATAGGGCAGGTTCTAGCCATTGAATGCCAATTTTGGGCCTGGGAAACAGGCACAGACTGGTGGGACCGCATAGTTTTGCAGGTGTGGGACGATTCGCAATGGCTGCGAAACTTTCGCATGCATAAGGGCACTTTCATGGAATTTTGTGACTTGCTTTCCCCTGCCCTGAAACACCATAATACCAAGAGGAGAGCAGCCCTCACAGTGGAAAAGTGAGTGGCAATAGCCCTCTGGAAGCTTGCAACGCCAGACAGCTACCGGTCAGTCGGGAATCAATTTGGAGTGGGAAAATCTACTGTGGGGGCTGCTGTGATGCAAGTAGCCAAAGCAATCATTAAGCTGCTGCTACAAAAGATTGTGACTCTGGGAAATGTGCAGGTCATAGTGGATGGCTTTGCTGCAGTGGGATTCCCTAACTGGCAGGGGGGGCGATAGATGGAACCCATATCCCTATCTTGGCACCGAAGCACCAGGGCACCCAGTACATAAACCACAAGGGGCACTTTTCAATGGTGCTGCAGGCACTGGTGGATCACAAGGAACGTTTCATCAACATCCACGTGGGATGGCCAGGAAGGGTTCATGACGCTCGCGTCTTCAGAAGCACTGCTCTGTTTAAACTGCTGCAGCAAGAGAATTACTTCCCAGACCAGAAAATAACAGCTGGGGATGTTGAAATGCCTGTAGTTATCCTGGGTGACCCAGCCTACCCCTTGATGCCATGGCTCATGAAGCCATACACAGGCAGCCTGGACAGTAGTCAGGAGCTGTTCAACTACAGGCTGAGCAAGTGCAGGATGGTGTTAGAATGTGCATTTGGCTGCTTAAAGGTGCGCTGGCGCACATTACTGACTCGCTCAGACCTCAGCCAAACCAATGTCCCCTTTGTTATTGCTGCTTGCTGTGTGCTCCACAATCTCTGTGAGAGTAAGGGGGAGACCTTTATGGCGGGGTGAGAAGGTTTGAAAACGAGTTTCATCACGGCCAGGGTATGGTGTGACTGCTGTGTTTGTTTCCCCTTCATGAACACCCCCCCTTTATTAACTCCTTCCCTGTAAGCAACCCACTCTCCCCATTCGATTACAGCTTGCTTAAGGAAATAAAGTCACTATCGTTTACGAATCATGTATTCTTTATGAAAAGTAATTATAAAAAGAGGCAGAGAACTGACAAGGTATCCCGGGTGTGGTTTGGTAGGAGGATAGGAGGGAAGGAAAAGGCCATTAAACACATTTCAATGTAATGACAGCCTTTTGGTTGGACTGTCCACAGGGGCGGAGTGGGCAGGTGCACAAAGCCTTCCCCCACAGGTTCTTACACGTCTGGGTGAGGAAGATATGGAACATGGTGAGTGTGGTTACACAGGGGCTGCAGCAGCACTCTGTGACCCCGTTGCTCTTCCTGAAGATCCACCAGACGTCGGAGGATATCAGTTTGATCACGCAGTAGCTCCAGCGTTGCATCCCGCCACCGCTGATAGTCCTGCCTACACCTCTGATCTTCCTGCCGCCACCTCTCATCTCGAGCATCCCTCCTGTCCTCATGTTCACTGGCATCTTTCCTGTAATTTGATACCACATCCTTCCACTCATTCAGATGAGCTCTTTCATTGCGGGTCACTTCCATGATTTCAGAGAACATTTCATCTCGTGTCTTCTTTTTCCTCCGCCTTATCTGAGATAGCCTTCGGGATGGAGTAGGGAGGCTTGAAAAATGTGCAGCTGCATGAGGGAGGGAAAAAAGGGAGAGAAGTATTTAAAAAGATACATTTTACAGAACAATGGTTATACTCTTTCACAGTGAACAACACTATTCACCTTACACAGCACATGTGATTTCACTATAAGGTCACATTTTGCATCTTAATATTGAGTGCCTGCGGCTCTGGTGTTACAGATCTCACAGACGCAGGTCCAGGCATCAGAATTCAGCTTGCATGCGGCCATGGTAAGCCATTGTCTTTTGGCTTCTCCAGCCTTCATATACACAGTGCCCTCTGATGCTTCTTTCCTGCTAACATGCAGCAGCAGAAGCCTAGGATGATTGCTTTACCCCTCCCCCCCACCGCATGGCTGGTATCATAGAAGATCACTGCTAATCACCCACCTTCCCCCCCCCCCCCACTGCGTGGCCAGTAGCTGGGAAGATTCCTGCTAGCCAAACACAAAAAAGCTCAGCACTATCCTTCCTCCCCTCCCCCCGCTTGGCTACGTGCAAGGAAGGATTTCTTTTAAGCAACAGGAGGAAAATGGCCAGCTCTGTCCCCTTAATTCAATTCCTGAATTTCAGCCAGGTTACCATGAACGATATCACTCTGCTGAGGATAACAGAGCGAGATAAAGAATCAATGTTTCTTGAATGCCAGCAATCACCGGGACCATACGCAGTTAGGCTTTGTCATGCAATGATACCCGATTACTTGCTACAGGCATGGTGTGGTAAAGTGTCCTACCATGGTGGACGGAACAAAGCTGCCTTGCCCAGAAACCTTCTGCAAAGGCTTTTGGAGTACCTCCAGGAGCGCTTCATGGAGATGTCCCTGGAGGATTTCCATTCCATCCCCAGACATGTTAACAAACTTTTCCAGTAACTTTACTGGCTGCGAATGCATCCCAAGCCCTCATGGCAAATCAATCATTAAAAAACGCTTGCTTTTAAACTATGTTTTATATTTACAAAGGTACACTCACCAGAGGTCGCTTCCATGGCTTCACTGTCTGGGCGAGTGGGTTGGGAGGGCAATTCCATCTGGGTCACAAAAAGCTCCTGGCTGTTGGGGCTAAAGGAGTGCTGTGTGCTCGCTGCAAGGTCGTCTTCGTCTTCCTCTTCCTCCTCCTCCTCCTCTTCCCCCTCTGCAGAATCCTCAGCCATGGTTGAGATTACAACCCCCACCTCGGAATCCACGGACAGGGGTGGGGTAGTGGTGGCGCAGCCCCCTAAAGTTGCATGCAGCTCAGCGTAGAAGCGGCATGTTTTCGGACCTGACCCAGACTTTCCGTTTGCTGCTCTGGTTTTCTGGTAGGCTTGTCTGAGCTCCTTAACTTTCACTCTGCACTGCACTGAATCCCTGGTGTGGCCTTTTTCCATTATAGCCTTGGAAATTTTTTCAAATATTTTTTCATTTCATCATTTGGAACGGAGTTCTGTTAGCACTGAATCCTCTCCCCATACAGGGATCAGATCCAGTACCTCCTGTGCGGTCCATGCTGGAGCTCTTTTTCTATTCTCAATAGACTGCATTGCTACCTGTGCTGATGAGCTCTGCGTGGTCACCTGTGCTGATCAGAGCTCCACACTGGCCAAACAGTAAATGAAATTCAAAAGTTCGCGGGGCTTTTCCTGTATACCTGGCCACTGCATCAGAGTTCAGATTGCTGTCCAGAGCGGTCACAGTGGTGCACTGTGGGATACCGCCCAGAGGCCAATACCGTCTATTTGTGGCCACACTAACCCTAATCCAATATGTTAATACCGATTTTAGCGCTACTCCTCTCGTCGGGGAGGAGCACAGAAACCGATATAAAGGGCCATGTAGTGTGGACGGGTACAGTGTTAAATCGGTTTAACACTGCTAAAATCAGTTTAAACATGTAGCGTAGATAGGCCTGAGTGGGTACTTCTAGCACATAATCAAGTCATCTCTTTACCTTCTCTTTGTTAAGCTAAATAGATTGAGCATCTTCAGGCTCCCACTATAGAAGTTGGCTTTCCAGATCTCAGATCATTCTTGTGGCTTGTTTCTGAACCCCTTCCAATTTTTCAACATCCCCTTTTAAGTGCAGGCAGCAAAACTGGACATAGGGTTTCTGTAATGGTTTCACTAAAGCAATATACAGAGGTACTACCACCTCCCAACTCCTACTGAATATTTTCCTGTTTCTACTTCCAATGATAGTGACACACTGAGGCTAACAAGGCTGACACAATCAGCTCACATTCAGCTGATTATCTATCATGACCCCCAAGTCCTTTTCAGAGTAACTTGCTTTTCAGGATACAGTCCCCCATCCTGGAAGTGTGACCTACATGTCTTGTTTCTAGCTGTATTACCTTGCAAATTGCTTGTACTAAAATGCATTATGGTCCCCTTGACTGACTCAGAAAGATACTCAAGCATGCCTATTTTTAAGCATTTTAACATACTGCTGCTTGAAATGGTTTTACATTAAAATGTACCTAGGAACATTTAGTGCCCATCAGCAGGGTCTACACAGACCAATGAATGCACAACACATTCATGTGCTTTAGAAATCACACTCCTTAGAATGCACTGCTGCACAAACTCTTAGGCCCCAGTACTGCAAAGACTTAGACACATACTTAATTTTACACTGCATGTAGTTATGGGCATATTTGTGGTGCATAAAGTTAAGCATGCATGTAGATCTTGTCAGGATTGGGACCTTAGGTTACATAGCCACTTCTATACAATCTCAGGTGAAATAGATGACTTTGTATTATTGCTTTTACTAAAAGATTAATCAACAGGAAAAAACCCCAAGTAAATAGAAATAGAGTGAGTTTAATTAAAAGCCAGTGCACTTCAAATCTTAGAAACACTAAGGCAAAATACAGCATAATAAAAATCTACAAGAAACACCTCTCTTTATTCCAAGAAAAATCAAATATTTATGACAGCTGATGGGGCTAAAACATTTGGGGAATCAATAATTGACTACTAGGAAGGTTTCAGATCCATTATAAATATTAAAGAATTTTAATAATTATTTTACTATTCAAATTAGCACATACCATGGAGGATTTAAATATTGTGGGAGGCAGAGACAATTTGAGAAGTTAGATGCCGTAGAACTAAATTAGAAACATTACTTTGAATGTATGCTACTATAGTGCAATGGAACACAGTATTGTGACACTGCATAACATGGTTGTAATAGGGCTTGATCCTTCGCTCACTGAGGCCAATGGTGCAGGATCAGAGCAATACAATGGTCACTGCTGTGACTGACATGCAGCCCAAGCATTGGTAATATTAGCTCAAGGCAAATGTAATGCCAATTCCCCCATTAGAAACTTGTAATGTGCTCTTATTAACTAGAAGTAAGTTTCTTTAGTGCCTGTGATCATAGAATACAGTACTAGATATGGAAAGGATACAGACTAAAGGCCCAAGTTCATCACCATTAGAGCTGGGTGAATTTTTTTTTAGTGAATAGTAAAATCATCCCAAAGTTCATTTTTTGGAGAGCAACAAAGCTAGTCACAAATCCAAGTCCAATTCTCCCAGTAATTTGAGTTGGAATTTTTAAAAAAAAAATTTAAGCCAGGAATATATCATTGAACCTTCCTTTTCCTGTTCCTGAAAGATGAGGAGAGGAAGCAAAATATCAAGATCTTGGTGGCTATTGCCTGAGTACAGCTGAGTGAATTTTTTCTTAAAAAAAGTTTATTTAAAAAAAAAACAAAAAATCCAGCTTCAGGTCAACTGAAACAATTCACAAGTTTGACACAAATTCACCAAATCAGTTCAAAGAAAACTGGGGGGGGAGCTAGAGTCACAAGGGAATTTAGGTGCCTTTTGCAAATGTAGCAGCACAAGAAGTGGCAGTGGCCTAATACCAAATAGGCCATTGGCTCAGGTACTTACCTGGCATATAGAAAACCTAAGTTCAACTCCCTATGCAGGAGCAGAGAGATAAACTCAGGTTTCCCCCTCTCTGGTGAATAGCCTAAGCACCAGATTATTAAGTATTCTGGGATGGGCCTCTCTCTCATTTTAAAATTCACCCAGCAGTTAACAAAAACTAATCAAACTTGTACATATTATTCATATAATTTGGCAAGTAAAAGTAAAGCATCACTGCCTTTGGAGCCAGCCACACATCCACCTCTGGCATAAGTGGAGACAGGTGGCATGGTGTAAAGCACCATTACAGCCAATCTTCTACTTGCAGCTGTAAACCTGGACAATTCAGGATTAGAGAGCTGCAAATGGCTCCCTTACAATCCCTCTTCTCACCACATCTGAGTGGAGTTTAGATACAGTCAAGAGTCCAGCCCATTAATTCTAGAGCTGTTTGAAAAAGACAAAAAACACATTCATTAAATCTCTTGGTGAACTTTTGGTCTGGATTATTTATCACCTCCAATTTTTGTCAAAATGTGCAAAATCTGAAATTATGCCTTTTTTTGGAAAATTGATTTATCTAAAAGATTTCGACTTTCTGAAGTATTTTCGGTAATACAATTTTCTGCCCCAAACCAGTACATTGGAAGTGTGGAAAAGTAGCTGCAAAGAGGCTGTGCAGCAGCATTATTGTCTAACAATAGTTTGCGGGAGAAGCATCTCCCCCTAACACCTTTTTCCTTTTCCCCACAAAATGTCTCAATGAACAAGTGTGTGTATGCATGCATGAAGACACGTCTGCTCATGTAAAATGCCAGTTTTGCTTAGAAAATTGTCAGACTTTTGTTTAAAATAATTGATTTATCAGTGGTTTCAGAGTAGCAACCATGTTAGTCTGTATCTGCAAAAAGAACAGGAGTACTTGTGGCATCTTAGAGACTAACAAATTTATTTGAGCATAAGCTTTCATGGGCTACAGCCCCACTTCATCGGATGCATGTAGTGGAAAATACAGTAGGAAGATATATACACACAGAGAACATGAAACAATGGGTGTTACCATACACACTATAAGGAGAGTGATCAGTTAAGATGAGCTATTTTCGGCAGGAGAGAAAAAACCTGTATTTTCCACTTCGATGAAGTGGAGCTGTAGCCCATGAAAGCTTATGCTCAGATAAATTTGTTAGTCTCTAAGGTGCCACAAGTACTCATGTTCTTTTTGATTTATCTACCCGCCCCCTTTCTTTTCTTTTTTCTTTTTTGATGATAGTGGATGGATGATGAAGAAGAAAACAAAAGTCATGAGAACATCCATTTTGTTCAGATGTTTTTTAACTGGAAAAAGTTTCATTGACATTTTTTTCAACCAGACTACTACTTGGACCTGTGCATCCTGCATTTTTTTCTGTGGGGATAGACCTTGTGCTGCTGCAGAGCCCTATTGACTTAAAGGCTTTTTGAAGGGCATGGTGATTTTCACCTTGGATTCATTAGATTGCTATACATAATTGTTGACTACCCTTCCATTCTAACCTTTAAAACTGACATAAGAAGAAAAGACAGACATCCATGAAGGAAAACAAAACAAGAAAAAAAAACAGGTGTAGAAAATCCAGTATTTTTCCATTCTAAACCAAGTATCAATATTTTTCATTCTTTACAGTATATGATCAAATCAGAATTTTATTCTTCTCCCATGGGCAGAGGAAAAAGATAGAGAAAACATTGAAAAATAATTGTCCAGTGTCAAGTATATTAACAGGAAAAAAATAGAGTGAATAAGAAAAAATGTATGAACAGCTCTTGCTGGAAGAATACTAGTATAACAGCCAGTCACTGACATTTCAGGCTCTTAGCATCAATTCTCAAGAGTGTCTTCTGAATAAGTTATTATTGCCATCAAACTAAGTAAAAGGTGATCCATCAATTAAGATTTCTGTGAACCCTTACCAACTTGAAGATACACTTGAAGAATAATAAGGTACTTGTATTCAAATACTGGTGATATGTATTATACATTAAAGCAAGAACAGTGCAGAATGAAATTAATACAGTCCCCATACATTGTATCTATCTGCATAGATAGTTTCCTTTCTGTTTCTAAATTGTAATTAGACATTAGGTATCAATCTGGATGACAAGTATGGTTCAATCACTCCAAAAGTTCATAACCTTTTCCGGGGTGGCTCCAGGGTTTTTGCTGCCCCAAGCAGCAAAAAGGAAAAAAAAAAAAAAAAGCCGTGATCACGATGTGCAGCTCTACTGCCGCCGCTTCAGTCTTCAGCGCCAATTCCGCAGCAGATCCTTCGCTCTGAGAGGGAGTGAGGGACCTAGTGCCGAATTTTGCCACCGAAGACCCAGATGTGCTGCCCCTCACCATTGGCTGCCCCAAGCAGCTGCTTGCTGGGCTGGTGCCTGGAGCTGCCCTGACTTTTCCTCACACAATTGGTGTGTATCATGCATGATTGCTAGAGGCAAATGAAGAGCATTGCTATTGACTCTAGAGTTTACCTGTGATCTCCTGCATCATGACAATTTCTGATCCAGAGACCCAGTTTCAAGATGAGGTATTCCTGGATAAAAGCCCTAACTGGAGCCATTAACATTTGGAAGGAAGGAAAGAAGAATTAGAACATTAAACACAGAAGTCCATGTTGCAGATATTGAGAGCTACGTGAATACATTTATAATAGCTGCTCCCTGCTACAGGCCTGCCAAGTCTTGTAGCTTGGATAGATACAGGCTGTTTCACACAGCTGATCCACTGTTTCACATGGACTGTACTCGCCCCTGAATTTAGTTAGGTCTCATATTTTTTCATGGGTTTCCATTGTTCAGTCTAAAAGGTGGCTTTTCTGCCTTTGGAAGGATCAGAAAAGCCACCTGTCCTCAATCAATGCAGAAATAATAAAATATAAAAGCAAAGAGATGATGAGCTGATGATTGTATCAGACAGAAGTTGACAGTAGTAATGTTGCTGGGTCCACTCTTCTACAGAGTATAATTTGAATTTACATGAGAAGCATATACTGCAGATTTCTGATTTGGGTTCACAGATCGTTATTTCATCTAAGGCATAGAGGGTGGGCTACTTTACATTTACAGAAATAGGGTGTACATTATAAAAACAATGATGACTGATCCAATAATGTCTAAAAATATCCTAAACAAGCAACATCAAGGTGTTTTTCTTATCTAAAAAAACACAGCAAACACCAAAAGATTTGCAACGTAAATTAGAGCTGGCCTTTAGCACTCAAACCACTTTTACTTTCAATTGAGATGGACGAAAATATATATATATATATATATATTCCTAAACACTGCTTATCCAATAATTGGTCTATAAGCAGATGACCTTTAGCACAGGCGCTTTGCATCACACAGCCACAACCATGTAGGGAAGTCATAAAATCTGTTTGTCTCTCACACCCTAAAAGATCTCCATCAGTTTTGAAATGAACTTCCTATTATACTAAATAGACATGTGGTAATAAAATATATTTAAATATGCATTTTAAAGTAAAAAGGAACAAATATTATTGAATTTTCTAGATGATCATCATCTACAAAACTTCCCTCTTCATTTTAAGGTCTGAGTTTTTGTGATGAAGCCTACATTTTGTTCAACTATTCTGTTAGAACTTCCCCTTATTTTTTGTAACTGTAACCCATCTGCCCATCTGAGTTGACAGCAATAAGGGCTAGGTTCAATATCTAGGAGTTCCATTTCAATAACTCAATGCAAAACTGGCTCGAGCCCTGACCCAGTAACCTGGGACAATTACATACCACCCCCAGATGCCTCTCAGAGGCAATACTTCCCCTCTTGCAAGCACAGAGTCTGACTGTAGCAAAATCTTTTTAATAAAGGAAGGAAACAATGCAGCATGATGTTGAGAAACCACCACAAACAGGATTCATAACACAAACCATGAGCAAAAGGCCCACCCCCAAGTAAGTTTGACAGTATCCTTTTCACCTCAGAGTCTTAAGTCCAGCAACCCCAAAAAAAATCACCCGAAGTCCAACAACCCAAAAGTCTCTGTCCCTGGTCAGTGCAGCCCCGGAGTTCAAAAGTTTATCTACAGAGTTTTACCTCCCAGCCTGGGGGGAGAGAGGGCACAGTGGTGTTAAGGAGCACCTTATGTGGTCTGAGACTGACTGCCCCATCTCTCCATGGGGTTCTGCTGCAGCCTTCACGCGAGCCACTCCATCAGCCATCCCATGAGCCGCTCCACAAACTGCTCTACTTCACCAGCTGCTCAGAAACATATCTTCAGGCCCCTCTACAGTACTCAGTGATTTCAACTTGTAGTAGGGGAGTGTCAGTGCTGGTGCACCATTAGCCCAAAGTGAATTCAGCTCAGCAGCCTGTAACTAGACTCTAGAATAGAATTAAAATTACCTCTGATATTCCACAGTAGGGAGGAGGAGGAGGAAGAGGTGCAATTGGTATTTCAGGCCTGCTAAAGAGGCCCATACCATCCAGTACAAATACCTGTCCCCAATCACTCTCAATTCACTAGGTTTTGGAACCCATGTCCCTTGTCTAGCAAGTGCTACTTAGTTGATGGCAAGTCCCTCTGTCATAAAACAGTTCCACTGGCCTTGATTCACATAATCAGGGTAACAACACTTTATTCTTCCTTCCCCAATAACAGAGAAACTCGGGATCCCACAGCAGCCAATGTGATCATTTGAGCTGCTGTGGGCTCATGCTAGGCAGGGTGGGTGTGCCTATGCAAACAAGATCAGTCCCTGAAGTTCTTTTCCACAACTGCACCACAATTCACCACCAGATGTCAGGGTAGAGCTCATCCTGACTCTGCTTACATAACTAATCCTGTCTGGATTCTCTTCCACTATTAGAAATACATAATAGAATTCTTCAATAATCTGGCTAACCAGTATTAAGCACAATTTTGTTCAAGAACTAGTTAAGATTGGGGAATATTCATTATCTTAGAAAGACTGGGTAGGTCATTAACTATGAGAGCTAGAGCTACTCTTTATGAAGCATTTGATTCTTTTTATTATTATTACTGTTCCAGAATTTATCTAAGAACAATATTCTGTGAATAATTTAAGTATAATAAAAATGTTTTGAGTTGATGCATGCTTATACATTTGATTAGTTATGCCTTCTTTAAACTATCTGGGTTCAAATAGACACTCTTGTGATCTATGGTTTTCATCTAATTTCCTCTGTCCTGGTAGTGAGGTGGAGTAGTATAATAGTATGTGAGATGTGTCTGTTTACATACTGGCCCCCAAAGCTACCAAGAAACTTCCCAAGAGGCAGCAGGACTGGGAAGCTCCTCAGTGTTTTTCACTCTCCTACACTGAGCCAGCAGGCCCCTGAATAGAAATAGGGCAAGGAAAAAGAAGAGATTCTGAAGAACTAAAACAAGGAGGAGCTGGCCCCCAAAGCTACCAAGAAACTTCCCAAGAGGCAGCAGGACTGGGAAGCGCCTCAGTGTTTTTCACTCTCCTACATTGAGCCAGCAGACCCCTGAATAGAAATAGGGCAAGGAAAAAGAAAAGATGCTGAAGAACTAAAACAAGGAGGAGCTACTGGAAAAGATCAGAGGACTCCAAGAGGAGTTATCATTGACAGTCTTGTGGCCTTCTAATCTAGTGTATACATATGGCACTATTTCTACAGAGTAGTGATCACAGAAGATAATGTAATTTAATTAAATGAGTCTTTCATTTTTGTATGGATGTTTGTCTTCTCTCAGAAACGTGTGGTTTGACCAGGAGGAGTGAGCATGACGATTTTCAGTTCAGATTTATTAAAAAGAAATGGCAATAATTCCTGCAGCTTCTTTATATTCAGTCACATGTGTTGAATTCATTTTCATATTTCCACCATTTTATCAAGCTGGCACAACCTGCTGCCCTCCCTATTTCTATACTGTCCATACTTTTCCAGTTTATCAATTGAATGGACACTACTTATTAAGAGTTTCAGTAACTCTGGGCATGCAAATAATCCTAGGGTTATCAACTTTCATTCTGAATCTGAAAAAGCCAAATTTAGAGGCACCTGACACTCTTTATGGGATAATAGATGAGAGGTTTTTAGCAGGGATTTTCTATTGTTAAAGAACAGCTTTAGGTGTCTATTTAATTTAAAAGAAAAGATGCCAATAAAAGCATTTTCTCCCTGTTTCATTGGCAACAGATGTTAACAATGTACTTGGCATACAAGTGTAGAAAGCCAGAGGACTGGAATTTTACCTCCATGTGGTTAAAAATGGAGGTAATTCAGCAGGGCCAGCAGGAAGAGTGTGTTTTAAATTTAAGGAAAAGAAAGGAAGTCTGAAGAGTTTTGGGGAGAAAAATAAACCCATTGCACCTTTGCCTCCATCTGTACCCATTCCACCTCATAAAGCCTGCATTGCCCGCAAAGACTCCAGCAGCAAATTCAAGTTTAGCCAAGTCTCATTCACTTCATCTTTGCTAGTCACCTGTAATCTCACCGAATCCAAGAGCTTACTCACTAACAAATCTGTCTTCATTGCCAATGCTGTATTTGTAGTCTTCATTAAAGAGCATCAAACTGAATGTTGATGGCCCTTGAATTCAGCCAGATGGTTTATATGTTTAAGTGCATTTGCTTTTTAAATTTTCTGACATGACTCATTTTCCAGATGGGAAAACAATAGTTAGTTATGGAGTTACTTAAATTATATTTTCCTTCATTGTTGGCCCAACTGTGGTGAGTCTATTTTCATTTTAAAATATCATTACTGCCTTGGGGGTGGGGGGAAATACCCATTTTGTTGGCCTGTAACATGTCAGAAAGCCATCAGGAGCTAAGAGGATTTGTTTTTAGGCCCGGCTCCACAAAAACACTTAGGGCAGTCAGATGCTGAGCATCACAACACCTAACATTTAGGCACCTAGACGATCACATGAGCAACAATGCAATCCACAAAATGCGAGTTAGGGGCTTAGGCTCCTTATACACCAAATGGGGAGAGACAATTACCTACGAATGCAATCCATAAAAGCTATCACGTTAGGCAGGGAACTACTCAAGCTAACCAATGGGAGATGGTGATGAAGGGAGACCTAAGTGTCTTAAGATTCATCCCTTCACAGAGTTAGGTGCCTAAATCTAGACTGCAGGAAGGTGCCTATTTCTACTCTTCTTCTGGAGACAGGCAGATTAGGCAGCTACATAATTTCTTGTGAGAATGAGTGAGGTGCCGGCCTCACTCCATACAAAAAAGCTGGAGGAAGAAGAGGAGGTTAGAGTCCTCACCTAGGATGTGTGCAACCAGCGTTCAGTCCTCCCCCACACACAGTGCATAGGGAGAGAAAAGATTTAAACAGGGGTCTCCCAAACCTCTCAGGAGTGTAATCTAAACACTGAACTATGCAATAGTCTGAGGCTCCCCCAGCCTCTCTTGGTGAAGCTGTTCCACTGCTGATAAATAATGAAAGAGTGCTTGGAGCAAGGTGACTGGACCTGGGTCTCCCACCTCTCAGGTGGGTGCCCTGCCCACAGAATCATTTACTTGCTCTGGCCCAGTGACAAATTAAATATTTATCCAAAGTGAAACAGCTTGAACAGGAGAACTTTAAGGAGCCCCAAATCAGAGTTTCCCATCGGGCAGCAGCTAGTGCACTCTTCTGGAGAGATGGCAGGTCCCAGTTCAAACCTTTCTGCCCATCAGGCACAGGGGGGAATTGAACCCAGGTCACATCCAGGGTGAGTGCTTTAATCACTGGGCTAAATATTATAAGGTCACCACCTCCTCCTCTTGCCTGATTTTGAACAGGATCTGATTTCATAGGTGGCTTCTGAGCACACCTACTGGATCATGCTCTACAACAGCCTTTTGCCTATCTTCCTCCAGTTTGTGGTTCACTCTGGGTTTTAGGCAGCAGATAGGTACTCAGATGCCTAGAATGAGGCAGCAGTACACTTACCAAAAGTTTCTGCCTTTGGGTAAGTGTACTGGGAATATTTACCCTGGGAATATTTACCCTGAAAAATTTAGACACTAAGTTCAGGTTAGTGGAGCAGGGGTTTGTGGGTTGCAGTAGCGTGTAAAAACAACATAACACCACACAGCAGTTACTTATTTACAGTAACTGTTGTTCTTCATGATGTGTTGTGCACATAGATATTCCACTTCAGGGGTGTGTGTGTGCCCAATGCACTTTAACTGGACATTTTTGCCAGCAATACCAGTGGGTGGCGTATGTACCCTCATGTGCCCAGTTGAGGGAATAACAGGGGTTTGTCTACCACCTTTCTCTCTATTCCTTCTCACTGCTTGTGAAAGTATTAACTAGAGTGGCAGGGAAGGTGGGAGGGTCATGGAATGTATATGCACAATGCATCTCAAAGAACATCAGTTACTGAAGGTAAGTGAGCACTTTTTCTCATACACATTCCACTATAGGTGACTCTGTAGCAGTGCCCTTTCAGGTGGTGGGATTTGGGATCATCTGAACAGAGACTTCAACATGGATTTGTTGATGCTGGCATCATCATAGGAACACTGAGTGATTGCATGATGTCTGAGAAAGATATGCACAGATGACCTGTGTCATAACCTAGTCCCAGATTTGGACCTTAGCGTCCAAAATATGGGGATTAGCATGAAAACCTCCAAGCTTAGTTACCAGCTTGGACCTGGTAAAGCTGCCACCACCCAAAAAAATTAGAGTGTTTTGGGGCACTCTTGTCCCCCCGAAAACCTTCCCTGGGGACCCCAAGACCCAAATCCCTTGAGTCTCACAACAAAGGGAAATAAACCATTTCCCTTCCCCCCCTCCAGGTGTTTCCTCCCTGGGTTCCTGGAGAGATACACAGAAGCAAGCTCCGTGAATCTAAACAGAGGGATTCCACCCTCTCTATTTCCAGTCCTGGAAACAGAAGTACTTCCCTCTTCACCCAGAGGGTATGCAAAGTCAGGCTAGTAAATCTAACACACACAGATTTCCTCCAGACTTCTTCCTCCCACCAATTCCCTGGTGAGCACAGACTCAATTCCCTGGAGTTCCCCACTAAAGAAAAACTCCCAACAGGTCTTAAAAGAAAGCTTTATGTAAAAAGAAAGAAAAAGACATAAAAATGGTCTCTCTGTATTAAGGTGACAAATACAGGGTCATTTGCTTAAAAGAAATATGAATAAACAGCCTTATTCAAAAAGAATACAATTCAAAGCACTCCAGCAACTATCCCCAGGTAAATACAAAAGAAAACAATAGAAACCTTACTATATTTGTACTTACAACTTGGAAACAGAAGATTAGAAAGGCAGGAGACATAAAAAATCACTTCTCATAGCCGAGAGAGTACAGGCAGAAGACCAAGAACAAAGGACTCACACACAAACTTCCCTCCACCTAGATTTGAAAAAGTCTTGTTTCCTGATTGGTCCTCTGGTCAGGTGTTTCAGGTTACTTCTTTCCAGGTGAAAGAGACATTAACCCTTAGCTATCTGTTTATGACACCTGTTCTGGGAATATTGCTCAGAAAGGTTGAAGAAGTGGGCTCAGCTCTGATGGAGTGATCTTGTTAATCTCAGTGGAGGAGAGACTTCTGCAAGATCATAGCAAAGTTTGCTACAGTTGTACATACATTGAGGTGACATTGGTTAATTCTCTTGGCCTACTCTAAGAAAAGCTTAGTAGAGGCTCTGAGCAATGTAATGCAGTTAAGGTAGAACACTAAATCTCTACAGACATCTAAAGGATGAAGTCTTTATTCAGCTTTAGAAGAATAAGGTTTAGATAAAAAGCTGACACCACCTTTTACATGAATTTAGGATGTGCTCTAAGAGAGGATTTATCCTTATAAAAAAAATTGTATAGGGCAGGAGAGGGAGGTGTCTTCGAGCTACAAGCTTTGTTAGTTAACTCTTCTTGCTGAAGTAATCGCCACCAAAAATGCAGTTTTTATGGATAGCAGTGGTGGTGACCTCATCCCCAGGGGTTCAACAAAGAAGGCCATTAACCTAGATGGAGCTAAATTAAGATCCCATGTCACTACCAGTTCAGAGACTAGAGGGTAGACATTGAATAGACCTTTCAAAATTCTAGACACCAGATGGTGTGAAAAAACAGAACTGCTCCTTTGGTGGATAAACTGCTGATATAGATGCCAGAGCTGACTGAAAGGCTCAATTACTTCAATACAAGAAGTAATCAATATATGAAAAATATTCAGGTGTTGTGATTGCACGCAGACAGGAGATGTCCTCCACTTTGCTGCATTGGTGGTTCTGATGGCATCATACTGGAGCACAGTTTTTCATGAGTGTTAAACCAGAGATCAGCCATGCAGTGAAGTGGAAAGACTGAAGGGTGGGGTGCAGATATTGACCCTGATTCCGAGATCCTTGAGCAGAGGAAGCATTATTGGTGGCCTGATGGAAAGTTGATGCAGGCCTGTAAACCAACATGGCCTCAGCCAAGCTAGTGCTATTAAGGTCAGCCTTGCCTTGTCTCCTCTTAGCTTTCCAGTCACCCTGGAGGTAGAGGAACTGGAAAGAATGCTTATAGCAGTGACAGGACCATGGAAGAAGAAAAGCATCTGTAATGGAATCCAGACTGCAGCCTTTCCTGGAGAAAAACTCCTGTATTTGTTGTTCAGGTCAGTAGCAAACAAATCTATTATTGGCTACCCCCCACTGCAGGAAAATCTGGAGGAGGATGTCTTTTCCAATGGACCACTCACAGTGGTTTACAAAAACCCTGCTGAGGGAGTCCATAACGTTGTTTCTTTCTTGCTCCTGGGAGATGGAAAACTTGCTCCTGGGAGACTCAGTTTCAGATGCATAGGTTCTATAGGTGGATTGCCTCCTGAAATAACTGAGTGGATCTCTCACCCCCTTGCCTGTTGAGATATAGATAACTCCATGTTTTAAGGCCTTGCACTACCCGATTCTTGATAGTGGGCATAAATGTCTCTCAGACCGAACTAATGTTCCCCAGCTCCGGCACCTTTATGTGGTAAGACACTTCTTGGAGTGACCACAGACCTTATGCACTTAGTGTGCCAAGATGGGCACCGCAACCTGTCATTGATGCATCCATTACTCAAGTCAAGGTCAGTTGCGGGGATAGGAAGGGAATCCTGCAAATGTCCCATGGTTCTCACTACTTATCCAGAGATTGAAGCATTCATGAGGGTCACAAATATTAATCTCCAAAGAGTGTCTCATTGGACAATAGACCAAATGGAGCCAGAGCTATAGTCAACATAGGTGAAGTCTGGCATGTGGCATCATGTATATGCATGAAGCCATATGCCTGTGAAATTTCAGGCAGGAATGTATGGTTATCATTGGGTTGAATTTTAGGGTTTTAGCCAGAGAGTGTATGGACTGGAACAAGCCCATTGGTGTGAGCCTGCCCTCTGATCACTTAGATACCAATTATTTCCTCAGAGAAAGCCAGCTGATGTAATAAGATAAGCAGGCTGGTGGAGTAGGTGGGATAAAGTGCCAATTAGCCCATCACCCTATATTTGATAAAAAGGCTCAGGAAGGATGTGCTGAGAGAAGAGAACAGGACTCATTGAGGCCAGTCACATGGAAGCCTCAGGGAAGAGAAATCTCTGTTCCCTCAGGTCCTGAGAAGAGGGCCAAAAGCACAGAAGATATTGTAAACAGACTGTTGCATAGGGACGGTAATGATGTTGGGAGAGGGAACTCAAAATAAATGGCACTGTGAATGCACAACTAGTGTCTCCACAGTTGCAGTGAGACAAGACAGAAGTGTAGGTGTGCCCTGTCACAGTTGGCATCTAGGTCATCGCAGTTGTGGCATCTTGGTCTACCCTATGAATGTTATATGCTATGTTGACTGTAACCTTGATTCACCAACTTCAGTTTCATGCTGAAATGAGTGAACAGCTGCCTGATAGTGAGAATGTTGTGCTGTGCTTGGACATTTGAGGCTCCATATTCTAGCCAATGGTCCAGTAAAAGGAAAATTTGGACACTGAGGCAGTGCAGATAAGCCACTACTACTTCCATGCGTTTTGTAAAGACAGTTGGGGCCAATGACAGGCCAAAGGAGAGCACTATTTAATGGGAGTGGGTGTGTCCTGCTATGAAACAAAGGTTTTTCCTGTGTCTCAGATGTATTTCCACATTGAAGTATGTATCCTACAAATCGAGTACAGCATGACAAACTCCACTGTGCAGAGAAGGAATAATGGAAGCGAAGGTCAGCATCTTGAACTTGATTTTTTGGATAAAGCAGTTCAACTTCCTAAGATTGAATGACCCTGGCCTTTTTGGGGATCAGGAAATAGTAGGACTAGTATCCTTTCCCTCTGTGATGGCAAGGAACCTCCTCTATCATTCCCAATTCCAGAAGAGACTGTAGTTCCTATAGTAATATGGTCTTGTGATTTGGCTCCTGAAAAAAGGACAAGGATAGTGGGTTGGGGAAAGGGAGGGAAGTGAATTGGATAATGTATCCTGCCTTTACAGCAGTGAGCATCCACATCTGCTTCCTTCCTTCCAAGCTGTTTAAAAAGTGATGGACATCAGTATGCAGTCCCCAAGCAAACAGTCACCGTGTATGCTTGGTGGTTGTCAATGTCTGGTGAGATGAGCCTCTTGTAGACAATGTCACCTGGCAGCAGCGAGAAGGCCTAGACCATTTCTTAGAGGAGTGTTGAGATTTCTGCTGGAAATAAGGTCTAATACGGTTGAGGAGTCTTTGCTAGGGATTTATACTCCAGTAACAATCACCAAGTCACCTGGAAATCTCTCACAGTACTCACCTCATCATTAGTTTTGAAAGAGAAAAAAAATAAACCCCTAAAACAGCAAATCCTCAGTTGTGTTTTGCTGCGTTTTTAGTATACTGGATTCCTGGAGCCAAAGGGAAGTTCTCATGGCTCAATAAGAAGTATCGTCTGCATTGATAGCTGCCTGGAATGAAGTTGTGGTCATGAGATATCCTTCAGAGACCAGAGCCATAAACTGCTCCCTATCCTTCTCCAGCAGTTGGCAAGAAACTTTAAAGATCACAGAAAAATTAAGCATTATACTCAGCCAAAAGAGCTTGATAATTGGCCATCCTCATTTGCAGCATTGCTGGGGAATAAGCCTTTAAGAGAACAAGTCTTCTATGCTCCTTCTCTTTAAAAGAGGTGTTAGGGTGCAACTGGTAGGAGCACTCATTAGCTGCCATAACCACCAAGAAGTTGGAAGCAGGCTGATTGAAAAAAAAAATCATCAAAGCCCTTCTGGTAGACTTTATCATCGGTCCATCCTTTTGGCAGTTGGTGGTATGGAACCCAGGGTCTGCCAGAGGGTTTTCTGCCAGCTTCAGCAAGGCCTTGTTAATTGGAAGAGTGACTCTTCCCAAAGCCAAGTTTTGTGAAATGTGAAGGAGGGTGTGTGGATTCGCATGAGTGAGTTCTATCCATACTTCCAGAGAAGTGGCCATGCATCTCATCAGATCTTGAAGGACCAGAGACAATGAATAGAATTGTGAAGAAGCATTCAGGGTTCCTCCATTATTTTGCCTTCCTCAATAAGGTCCAACACAGTGGGGGGATGGACAGGAGTTTCTTGAACTGGAGAAGGGGATCTCCTCTAGTGTAAGAGAGAGATGGCACCTAAGCTCCCTTGGGACAGGCCATGACCAAGAAGGCAGGCACCATATGGAAACTTCCTTATAAGAGGACAATTCCTTAGATCCTGTGTCCTTGTCCCGATAATGGTAAAGTGACCTGAAGGAATGTGGATGTAATACCTGTCCTTCGGGCTCAGAGTACAATGAGGATATGTAGGACTCCTCAGGGAAGGGAGAGGCTCTTACCATTGGGATCCCAGAGGGTGTTGCTAAAGGAAAAAGCATAGGATCAAGAGGTGTTGGGGATGAGATGGTCAGAATGTTGAGGATGTAATTGGTGCCATCAGTGCCAGAGGAGCTTTTAGTGACATTGGTCTGAGAAAGTGAAGTGATGACGTTGGAGGTTCCAATGGTGCCAGTTGTACTGACAGTGTAGGTTGCATCAGTGGTGCTGACTGTGCCAGCTGTATTGATGGTGCTTCAAATGACGTCAGGGGAGCAGAGCGTGTAGACAACAATGACTGCACTGGAGATACTAGGTCTGTTGAGTGAACCGAAGATGCAAGTGGTGCCACGGATGCTGGATGCACCGACAGAGCCATGTTGAATGCTGGATTTGCATGCAGTAGTGGAGGGTCCAGTGCAGGGGGAGACAGCAAATCTCTCCCAGACAGACCGCCCTGAGGAGTTGAGGCACTGAGGAAGGTAGGTGTTGAAGCTGCAGTGCCAGCAGTGCTGAGATAGCCTGGAGTGATGAAGAAGGGCTTAGGACAAGTGAAGGCACCAGACTTGATGGTTCTGGAGGAGCCAGAGTTAACAGTGCCACCTCAGATGGAGCTGCTGAACGCTTTTGTTTGTGATGTCTCAAACTAGTTCCAGAGGATTTACCAGAGGAATTCTTTGATGAAGACACAGATTGAGTTTTTCTCATAAGGAGAAGGTTCAAGTGCTTGGAGGAGGCTAGGGGAGAGGAAGAACAACAATATTTCTCTGAGGACTTGCATTTAGAGTCCTGGGCAAATGAGGGGGCGCATTTCTCATGGTTACTGCATCCATTGGTTCATACTCAAGGTCTGGTTCTAACCCCACATGCTCAGGACACATTGTCTTCTCCATTAATGGACTTCCAAAAGGTAGTCCCCTCTGCTGTTTCGTTCTAGTGGAGAAAGAGGTATGAATTAGATGTTTGTCCCCTGCATGCCCTTCCTTAAGCAGATTGAGCAGTTTTTGTGCCTGTCAGCGACAGAGATCACAGCCTTGCTGCACATGGCACACTGTTTGTAACCTGGAGATTTTTCCATAATAAATCTCCAGGATTTCCACTAAAATCTAAACTAAACTATTCTAATACTAAGGACTAACTAAACTATATAGAACTATTTACAGGTTTAAGATTGAAAGTCTGGCTAACCATTAGCAAAAGCCGTGGGGAGCACTGACTTTCACCCTGGGTGGTGACAAAGAACTGAGAAGCAGCACCAGACACACCCTTTTTATGCCCCCTGCTAGGCTCATGAGGAGAGCAAGAACATGTGCTGCCTAGTGGCAAAAGTCTCTGACTGGAGTGGATCAGCACACACAGACAAACACACCAAAAATGGAATGTATATGTGAACGATCACTCGAAGGAGAATTGGAACTTAGACACTGAGCTCTCTTTGTAGATCAGGACCTCAAAGCAGGGCTGTAACTAGGGTGAGGTGAGAGGGGGAGACACCCAGGGCACAGAGCCAGTGGGGGCACAAAAATGGGGCAGCAGAGGATGAGATCCAATGGCATCAGCCCCTTCCCCCCCAGGATTGGGCCAGCAGTGTCAGCCAGAGTCCATCAGCATAGTTGGGGGGGGGGATTTCCCCCTAAACAGGGGCACGGGCTGAGAGCAGAGCTGCTTCTCCTGCCAGGTGCTCATTGCCTCTGCAGCTGTACACTGTCTCCGGGTCATAGTGCCGGTTGTCTTCACCTGATACATATGCTGGGTGCCCTACATAGTCACCATCTGTTTTCTGTACAATGGCGAGTGCTTGCCAGGGGAGGGGGATCAGGCAGGACAAGGGGGGGCAGGGAGTGGGAGTTTGGGAAGGAGTGAGGGAAGGAAGCAGGATGGGATTTGGCAGGGGGAGGAGAAGGCATAGGAAAAATGGGTGAGGCAAGGAGATGTGGGTGTGGTGGATGGGGCAGGGGACAGTGGGGAGAGGAAAAGGGACGGGGTGCATAGAGGGTAGGGCGAGGGGCAATGAGGAAGGGGATGGGATGGGGAAAGAAACTCCTTCCCTTCCCCCAACAGTGTCCTCTATTTGGGAACTTGAAATATGGTAACCCTAGGGGTTGCTCTGTTCTCACAGCCTTGGTTTCTGGAGCTGGCAGGAGCAAATCTTCCCTGTGAGCAGCTGACTGCTGCCAGTGGAAATGAGTATTCTAGGGAGAACATAAGAACAGCCCTACTGGGTCATACCAAAGCTCCATCTAACCCAGTATTCTGTCTTCCGACAGTAGCCAATGCCAGGTGCCCCAGAGGGAATGAACAGAACAGGCAATCATCAAGTGATCCATCCCATTGCCCATTCCCAGCTTCTGGCAAACAGAGGCTAGGGACACCATCGCTAACCAGCCTGGCTAATAGCCACTGATGGACTTATCCTCCATGAATTTATCTAGTTCTTTTTTGAACCCTATTATAGTCTTGGCATTCACAACATCCTCTGGCAAAGAGTGCCATAGGTTGACTGTGTGTTGTGTAAAAAATACTTCCTTTTGTTTGTTTTAAACCTGCTGCCTATTAATTTCATATGGTGGCCTCTAGTTCTTGTGTTATGAGAAGGAGTAAATAACACTTCCTTATTTACTTTTGCCACATAAGTCATGATTTCATAGACCTCTATCATATCCCCCCTTAGTTGTCCCTTTTCCAAGCTTGTCCAAAAATCTTGGGGAGCATCTCATGGCAGCCAGGCTCCATGGGCAGGAGCCAGCTCCAGGGGGTGTCACCAGCTGGCACCAAGCTCCTTCAGGATAGAGGCAAGAGCATGTCAGGGCACAGATTGGAGCTGTTCCATCTGCCTTGACTGGGACATGCCCAACTGTGCAGAGACAGCCTGCCAAGCAGGGCCCCCACAACTCCGAAAGCATGTAGAACCAGGGCCCAAGCAGACCAGGCAGCTCCCATCAGCTTCTGATCTGCTGGCTTCTAGGAGGAGGCAATGGTTTTCAAACTGTGGGGTGCATCTCCGTAGGAATGTGCATCCCACAGTTTGAAAACCTGTGATAAATGAGAGGTAGAAATCTGGGGGGCACATGACCCTGCATGCCCCCCTATGTATCACTTCAAGGGGGTGCATATATGATTGATTGCCCCAGGTGCTGAAATGCTTAGTTACGGCTCTGCCTTAAAGATCAGTTTTTCAATAGTAAGGAAATATGACTCAGTGGTTGGAGTAGGGGACTGATATTCAGGATTCCTGGAATGCATTCCTATATCTGCCATTGACCCACTTGAAAAAGTTCCTTGAACCTCTTTGTTACTGATGTTTTCCTATCTCTTAGGGGGTATATGGTATTTATTTTAGTTCAATGCAGTATTTCTAATTCCTTATTAGAGAATTCAGAGGTATCTATCTCCTTTACATTCCATTTTGAATGCCAAGCATGGCAATTCTACACTAACAATACTTTGCACTTATGCATGTTCTTTCATCTGAGAAGTGAAGGTCCCTTACAAACATTAGTCCTTTATTACCTTTATTATGCCTCACTCCACCCCGTTCAGTACCAAAGAGTTCTAAAAGTGTTTACAATTTATTACAGTACTTGGTTTAGATTCAGTTATTTCCTGGAAGAAGCTGAAAAAGTCCAAGTGCAGTCTCTTGGTGGCAGAAATTGCAACTAGAGATAGAGGTCTTGCAGCAATGGTACAAGTGCCTTCCACTCTCACATTTGTAGAGGTCCCACAGCTGGCTGGCATAGCCTAGAAAATGAGCAACTCTGACCACAGAGAGAACAGGGTCAAGCTAGTGTTTACCAGACAACTTCCACCAGTGGAGTTCCATATGGAGCCCTAGCTAGAAACCAAAGCAGCGTGCTCCTGGTGAAAAATGCTCCCTCAGTGGTACAACCGCCTCTTGTGGTGTAGAGATGTGTAAATTGAATCTCTCTGGAACTACCAGGGTGAAACAAGTCCTATGTTTGTAACTATTTGTACTACACATATATTAAGTTTGAGCTGCTAAATAGCTCCTTACTGGCTACTTTTTGTTTTCATTACTTTTATAGACATTTGCTCTTTCAGTCCTTTGCTCTTGTGTGCACACTTTAAAGGTAACCTGCATTTTGCAAGAGCTGAAATACAAAAGTCTCATTTTCCCTGCCCCTATAACTCCCTGGTGCTAACAGTTCCACTTCTAGTGTATCTTTTGCCAGCAATAGATATCATGCTGGGAAAATCCAACTCTTAATCTTCTTAAGGCTGAGGCTAGAGCTGTAGACATAGTATAATAGCAGTCAGCTCATTCTCAGATAGAAGTTTAGATGTTCAGTAATGCCATTACAAAGATTGCCCATGGGAAGTCAAACTGAAGGAATCTTTGCAGTGCCTCTCAGACTGAATGTCTAACCTCCATAAAGAGGTAGCAGCTCTCTTAGGGGTTGTTCAGGCAAGTTCAGGGAAAATAGGCCACAAACAGAATACATTTCCTTCTCCTGTTGAATCATTCTCTCTCTCCAAAAGTGAAATAATTTGTTATATATTTAGTGAATCAATAGCCACAGCTAGTGTTTACAGAGCCATGGTAAGTGTTCCCTCCTCTACCCTAAAACAGGGTTTCAAAGACATATGCTAAAAAGAAAGAACATTACTTTGATCAGTACTTAGAAACTTAAATAAAAATTATTACAGTAGTAGGATTTTTTAATTAACAGGACCAACACTGTAACCTAACGAAGTTTTCATTTTCCATCTGGTCACCCTTGTTTTCCTTTACATATTCTAGTTCTAGTTTCTCTCTTTCCCACACAGCTTTTCTAGCTTGTACTTCCATTATTCTATCTTCCTATTTCCATAGGTTTTAAGGCCAGAAGAGATCATTATGATAAACTAGTCTGATCTGCATAATACAGACGATAGAACCTCACCTAGTAATATCTTCATGAAGCCCATAACTTCTCTCTCCCTACCTATTTTTTCCAGTTCGATCTCAGTATTTCCCTTCCCCACTCCTGTTTTTCCAGTCTCTGCAACCATTTCTCTATCACCAACCAATTGTAATTAGTCCTTTCTGTCCATCTTATTCCACATTTTCCAACTTTTTACCATATTTTTCAATTTACCCAGTTTTCCTCTTCCATGCCCTGAAGCCCATGCTCCTCACAAAAAAGTCCAAAAGGTTTCCTTAACCTTGCTTAAGGAAACAAAATATCTTAGAACTTACCTCTTGCTGCTGAACCTGAACGTACAGCACAGTGCATCTGTGCTCTTCTCCCTGATCATGTTTCTGAGAGGAACCAGGTGACTGTTTCTTGCAGCTGCCTGTGCTATTAGGTGTTTTCTCTCTGTGCATTTTTAGGTTTACAGCACAGACAAATCTCCCCTCCCCTAAAGCCAATCCCAGAACAATAGTAATAACTGATACTGACTAGAGCATTGACTGTTTTAGAAATGGCTACACGTTTTCCTTAGTAAAAATCTGAAAAATGCTGCCTCATCTACCTAATTAAAATGGGATTCTACAATTAAAGTGACTGGGTAAAATGTCTCCTTCTTATTCAGTAGGTCTGCTCCCTGCATGTACTCAAAGTCTGTTTACTTAAGTGACAAAAAATAATTTTTACTGCTTTTTACTAATTTTACTACTTCAGAACCAACACAGCAAAGAGATTAAGTGGGATTCTATTCCTTGTGCATCATGAACAGGGTTGTTTACTAATTTCTACTCAGTACACCAACCCACACCCTATTGAAGGCAATGGGGTTTGCACAGCTGTCACTAGGAGATTAATCTAAAGATGGGGGGGGAGGCTGTGCAGGTGTCACAGTGGGTCTAATTTGACCTTCATTACTGATGATGAGTCATGAAGAAAAAAAGAACTTGGCTTGACTCTCAAAGTTCAAGTTGAGTTTGCAGAGCTGGCAACTAGAAAAAATACCAGTTTTTATTCATAGATTGAACATATCTATTATACAGATCTTGGCCAGATGACAAACATGGGATCCAACCATGCCTTGTTTACAGTCCCTTTCAGTAGTAGAACTGTATTTATACAATCTTCTAACGTGTAAGATACACCAAAAGGTCCTTTGTAGACAGTTTTCCCTTACACGTGCTTTTTAATAATGTTTCCATGCTTTAGAGCAGGAATGCCATGTAAAAAACAGAGGGGCTCTGAATTACAGATTAGCCTTTTCTGTGTAATGCCTCTTCACAAAATAATTTAAAGATATGATGGAAGCTTAATTTTCATAGGAATAAAAACATAAAGCTATAAAAAAAATCATTCTTGCATTGATGTTTTATTGATTGATACATTCCTCTTCATTATAAACAAGGACTGGGGAAGAGGGGTTGAGCAAGGAACCTGACTGAATATGGTGGCTTAATCCACCAAGAAAATGACTCCAGTTTAATCCATGTAATTTGTTCTACAAGCAATGAATTGTGATGTTGCAAAAACTGAGATACAGTCAAATCTCTCAACAGCTACTAGATAAAGGATCTCTTCACTCCTGAAAGCTAGATTTTTAATACACTTAATTATATATCTAATCTTTCACTGCAGACCTGTCTACTATCTTTTTGTCACAATCTTTACCCTTTTCAGCTCTTAATTAGCTGCTAGTGTTACTATGTTTTTCTATATCACGTTTTCTTTTAATGTGCCATCCACTCACAGCACTGGGGTTGCCTGATGGCAGCCAGTCTCTGTTGTTTGTTTAACATGCTGAACTCTGAGCACACTTGGTATACATGTGATAGACAAGCCAATAGAACAGGCAAATAATAATAAAAATATTGCAAGAGCCAAAAATGTTCAGAAGTTACACACTGCCTGAATGCCTAACCTCTTAAAGACATTTTCAAGACCCAATTAAAAATGGAAACATTTAAATAAAACCTACTGGCAGTTTCATAAAAGTCAAATTAGTAAATTAAATTAAGGATGCTCTCTCTCCATGCTTCTTATTGATCTACGCTGTTGACTAATTATATGTCATTCAGAGCAGATATATGAAAAAATATTAATTTTTAGGGTAAATAAAAGGACCTATAAATATTCCTTCATGCAGTGTATAGTCAACTGTGCCAGTGGAATCCAGGATCAAGGGCAGAAATCTGGGAAATGGTGGAGACAGCACCCATTCACAATCTCCTGTCCCATTGGGGACCTAGATGGATGGTGGGGTCATAAAAGTGGGTAGGGTCAGACTGGGAAAGAGCAGAGCAGGGTCTCTCTCTGCAGGAAAGGCATTAGCCAGGGCCGATGCAAGCCATTAGGCAACGTAGGCGGTCGCCTAGGGCACTAGCATTTGGGGAGCGGCATTTTGGGTCCTTAGGCAGTAACCGTGGAGCCCAGATTTTCGTCCGCTCCGGTCATCGGCAGCATTTAGGTGGAGGTACCTGGGGCAGAGGTACATGGGGAGGGCTGCCTGCAGCAAGTAAGGGGGGCATGGCACTCAAGGGAACCGCTCCCCACCCCAGCTCACCTCTGCTCACCTCCTCCTCTGAGCATGCCATCCCGCTCTGCTTCTCTCCTTCCCAGGCTTGCAGCGCCAAACAGCTGATTGGCACTGCAAGCCTGTTTGGTGGGAGAAGTGGAGTGGCGATGGCATGCTTGGGAAGGAGGCGGAGCAGAGGTGAGCTGGGGCAGGGAGCTGCCGCACAGCTCCCCGGGCCGGGGAGAGCTGCTGCGGCGGTGGGGGGCACCTCAGGGTGGAGGGGAGGAGCTACTGTGGGAGGGCGCCTCAGGGTGGAGGGGGGGCAGAGAGCTGCCACAGAGCTCGGGGAAGGGGGCGCGCAAGGTGGAAGTTTCGCCTAGGGCACAAAACATCCTTGCACCCACCCTGGCATTAGCTCAGCATCTCTACTGGACAGTTTCTGTAATGGTCCTCTCCTGGAGCCCTAGATCAAATTTCAAGCTGCACTCCTGCCCCCCTAAATTATTTCCTCTTTAAACTAAATTGTCCCAGTCTTTTTATTTTCTCCATATATGGACATCTTGTTCTCCGTCTCTGAACCCTTTTTGATGTGGACTGACCAGAGCAGAACACAATGTTCCAGGTGAGGATGTACCATTGATTTATATTATGGCATTACGTCTATAATGCCCCTTTGTCATAAACAGATAGTTAAGGGTTAATAGAACAGGTGTACTTCATGTCTCTTTTGACTGTAAAGGGTTAACAAGTTCAGTGAGCCTGGCTGTCACCTGACCAGAGGACCAATCAGGGGACAGGATACTTTCAAATCTTGAGGGAGGGAAGGTTTTGTGTGTGCTATTAGTTTTTGGTTGTTGTTTGCTCTGGGGGCTTAGAGGGACCAGACGTGCAACCAGGTTTCTCTCCAATCTCTCTGATACAGTCTCTTATATGTCCAGAATAGTAAGTACTAGGTAGATAAGGCAAGTTAGACTTATGTTTGTTTTCTTTATTTGCAAATGTGTATTTGGCTGGAAGGAGTTCAAATTTGTATTTTGCTAAAAGGATTTTAATTTGTACTTGTATACTTAGGCTGGGAGGGTATTCCCAGTGTCTATAGCTGAAAGACCCTGTAACATATTCCACTGTAAATTTACAAAGATGATTTTTACTGTTTTTTCTTTCTTTAATTAAAAGCTTTTCTTGTTTAAGAACCTGATTTTTTTTATTCTGGTGAGACCCCAGGGGACTGGGTCTGGATTCACCAGGGAATTGGTGGGGAGAAAGGAGGGAAGGGGGAGAGAGAGGTTAATTTTCTCTCTGTGTTAGGATTACTTTCTCTCTCAGGGAGAGTCTGGGAGGGGGAGAGAGAAGGGGGGAAGGTGAATTTTCCTTTCTGTTTTAAGATTCAAGGAGCGATCTTCCAGGGTAACCCAGGGAGGGGAAGCCTGACAGAGGCAACGGTGAGGGAAAGGGTTTACTTTCCTTGTGTTAAGATCCAGAGGGACTGGGTCTTGGGGGTCCCTGGGCAAGGTTTTGGGTGGACCAGAGTGTCCCAGGCACTGGAATTCCTGGTTGGTGGCAGCGCTACAAGTACTAAGCTGATAATTGAGCTTAGAGGAATTCATGCTGGTACCCCATCTTTTGGACGCTAAGGTTCAGAGTGGGGAATTATACCATGACACCATTCCTTTCACATCCTATCTTTCTGTTCGCTTTTTTTGACCAATGCTGCATATTGAGCAGAATTGTTCACAATGATGCCCATGTCCATTTCTTGCCTGGTTACAGGTAAATTAGAATCCATTAATGTGTAATAGTAGTAGGTCAGATTATCCCTTCCAATGTGTTATGTTGTATTCTTAACCATGTGAGGAAGGCAGGCAGCAGTACTACCAGCAGGCTTTTATTGCAGGTTTGTGACATATTTTAATGTATTGAATCTGTTTATATGAATTCACCATTACAGTTCTTTAAGTAGTTGCTTATGTTGAATCTATTATATAGTGGTTATTATGTTTCTTTCTTCTTCTGTATCACAAGAGAGAGTCAGCTGTCAGGGCTCCAACCTCTTGTACCTGTCTGCATTTCTAATCAGGGATTTATGCTGTATCTGCCACACACAATAGCTGGTGACAAGGATTTCAAGAATCTTCGATTCATCAGAGTAGCAAAACAATCTATGATATTGCTTGCAGACCAGGGTGAAAGGCTCTGCTACCACTGTCTGAACTCCAAACTACAGTACTGAACTAATAGTAGTGAGGTGGAAAGGCAGGCTATATAGGAAAAATGGAGGCCTTTGACAGTGCCATGGAGCACTGGCTCATGTAGAGAGAGAGGCTGGAACAGTACTTTGAAATGAATGAAATTCCCTCAGAAAAACATGGAGCAGCATTACTGAATGTGATGAGTGGGAAAACATACAGTTTAGTTCGCAGTCTGATTGCCCCAGAGAAGCCAGCAAGCAAAACCTCTAAAGAGATAGTGCAAATTGTTTAAGAGCACTTGGCACCCAAGCCCCTGATTATATCAGAAAAGTTCAGGTTTCATAAGCAGAATAAATTTGAAGGTGAATCTATTTTCTCCTTTGTGATAGAGTTAAAATGATTGTCAGAACACTGTGCTTTTAAGGATGGGCTTAACAAGGCCCAAAGAGATAGATTTGTGTGTGGACTGCTTAACGAAAGCACGCAGAAAAGGCTCTTAACTGAGAAAAAATCTAACCTTTAAATACACAGTAGAAATTGGAGTAGCGATGGAAACTTCAGCAAGGGATGTGATAGTATTGCACACCAGAGTTAAAACAAAAGTAAGAATGCATAAACTATCTATAACCCAAGGCAAAAGCCAGTCCACTCACCAGACAGACACATGTTATAGGTGGGGAAAAGAGTTCTGCTCGCCTACTGATTGCCAAATTAAAGATGCATATTGCAGAAGCTGTAATAAAAAAAAGGGCACAAGTGGTTTGTTGCACTAAGAGAAATGTGGAAGAAACCAAATTAGGGTGTTAGTGATGGTAATATAGTATTTAGGCCTGTTTATTTGCCAGAGACAGAATTTTGGGTTTTGTTTGCCTATTTGAATTTTGAGCTTTTTTAAAATACAGTTATTTGTGTCTTATACTGACATACGTGAACAAGGAACAAAGAATGTGTGTTGCTTCTGCCGACAGCCAGATGGTTTTTTTAGAACAGTGAGAAACGATAAGAAATAGAGTTAAAGTGTTGCTGGATATGGTGGGAGTTTAATATACGATTGTGTACAATACACGATTAATGTACAATTAAAGGACAGTTCTGCCCCGACTCCTCTTTCAAGACAAGGTTAGTTGGGAGGGGCAAGGGGAATGGGGGACAGCGATGAGAAACACTAAAAGCCAAAGAAAAGGTGACTCTGGTTGGAACACAATCTCACTCCCTACATCTCCCATGGGGTACAAAAGAAGTGGTACCAAAGCCCCCAGACTCAAGACCCTCCAAAATGGAATATGACCATAAGTTGTATGGGGTGGTACCAGGGCCAAGCACTACAGGTATAATTAAACCTACCAAGAAGGAGGAGGGAGAGAAGGAAGCTTTACTGGTCTAAAGAACTGTGGTTATGCTTGCTTGTTAACCCCAGTATACATTGTATTGCCTGCACTTTAAACTCTGACCTTCTGCTGTCTATCTGCGGAACAAGAACCAAGGGAGGGTGTGGGAGCCCTAATAGAGGGAACAGAAAAAAAGAATATCAATGTGTGTTCTGTAGACACAGGCAGCAGTGACACAGACTGCAGGAGTGGAGTAGTCAACCTGGATATATATAGTGTGAGCAAAAATGACAAGTCAGCAATCTGGTTGACACTCAGGTGGTGGGAAAAATGCTCAAAATGAAATTGGCCACAGGTTGCACAGTGTCCATTATCTCACGTTCAGAATATGAGAAAACTTTTAAAAATATCAAAATGAGGGGGACACCAATGTTACATAAATGCACAGGAAAAAAGACAGTGCTAATTGGAGTCACGCAAGTGAATGTGGAATATAAAATTAAGCAATGTTTATTAGACTTATACATCACTGAGAAGGGGGAACTGACCCTTTGGGGTTGTGAATGGTTACAGCGGTTACTTTCAGCAGAACCGACTAAAACAGTTAAACAGCATCTGGAAGGGATACTAAGTCAGGCACCAGGTGTATTCAAGGAGGGCATAGGAACTCTAAAGCATATGAAAGCTAAAATACTCCTAGTTGATAAAGTGCAGTCCAAGTTTCACAAAGCTTAACCTGTTCCTTACAGGCATCACTCGAAAGTAGATGTTGAATTGGAACGTCTAGAAAGAGAGGACATACTTTCAAAAATGACTTGGAGTAAGTGGGGAACTCCTATAATTCCAATTGTAAAAAAAAATCTAGTAAGGATGTGTGGAGATTTTAAGGTCACCATAAACCCTGTACTAAAAGTTGAAAATTGAAGACACTTTTGCTATATAGGTAGGGGGGAAATGATTCAGCAACACTGATTTGTCCCAGGTCTACCTACATGTTGCAGAAGAGTCTAAAGCGTACCTTACAATCAACAAACAAGGCTAGTGTTTGGTATTGCTTCAGCTTCTGCTGTATGGCAATGGACCATGATTTGCAAGATATTTCAAGGATACAGTCTTATTTAGATCAGTGGCTCCCAACCTTTCTAAATTACTGCACCCCTTTCAAGAGTCTCATTTGTCTTGTATACCCCCAAGTGTCACCTCACTTAAAAACTTACAAAATCACATGAAAATACAAAAGTGTCACAGCACACTATTACTGAAAAATTGCTTAGTTTCTAATGTTTACCATATAATTATAAAATAAATCAATTGGAATATAAATATAATCATTCCCTTACATTTCAGTGTATAGTATACAGAGCAGTATAAATATTGGTACCCACATGGCCCCTCAGTATGCCAATATTTTTGTCGCTGACTTAGAACAACGCTTCCTCAGAGCCTGTCCCCTTACGCCCCTACTCTACTGGCACTACTTTGATGACATCTTCATCATCTGGACCCATGGGAAGGAGGCCCTTTAGGCATTCCACCAAGATTTCAATGATTTCCACTCTATCATCAACCTCAGCCTGGACCAGACCACACAAGAGGTCCATTTCCTAGACACTACAGTAATAATAAGTGATGGTCACATAAACACCACCCTATACCGGAAACCTACTGATCGCTATACTTACCTACATGCCTCCAGCTTTCATCTAGACCACATGATCCATTGTCTACAGCCAAACGCTAAGATACAACCGCATTTGCTCCGATCCCTCAGACAGAGACAAACTCCTACAGAATCTCTATCAAGCATTCTTAAAACTGCAGTACCCACCTGGTGAAGTGAAGAAACAGATTGACAGAGCCAGAAGGGTACCGAGAAGTCACCTACTACAAGATAGGCCCAACAAAGAAAGTAACAGGATGCCACTAGCCATGACCTACAGCCCCCAACTAAAACCTATCCAGCGCATCATCAAGGATCTACAACCTATCCTGAAGGATGATCCCTCACTCTCACAGACCTTGGGAGACAGGCTAATCCTCGCTTACAGACAGTCCCCCAACCTGTAGCAAATACTCACCAGCAACCACACACCAGACAACAAAAACACTAACCCAGGAACCTATCCTTGCAACAAAGCTCGATGCCAACTCTGTCCACACATCTATTCAAGGGACACCATCATAGGACCTCATCGCATCAACCACACCATCCGGGGCTCGTTCATCTCCACATCTACCAATGAGATATATGCCATCATGCGCCAGCAATGCCCCTCTGCCAAGTACATTGGCCAAACCGGACAGTCTCTCCGTAAAAGAATAAGTGGACACAAATCTGACATCAGGAATCATAGCATTAAAAAACCAGTAGGAAAACACTTCAGTCTCTCTGGTCACTCAATAACAGACCTAAAAGTGGAAATTCTTCAACAAGAAAAACCCTTCAAAAACAGACTCCAACATGAAGCTGCAGAACTGGAATTAATTTGCAAACTGGATACCATCAGATTAGGCCTGAATACAGACTGGGAGTGGTTGGGTCATTACAAAACCTAAACTTAATTTCCCCAATACTAACTTATCCCTACTGTTACTCACACCTTCTTGTGAATTGTCTGTAATGGGCCACTCTCTTACCACATCAAAAATTATTTTTCCTCTCTTGGTATCCTGCTGTTAATTGATTTATCTTGTTAGACTGACCTCACACTTGGTAAAGCAACCCCCATCCTTTCATGTATTTATATCTGCTCTTGTATTTTTCACTTCATGCATCTGATCAAGTGGGTTCTAGCCCATGAAAATTTATGCCCAAACAAATTTGTTAGTCTCTAAGGCACCGCAAGGATTCCTCATTGTTTTTTGTTTTTATGAAACCTGAGTTTGTACTGACTTCACTAGTGGTTTTTATGTAGCCTGTTGTAAAACTAGGCAAATATCTAAATGAATTGAAGACCTCTATGTATCCCAAAGGTACATGTACCCCTGGTTGAGAACCATTGATTTAGATGACATTATTGTGACTGGTGGACATGACAAAGAACATCTAGAATCTCAGAAAAGGGTATTGAAATGTCTAGAAGAATATGGGTTATGAGCCAATTGCATAAAATGTGATCTCTTTCAAGGACTCAATAGCTTATTGTGGGCACGTTATTGATGCACAAAGCCCACATAAATCTCAGCAGAAGATTAAAGCAGTCCTGGAAGCTCCACTGCCAAAGGATGTGACACAACTTCAATCATTTTAGGATTTATTAACTACTATAGAAAATTGTACCAAACCTAGCAACTGTGTTGCATTGGCTGAACTGTTTGTTGCAGATTGGTCAAAAGTGGATATGGTCTTGTGAGTGTCAAAATGGATTCCTGGAAGCAAAACAATTGGTCACATCTTACTCACATTAGCACGTGATTGTCCCTCACATAGAATGGGGGGACATTTTATCACACTCCATGCCAGATGGCAGTGAGAGATCTAAAGCATTTGCCTCTCGATCTTTCACAGCAGCAGAATGTAACTGTAACACTGGCCTGTTCTCTTCCTTGATGAAACCACATGGACTCCACTTGGTGTGCTCTCAGTGAAACTTTATTTCAATTCCCCTTCACCAATATCACCACAGTCCCACCTATTTACATTATTTACTGAGCTTTAGGCTCTTCCAGCAGGACCTGAGGGGAATAGAGGTCTCCCTACTTTGAGGCCTCTATATGACTAGACTCAGCAAGCCCTGTTTTCCCCTCTCTTCCTTTGCACTCCCTTCCTGTGCCTCTTTTATCAGTGTTAGACTGATGGGGACCAATTGAGTTCTTACCTCACCCAGCCCACAAGCCTGGTCAGATAATTATCCCAGTCAGGTTCTCCTGGGTCACTAATTAGCATCTAAGTGATCAGAGTGTAGGCTCTGTAACTATGCACAAATAGACAAAAAGGCATGGGGTATGAGGTGTCACAGTAACTATGCACAAATAGACAAAGGTATGAGGTATGAAGAAATTCAACCAGTATCTACTATAGGGAAGAAAACTCAATTCTTGTCATGGACCACTAACCTTTAGCACAAGGGTTCTCAAACTGGGGATTAGGACCTCTCAGGGGGTCACAAGGTTATTACATGGGGGTTCGTGAGCTGTCAGCCTCCACCCCAACCCTGCTTTGCATCAAACATTTATAATGGTGTTAAATATATAAAAAAAGTTTTTAATGTATAAGGGGGGTCAAACTCAGAAGCTTGCTATGTGAAAGGGGTCACCAGTACAAAAGTTTGAGAACCATTGCTCTAGCAGCAATCCTTCATCCGAGGAAGCTAGTTTCTGTGACAAATGCAGCACATCGGCAACTCTGGCCTCTCTTCTTAGCAGTTATGTTTACGACATTGAATTCAAAAGAACAGAAATGCATGGTAACGCAGATAGGCTTTTCTGCTTGCCTGTGACTTCAACCTATAATAGAGACAGAATCAATCAAATTTGTCAACTTTTTTAGATTGAGCGTGCCCCAATGACTTGTCGTTTGATCAAGCAAGAGGAAAGCCACACTAGATCAGATTTATGAAACTACTCTGGAGGACTGTAAATGACAACCCTAATCTGGCACCCGTTTACGCATACAAAGGTGAGTTACCATACATCAAGGATGTGTCATGTGTGGAATTTGTGTTATTATATCTACTAAACTGAATACAATAGTCTTAGAAGACTGCCACATAGGTCACCTAGGGATAGTTAAAATTAAGGCACCCACCAGAAGTGTCATACAGTGGCCAGGCATTGAGCAACAAATAGAGAATCTTGCTAAGCAATGTTTGGGATGCCAAAAGGCACAGTACATGCCTAAACTAGTGCAATTACAGCCCTTAGAATGGCCATCAGCTCCTGGACAACATCTGCATATTGATTTTGCAGGACATTTTTGGGAACGATGTATGTAGTAGTGATGGATACCCATTCCAAATGGGCAGAAGATTTTCACATAAAAACCACCACAGCTGAACAGACAGTAGAAAAACTTTGAAATTTGCTTGCAAGAACTGGACTGCAAGAACAAGCTGCAAGTAACAATAGTTTTCAGTTTAGTTCAGAAGAGTTTCAGTGGTTCATGAAGAAAAAAGTATTAGGCATATCACCTTGGCATCAAAACACCCAACCACAAATTTCCTTGGTTGAAAGGTTTGTACAAACTTTTAAATAAGTCATGTGATCCATGACAGATGAGAAGAGGTCAGTGCAGCAAAAGCTGGCATACTTCTTACTAGCATACTGAAATGTGATATATGCCACGTCCAATCAAACATGGGCAATGTTGCTTATGGGCCAAAATCTCAGGTCATTCTTGTACATATTAAAGCCAGAGCTTGGCTACAAGTCACAAATCATCAAATAAGTCAAGCTATGGTGAGAGGGCTAGTGCACCTTCTCAGCTACAAGTGGGTCAAACAGTGTTAGCGTACGATTATCAGGACCCACCGAATGGCTTATGGAAATTGTTACTGCACAAACGGGTCCTTTGATCTATACAGAACTAAAGGCACCCAATATGTTTTGGTGCCACCATGCTGACCAATTGCAAGACTCCATGGCTGACAAAAGAAGCAAAATTCAGCAAGTCAACAGTTGTTACCATATCAGTGTCCTAGCTAGAAGCAACAACCAATAACATTATAATGGAAAGCAGCTGTGCTGAGCAACCAGCATCATCTGAGGGAACATCTGAGTCAGACATTTCTGCAGACACAGTATTTCCTCATGGAAGTGTTCATAATGTCGGCAGACACTCTCCAGAAAGAGAACGCAAGCTGCCTGCAAGGCTTGACATGCAACTGGACATTTGGCTGTTTCTAAAGTACTTCTAAAGGTGTTTTGCCTATTTCATTTCAGTGGTCAAGACAGATGTTATATACTGAATGTATTGAGCAGAGTGATGAATCTGTTTATATGAATTTCCAGTTATAGTTCTTTAAGCAGTTTTTTATGTTGAAACTGTTGTTACATAATACTCAGTTTCTTTCTTCTTCTGTATTAAAAGACAGAGTCAGCGCTTCAACCTTGTGTGCATGTCTGTGTTTCTAATCAAGGATTTGTGCTATATCTGCCATATACAACGGCCATGACAGAGGTATACAAAATAATGATTCACAAAGAGAAAATAAATCAGGAGCTCATAGTTACCCTTTTGTATAATGCCAGACAGAAAAGGGGGACATTCGGTTAAAGTGAATGGCAGCAAATTTAAAACTGATGAAAATAAAATAAATTATTTTACAAAATAAACAATTAACCTGTGGAACTAATTACCATACTAGATCATTGAGACTAAGAATTTAATAATATTCAATAAAGGATTGGACATTTATATGAATTACAGAAATATTTACAGTTCCACTAGATAAGATGAGAAAAATATTTAGAAAGAGTACAAAATTCTGCATCAGGGCATAAGTGAGCCATCAGCTGAAAAGATCTGGAAGAAACTTCTCCATTGGACAAATTATTCCATATATGTCTTCTCTGGAGTTACTTGAATCTTTCTCTAAAGCATCCTACACTGAACGCTGTCAGAGAGTGGATACTGAACTGGATGGACCACTGGTCTGATCCAGTATGGCAGTTCCCATGTTCCTGTAAATCCCTACTCTAGCACAGCATGCAGAAATTGAAAACTGTAGCCCCTTGAGCCTAGGAAGGTGAATCTGACCAAACACATGGAATTCACTGCCTGAGGTCACTGAGCCAAATAATGGGGACAATTGTTAAAAACAGCTGAGTAACTTTATGGTCAACCATAACATAAGTGTACATTCAAAGAGAAATGATAATCAAATCTCCTATTTCAGGGTATCAGCTGTTTGCAACAGGGGACAGTAAGAATTACAGTGTTTTGCTGGGAGTCAGATGTCATCAGATCAGATTTTTAATACAAACTAGAGAGATGAATAGTCTGCTCTAATATGACAAAACCTACATTCCTATCATGCAAATCAAAAACACAAAATAAAACAAAAAACCAGAATTCTAGTCCAATAATACGAGTGTTCTACACTGCTATTCAAATAGCTTTTAAATGATGTTAGTATACTTCACGCTATCATCTTTTAAATAAAGGCTTTTTAAACCGTTATCTCCAGGGTATCCACATTGGGTTCACTCATGCTGGAATAAGCATAGGAGAATCTGATGTGAATCACAGAGAAGCATTGCTTTAATATAGTGCAACACAAGCAAGAGCAAATAAAACAATGAAAACACAAAAGAGTTCAACTTTTGAGTATGTTTATTCTGCAGCAATTTCAGCACAAGCCACGCTGATGGCTTTTCTAATGCCTTAAATCAAACAGCAGGTATCTGTGGCCTTAAGGTAAAAAATATTAAACATCTGCCAGTTTTTAGACTTGAAACACTGCAGTGGTCTTGTCTGAGGGGAATTCTTAGTATTGCTCCTTTGGGAAGCTCTGTCTTGCTGTCATCTGGGGATGCAGACATTTTCATCTATGCACATATGACTGTCACTTTGTGGTGGTGACCGATCACAAACAACTGAAACTCATGTTCAACAACCAAAGTTTTCAGCCACCGGTTTGCTGATCAAATTGAAGGCTCAAGATTCATATCCATAATAATGTAATTTATCACTTGGGAAAGATCTGTCTTGCAGACCACTTCTTCTGACACACAGAAACAGCAGTTGCTCATGTAAATTTTCTCAACTCTCTTGTTGTTTCTAAAAAAGACAATGCGAGTAAGGTAATAGCTTTTATTTTACCATCTTCTGCTGGTGAAAGAGACAAGCTTTTGAAATACATGGAGCCGTTATTCTGGTCTAGAAAAAGTATTCAAGAGTGTCACAGCTAAATAAAAATTGGAACAGATTGTTTTGCATAAGTAGCTAACACATATTCTCAGAAACCATTCAAGGTGAAGTTCAAGGTGAAGATTTCTGCTGTTATAGGACAAAAAAAGTGGGGTTAGTGGGTTACATATTGTTGTAATAAGCCATAAATACAATGTCTTTATTAAGACCATGATTTTTAGCATCTACAAAGTTATGATTTTAAGCTCCTAGGCTTGTCTTTTGAAGGTGTTGAGCAAGTTTCCTTTGAGGATGAAAACTGAGAGGTCAGATGTGGAGTGTTCATTTTGAGATAAATGTTCACCCATGGGTAATTTGGTGTTTTTGTCTTTTATCATTTTCCATGTGAGTTCATTTGATAGTGTAGTGATTATCTGGTTTAACCCACGTACTTGTTATGGGGCATTTAGCTGTGACATTCTGAGTACTTTTCCCAGACTTGAAAAGAGTTCTGTGTAGCAAAGGCACTGAGTTTTATTTTTCCCCGTGGGTGTTCCACTCCTGCTCTGCCTCGCCCCCTCTCCACCCCTAGCCCAAGGCCCTGCCTTTGCTCCGCCTTTTCCTGCCCCGGCTCCACCTGCTCCCCAAGGCCCAGCCTCGCTCCTTTTGCTGCCCCAACTCTGCCCCCTGAGCCCCCACCCTCACTCTGCCTCTTCCTGTCCCTGCTCTGCTTCCTCCCCAAAGCCCCCGCCCACCAGCTGCTTGCTGCTCTCTGCCGTCCCTGAAGTCCCTCCCCAAGCAGACAAACAGCTGTTTGGTGGTGCCTACAAACAGCTGTTTGGTGGCACCCCCCCGATTAGCTGATTGGGTGTCACCAAACACCTGATTGACAGTGACACTATCAGCTCTGGCTGGTGGGTGCTGTGCACCCACTGTTTTTTTTCTCTGTGGATGCTCCAGCCGTGGAGCACCCAGAGTCAGCACCTATGCTGTGTAGTTCAAAACCTTGTCTTTTTCACCACCATAAATTGGTCCAATAAAAGCTATTATCTCACCTGCCTTGTCTCGCTAATATCCAGGGACCAACAGGGCTAGAACAACACTGCAAACAATGTTGTTCCTAAAGCAATAAATGATTCATCTGACACATAAGAACTGCCATTCTGGACACTTGGTTATAAACTATTATTGAAATGATGCTAGAGCAGTAATGGAAATGTTTATCTGCAGGTTGATGGCATCAGATGCCAAAAGTAATGAGCTCTTTAAACACCACATAAAAGATGAACTTACATTCAAAGCTATGAGCCTCAGTTCATAAGGTACACTTCTGTGACACAACGCTGCTTTCGTCTCATTTCCTGTGGTATCATACAATTGACTTAACTCCTGAAGGCCAACAAAGTACACTGCAATCCAAAGTGTTCCTGAGAGAAAATGTCCTATTCCCAAGATTAAACCACGAAACTGAATTACATATAAAAATCCAACTGATTTTGTCAAGCTGCTTATCCTTGATAAGTAACTATGAACTACTCAACCCAACCTTCAAAAAACAGTGATGGCCAAGCTAGACTTTAGTATACAAAGTATCAGCAGACATCAAAACACACAATGGCCCACCATTCTAAATTACCCAGTTTAATACAATTTGCTGTGTATCTTGGTTTCCATCATTAGAAAATCTTGCCACATTGGCCACAAGCCAAGGATAAAATCGAACACTTCATTAGGACACTCAAGAACATTCAATGTATCTCCACGATAACTGACATAAGAAGTTATATCTGTTTCTTATTAGCTCCTCAGGCCACCCCTCACAGCTTGATTAGTGCTATTGGATACAATTCTGTTTGGCCTGCAGCAAAGAACCAGATTGCCCAAAGTAAAAACAACCACCTCTGATAAGTCCGTAAGAGAATTCAACACACCAGCAGATGTAAAAAATAAAAGAATATGTGGAGCAATCCAGAAGAGCAAAGATTCCACTTCAAAGCACTGCTGATGTGGTGCTCCTCAAGAATACATAACTACCCTCTATCACACTGACTCTCACTTGGGCCACCAAAATAAAAGGATGTTAACCATAGAAGAAGTAAATATGAGGTGATTTGCTGTATCTACTTCATTAAAATGCAGTTCTATACTCCATAAAGACTACATAATGTGATTCCGTGTTAACTATTTCTCAGTAATTTATTTATCAGATTTGCAATCTGGCCAGTTGCTAAACACTCTGACCTAATCCAGCAAAGCACATAATCACATGCTTAACTTTAGGCATGTGAAAAGTTCTGTTGAAGTCAATGGGAGTGCCAAACATCTTGTAGGATAAAGCCCTTACTCCTAGGAAACACTACTGTCTTCAGATTCTGCCCTTCGTTACAGCTCTTTGCCCTCAGTGCGATGGCAGAGGTGTAACAAGCAGCGTTTGGCATTCCATTTGGAATTTAGTTAACAATCCTTAGTTACTAATGTGCACCCACCAATAGAATCAGGCTCTTGTCTGCGTTGATTTTGCTACCAAGTGTAAATTTTAGGAAGCAGATCTGTTGCGTGAGAAAATGTCCCCCGTTTACGAAGTCCCTTTTCAGAGTACAAGTACACTTAAGCCATGATCAGAGCCAAGACTTTCAATGAGAGATAATATCTGAGGGGTAGCCATGTTAGTCTGGATCTGTAAAAGCAGCAAAGAATCCTGTGGCGCTGTATAGACTAACAGACGTTTTGGAGCATGAGCTTTCGTGTGTGAATACCCACTTCGTCAGATGCATGTAGTGGAAACTTCCAGGGGCAGGTATATATATGCAAGCAAGCTAAAGATACTGAGGTTAGTTCAATCAGGGAGGATGAGGCCCTGTTCTAGCAGCTGAGGGGTGAAAACCAAGGGAGGAGAAACTGGTTTTGTAATTGGCAAGCCATTCACAGTCTTTGTTTAATCCTGAGCTGATGGTGTCAAATTTGCAGATGAACTGAAGCTCAGCAGTTTCTCTTTCTCTTTCTCTCTTATGAGAAATAGGCATCTAACCTGTTTAGGAGCTTTTCAAAAATCCCACTAGGTGCCTATCTAAACCTGTAGGTGCCTAAATACTTTGTACAACTGGCCCCTGCATCTTGACCCAGTTCTGAAAAGTGGTGATATAATTACATCCCCCCATCAGACCTTTCCTGACAGCACTTCCACCTGAGCTGAGCTGCTCTGTGCCAGGCCTAGTGAGTTGCCTGAGCTTCAATAAACAGACCATAGACTACTGATTGGTTTTGGAAACTATAACACATGAATAGAAGCATGTTTTTACAGTTAGCAAAAGAAAGGATGTATTGTTCTAAGTGGGTTCCCTCCAGATGACTAGACTGATCCTAGAGAATCCATCTGTATATTGCCCAGTGTATGCCGGAACAGACCTGTGCATGTACTTAGCACTGTGTGCATTCAGTACAAAAATGATTAATAAAGTTCATGGTTATGTACCTCATTATCGAGTCTCAGAAAACTTCCAGAAACCTGGAATAAAATATCCTGCTCTCCAAACAGCTTTAATAAGCCCAAGCAGATTTTGACGTCACATTTTACTTCATTTGGAAGCAACGCGTTCAGATATGGTAACCTCTAGAACACACACTACCACTGTAATGAACCAGATGGACTAGATGGTGCACAATTGGAAGCTATCCTTCGTGGCAGTTCTCCATTGTGACTCTCACCTCTGTTAATACAAGTTAGGCAAGAGCATCAAGGCTAGAATTAGGCCCCAGAGTGTCCATTGTTCCAGATGTCTTTTCCTTTTTATTTGCAAATATTATAAACATACCTCATCTATATTTAAGTGCCCTCTATCACTCTGCTTTAAAATGCATTATAGTTAGATCATAGTGTTTCAAAAGTTTGTGCTTCACAGCAGTACGTTTCCATGTGTATTTTCATCTGCAAGAAATCATAATGTCAAACTCATATGGGTCTGAGTCTCAGTTTCCTCATTCCTGTGTGTGGGCCAGGGATGGAGACGGGACAACGCTGACTTTATGGCACTGTTGTGCTCCCCATATTCTGGGACCATGCAAGGGCTGGTCTGTCTCCCTGTATAGATTAAAGCAGCCTTTGCTTCCCATAGCCCTCTCCAGTAGGCAAAGGTCCAGGGCTGATACAGAGGCTTTACGACAGCTCTGCACCAAGTAGTAAGTCCCTCTCTACAAGTGGATTTGCAATGGGTCTTTTCCACTCACTTTAAACTCATGCCAAAGTAGCACAAAAGGGATTTTACTACAAATTAGCATCAGACCCTATATGTTTAAGAAAGTTAGTAAAATCACATTTTTAGTGATTTGATTCCATTCCTATGGCTATACTGACCTCTAGTGACTACAATTCTGATTAGACTTTTTCACAATCAAATCCATTTATATTCTTCTTAATTTTTAGTTTTTTTAATTAAATATTTATATGCTGTAAAATCTGTACTAATGATCACCTCCACTGGGAGCTCACTGCCTTAAATCCCTATATTAAAGTATCACCAAAGTTTCTGGCACAATTTTGTTCAAAGTTTAAAGAAAAGCTGTAGAAGGCAACAAATTTGTGCTGGTCCTTTGGGTGTACACTAAAGAGAGATTTTGATTTATTACTTATATAAATATAGCTTATTTCATGTTACAATGCTGTTTATACCACAGAGTTAGTGCTCTGAAATGTAGGGTCTCAGGATGGGAGTTTTTGCAGGTTCTTATAAAATACAGGTGATGGCATTTTTTAGTCTGCTAACTATCTAAAATACCTAACCTATTTCAGGTGCCTAAAATGCCTAACCTATTTTATTACTAGTATAATTCTGCTTTGAAAAATATGATCTGGAAAACAATGCAACGTATGGGCCTGTTTGTGCGAAATGCTGATTTTCCTTAATTCCCACTGAAATGCTTAATGGGGTACTAAAGATAAAGGCCTGGTCTACATCGGGGAGGGAAGGGGGATCAATGTAAGTTACGCAACTTCAGCTATGTGAATAATGTAGCTGACGTCGACATTTAGACGTACTCACCACGGTGTCTTCACTGCGGTGAGTTGACTGCAGCTACTCCCCCATCGACTCTGCCTGCACCTCTCACGGTGCTGGAGTACTGGAGTCAATGGGAGAGCGCTCGGGGGTTGATTTATCGCGTCTAGAATAGACGTGATAAATCAACCCCCGCTAGATCAATTGCTGCCTGCCAATCCGGCAGGTAGTATAGACATACCTAAAGACAATCAGATATAAGAGGATTAAGTAATATAGTAGGAGAGGCCCTGGTGATTTGGAAATAATACCAAATATAGTTCCATTTTTGTTTGTTTGTTTTGTTTTTTAATTAATCCTAAAACTAATCTCCAACTGTGACAAAGACCTAAGCTAGGGATGTGATACTGTAAAGTGCTGAAAACTCTCAATTCCAATTGACTTCAGTGGTAGTTAAAAGCACTTAGCACCTCACCAGAAGTATTCACTACCTAAATATCAAGCTCTATATTTATTCTTAAAAGATTTTTTTTTTGGCAATGACTAAGACTTAAAGTAGAAATGAACATGGGATCATGTTTGTGATGTCTTCCTTTAGGTTAACATTTACCAAGGGGCTTGTACACACTAGTACTTACTTTGGTATAACTTAAATCACTCAGGGGTGTGGAGCAGCGCAGGCCGAGGGACGTACTGGCCGCTGCCTCCAGCAGCTCCCATTAGCCTGGAGTAGTGAACCACGGCCAGTGGGAGCCAGGATTGGCCGAACCTGTGGACACAGCAGATAAGCAAACCAGCCTGGCCACCAGGGGCTTTCCCTAAACAAGCAGCATCCCAAGTTTGGGAAACACTGCCTTACAGCAATTGGGCAAACAAAATGGAAGGAGGCTGCATTCAAGGATCTTTTCTCTGTAGAGATCAAAGATCTGGTTTAGCATTAATCTGTACTTTACAGCCAGGATCACAGTTAAAAATGACTTGAATAGTCCAACTTTCAAACTAGATTAAACTTCAACAATATACTGAATAGACTGCAGACCTCATAAATACACAAGCAGTATGTAGGTTTTTTAATTTGCATTTTTATCAGTTTTGAAACCACACAGTGTACACTTCTTGCATCTTACTTTCAGAATTTGCATTTTATCATCTTTGAATCTCCAGTGTGAAGCATGTGATAATCTCATTCCTTGAATTTGCATTTTTATCATTTTTTATTGTAAATTGTATGATGGATTGTGCTTCACTTCTTTATTTTCTCGAAGTCTCTTTCTTTCTTTTTTTTACTTGCTTCCATTTCTTTTTGGATCTGTAATCAAAATACATGGCATATTTTTGTATAATTTATTTTTATAAATGTCCATGTCTGTTTAAAGACTTATTCAGTATTTGAGCATTTAGCACTTATAACAATTAAAATAAAGAGAAAATATTCACTCAATATAACTGACACATTTTTAAAATGTCACACATTTTTTTCTCCAACATCTTCACAAACAGATCTTTAAGCAATGTGAATGTGTGTGTGCACATTAAAAATGCATATCACATATAGAATTTATGCAATAACTTTTGGGAAAATGTGGGCAGCTTTGTAAATGGGAAAACCTGGTTAGCAGAGATTATTTAGTAACTACAATCAGACCACCACTGAAGCCTGATCCAGCAGTGGAAACATTGATTCACTCAGGGACATCATTTCCGGAATTTAAGAGCAATTCAGTTCACCAGGTCTGTGGGTGGTCGCAGACTATTTAAAAGATATCTTCTGAAACTAGCGATCTTGAAGACCATATAAGACTGTATGCCACAGAGGAAGAAGAACCTGCCTTGCATCACCTAGCAATTTCGATAGCTGGGGACCATGGGAGGACCACAGAGATTCCACAAGCTCCACTGCTGTATTGCCACATATGGATTGGGAAGGGCTTCGGGTCTGATACAGACATTGCAGTGAAGATGTATGGACTTAGGTTTCAGTTCAGCAAGGTACTTGAGCATTGACTAACTTTAAGTCTAAGTAGCCCACTACTAACATGGTTTCAGTTAGGTATGTGCTTAAATACGTTGGTAAACAGAAGTCTTAGAAAGCAAAAGGAGGGTGAGGAAGGATGCCAATTGTGATGACAACCCACCATGGATAGTCAGAGGGTATCAAGATATCCTGCATTCAGTGCATCAACTCTACTGCTTGAGCTACAAGACTTAGTCCCCTAGCTTCCAGCTGTTGCATTCTCATTAAGGTCTTCTTTGGACAAACCACTAAAGGGGGGCAAAGATCCACACTGTACTAATGTGGATTGCATAACCATATTACTTGTCCAGCACTGCAAGCCAATAGCTACTGCATACAGTAACAACAGCATAGTAACTCCTGCCTTTAGAGGAAGTTACGTATCTTGCCAAAAGAGGGAAAGCATGAGTTATTGGGTAAAAGGAGGTAGTCTCAAAACAAAAGGGCAGACAACTATCTTGGATTTTTCAGCACCTCTTAGAAACCAGCAGTCTTAAGATAGGTGCCTAGGTAGAAGCTTCTTCCAGATTCTAGCTGGAGAGAGAATTAAAACAGATATGTCATCTTTAATATATTACAGTGCACTGAAAGTAATGCTGTCAAATAGGTACCTGAATGGATTTTTTCAGATTTAGAGTATGCTTTTGTATGTGGGCTTCTTTTTCTCCATGTTGGTGAATTATAGGATGCTGCAGTCCATTTGTCTGTAAGGAAATATATTCCTTGATTTACATTTTCACTTGCAATTACAATACACTGCTTCTCATTCTGCTACTCACGTTACAAAAATATTAACTATAATATCAACTGACACAACATAAGCCATCTCCAAAATATAAATAATTTAAACTTCAAACTGAGACTGAGGGCTTGTCTATATAGTGCCTTCGTTCACACCAGCTGGCATGTAAATTCTCATGTGCACCAGCATGTTGTGCACTAACTGGTCTGGGTGGCCCCTGCTGGCATGTCCTAAAAATTCCCAAGTGCATGTTAAATTAGTACCATTTCAAATAATACTACATTAATATGTACTAGAGAACTTTTGGTGTGTGCCAGCTGGGTTCACATGAGCCACTTAGTGCACAATATGCTGGCACTCATGATTACTAAAACACTGTGTAGACAAATCCTTACTCACCAGTAAGTTAAGAAATCATTTGTATTCTTGTAGCATTTTCAGAAGACCCATAGGAGCTCCCAAATCCGATGAATATTTTCATGGTGATCCTGGTCTTTGACAAAACAATAATATAATAATAGCCTGTAAGATATATTTGACTTTTTGGTAAAGAAACAGATTTGGAAAGTGAATCTCAAAATATGATTTCCAGTGATCTGTACAGCCCTTCCTAGATCCACTGACTGGAATGTTGTGGGAATCAAATGTCAGGGAAAGATGAGTCTGTGTACAGCTATTTCTCTCTGGAAGTGGTATGAAGAATGACAACGTTTAAGAAACTCTGGTTTAGTAGATTACTACACTTCATAAGATTAAGATCTCAATCCAGCAAATTGTCTAAATATGTGTTTAATTTTAAAGAACATGAGTAATCCCACTGAAGACAGTGTGCTTAAAGATAAGCACACATTAAGTGCTTTGCTGGATCAGGGCTCAAATTGATACGAAAGATTTGGAGCTGCTCTATTCTGTTTCCTAAACACAGTACTAAATGCCGGGTGCTAAGATACAGGAGGGGGACCTGAGGCTGAAAAGGATACTAGCGGGAGTGGGGAAGAATCCGTTGATTGTCCTTCATGTGGGAAAAAATGATACGGCTAGATACTCTCTGGAATGTATCAAGGGAGACTATGCCAGACTGGGGAAGACGCTTAAGGAAATCGAGGCTCAAGTGATCTTCAGTGGGATTCTGCCGGTTCCTAGAGAAGGGCGACAAAGGTGTGACAAGATTATGGCGATCAACAGATGGCTCAGGGAGTGGTGCTATAAGGAGGGCTTTGGGATGTACGGCCATTGGGAAGCATTTACGGACAGAAGACTTTTCTCTCGGGATGGACTTCACCTAATCAAGGAGGGAAACAGACTTCTAGGATGGAGGCTCGCTGACCTGATTAAGAGAGCTTTAAACTAGAAATTTGGGGGAGATGGCTGGGAGATGAATCAGTAAACTCAGGGGTTGTACCGTACGACTGGAGAATCGCTAACGTAGTTCCTATCTTTAAGAAAGGGAGAAAGAGTGATCCGAGTAACTATAGGCCTGTTAGTTTGACATCTGTAGTATGTAAGGTCTTGGAAAAAATTTTGAAGGAGAAAATAGTTAAGGACATTGAGGTCAATGGTAATTGGGACAAAGTACAACATGGTTTTACAAAAGGTAGATCGTGCCAAACCAACCTGATCTCCTTCTTTGAGAAGGTGAAAGACTATTTAGACAAAGGAGATGCGGTAGACCTAATTTACCTCGATTGCAGTAAGGCATTTGACACAGTTCCACATGTGGAATTATTAGTCAAATTGGAAAAGATGGGGATCAATATGAGAATTGAAAGGTGGATAAGGAACTGGTTAAAGGGGAGACTACAACGGGTCGTACTGAAGGGTGAACTGTCAGGCTGGAAGGAGGTTACTAGTGGAGTTCCTCAAGGATCGGTTCTGGGATCAATCTTATTTAACCTTTTTATTACCGACCTTGGCACAAAAAGCGGGAATGTGCTAATAAAGTTCGCGGATGACACGAAGCTGGGGGATATTGCTAACACGGAGAAGGACCGGGATATCATACAGGAAGATCTGGACGACCTTGTAAACTGGAGTAATAGTAATAGGATGAAATTTAATAATGAAAAGTGCAAGGTCATGCACTTAGGGATTAATAATAAGAACTTTAGATATACATTGGGGATGCATCAGTTGGAAGCAACAGAGGAGGAGAAGGACCTTGGGGTATTGGTAGATCACAGGATGACTATGAGATATGGCCATGAAAAACGCTAATGTGGTTTTAGGATGCATCAGGCGAGGTATTTCCAGCAAAGATAAGGAGGTGTTAGTACAGTTATATAAGGCACTGGTGAGACCCCACCTGGAATACTGTGTGCAGTTCTGGTCTCCCATGTTTAAGAAGGATGAATTCAAACTGGAACAGGTTCAGAGACGGGCTACTAGGATGATGTGAGGAATGGAAAACCTGTCATATGAAAGGAGACTCAATGAGCTTGGCTTATTTAGTCTAGCCAAAAGAAGGCTGAGGGGGGATATGCTTGCTCTTTATAAATATATCAGACGGATTAATATTAGGGAGGGAGAGGAATTATTTAAGCTTAGTACCAATGTAGATACAAGAACGAATGGGTATAAACTGGACACTAGGAAGTTTAGACTTGAAATTAGATGAAGGTTTCTAAGCATTAGAGGAGTGAAGTTCTGGAACAGCCTTCCAAGGGGAGTAGTGGGGGCAAAAGACATATCTGGCTTTAAGATTAAGTTTGATAAGATTTAGCAGTTGTGATTGGCCTGTAAGTATGGACCAATCAGACAGTGTGCTAATGTCAGGATTGGGGAAAAAACGGTTACCTACCTTTTGTAATTGTTAAAAAAAACATTGAGGAGTCCGAAGAGGGTTGTCTTCTGATTGAATGAGCAGTTAAAATCTCTGGAGGGGGCACCTTTGCCTGATCGTAGCAACAGCGAATACCGGCAGTGATCCAAGATGAAATTCTCTGAGCCAACACTGGGCGACCTTTCATCTTGTCGGTCCCTGTGACAAACAACTGCATCAACTGGTGGAATGGCTTGGTCCTTTCAATGTAGAAGCTAGTGCCCTCCTGACGTTTAAAGAATGCAACCTGCGCTCCTCCTCCAACTTATGCAGTTTTGGAAAAAAGGAGACATTTGAGTATATGTCCTGGCGCATATGAAACTGTGAAACCACCTTGGGCAGGAATTTTGGGTGCATCCGCAGCTGGACCTTGTCCTTGTAGAAGACCATACAGGGTGATTCTGAGGTAAATGCCATAATCTCTGAGACCCTGCGGTCAGATGTTATTGCAAGCAAGAACATGACCTTCCAGGAAAGGAGGAAGAGGGGGAGCAGGAAGCCAGAGGTTCGAAGGGGGTACCCGTCAGTCATGACAGCACTAGAGTCAGATCTCTTTAGAGGAATGGAATCCCAGACGTAGGGGTAGAGAAGTTCCAGGCCTTTGAGGAACCTGAACGTCATGTCCTGAGTGAAAATGGACTTGCCCTGGAACAGAGGATGGAAGGCCGAAATAGCAGCCAAGTGGACCTTAACAGATGAAAGGGACAAGTCTTGGAGCTTGAGATGCAAAAGACAGTCTAGGGTCAACTGCAGTGAGGCCCACTCAGGTCGAATGCCTTTATCCGAGGTCCAATATGTGAACCACTTCCATTTGGCCAAGTAGGTTGCTCTGGTGGAGGAAGCAGAGGACGGAAGGGCTTCCTGGCCTTTGAGGAGTATGAAGGCCCAGAGAGTTGAGGGTGGCATGGGAGTCTGTCAGGCCATGCAGCCATGTGTCCATGAGCTCGGAGAAGAGCCCAGTTCCCTCAAACAGTAAGTCCTGCAGAGTGGCCTGCATCTCCTGGCATAACCTGCAATCTGCAATCCAGGCTCGGCTGATGGAGGATATGATGCTGAAAAGGTCATCCGATTGCTCTGCCAACTCTTAAATTTCCAGATTTAAATTGGTAGCCACCATTTTAAGGAGGGCCTGGAGCTCCTTCAAGTCACTGGAGGGACTGCCAGTCTGGAGAGGGCCCACCACCGCTACGTCTGGCAACGAAGACGACAATTGCACCACAGGGAGGGGGTGGGTTCCTCTTTCCTTTCTGGGGGTGGCTCCTTTGGCATTGGAGCCTGCTGTGCTTCCCCAGTGTCAGATTCAGCATCGTGCTCCAACTCTGGTGTCTGTGGTGCCGTGGGTGGTTTGTCTGAGGCAGCCATGAAGGAGTGGTAGGAGTATGAGACTGGCATCATCAGCACACCCCAAGGATTCCAATAAGGCAATTGAGCAGGCCACTGTCCTTGCTGCCATGCCGCTGCCAGGGATCTTGCACTGGTCTTGCGGGTGGGCAGCGACTAACCCTTTCTTGGCAAGAAGCTGAAATCCTGCTCCAAACTGAATCATTCCCCCTCCAACGACCAGGGCAGAGCTGTGGAAGCCTGTGTCTGCTGACTGACCCTTGTCAGAGACCAGTGTGTAGAGGGCGAGAATCAATGCCTGCCCAATGAGTGGTACTGGAGCGGTGTGGACCAGTGCTGCAATGAGGAGCAGTCCCACACATGGGTGGGGACTGACACCTGGGAGATTGTCTGTCTAGGTGATAGTGACCTGCGCCATGGCAATCTCTGGTGGGAGGTTTGCCGGTACCACGAGAATGGGGACCAGTGCCTCGACTTCAGAGTTCCATGTCTTGTAGAAGGAGAACACAGCACAGAGACCTGGGTCTTCTGGCCAGAGACAGGGGTTGCAGGGCCGGGGTCCTAAGCTGTGGTGATGGGGACCTACCCCTACAGTCTGGGGACCAAGGGCACCCCACTGCCCTTTGGGGAGGTCCCATGATTGGCTTGCCCTTAGACAGTAGGGCCTTAGCTGAGTCCAGTGCCTGGTGCATCTGTGGTGTCGGCTGGCCCACTAGATCTTTAGCTGCCTGGGCGACCAGTATGTCCCTGGGCCTGCACCACTTCCAGCAGTTCCCATTGGCCTGGAGCAGCAAACCGCGGCCAATGGGAGCCATGATCAGTTGGACCTGAGGACGCAGCAGGTAAACAAACTGGCCGAGCCTGCCAGGGCCTTTCCCTAAACAAGTGGCGTTCCAAGGTAGGGAAACACTGACTTAAGCCATTCTAACTGTATGCCATTATGGTCTCAGGTATTCTAACTTGTATATCTGTGCTAAAGAATGTATGTTTATATTTTAATTTAGGTTTAGATTAATTGTGTTATGAAAGACTGGTTACACTAAATAAAGAAAATACTTTGTTTTCTAACATAAATGACTGGCTGTCAATACTTTGAGCAGAAGGCTATATCTGTGTCCTCCCAGGGGTGAACAGATCTAGTTTGTTCTGGGAAATTTCCTGACCAGCATAGGGAGATCCTTGGTAATTTCACTAGGGTTGGTCCCCTTTCCCCTTGAAAAAGTGGTCAAGTAAAGGGAATCACTAGTAAGCCCAGGAAGGGACAATAAGCAAGGTATTGTGAAGGGTACCCTGGGTTTGTTTTGTGGGGGTAACAAAATGAGAAAGAAGTGGTGAACCAGATAAATGCATTAAATTATAGGCAGAGCTGTAGTATGGCCTATCATTAAGGTTGCTTGACACTTCCCATTATAAGACACTGTCTTCTGTTGCTTATAACTTTGCCAAACTTTAACTGTTTAGGTTGCAGTTTTCCATATTGGGTATCTCAGGATGAATGTTTTTTGGAAAATTTCAGCCAAAATGATTCAGCCTTTTCCAAGAACAAGACTAGGGGGAAAATACCTTCTTTTGCTTTCAAGTATCAGAGGGGTAGCCGTGTTAGTCTGGATCTGTAAAAGCAGCAAAGAATCCTGTGGCAACTTATAGACTAACAGACGTTTTGGAGCATGAGCTTTCGTGGGTGAATACCCACTTCCTCAGATGCATGTAGTGGAAATTTCCAGGGGCAGGTATATATATGCTAGCAAGCAAGCTAGAGATAACGAGGTCAGTTCAATCAGGGAGGATGAGGCCCTGTTCTAGCAGCTGAGGTGTGAAAACCAAGAGAGGAGAAACTGGTTCTGTAGTTGGCAAGCCATTCACACTCTTTGTTCAATCCTGAGCTGATAGTGTCAAATTTGCAGATGAACTGAAGCTCAGCAGTTTCTCTTTGAAGTCTGGTCCTGAAGTTTTTTTTGCTGCAGGATGGCCACCTTAAGGTCTGCTATAGTGTGGCCAGGGAGGTTGAAGTGCTCTCCTACAGGTTTTTGTATATTGCCATTCCTATTGTCTGATTTGTGTCCATTTATCCTTTTCCGTAGAGACTGTCCAGTTTGGCCAATGTACATAGCAGAGGGACATTGCTGGCATATGATGGCATATATTACATTGGTGGATGTGCAGGTGAATGAACCAGTGATGGTGTGGCTGATCTGGTTAGGTCCTGTGATGGTGTCGCTGGTGTAGATATGTGGGCACTAAAATAAGACAGGAGATCTACATTACTCACTTCACCTCTCTACAAAGGAAAAAGGACTGTAAGCTGTTTGAATTCCTACCTGCCACATGGGGCCACAACCGTGGTACCCCTAACCCACCCAGCAATATCGTCAATCTATCCAACTACACACTCAGCCCAGAAGAAAAGTCCGTCCTATCTCGGGGACTCTCTTTCTGCCCTGCAACCCCCACCAACACGATACAGTTCTGTGGCGATCTGGAAGCCTACTTTCGCCATCTCCAACTCAAAGAATACTTCCAGGACAACACTGAACAGTGCACTGATACACAGGTGCCCTCCCACCAACAGCACAAGAAGAAGAAATCCACATGGACTCCTCCTGAGGGTCGAAATGACAGTCTGGACCTATACATTGAATGCTTCCACTGGCGTGCACAGGCAGAAATCGTGGAACAACAACATCGCTTGCCTCACAACCTAAGTCATGCAGAACTCAATGCCATCCACAGCCTCAGAAAGCACCCTGACATTATCATCAAAGAGGCTGATAAAGGAGGTGCTGTTGTCATCATGAACAGATCTGACTACCAAAAGGAGGCCGCCAGACAACTCTCCAATACCAAATTCTACAGGCCACTTCCCTCAGATCCCACTGAGGAATACACTAAGAAACTACAGCATCTACTCAGGACACTCCCTACACTAACACCAGAAAAAATCAACATACTCCTAGAGCCCCGACCAGGGTTATTCTATCTACTACCCAAGATCCACAAACCCGGAAATCCTGGATGTCCCATCATCTCGGGCATTGGCACCCTCACTGAAGGACTGTCTGGATATATGGACTCTCTACTCAGACCCTATGCCACCAGCACTCCCAGCTATCTCCGTGACACCATTGATTTCCTGAGGAAACTACAATGCATTGGTCACCTCCCAGAAAACACCATCCTAGCCACCATGGATGTAGAGGCTCTCTACACAAACATCCCACACACAGATGGAATACAAGCTGTCAGGAACACTATCCCTGATGATGCCACAGCACAACTGGCTGCTGAGCTCTGTGCCTTTATACTTACACACAACTATTTCAAATTTGATGACAATATATATCTCCAGATCAGTGGCACTGCTATGGGCACCCGCATGGCCCCACAATATGCCAATATCTTTATGGCTGACCTGGAACAACACTTCCTCAGCTCTCGTCCACTCATGCCCCTTCTCTACCTACGCTACATTGATGACATCTTCATCATCTGGACCCATGGGAAGGAGACTCTGGAAAAATTCCACCACAATTTCAACAGCTTCCACCCCACCATCAACCTCAGCCTGGACCAATCTACATGGGAGGTCCACTTTCTAGACACCACGGTGCAAATAAGCGATGGTCACATTAACACCACCCTATATCGAAAACCTACCGACTGCTATGCCTACCTTCATGCCTCCAGCTTCCATCCCGGACACATCACACGATCCATTGTCTACAGCCAAGCACTGAGGTACAACCGCATCTGCTCTAACCCCTCAGACAGAGACCAACACCTACAAAATCTCCACCAAACATTCTCAAAACTACAATACCTGCACGAGGAAATAAGGAAACAGATCAACAGAGCCAAACGTGTACCCAGAAGCCTCCTACTGCAAGACAAACCCAAGAAAGAAACCAAGAGAACTCCACCGGCCATCACATACAGCCCTCAGCTAAAACCCCTCCAACGCATCATCAGGGATCTACAACCCATCCTGGACAATGATCCCACACTTTCACAGGCCTTGGGTGGCAGGCCAGTCCTTGCCCACAGACAACCTGCCAACCTGAAACATATTCTCATCAGTAACTGCACACCGCACCATAATAACTCTAGCTCAGGAACCAATCCATGCAACAAACCTCGATGCCAACTCTGCCCACATATCTACACCAGCGACACCATCACAGGACCTAACCAGATCAGCCATACCATCACCGGTTCATTCACCTGCACATCCACCAATGTAATATACGCCATCATATGCCAGCAATGCCCCTCTGCTATGTACATTTGCCAAACTGGACAGTCTCTACGGAAAAGGATAAATGGACACAAATCAGACATTAGGAATGGCAATATACAAAAACCTGTAGGAGAGCACTTCAATCTCCCTGGCCACACTATAGCAGACCTTAAGGTGGCCATCCTGCCGCAAAAAAACTTCAGGACCAGACTTCAAAGAGAAACTGCTGAGCTTCAGTTCATCTGCAAATTTGACACTATCAGCTCAGGATTGAACAAAGAGTGTGAATGGCTTGCCAACTACAGAACCAGTTTCTTCTCTCTTGGTTTTCACACCTCAACTGCTAGAACAGGGCCTCATCCTCCCTGATTGAACTGACCTCATTAGCTCTAGCTTGCTTGCTAGCATACATATACCTGCCCCTGGAAATTTCCACTACATGCATCTGAGGAAGCGGGTATTCACCCACGAAAGCTCATGCTCCAAAACGCCTGTTAGTCTGTAAGGTGCCACAGGATTCTTTGCTGCTTCTTTTGCTTTGTCCATTTAAAAAAATTCTGATGACGTTATTTTTGAAAAGTTTGAACACCCCTAAGCTTTGGAACAGGGACTTGAAATTTGGCACCAGAGTGGCCTTTGGCAGCACAAGCCTTTTGAATCGCTGTGAACAATTGCTCAAATTTGGCCAAATTGCAAGCCTTTGGAAATCACAATTTGCACATGTACAGTGGAGACTTCTTAGATTTTAGCAGCTAAAATCTGACTACCCTAAGTATGCTCCAGCCCTGGGCTGAGCTGATTTTCCCCACAATTGCATTTCTGGCCTGCTGTGGGACATACCAGGTGTGAGTATCTGAACTGAGAGCAAGGAACCTGTCTCAGCTGGTCCTCTTCCTGGCCTTTGCAGCCTCAAGGAAAAAGCTGCCTGATCTGAATGCAGATGGCACAACAGCAGGACCGGTGGAGGGTGGGATGGGGGAGTAGATTGGGAGAAGGCTGGAAACGGGCAAAGTGGAAATTGGTACTAGAAGCTGGCAACAAGGGGAGGGAGGGTAAAGGGAAACTGGGACTGAGAGTTAGGAAGAGAGGGTTGAGATTTTCAAGGAGACTAGGACTGGAAGCTACGGGGGAAACTCGGGCTAGCTGTGTGTGGAGATTGGGAGCTGGGTGGGACCAACAGTGATTGGCTGAGGAAGGAGAATGGGAGTGAGAGAAATGGGGTGGGAGCAGACTGAATTTTTGTAATTACTTATGTCTAAGAACTTTATTCTCTCAGAGCAAAATTCAACAAGAGAAATCAGGAAAAAAGGAAACTAATAGAATCTGAAATGACTCTGTAGTGTTTTTAGTGACTCCCTGATGGAGGAGTGTGGCTGTAGTTTAAATTATTTACAGCTAAATTTGTGGCTGGAATAAGAGATGAGAGTCAGTCCAAAAGAATGAAGTTAATCCCCAATTAACCTCTGAAGACTGTGGTCATACAGGAAAGGAAAAGACAAGATGCTGAATTGCAAGTAATAATTATGATTTTGTTTGTGGAGTAAGACAATGTCAACAAGTTAAAAACAGAAAAAAGGCCATAGAGTAAACTTAAAGCTATACCCTGAAACAAAATGCCAGAAACAAAGATAAGACTTCAGAATTTGACTTGAAACTTTCTTCTCAAGTACCTAAATGGTACTAAGGACTGCCAGGAAGGCAGTGAACATACTTCAAAGATGGAAGAAGAGCAGAAGGAAAATGTCATTGTTGCCATCATGAAAGGACTGCAGACAGAAGCTAATGCAGTCATCAGAATGACAGAAACAGAAAGTGACAACCAATCAACCCGCACATCATGAAAATCCCCAATAGATTTAAAACTGGCACAAGAAGTTTCAGAAAGCCCCAAATCCCCATTTGTAGAATAGGAAATAGATCATAACAAAACCCCAACAAAGCATTGGTAAATCAGTGATAAAATTCTCTTGTGCAAAGATGGTTCCTTGGTCTCCTGTTTAGTAAAAAAAAAGGTTGAATAAGACATGTTTGTTGGAAGGGAACTGAGATTTTTCACTACTGAAATGCTGTCTGACAAGATCTGGGATTAATATTCAGTATAGGCAATGGAGTTAAAGATGGAACATTGGCTTATAAAATAAAGTTTCTTAAACACTTCAAAAGATTAGGCACATTATAAAAGTGGATATCCAATTACACTAAACTCAGGTGTATTGTCCCCTTTGTCCTATCTATCGAATAGCTTAAATTTCCTTTCCATGAACAGAAAGAGCAGCAGGAATGAGCTAGAACAGAAATGCTTGACTAACAACCACAGCAGAAAACAAATGCTCTGAGATAATCATAATTCCCAAACCACTGAATAAATGTACATCTTTGAGGATTTAACAAAATGAAGTCAAAGTTCACACCATAGGAAGTAATCTGTAATACATGACATAAAATGACTTCTGCTGCCCAGACCTTAGCCTGGCTGAGCAGAATAAAATTCTACAGAACATGTGACTAGCTAAGAATTCCAACAAATCCAACTCCCTCAATAAACTCTAACCTAATACACCTTAGGGAACCTTAATTTTAAATCTCTTTACATGCCATATGAAGGACAGAAGGAGAGATCTGATCAAACTATGATAAAATGCTCAAGAAAAAGCTTCAAGAAGATGCCACACTGAATGACAAAGTTCTCAAGAGACAGATTTATGTCTCTGGGTCATATCACTAATGGAAAAAGAAAGGTACAGCAGAGTCATCTAGTAAGTTGATCCCAGAATATAGTACACCAAGTAAAATTCAATACTCGATTCTTGGACAAAACTAGATTCTGATCAATCTGTGGATGGGTTCACACAGGTGACAGGTCCTCTCTCTCCTGTGTACCTGTTCAGGAACTGGTCAAAATCCTTTTGAGGACTACAGTTGTGGACTGCACTTCACTGCCAGTGCTCCAATGGCCACTATCTGTTGAAAATGGTGAGGATGAGAGTGAGGCCATGGACTAATCTCTTTCCTTGAGACAGCAGAGCTGACTGGACATGGAGGTGGATTTGTGCTGCACCCTCTAAAAATGGCAGAACTGTTGCTCAAGAGAATTCTGTCTGACTTTAATTGGCAACTTCCACAGAAGCGCATTAATTTTTTCATTTTTACCTGTAAATGTTGCAATGAGACCTGCTTAATACAATATATTGGGTCAAATTCTGCTCTTGGTTTTTCATAGTCTCCAAGACAGAAGGGACCATTGTGATCATCTAGTATGACCTCCTGTACAACACAGGCTACAGAATGTCCTCAAAACAATTCCTAAAGCAGATCGTTTAGAAAAAATCCAATCTTAAAACTGTCCATGATGAAGAATCCACCATGACCCTGGGTAAACTGTTCCAATGGTTAACTACTCTCACTGTTTCTAAGTGATGGAGAAACCAGCATGTTGCTTGGTAAATTGTTCCAGTGGTTATTTACTTTCACGGTTAAAAATTAATGCTGTATTTCCAGTATGAATTTGTCTAGCTGGTTATACTAATTTGGTGGAGTTGCACTGGTATAACTGAGGTACTTGACCAATTATATGGCTCTTCTAGGCAAGGAAACCTGCGTAATCAGGAGCTCACCTGTAGACGGATTCAGCTTGGATTCTTTGGTAACACTGACATTACTGTAGGTCATGTTTGTTGATCTTCCAGGTTCTGGAGAATTCAAGGAAATGCTTCTCCCAGTGGCTCTTTGAGATGGAACATAACAAGTATTTTCAGCATCCTTGTTTTGATCATTTTGTTGGCAATTTGCTTTACCTTTTGAGTTTGAAGCATGCATTGCTGCAAGGGCGAAAAACAATATTATGCTAAACTTGCTAGATGCTATTCAATGTCTGACATACTATGTCAGAGAGAAGGGCACACAGAGTATATTTACACAATGTTTTGCAGCGAGTCTCCCAACCACAATGGGGTTCCACTTGCCAGGCCAAGGGGCTTCCACCAGCATTCTAAAAATAGCTGTGGAGACAGCTCTTTGAAGTTCCAAAGCTTGGGCTGGAGCTCAGGCTCCGATGCCTAGGAAGGGGGGTGAGCTTCTAGGGACAGGGAGATATTAACTTAAAACAAATTAACCAAATGATTTCTCAAAATACCTTTGCCTGCAAACATGCTGAATGAGTTTTTTGGTTCTTCAGAAATCCATTTCTTTTTCTTCACTCCTTTAAAGTGACGCTTCTTTACTGGCTCAGTGTGACTCGTTGCTAAGGAAGAAAAATAAGAAAAATTTATTTTTTAAGAAAACACATTATTCAGTAAAATTCCCTCATTAAAGTAGTAGAGTGTTGTGGTGAATTAAAACAAGAATAATTTCCTCACATTTTACATACACTCTCTGTTGGATACAGACCTTTCTTTTATCTGCTAAATAACAATTCTGAAAACAGTAATTATAGTAAGAATATCAGTAAATATCATCCCTAAGAGCAAAATCATAATGCTTCCAAAAAGTTATGTTGATTCTGTTAGAAAAAAAAGTTCTCAACATTTTGGCAGCAAACCTCAAGCTTATTTTAGGAAACTAGGTGTTAGTAGAGTACGTAACAGATATTTCTGGCCCAAAATCTAGCTCAAAAGGTGTCCGTATGCAAGCCAAAAAATCTGAGCCAATACAACATATATTTTAAGGAGTACAGACATTTGCGGTAATCTTGTTTGAGCAGGAGGTCCTTTACAAAAGTGAGTGTGTTACACCCACAACAGAATTTTGTGCATGTTGACCCAAAACACAGCATAGCAACTATGGAACGAGCTATTATGCTACATATAACTGACCCTCATATGTCCTTGCCTTGTCAGTCAGCTGGTCTAGATGAGACATTGGTAATTATGATGCTTAACATATGAAAGAAAGGTCTCCCTCTGTGCTACATCAAGAGTAAGCAGATGGAGTAAGGGAAGGACAGAATCTCACATCCTGCATTGCATGGCAGCTATGACCCTATGTCCCCTGCTCCACTACAGGAATCCAGGGCTTTGTCTGCTCTCACATTCAGATGATCAGCATAAGCACTACCTTTTGCTCCTATCAGGTCAGGCCAAAATATAGGATAAATTAATTACTTCCACTTCAATGTATGTAGGCAGTTTCATTACTTTTTAACCTACTTATGATTTATAGCCAGAATTTGTCTTCCTATCTTTTACTTCAACAACAGAAAAATAATATGCAAGAAATGATTTGCCCACAATCACCCTATACATAAAAAACAATATATTCAGATAAGGAAATTTTGTGTTCTTCCAAACATTCTGGAATTCTGTAGTGCAAATTAGGGTCCCAATTTAGAAAGGTACTTTAGCATGTGCCTAATCTGAAATAAGAGAGTAGTTCTTAGGTAGATTTAATCAAGTGCTTAGCTGAATCAAGGCCTTATACTGGTATTCATTAGGATCCAGATTCTGTGAGATGCTACGTGCCCCCATTTCTCATCGACTTTCACTGGAATTGAGAGTGATCACCGCCTCCAAGGATTAGACCTTTGGGCTTTAGGAAGATAAAGATAATTAGCAAGCTGATACGGGTGATACTGAAGTCATTGGGAGCAAGACTGCTCTAACCCAATAAAAGTGCTTTCATCAATTAGAATGATGAAAGAAACCATATTGTTGATGGGACTTCACCAATTCACTCAAAGTGTGTGGAATATAACATATGTCATTTGGTCCTGCCTCAAGTGTCCAGTCTAATTACAAAGGAAGCAAATAATGTTTTCCAAAATTACAAAACATAAAAATAATGATTCATACCTTTCACATCTGAACGTCTGGACGTAATTAATTCTTTTTCTCCAGTTAATATTTCACTTTGCTTCCCTCCAACAAATATGCTCCTTTGTGGTACATAACAATCACCTCCTGCAAAAAATTAGAATGCATCACCAAACTATAAATAGAGACATGGTATGTCCTCATTTTAAGATAAAATTGATTGTACTGTGTTTAAAATGCAGACTGCAACCTTTTCACTTTATTCTTTTTTATCATTTAATTTGTGTTAGTTTTTGGTTAAATTCACATAAAATAGTAAGAACATAAACATGAAAAACAAATAGAAAGCAGTTATGTAAAAATGTCTTTATAAAAGTCAGAATAATGAAAAATATATTTAATATTGTTTTAATTCATACTTCTCAGTATGAACGTATGTTTCCATAATTAATTCTCCCTCTGAATTAACTCTTGATTAATCAAATACAAAGCACTAGGACAACAGGCAATAAGATATAAAACATAAAAACAAACACATACATTGCTTATAATACATACAGGACTCAGGAAAGTGATACAATTTATAAAATGCTACCAAAAACTCTATTATTACTTGCATCTGATATCTTTCTGATAAGATCACTGATTTTTTTTGCAAGAAAAATGCAGCAAAACTAATCTATCTGGACTTCAGTAAAGCATTTGACACAGTACCACATGGGAAATTATTAAACTGGAGAAGATGGGGTTTCAAAAGAAAAGAAGATAGCCAGTGCTAGGTAAACATAAATGCTTGCGGTATCCAGGTTGATTCTTAATGACTGAAATCCTGATCCTGTACTGAGATCTCTAAGCAGACTCCTATGGCTGCACAGAATTCAACTGAAAATGGGCACAAGGATCTGCCCACATGGAACAGCTTGCAGAATTGGGGCCTAGATACTTTCCCATGTGACTGTCAAAAACATAGTCTGTTCAGCTTTACTAACGATATTCTCTCAAATACACCAATTTCTGAAAGTTTAGTATACTCCTGTTATATCTGACTGTCATGCTTGTCTAAGCTGATGCTGTGTGAGCTTCTTTGCAGCCAGCATAGCTCTAAGAAACAATCTCTTTTTCAAGATTAAATTAAAATCCAATTAAGTGGAGTCACCAGACTGAAAATATTTTTTCACTATGTTACTGAGATGGGTGGAATTCAAATACAACAGTAATTTTTTTTATTAACAGCACTGAAATAAAAAGACTTTACAGAAAATACAGAAATAAATTCCATGAAAGGTATATTTGGAAATCATTTTATATACCAAAGGATATTAGATAATGAGAACACATATTTTAAAGTAATTACCTCCATTTTCAAAGGCTCCAAGATCAGCCATGGTGTTACCATCTAATGATGCTGTTACCTCTCCTTGTCTTTCTATAATATTAAACTTTGTTGGAACTGTAACACCATCACCTGGAAAGAAAGCATAGGGATTTTTTTGGCTTAGTTACGTGGAGTCAGTGCATTTGTGATAGATGAATGAGCTTGGGAGAGTAAACGAAGTTATGGATAGCACTGTGCAACATGGACATTTTTGCACACTGACTGATTTTATGGATAGACACAACTGCGAGCATTTCTGAATTATGAGCAAAAGTTCCATGAATGCTTAAAGGATTAATAGAATTAAATCTCAGAATATAAAGTTGAGGGTAAACCCCTATCTCTGACAAAGGTATTCCAAAAATACAATGTACTAAAACTTTTGAATTGATATCTGAGCAAACCATGTTTATTGCACATATATCAAATACATTTAATTGTACAGTAACTCCTTATTTAATGTTGTCCCTCTTAACGTTGTTTCAATGTTACGTCCCTGCTCAATTTAGGGAACATGCTCGTTTAAAGTTGTGCAATGCTCCCTTATAACATCGTTTGGCTGCCTGCCTGTAAGATTCTGTAGAAAAGCAGAAACTTTACAAGGGAGCATTGCACAAGTACTGCATCTCCGCCACCTCACCCTCCCTCCCAGCACTTCCCCCACCACCAAACAGCTTAGGAATTTCTGGGAGGGTGGGGCAGGAACAGGGAAGTGCTGCATCTCCGCTCCTCCTCCTCCCTCCCAGAAAGTCCTAAGCACTGCCAAACAGCTGTTTAGTGGCGCTTAGGATTTTCTCGGAGGGAGAGGGAGGATTGGGGCTTTTCTGCTCCCCCACCCCCAGTACTTAGTGTTTAGGAGTTTCTGGGAGGGAGGGGCAGGAGCGGGGAGGTGCTGCATCTCAGCTCCTCCTCCTCCCTCCCAGAAAGTCCTAAGCACTGCCAAACAGCTGGAAGAGGCGGGCCTGGAGCATTCCTGGCAGAGACCAAGCCTGTTCTTCTCCAGGGAAGCTGCCGCTGCTGCTGCTGCTGCAAAGGTGCTTCCTAGTGTCCTTGCCTGCAGCGGGCCGTGCCTGTGTGGGGTAAGCCAGGGGCACTTCCCAACCACAGTACAATAGAGTACTGTACAGTATATAATGCCTTTTGTCTGCCCCCAAAAAATTTCCTTGGAACCTAACCCCCCACATTTACATTAAATTTTATGGGAAAATTGGATTTGTTTAAAATTGTTTCACTTAAAGTTGCATTTTTCAGGAACATAACTACAACGTTAAGTGAGGAGTTACTGTACTGCAAATGATTAGCTACTTCACTTCAGCATAATTAATTTAATTCTACTTGTATTATTTCTTTCTTCAAACAATGACAGATCACCAGCACATTTTTATTCATCAGCAGATTTGGTCAAAATTCAGACCTACGAAAGGAAGTATCCTTATAGGATGCAACTGCTCCAGCCTCCTGTCAAATCCACAAAGTTCATATTCCACAGACACTTCACAGCCAGACCCAGGGAGGTGGGATCCTGTGGTGGGGGATATGGGCAGTATGCTTTAATAAATTCCCTGACTTTTGTTTTGCACAGGTCTTAACGGGAAAGATCTGCCTAGGGTTTCTGGGGCCTCAGTGGGCATTTCTACACTGCCTTTGGGAGCAGGCCTCCCAGTCCTGGTCCACAGATGTGTGGTAGATGGGCTCGTGTTAGAGCTTTAAAAATAGCTGTGTAGACATTGTAACTGATGCTGGAGCTTGGGCTCTGAAGCACTGTCTACATAGCTATGTTTAGAATGCTAACATGAGCCCACACTAACACAAGTCTGTGGACCCAAGCTGGGTGGCTCACTCCCAGATGCAGTGTAGACATACCCAATGAGATCAGATTATGGGTCCAAGTTAGTCTTGCTTTTACTAACAAATATCATAAAAGTGAACAGACCCTGACTGCATCCCAAGAAGTATAGTGAGACATTGTGATATTCATAACTGACTGCTCTGTGCAATTATAAACCTTCCTTTTCGAAGATTATGTCACTCTCCTCCCACACCACTCTCTATGACTTAATCATTGGTTTAGAATATATTTCCTTAACCTCTCCTTAAATGTTCTCCTTTCCACTTTAATGAAGTCATTTGGATGCTGGGTAATGTAACTTATGCACTGTAAGTACATGAAATACACATTACACGATTCCTGTGAACTGCCACCACACACAGGCTATAGGAGAGGTGCAAAGGGGTTAATATTATAGCTACTCAGATCACGACTGATGTTTATGAATATAACCTATGGCATTTCTAAGGGCCTATCACTGTGATATCTAAGCTCTTGAATACCCATTAGAAATACCTCCTCAAAAGTACTTTAATGAAAATACCTATACTCTCAAGACAGAATTCGCAGCATATTGTGCAGAGAAACTATTTTTCTCTCTCTTCACGCTTATTAAAAAGGTTAAACTGGTAAAAAACAGAGGTCCAAAAAGATCATATTTTTACCAACTAATATTATCTCAGATTATCTCTGTCTGAACCAAAATAATATACTCTCTTTCACTCTGCAGTTCTTCATTATTGTTCACTATCTTCCTGCTTCAATTTTCTTTTTATGTAACTGTAGATTCAGATGGTTATCCATGAAGTTTTCTATTTTGTTATAAACAAGTTTATGTCAATGATATATGTGCTACTAATGCTAACATCTCACTTCTTTCTCAAATACTTTAATGGCCAACCCACTAATTACATTAATGTCTGGGAATGTTCAGAGCATAAATCACTCTGTTAAGAAGCAGCAATACTATCACCTATTATAATAACAAAAGCTAACATTGATTTTTGCAGGCATACCACCTGGCTAATGGGGAAAAAGAAAAATTCTTTAAAATCTTGAGTGGAATAAATGTTCATTAATTCATATCCCCTGGAGCTCAGATGTACTGTAGCAGGCCCAATAAAAAAAGAGATTGTAACCTTATTTCAAAAGATATTAGAAGACAAATTGTAGCAGAGATGCATGCCATGGAGTTCAGGAAAGTACAAGATGTTAACCTTGGTTCTACTCAATTGACCTGGCCTTATTTCATTATGCTATAGTCAATGCAGGTGTCCCATCCTCATCATCACCATGTCTATGCTGTTTCCATTTAATTAAAAAGGTCACAAAAATATTTCTATTGCTTTTATTTTGTATAATTCTTTTTTTTCTAAGTTTGCAAAACCTAATATTTGGATCTAAACTACCTGATAGTGTCTTTCTGTCTAATTACATATACTGTATATAAATATTATCCTTGAAGTGAAAAGCATTACCACTCAAGTACTTACCTTCCTGTAAGTCTCTGCCAGTTTCCATGGTTTTCAATAGCTCATTATCCAGTGTTGAAGACATGATTTTTGTTGACTGGTTCTCCTGAGGAGTCTGAATTCTGTAATATTCTCCTACTCATGCCCCCCAAAAGAAAGAAAAAATTGTCTTTACTTATTGATTATATTAATATTTTTAAAATAATCAATAATTAGATATTTACCAGATTTATAACACATCTCCTTTATTGCTTTTTCTTCCTCAATGTCTGCCGGAGTCTTTGTCAATAAATAAGAGGCATCTGTAGGAAATATTTTTAAAAGCGAAAACTATACCTAAGTACAGACACCTCAGGATTTGTTAATGCACTATTCTTAAATATAAACAATTTCATTATAAAATTAAGTAACTTTTTTTCCCCTTTCCTATTGCCAGTGAATCCCAGCCCTCTGCTTTCCGGACAGAAAAATTATTGCTTATTGACAGATACTTTTATGACCAATATTGTCTTACAATGAAAGTCAAAAGGTTTACCATTACTGGTGTTTATTTGAGACGTTGATTAAATTAAAAATAATTCAAAAGCCTTTCTTCAGTCCTCTCAAAACAACCATACAATCACGCATAAAAGGAAGTGATCCTGAGTAGGCAACTAAATACTATTGAATGACCTGTTCTCTGATAGGCTATCTGGGGACGCACTGAGCATATTTTGCACATTTATAAAACACTTGGCTAAAACCTTGTCTTCACAAGGAAGCTGCACAGAAATAATTAACTATTTGTTTGTGATCCAATTTAGGCAGCTGAGTGCAAACCCATGTGTGGACACTCTTATTTCAGTTTAAGAGTGATTTAGTTCAGTAGCTCAACCAAAATAAGACTGTCTACATAGGGGTGAGAAATAAAACTGATTTAAATTACAGTGGTGCAACTCTCTTACGTAGACAAGCCCTGTGGCTATGATCCTAGCCCTAGGTATGCAACTATATGCAAGCAGCCTCTTCAGAAAGATAAGTACACACTAAGAATAGGGGTAATTTCAGGGGCAGGTGTAGTCCATGAGGTTTGTAGAACAGCAAGCATGGAAATGATTTTAGGCTAGATAGAACTCTAAATCTTCTTGTTTGGCATAAAAATTACATCATCTCTGAATTGCTGCAGATACTTTACATTCTCAACTAAATGCCACCTAGCAACAGCTAACATGTTTCTTGTTAAAGCTAAAGCACAAAATGAAATTAGCATCCTGATCAAACCTATACAGTGATAAATCTAAGAGTTTTGGGAGAAATCAAAAAACCTTTTCAATGAGTAAAATGGTCATTTAAATTACAGATGGAGCCAAATAAGTCTGAACATCCCTGAACTTTGAGGAAGTCTGTATCTGTATCTGAATTGTTGTATTTCAATGCCATGTGAATTGTGGCACTTGAATCCATTTCTAATTAAGGAAAAATAGTATTTGAATTATATCAGTAAGAAAAAAAATAGATATTAGATATTTTGAAAGTTTATTGATGAGAGTCTACATTTACTGTGTTCTGTACAATAAAATAAAGATAATTATAAAATAAGTTGTAACAAGGTTATTCCCAAATATTTGACTTCTTTCCTCAAAAATGGCATGATTGTTGAAAACAGCCAAAAATCTGTTGGCAACCATTTTGCAAATTATTTGAGAAAATCCATTTTAGTTTCAGATTTCAGAAAATAATCATATTTACAGTTCTCCTCTTCTTCCTCATCCTCTTCCTCCTCCAGGCTGATGTTTATGATCAGTGGAGGATGAATGGGTCTTAAAACGCTTTCTTGACCTTTTAGGGGTTCTTGAGTGTGGGCAGGATGCAGAGTTCCTTCTTGAACTTCCTTTTGGAGTGTGGCATCTATAGGAAAGTACATGAAGTTCAGTCTGTTAATAAGGCTCTGAAACACCAACATCAGGTTCTGATCAGTTTGTTATACATTTGAAATCATAATCCAAACTGTGTCTTTTAGGCACTGTACTGGGAAGGAGGTTGGCAGAAATGTGTCTCCACAGCAGAAGGAACATGGGGAGACATAGTGACTCAGCGACACACAGTGCCTCCCAGAGATTTTCAGCATGCAAGGATAACACATCATTGCACCAGCCCTGAGTAGGAAATAGCATACAGTGGCTGGCTATCTCTTCTGGCTGGTGTGTGTATGGGGAGATATAAATAACTTTGCCAACTCCTGTCCCTTTTTAGGGGCATGTCTACACTGCCTGGGCTCTGGCTCAGGCCCAAATCTCCCTTCATCTGCACACAATTCTGTCTAACTCTATCCAAACCCCAGGATCCCACAGGAATGGATGATTCAAGCCTGAGTCCAACAGAGGCTTTGGCCCAAACTCCATTGTTTTGCATTGTGGATGCAGCTCAGGCCCAGGCCCCCCAGATTCAAGTCCTAAGAGTCCACCAACTCCATCTCATAACCCCATGGACAGTGTCCTTTGTCTTTCCTATCCCAAGACTGGCCAATCGACTCCTGGTTCAAATACAACCCTCTTGGTTCAAATGCAACTGCTCAGCATTTAACCCTTCCATTTTATTCTGCCCACTGAGCTGCAAGAAGAGTGAGCCATCTTCTGCATTTGTAATGGTCACCGCCATCAAGAAGTCTTTTTCCAAGTGTGCTGCTAGCTGGTCATGGGAGCACCACCGCATTTTGCTTAATCTCTGGTGCAATGTGAGCAAACAGCTCAACTTTCGCAAGAATTCCAAGAATGAGCATGTATACCAGCTAATAGTGAAGAAGCTGGCAGTGCTGGGGATTCACTGGACCAGGGACCAGTGCAGGGAGCAGATTAAGCAGTTCAAGACCAACTCCCGGAAAGCTAGGGATGAGAACTGGATCTCTGGGAACTCCCGGTCATCCTGCCAATTTTACAAGGAGTTTGACCAGGTGGTGGGTACTGTGCTGAGCACTGAGCCATCAGTGCTTTATGGTCAGTCAGGAGGGGAACCTTCTCACCCCTGAATACAGTATAGGATTAAAAGGGAACCAGCAAGTGCTGGCTGAAGCTGCCCAAGAGACTTTTGTACCCAGACCAGTCTCCCAGAGCAGCTGTAGCACATTCTGGGTCCCTACTCCGAAGAACTTTTTGATGCTTCTCTGGAAGAGCTGTCTACCATGGAACCGGCATCAGAAACACAAGAGGAAGAAGCCTGGTAAGTTTCTGGATCCATGTTTGTTATTATTAATATAGGGGTGGGAATGATTTCCAGTTTATGGGAAGGATTTCCAGATTATTACCCAATGCAAAATATATTGCAAGCTCCAGGCAGCAGTATGTATCTGCTAATGGGGGATTGTGAAGAACACAGCAAGCCACAGTAATACAGACAGCATTGATGATGCTGGAATCCTAAAGTGTCTGTAAACAGCACCAGTGGGATTTCAATCTGCTAAATGCACATTCAACCACCATTCCACAGATATTCAGAGTGTAACTAAACCTTCTTTTGCTAGGGACTCTTATCATGATATGGTTTCATAAGCAAAAGAAAAAGGGGTTACACTGGATACTCTAAAATAACAGTGGGGATAGTAACTCCATTTATGACAATGTCATTTGGTGGGAATAATGTCCCAACCTGTCCATGAATGTAGATTCCCGATCAGCGGAAAACCCTGGCATCACGAATTTTTCCAGTGCAGCCCACACTGGTGTCCATAAATCAGCCTTTGTGGTCCACTAGGGCCTGCATAATAATGGAGTAGAACCCTTTGCAGTTTATGCACTCATGTACTCCTTGAGGAGGTCAAACTGTGGGCACATGAGTCCCATCAATGGCCCTGGCACAGTGTGGAAATCCCATTCTCTTAAAACCAGTAATTACTTAAGGGATATTTGTTTATGCCCACCACCTCTGGGTAAATCACATGCCTGACTGTCCCTGAAACCTCTGTGACTGCTTTACACATGGTTGACTTTTCAATGCTGAACTGGTTAGCAACAGACTTGTAGCAGCCTGTGGTAATCAGGTTGCAGACTATTATAGCAGCCCACTTCTGGACCAGTATGGCTGCCCTCATGCGTGTCTTTATGCTGGAGTGTAGGTGTGAGCTGCTCAAAAAATTCCAGAAATGTAGCTTTCTTCATGCAAAAGTTCTGGACCCACTACTGGTCATCCCAGGTCTGCATGACGAGGTGATCATACCAGTCTGTGCTTGGGCTACTGCTTCAGAAGCTCTGGTCTACATGGGGGGAATCACCAGCTACAGCAAGAGTTGTGAGCAGCATCAGCCAGTTTGATTCTTCGATGTTTGTATCATCCTCCTCTTCCATCAGGCACCTTTAGTAGGTCAGAAACCACCTACAGAACATTCACCAGCATCTCATGGATGCTTTGCCTGTTTTCTGAAACAGGCTTGGCAAGATCTATTGCTAACTTGGCAGACTGCGACAACTTCCTGTAACGTGTGAGGTGGACAGTGAACTTTTCCCTCACTGCAACACTAACCAGGGGCTGGAGTGGCTACAGCTGCGGAGGGCACTAGGATGCCTGAGAAACAGTGGTTTGACTCGGGACTGAGTATTGCAGTGTGGAGCCCACGATTTGCAGCCCAGGTCAAAAATTCTAAACTTAGGGTCAATATGCAGTGTGGATGCCAAGCCCTGGATTTGTTTGTAATATTTAATGACCTGCTCTCCCAAAGACATCCGGAAGCACTGTTGGTAAGAGGAAATCCTACTCCACCATTGAACAAAGCTTCCTATTTAATGACACCATGTGCATCCAGCTGTGGATCATCTGTGAGTTTAGAAATTATACTTTCTAATAGCTCTTCCAAGCTGCACTCTCATCCATAATTTGGTATGCTTTTTCAATTGTTATTCTAAAAACAGAGCTTCCTTTGCTAAGTCTTTCATGGGTTGCTCAGTGCACCATAATGTGTTTGGCTTGCACATGTGTCATCATGTACAGTACGCACTGGACACACTCCCATGAAATAGACAGCTCTGGCAAAGTCTGCACTCAGCTTAAGTTAGATTTGTCTCACGGACAGAAAAGAACTCCCCCCATTAGGCTACATTTTCTTTGTTCCTATTCTTCTGGAACAAAACTGAAGCCTTTTGTCAATGCCTGTCCCATCACTATGCTTGGAAATAGGCCACATGATAGTCCATGTTAATGTGACACCACTATAATGATCAGTAATGATCTAAATTATTGAGAAAATATTAAGTTGTAATTTTTTTTGCAAATTAGTATATATTAATGTGTTTAATATGCATATTAAAGTAGTTTATAAAAGTCTAGAGTCATACATGAGTCAAATATGAACTGAAAATTCATCAGACATGTATTGTTTAAGGGCTACATAACACTCCCACTGAAGTTATTATTCCACTGACTTCAGCATGAGCCCAATATATTTAGCATCCATATTGATCCAAATGTTGACCTCAGTCAGTAGGGCCAGTGACACATTCACTGACACTATTCCATTCTATGAACTTAAGTTGGTCTTCAATATTTTGCCTTAAGGCTACAGTCACTTTTCTTGGTTTACAGATCCATAAGAGGGACACTGAAACAACTTATTCCACAATATACAACCTTGTATTCTTTAAGAATATCATATGCAGTAGCTTTGGCTTCAAAGTCTGGATGTGCATACATGGTGATCCCAATCCTGAAGACCTAACTCAGGCAAAACTTCATTTTGCTTTAGGAAGGGTTGAAAAAGTACTAGCCATTTTTCCAGAAATAGTCTGGATTTCTGGAAATCAGAGAGTAAAAGAGAAATCATAATTAAGAAGTATTTGCTTCACATATTCTCTCCCTAACCCCATCCCCACGTGCCCAGCCTGAAAGACTTAATTGAAGTCAATTAAGGGGGTAAAACACTTGAAAGTGACTTGAACACATGATGCAACATTAGAAATTATTTTTTTAACTGTCTCCAAATGAGGGCCATTTCATACATATGACATTTAAAATTTCCCTGACTTGGTGTGATGTCCCATCATAGACTGCTGGTGACATCACACCCAGCAAAGAACCTTTTTCTTTTAAAATATTGCCTAGGTTTCTAAACTTTTTCATTATTTTATGAATAGTAAAAACAATAAAAAAATAGTAAACATTCTGAGTAAACCAAAATATGAAAAAGTAAATGTTTGTAGGTGTTGGTTTTTGTGAACATTTTATTGCCATTCTTATCTGCTAAATCTAATCTGTCCTTCATTTTGAGATTTTCATCACCACAGTTTCTATGCACTAACTCTCTTCCCCACCTCAGCTGTTTAATAATTGAAGGCAATTGATGGAATCTAAAATTTATCTTTACTTAGCTAGCCTGTATTCGCAAGGGCAGAAATCAATTCTCTCTCATTTCATTTGTTCATTGTATTTTAATTTCTGGAGTAGCATACACCATGTTGTGGTCACTGTGAATGCTGTGTTTTACACCAGGAAAAGGCTTGCATAGATTCTCTCTGGTTCACTGAAACTATGAGGCAGTTGTCTCAGAAACATTCTCATTTGGCAAAGCTAACCATTTAATCAACATCTAATTACTTGCTCCATTACTGAATGGAATCTTAAAATAAAAAGTTTTCCACTCAGCCAGAACCCCACTTTGAAAACACAGTGGTCTCCCAAATGCCAAGAGATGCTGTGAAACCGATGCAGGAAGATGAGTTCTTATTTTTATATTGACATTTGGCTGGTTACCTGCTTTGAACTTATATGTGAGAAATACTTACATACCCTCACCCTCTTCAGATGTATAAATTAGATCATTTGTATCAGGAATGTGAGCAAAACAGCCAGCAGTTGCCAGGAGAGGAGAAAAAAATTGATTATTTCTTTCTATATTGAGATCAGTAGATCATTTCCACAGATGGAATAGATTATTTCAAATGTTGTTTTAGAAGGCTTACTTGATTTGTATGTACGTAAGGGAGTGGGGGAAAATTGAAAAGGATAGTGATGTATGATTAACCAATGAATCATGGCCATGCAGTAATGTACAGTATACATTCTTCTGAAATTCTGAATGCATAAATGACCCCAAATGAATACTATATGCTGTGAAGTACTGCACTGCTTTAACATTCAGCTCCTGTGTTTGAGTGAAGCCCTGAAGACACTTCACTGTCAGTGAAGAGGCCATTACGTATTTGGAAGTGGGTGAGTGGGTGTTAGCAAGGCCTAAAGCTTTCCAGAGGTAGTAAAAAATACAGGGATTTCCTATAACACAAACTCTTCAAACTAGATTTGACTGCTTATACACAAATCACTGCCTCACATGATTGTCATTCAGCACATCAAGGATACACACAGCGTTAAAATGTTACAGTGTATAATTTTTCACTTGTGAGACAAATGGATTAAAATTTGAGTTACTATTCAGTACATCAGCTTTGATGTAACTGTTACCTACAGACATTCTTAACACAATGGCCAAAGAAATTCCTAGGGGAACCCTAGTCAAACATAATCATTAAGTCCTTTACTAACCTTGACTTCAGATCATATTCCACCCAATCTGCAATGCTGTCGTTCTTCACCTAAAAGGTTTATAACAACACTAGAAGCAGCCAATATATTTTTAGCATACCTATTTCAATGTGCAAATTATTGAGAAAATAGTTTTACTCACTGCTACTAGGTGGCAAAAAAAGTCCATTTATATTACGAGGTTTGCTATGATGGAAGACACAACTGATCCTCACACAGCCTAAAGGCTGTGTTTCCCAGAAACACGAGATTCTGGTGTATTTTTGCTACGGGAAAAATAAAAAAGGTACAGTTTTTAGATATGATGATTATACCAAACAACAAAAAATAATGGATGGAACACTGATTAGTACCATATATCAGTTAAAAAAGAAGAAATATGGTATTGTTGTGAAGGCATAGGACTAGGATACATGAGGCCTGATTCTGATCTTTTACAACAGTGTAAATTAGGAATTTCTTCACTGAGATCAATGGAATTATAATGGTGTCGGACCAGAATCAAGGTAATGGATTCTACTCCTGGCTCTGCTACAGACTTTCTGAGATGTTTAGAGAAAAACATTAATTTTCTAATACCCCAAATTCACTTAATTTTTGTGTCTCAGGGCTTGTCTATTTGAACAGTTAGTGTGCAGCAAGCTGAGGTGTAAATCTATCTAACATTAGTGTGCAGCACACTAACTGTACATGTGGACCCTGCTACCAAACATTAAAAGTTGCATAATGTGCTTTGATCTACTCTGCTTTGAAATGGGAACAGAAAAAAGTGAACTAGAGAACTTTTAGTTTGTGGTGAGTCCACATGGGTAGTTAGCGTGCATCACACTAATATGAGGTAGACTTATTCCCGCACTCACTGTGCACTAACTGTTCATCTAGACAAGCACTTGGTTTCCTTATTTGTAAAATAGGGTAATAATGCCTACCTCACAGGCATGTTGTGAAACTAAATACATTCATGCTTGTAATATGCTTTGAGATCCTTGGATAAAATCTGCTGTATAAGTCCAAAGTATTACATTTTTATTATTTTATTATAAAAAGCATATTATTAATTATTATTATGAAAGGAAAATCAGAAAAGCAATTAATATCCAGTGACTGACTTTGAATCAATACAAGTTTTAAAGCTTGTAGTGCATGCTAGCCACGGACTTAGGGGGTGGGGGGCAAAAAGCTTGTATCTGGGTGCCACAAGGTCTTCATATTTGAATATGAACTTGGGTGTCAGATGTGAAGTTTAAAAGAAGAGAGGGTCAGTTTTGCTTTAAGAATGAGTGTACTTCAAGAAACTTATCTACCTGTATTTCCATATGTCTAAAACGGCAAAGCTGATGTGAACATCTTCCCTCTCTCCATAACGAGCATACAATCTCACTGCCAAGGGCTTTTTCACAGTGACGGAATCGGCACTTGGAACCCTAACACAGAAAAAAGGCAAGTCAAAGTTGTATCATGTTAGATTCATCAGTAGTTGGTTTATATCTTCTTTATTAATGAGGAAGTGGACAATGCACTAGTCTGTATAGCACAGTATTATTGCTGAGACAACAGACCTGCAAGCAACAGAAAAAAATTAGGACCCGATTCACAGATGCTAGGGTAGCTCCACTATGCCCAATTCTGCCTCACAGGTAAAAATTCCAAGCCAATGGGAGTTACACCTGTGTGGTTGAGGGAGAAAAGGCCATTGGGCTCAATGGAACTGCTACTGATTTATGCTAGTGTAAATGGGGGAAAATAATGTCCTGTTACTGTCACATGAATTATGCCATAATTGCTTTGTCCAATTTAGTTAAAATACCTGAAGATATGGGGCTCCCATTACTTACGAACTTGGGAGACTATTCCACAGTCTACTGGGGTATTACTATTTTCCTGATATTTGAACTAAATTTGTCTTTCCCAGCTCTATCCCTTTACTCCTATTTATATCCCTGGATCACCCTAAGCAATTCCTCACCCTCCTTGTTGTTTATACCGCTCTCAGATATTAGCAAATGTTAACATAAGTCTCCCGTAGTAATCACTAAGCAAACTACATAGATGTTATTCTTTCAGTACCCTATTCTCCACTACATAACAGCTATGCTCAGAGGTAGTGAGCAGTGGCAGTCACAGGAAGCTGGCTGCTGCTCAGCCCCAGCCAACGTCAGAATTGCAGGGGGCATTTTCTAACATCCACAGCTAGTGTAAGGCCTATAATGGGGCTTAAGAAAGCAGGAGATCAGGTTTAGAGAAGCTCAGCTCAACCACACCCCCCACGCCAGCCCCAGTCATCAAGTAACACAGCTCTTTCCTCATCCTTACAGCAGGGATATCGGGGCAGCTGGTGTTATGCAGCACAAAGTAAATTTAGCAGATTAAGAGACTGACCCTGGATCTTCTCTCATAAATCAAACATTCCAGCTACTTAATCATTTTGTTCTCTTCCTTTGATTCCATCCAGATGATCAATATCTTTCTGGTTCTGAAGTGCCCACCACTACATGCAGTCTTATAGATGTAGTTTCACTACTTGGGAGCATGGAGTGGTATGATGAATACTACTTAAATGCTCTTGTGTTAGCTAGTTGTCCGGGTTAAATTTCATTTTATTTTCTTTCTGTTATTTCTCTACCATTTCTGGGTAGTAACATCTGTGAATTTTAATACCATTTACTCCTCTTTTCAGAGCATTATAAAATACATTAATTATAATAGGGCCAAGGGATACCGTCTGTAAAATGTACTACTTTATTAAATAAAATCACTGCAGCTGGCCAGACTGGTAACATATGTTAAGGATTTGTACTGAAAGTAAAACCTATTCACTAAGGTTCTAATCCTGCAAATGGATGTACTAACATGGACTTCTGCATCACCCCATTGACTTTGCGTATTGGACCCATTCTCACAAGCACTTCTTCAAAGGGTGATAACATCAAGAATGATGTGATTTCAAAAAAGCAGTATGAAGGAAAGTCAGGTAGTCACACTATCAATACCAGGCAAAGTTCCTGTTGTCTAACAAATTTATAAATGTTATTTATCACAGGTTATAAAAATGTTGTTTAAATGAAACAGAAGTGTGTTGAGTGATCTTTATGTAGTGTTTACAAAAGTCCACCTTACACAGTGCACATTTTTCATGAATTAAACCCCTTTAGAGTGTGAGCTTGATTTTCAGAACTAATGAGCACCCACAAATCAATCTGAGGTGAATGGAAACTGTGAGTCCTCATCACCTCTCAAAATCAGGACCTATGTGTGTGTCAAATATACACGTATGGAGACACACACAGAGTGACATATACATCAGTATATAAAGAAGAGACGTAAGTTCAGACTAAAAGAATGAGGTGTACTTGTGGCACCTTAGAGACACACACAGAGTGACATATACATCAGTATATAAAGAAGAGACGTAAGTTCAGACTAAAAGAATGAGGTGTACTTGTGGCACCTTAGAGACTAACAAGTTCAAACTATAAACTCCTCCTTACAGCAGGAAAATTAAAGATGCAAACCACTGTAAATTCTACAATATTTACCTTTATGCAGGTGGAATAAAAATAGAAATAGCAGTCATTCCCAACTTCTGCCATTGTCACCTCTTGTACTTCTACTCCACTGTCTTTATATAAGAAGGGTATAAATGTACAGGTAAGAACTACCAATGTGTACGGAAACAAAACTCCTTTTTCTGAAGACAGTGGTTTTCAGGATCTAAGCTCTATTTCCTTTTAAAAACAGACCTTCAATTATAGTATATCTCGAAATTATATTTAAACTAATTACAAATCAGACGGTACCTTCTCCAGGTTTGCCAAAGTGATGAAACATTGAAAGTGGTTGCTAGTCAGTGCACAAATTCAAACTTCCAGAATTTCTCTCATTGTTACTTTAGTTCTTATGACATCATCACAAATGACATCACATGACCATTTAGACTGGGACTGCTCACTTATTTTCATTGCTGTTGAGTAAAATAGAAAAAAATGAAGTTGTTCTAAGTAGTCTATTATCCTAATGTTTCTTGGATTCAAAACAGATTGAAACATAATTCACATGAGTTAGAGAATACAGAACAGGGGCAGGCAACCTACGTCACATGTGCCAAAGGCGGCACGCAAGCTGATTTTCAATGGCACTCACACCGCCCAGGTCCTGGCCACCAGACCGGAGGGCTCTGCATTTTAATTTAATTTTAAATGAAGCTTCTTAAACATCTTAAAAACCTTATTTACCTTACATACAACAAGAGTTTAGTTATACGTTATGGACTTATAGAAAGAGACCCAAAAAACGTTAAAATGTCTTACTTAAAGCGAAACTTTAAATTAGAGTGAATAAATGAAGACTCTGCCCACCACTTCTGAAAGGTTGCTGATCCCTGATATAGAATACTCACATAACTGTTTGATGCAGGAACATGTATAGTTTGTAGCCGTATGGACCTCAGGATATTAGAGAGACAAGTTGGGTGAGGTAATATATTTTATTGGACCAACTTCAGTGGGTGAGAGAGACAAGTTTTTGAGCCACACAGAGCTTGCAAGTTGCAAAATGCAAGGTGGAACAGATTATTTAACATAAGTAGTTATTGTAAGGGACCATTGAAGGCAGAGTGGCCCATTAACACGGCTGCAGTCATAGGAAAAAGGAGAGGGAGTTAGTGGGTTACAGATTGTTGTTTGGCCAGTGACTGCAGGGGTGCTAACGGACCCCCATCTCCCATGCCAGTAGATTTGGGCTTGTAAGGCTCAGACTAAAGGGCTGTTGAATTACTGTGTAGAAACCTGGACTTGGGGTGGAGCCCAGGCTCTAGGACTCTGTGAACCCAGCAATATGCCTGGGAAAGAATTTTCTGTAGTTTCTCAGTACCCTACCCATCTAGTGTCTCATCACCAGCCACTAGGGATATTTGCTACTAGCAGTCGCAGATTGGCTACATGCCATTATTGGCAGTCATCATACCATCCCCTCCATAAACATATCTAGTTCAGTGTTGAAGCCAGTTAGGTTTTTTGCCACCACTGCTCCCTTTGGAAGGCTGTTGCAGAATTTCACTCCTCTGATGGCTTGAAACCTTTGTCTAATTTCAAGCATAAACTTGTAGGTGGTCAGTTTATATCAATTTGTTCTTGTATCAACACTGGGGCTTAATTTAAATAACTCCTCTCCCTCCCTGATATTTACAGAAAGCAATCATATCTCCCGTCAGCCTTCATTTGGTTAAACTAAAGAAGCCAAGCTCTTTGAGTCTCTTCTCATTAGGCAGGTTTTCCACTCCTTGGATCATCCTAGTGGCCCCTCTTTGCACCCGTTTCAGTCTGAATTCTTTCTTAAACTTGGAAGAACAGAATTGCACATTATTCCAGATGAGGTCTCACCAATGCCTTGTTTAATTGTACAAACACTTCCCTATCTCTACTGGAAATACCTCATCTGATGATTCTTAGGGACTGCATTAGACTTTTTCATGTCTAATCACACTGGCAGCTCAGTCATCTTGTGATCAGTTAATACACCCAGGTTTTTCTCCTCCTCTGTTGCTTCCAACAGATAAATCCCCAGTTTATAGCAAAAAATCTTTTTAGTCCCTAAATGCATGACCTTGTAATTTGTGTTATTAAATTTCATCCCATTTCTATTACTCCAGTTTTCAAGGTTGTCCAGATCTTCTTTTTTGATATTCCAGTCCTCCTCTGTATTGGCAATACCTCCCAACTTTGTGTCATCCACAGATTTTATTAGCACACTCCCACTTTTTGTGCCAAGATCATTAACAAAAATGTTAAGTAAGACTGAGCCCAGGACAGCTCCCTGAGGAACTCCACTAGTGACCTCCCTCCAGTCTGATAGTTCACCTTTCACTATGACTTGCTATAGTTACCCTCACTCCTTTAACCAATTCCTTATCTACCTTTCAATTCTCATATCAATCCCCATCTTCTTCAATTTAACTAATAATTTCCCATGTGGAATTGTATTAAAGTTCCTTACTGAAATCCAAGCAGATTAGATCTACTTATTCCCTTTGTCTAAAAAATCAGTTATCTCCTCAAAGAAAAAGATCAGGTTGGCCTGACACAATCTAATCTTTTGTAAAATCATGTTGTATTTTATCCCTATTCCCGTTTTTCTCTATGTCCTTAACTATTTTGTCTTTCAACAGGCCTGTAGTTTCCCAGATCACTTTTCCCCCTCCTTTCCTAAAAATAGATCCTATATTAGCAATGCTAAAGTCAGCGAGTACAACACCCAAGCTTACAAATTCATTAAAAAATCCTTGCTATTGGGCTTGCAATTTCATGTGCCAGATCCTTTAATATTCTTGGATGGAAATTATCCAGGCCTCCTGATTTAGTCCCATTAAGCAGATTGTGTTTGACTTCCCCCTTGGATATAGTAGTTTCCATTAACCACTCTGCCACTATCCCTAAACTCCTCATTACATTTATTAAAAACTGAGGAAGTATTTATTTAGGTGTTGGACCATTCCTAGACTGATCTCCACGCCATCTTTACTGCTTAGCATTCCCAATTCTTCTTCTCTTGTTTTCTTTTTATTTATATGTATATTTAACTTTTTATTGACTGGCTGTGGTAAGAAAAGAACTGAAGTAGTTAGCTCTACATAGCCCTTTTATATCCTCAGATCCAAATATTCACAGCTGTGAGAGGGTGTTTGAGGAATCCCAGTTGATGCTGCGTTCCAGCAGATTTCTGAAGCTCAACTGTGCCAGCTGGTTCATCTCATAATAAGAAATATGCAGAGGCCAACTCCAGAACCAAATTAGTTTTAATAAATCAAATTATTTTGTGATGTTTATGACTTGAGATGATTCTGCTTTCTCTCTGTGATTTCAAATCACTTTAGAAACATTAGCTGAGCACTATTCCACTTCTTATAGATGTGGAAACTGAGGTACAGACCAGTTACTTCCATAAGGTCACACAGCAAGTCTGTGGGAGAGCTAGAAATAGAACACAGAAGTCTTGACTCCACACAGTCCTCCATATTAAAAATGGTATTGTTAACAATAAAAATAAATAAATACAATAAATAATAAAGTGTCCTGGTACTTGGATAGGCCTTGTTGAGAACAGTTTAGGAAATTGGAACTTCACAAAAAAGTACCATACAGCACACCCTAGTACTTGAGAAATTCTTACATGAAATAGGATAGGACCTTCACAATACATTGAGTTGGAACCAGCAACATTTTCCAGGGACTGATATTTAGTTTATGTTCTTTCTAAGAAAGCAGCCATCACTGCTATCAGCCCAGTCCTGTCCACATGCTCAATGTCTCAGTTCTATCTTTTCCCAGAACCAAGTTTCACTGAGTTTCACCCACCCATCCATGCCTGGAAAGTCAGCGAGTAAACATGAGGTTACATTACTGAATAGAGGATAATGAAAGCCATGGACAACACAGATGTAGAAAATGTTGCTGAGCTACTGCAGCAGAGGCAGCTTACAACACTGAGGCTGGTTCCGAGCACAGACGGTGAAGGTTTCCAACTGCAACACAAGCGGAAGGCTAGCGCCCCACCTCCCTACATCAGGGGACTGCGCGGCTCTAACACCCACATAGCAACCCTCCAACCATCTCTAGGGCAGGAGAGTGTGGGGCTGTAACACCCTCACAGCTACCCCCGAACCATTCCCTGGGCAGGGGGTGTGAGGCTGTAACACCCACACGACTGACTAACCTCCCTCCCATCCCTAGAGCAGGGGAGCGCGGCCCTGCAGCACCCGCAGGGTGACCCGATGCAATGAGCGGCCCCTGTGCAGCGGGGCGGCTACAACTGTGGCACAGACACACCCGCCGGGCCCGGGGGCGGGACACTCACACACACGCAGGGCGCAGCTGCAGGCCGAGAGGCCCTTCGGCGGCTGCCACCCCTCGGACTCCATTTCCCAGCGCGCGCTGCGGGCCCGGTCCTGCCGGCGGGAGGCGGCGGCGGCTCAGCTCCAGGCGCGGAGACGCGTGAGGGGAGCCGGGGCCATGAGCCGCCTGGGCTCGGTGCAGCGGAAGGTGCCTTGCCTGTTTGTGACGCAGGTGAAAGAGGAGCCCTCGGCCAAGCGGGAGCGCCAGGTACCGGGGCAGCGCCTGGGCCCGGCCGAGCAAGCAGGGGCAGGGGCCGCGGGTGCGGGACCTGCCGCCCATGAGGGGCGAGCTCAGGGGTCGCGCTGGAGCTACGGGGGTGGGGGGAGAGGAAGCCGCTCGGGCGCGGTGGACACCGGGTGATGGAGGGACTGACGTGTGCTGAGTAAGAGGGGGCGCGGTGGGTACCGAGGTGATGGGGGAGGGGGTGTCGTGGGTACCCGGGTGATAGTGGGATTTGCTGGGGGGGTGCTCAGGGTGCTGGGGGGGAGGATGAGGAGAGGGCGTGGTGGGTACCCGGGTGATAGTGCGATTGACTTGTGGGGAATCAGGAGAGGACGTGGTGGGTACCCGGGTGATGATGGGACTGGCTGGGTGGGGTGTGCGGGGGGTGGAGGAGCCTCAGGGTGCTGGAGTGGAGGGGATGCAGTGGGCAGGTTGGGGACAGGGGCATTTGAGACTTGCAGCCACATCCAGCTCTAACAATGCCTGGTGCATCTTTGAGATTCTTGGTGGATCCATGCATCTTTTCGTTGTGTAAGGCATCACTAGGAAACTGTCCACATACCAGGTTGAGGGTAAGGCAGGTGGAATAGTACTGATGAATAAAACCTTATCTGAATGATGATTTCTTTTTGAGAAGTAATTGGAGTGATTTGCTCTTCTTCATCCTCCTTTAGCCCACTTTTCTTCAGCATCTTTCTGGAGAGGTCTTTGCTTGAGGCTTTGGTTGGTTGATATACCCCAGTGACTTCAGGGGTGGCCTGATGGCATCACTCTTCCTTAACTCTGATGGAAATGATTGGTCACATAACACTTCTGATGGGTTCTCTTAGTCTCCTGTTAAAAGGAGTTAGGAGTTTATAACCCAGCAAGCAAGTATGGTGAAATCCCTGCTCTTGCATGATCCAGTCCTACCTCTGTTTCAAGGAATTAGCTCCTGCAGACCCGAAAGATCACGATGATATGGGTATTTTGTGTTTCACATTTTGTTCGTTTAAGTTCTTGAGGCTAATGTTATTTTGACTGTGGTTACGTTAGTGTGCGTTCTTCCTTATGTTACTGTTTCTTACTGTTACAAGAAGCAGACAGAAGGTTAGGGTAAAGTAAGAACTTGTTACATGCATAACTATCAAAAACTAGTCAAGTATTATGTGGAAGAACAGAAGATTAAGTATATATGTACTGAAACAGAAGGAAAAAAAGTGTGAACTTGATTCTGTCCTGTCTTGCACCTTCTGTATTCATCTACACCAGTGCCTTGTGGGTGTACTAATCTGAGCAGGTAGCATTTTACACCCATGGTGCACAGGTGTAGATTGCTGTAGAAGGTGCAGAACAGGAAGAGAATCAGGCTCTTTCTTCTTATGTATTTCAATAACAGTAGTACTTAGAGGCTTCAACCTACGTTGGGGCATCATCATGGTATGTACTTTACCACATAGTGAAAGAGACAGCCCCTATGCCAAAGAGCTTACAGTCTAAAGAAGAGTGAGGGAAAGGATATTATTCTACAGGAGAGTATTTTAAAAGTAACCTTTACCAAAAATGATTTTTCTTCATCTAAACGTATTTCTAGAAGTCTTACCAACACCATTTCTCAGAAAACAATATCAACTTCACAATGTCCACTGGGTGTCTGTTCAGACTCCTTGGAACACTCGCCTCTTTATTCTTTCAGGAAGAAAGGTTTAGTTCAAGACTACAATCTTTATTATGTTATTCAAAATGTGTCTGCTTTAACCAGCTTCCATCACTCTGGTATGTTTTATCACCATCATCTCTGAACGTAAGCTTAGGAGCAGTTAGTCGCTCAAATGATGCATAGAACTTTTGTTGCCATGGTAATGTCTTGAAGGCATCTATTGAAATTTTGTAGCACCAGGCTGGAACTCTTCTACATTACACACATTACTTCAAAGTGGAGGAGCAGATTGTTCCTAAAGATAAACCCAGAATAGAAAGGAGGGAAACAGGCTCATTAAATGATTCTTTATCTATGACAACAGGTGTGATAGTTTTATTCCTTTGCCTTGATGCATTTTCAGATTGTAATATATTGTGAAATAGTTGCATTCTTAGGCAATATTAAAAACTAGGAATAAAAAAATGATGCTGGATTTGTGGATGTCAATTATAATATGTTAGAGTCCGTATGGGAAGTTATGGAGTGAGGTTTAAATAATTGTTGTCTTTTCAGCCATTTAAAGTTTTGGCAACTGAAACCATAAATAGAAAGGCGTTAGATGCAGATATATATAATGCAGTTCCAACTGAGAAGGTGGATGGAACCTGCTGTTATGTAACAACGTATAAAGGTAATATGGAAGATTTGTATGCAGACTTCTCATGTTGATTTAGTACCGATAAGTTGTGAATAATTTTCCTTTTATTGATTTCACATTTTATTGCATTCCTTTATCTGGGAAATTCAGATTCTCACTGTCATAAACAGATGGTTAAGGGTTAATGCCTCTTTTACCTGTAAAGGATTAAAAAGTTCACCTAGCCTAGCTAACACCTGACCAGAGGAACCAATGGGGGAACAAAATGTTTCAAAAGGAAGGAGGGAAGTTTTTTCTTTGTTTAGAGTTTTCAGTTTCAGCCAGAGTGGAAAAGATCAAGGAACCAGCCTCTTATCAGAGTAGTAAGTTTTAGAAAGGAATAAATAGGTTTATGTTTACTTCTTTGTAACCTATCTTATGCAATTAGAGGTAGACTCAAATTGGGTATTTCGGTATTTTTTTGTGTAACTAAATTTGTGCCCAGGGGAACGTCCTCTGTGTTTTAAATCTGTTGTCTGTGAGAGTAGCTGGTATGCTAATCTCTCCCAGAGGGTTTTCTTTTACCTTTCTTTTCTTTAATTAAAAGCCTTTTTCTTAATACCTGATTGATTTTTTCCTTGTTTTTAGATCCAAGTGGGGTTGGATTTGGATCCACCAGGAGTTGATGGGAGAAAGGAGGGGGGATGGTTAATTTCTCCTTGTTTTAAGATCCAAGAGATTGGATCTGGACTCACCAGGGAATTGGTGAAGGAGTCTCTCAAGGCTGCCCAGGGAGGGGGAGGTTTTGGGGGGAAAAGGAGTGATCCAGACACTGAAATTCTGGATGGTGGCAGCGATACCAGATCTAAGCTAGTAATTAAGCTTAGAAGTGTCCATGCAGGTCCCCACATCTGTAATCTAAAGTTCAGAGTGGGGAAGGAACCTTGACACTCACATTAAAAAATATATGGCTTTACTATAAAATTATGCAGTAACTGATAATGTAATTTTATAGAAGATACACCTATTTGTAAAATTGTTCTGGACTTTCATATAGCTTGTGAGACCAAAGTCCAGGTGAAAATGATCTTGTTTAAATGAACCTGGTTGCCAAAGAAAACTATTCTACCTGACTAGTCAGATTGGCATTTTGTCATTACAATTTTTTTTTTCTCAGAAAGTCTGATAGTAGTTTATTTGCAGAGATGCAAGGAAAAAGTGTAGTTCAATGAATACCTGGTGAACTCTTGAAAATTCCGCCTGGTCTCACTTCCTACTGAAAGTATATTTTAAATATGCATATATCTGTTTTGTGGGTTTTTAAAATATATATTTCAAGCAGTTTGTGCATCATATTAAGTAAGCAAGGTACTGTTCACAGTGCTCTTAGGTTTTCTGATAAGTGAGCAAATTAACCTCAATTTAAATATATCCTGTTTTTATATGACTCTCTTTTTTTTTTTTTTGAAGGCAGGAGGGAATAGAATATTTACTGTTGGATATTTTACCTCTCATGTTAAACTGTCCATTTTAATGGCAGAAATCCTGTCTTGCATGCTATTATCTAAATAACCTGTTGTTTTTGTAATTCTGAAACCTGTAGGGCAGCCGTATCTTTGGGCGAGGTTGGATAGAAAACCCAACAAACTATCTGAGAAAAGGTTTAAAAGATTCATGTATTCAGTGGAAGACTCAAAAGGTCTGTGAGGTTTATTCTCTTTTCTTTTCCTCTTGGTAATTGAAGTATTTCTTTGAGATGAATATCTTCGGTTAAACAAAACCAGTATTATGTTGAAATATTAGTGATCCGGCTCAAAACTTCTATATTTCTTTTCAAATACTATGATGACTTTACTTATCTCTGTGTACTATCATTATAATTTTGGCTAAATAGTCACTTGATTCTCACTTTGGGCTACTATTAAATACTAAACTTTTTCTGAGTGCATGTCTCCTTCATTTCCTCATGGTATTTCTTTTGCTAGAATGGAAATTCATTGCTAGAACAGAACGTTTCTTATCAAGGATTTCTTTTCTGCTAGCGCCATCTCCCACAATTCTGGATATCTAGAATCATAGATGATTAGGGTTGGAAGAGACCTCAGGAGATCATCTAGTCCAACCCCCTGCTCAGCAGGACCAGCACCAACTAAATCATCCCAGCCAGGGCTTTGTTAAGCCGGACCTTAAAAACATCTAAGGATGGAGATTCCACCACCTCACTAGGTAACCCACTCCAGTGCTTCACCACTCTCCTAGTGAAATAGTGTTTCCTAATATCCAACCTAGATCTTCCCCATCGCAACTTGAGACCATTGCTCCTTGTTCTGTCATCTGTCACCGAGAACAGCCCAGCTTCATCCTCTTTGGAACCCCTCTTCAGGTAGTTGGAGGCTGCTGTCAAATCCCCCCTCACTCTCCAATTTGTGAACATCCTTTCTGTAGTATGGGGCCCAAAACTGGATGCAGTACTCCAGATGTGGCCTCAGCAATGCTGAATAGAGAGGAATAATCACTTCCCTCGATCTGCTGGCAATGCTCCTACTAATACAGCCCAATATGCCATTAGCCTTCTTGGCAACAAGGGCACACTGTTGACTCATATCCAGTTTCTCATCCACTGTAATCCCCAGGTCCTTTTCTGCAGCCAGTCAGTCCCCAGCTTGCAGCGATGCATGGGATTCTTCTGTCTTAAGTCCAGGACTCTGCACTTGTCCTCGTTGAACCTCATCATATTTCTTTTGGCCCAAACCTCCAGTTTGTCTAGGTCACTCTGGACCCTATCCCTACCCTCCAGCGTATCTACATCTCTCCTCAGCTTAGTGTCGTCTGTGAACTTGCTGAGGGTACGATCCATCTCATCATCCAGATCATTAATAAAGATGTTGAACAAAACTGGCCCTAGGACTGACTCTTGGGGCATTCCGCTTGATACTGACTGCCAACTAGACATCGAGCTGTTGATCACTACTGTTGAGCCCGACAATCTAGCCAGCTTTCTATCTCCCTTGTAGTCCATTCATCCAATCCATACTTTTTTAACTTGCTGGCAAGAATACTGTGGGAGACTGTATCAAAAGCTTTGCTAAAGTAAAGATAGATCATGTCCACTGCTTTCCCCATATCCACAGAGCCAGTTATCTCATCGTAGAAGGCAATCAAGTTGATTAGGCATGACTTGCTGTTGGTGAATCCATGTTGACTGTTCCTGATCATCTTCCTCTCCTCCAAGTGCTTCACAATGGTTTCCTTGAGGACCTGCTCCATGATTTTTCCAGGGACTGAGGTGAGGCTGTAGTTTCCCGGGTTCTTCTTCTTCCCTTTTTTAAAGATGTGGCTGCTGTCCTCCCTGTGTTCTACCTCTCCCCCTTTTAAAGATGGGGCTTCTTTCCTCTTTTTGCAGCTCTCAGACGCAGATCTGTGTTTTAGTGTTGCAGTCTGGCCACAGCCCTTCTGCTCCTGCTTGCTGCCAAATGAATTATTTCCAAAATGAAAAATTTGCATAACATCATTATTAAAAAACATTCCAGGGATAATGGAATAGCTATATACATTAGACCAAAGAAGATGGTCATATGGTAAGGATTCCACTTAATATCTTACCTTTGATTTATGAACTATCCAGAGTGGAAATTTTGGGAGATGCTGCTAGCAGAAAAGAAATTATTAGTAAAAAGTTTTCCATTCTGCCACCTAGCATCTCTCAGTGCCGGACATCTGGAAAGTAGCAGGCAATGAACAGATGTAGGGAGGTTATGAAACAAAAGTTGGGTAGGAAAGAAGTACCCCACTTTTTGTGAGTCTGTATTTATTTCTGGGCAACTGCTTACAGCATCTTCCTGCCAAAGGAGGCCTCTGCAGAAAATAGAAGGTCCATGTTGTAATGCTTAATGAAGGGGTTGTCTGTACACCAAGTGGCTGCTTTGCAGATTTCTGTAGTGAATGCAGTAGCTTGTTGCACCCATGAGGTTGCTAAGGATCTCATGAAGTGTGCCTTGATTCCTTCTGGGACAGGAGCCTCTGATGATTTGTAGACTTCCACAATATGTAGTCTAATCCACCTAGCGATGGAGGATTTGGAGAGCTGTGAGTACTTGGCATTTTGGGTGGAAAGTCACACATAGGGAGCCTGGTATTTTTGTGGATTCTTTATGTTTGAGAGAGATTTTCAAAACTCTTTTGACATATAAGATGTTGTGCCTTTTTTAGTTGGATGCTGTGGTTTTGGACAGATGAAGGATGCAAATCCTCAACGTCCCTCTCTCCCCTCCCCCAATATTAAACCAGCCTTAGGTGAAACTCGGAGTTCACCACTAAAATTGAAAAAAATAATGTTCTGTTGCTGATAAAGTGCCCACACCTCAGGAATGACCCTAAAGAGAGTTATAACCACCAGCATTGTAAAGTAGAGACACCCAGGCACTGGGAAATTAGGGAGGATACAGAAAGAGATTCAACAAATGATAAGTTAAACTCTGACCAATGTTTTTATGCTGACCATCTGCATAAATGGAGAAGGTCACAACTAAGTTGAAATTTGGGCATGAAAGATAAAATGTAAAAAAACTTGGGCAGAAAGGAGGACACATAGGTAATGTAATTGATAAAAATGTTATTTAGGGATGTGGGATAATGTTATAGGTTTAATACATTTGAAGGAGGTAGCTAGCTTTATCTATATAATATAAATGAAAAACAGTGCTCTTTGGGAGCCATTTCTGGACTGCAGTTCAACATCAAGCTGCTGGAACTCTGAATATGTATTCTGGGTGTGTTGCTAATAAATAGATGTTTAGAACACAGCTGTGTAAGGCTGTTTAATTGGGAAAAGATCGCACAGACCTGTAGAGCCCTGAGCCCCATAGAAAGGGCAGGTACTTAATTTGGCCAGGTTTCTCCCTGAGCCCCATGGGAAAGGATAGGTGCCTTACGCCCCAAGCCTTTGGAGGGAGAGGGTTGGGGTGCCTAAATTAACAGGGTCACATCTTGAGCCCTTAGTAGGATATAGGCGGGGTACCCTGTATTGTGCGAGGAACACTTGGGAAGTGTGGGAGGAAAAGCTTACTTTACAGAGAAAGGATTCTGGTGTTCTGAGCATCACCTTGTCCTCATGGAACATGCAGTAAGGCTCCTGTATAGATAAGGCTGCCAGCATAGACTCTCACCTGGCAGACATAATTACTATTAAGAAATAAGTCTCTTATGGACAAATAAAAGGTTAACGCTGAAGTCAGAGGCTTGTCAGGGCATACAGAACTAGCAGAAGGTCCCATTTTGGGAAGAATGGCCTGACCACTGGTCTGGCTAATCAGACTGCTTGAAGGACTCTAGCCACCTGTGGATTGTCTGCAGGGAGTCTGAGGATCCTGTGAATAACATGCTACTAAAAGCAGATATCTGGCATGCAGTGGTGCAGGGCTGAAGGCCTCTGTCTATGCTTTCCTGGAGAAAGTCCAGAATGATTGGAATTCCTGGATTTCTGAGATTAGCATTGCTCCTGGCACCATGTTGCTGAATCCTGACTAGACAGGGAAGTGTGCTTTAGTATTGAGACTCTGCTAGATGAAAGCAGTCAATGAGTGTGGAGGACAGACAGAAGCACTAGAATGTCTCGTTCTTAATAATCAGGCTGTTAGTTGAAGCCATTTGAGGTTCTCAGTCTAGAGGCCCTGGGCCATTTGAGTCTTCAAGTGAGCTCCCCAGCCTTCTAGGCTGGAGTCAATTGCAAGGACTAAAGGATCTGGAAGGCAGATGGGCATATCGTTGGGGTTATTACCATGGGCTGACCACCGCTGTAAGTTCCAGCAGCTTGATGTTGAACTGCAATCCAGGAATGGTTCCCAAAGAGCACTGTTTTTCATTTATATTCTATAAGTAAAGCTAGCTGCACCTCTACCCCAATATAATGCGACCCAGTATAACACGAATTCGCATATAATGCGGTAAAGCAGCGCTCCGGGGGGGCTGCACGCACCGGCGGATCATAGCAAGTTTGATTTAACACGGTTTCACATATAACGCGGTAAGATTTTTTTGGCTTCTGAGGACAGTGTTATATCGGAGTAGAGGTATACTTCATTCAGATATACTAAACCTATCACATTATCCCACATCCCTAAATAACAAAATTTTTACCAATTACATTATCTATGTGTCCTCCTGCCCAAGTTTTTTTTACATTTTATCTTTCATGCCCAAATTGTAACATAGTTGTGACCATCTCCGTTTATGCAGATGGTCAGCAGAAAAACACTGGTTAGAGCTTATCTTATTATTTGAATATGTGTGTTGGAATCTGTACTTGATCTTTCATGTGTTCTGGGGAATGGTCCCACATGTTTTGTATAAAGGCTGAAGACTTCTGATGCGTGATTGTGCCTATGGAGTGTTCGTCGTACACAGCACAAGGAGTCCTAACAATTTGAGGCATAGAGCTATGCCTGCAGCTCTGGAGTAAGAACATAAATTCCTGTGTGGAACCAGAGCACTTTTCTTGGCATTTATGATGAAGCCATTCGCCTGGAAGAGATCTGAAGAGGGTCTGAAACATAGCCCTATGTGCTGCTGACTGCTCTGGAACTCTGAGGATGTTGTCCAGGAAAGGGTACAGATGAGTTCACTATGACCTGGCTGTGGCTAGTATCATCAACATCATCTTTGTAAAAACCCTGCGGCTTGATGACAAGCTGAACAGGAGAGTTTCGTACTGATAATCTTTCCTGCCATAAGCAACCCTCAGAAGTCTGCGGTGGCACTGTCTGATGGGGATATGAAAATATGTATCTGCTAGATCTGCTGAAATAAAGAAGTCCCCCACAACAGCAATGACATTGGTGGGCAGGGTCTTCTTCTGAAACTTCATTTTCTTCATCCACTTGTTGAGCTTTTTGATGTCAAGAATGGCTCAAATACCCCCTGTGCACTTCTGTACAGTGAAGAAGACAGAGTAAAGTCTGGAGAACCTTTATGCTGAGGGAACACAGTCTATCATACCCATATCCAGAAGATAAGATATTTCATTCTGGATTGGATTGTCTGGTTGTTAGAGCTGGGTCACTGGATGAAGAATGGATGGGGTGGAGCTCACAGCCTATGGGAGTGTCCCTAGCTTATTATTTCCCTGATCCACTTGTCTGTGGTCGATAAAAATCATTCCTTTATGAAATGAGAAATCCTGTCCTCTTGCTTCAGCTCTGGGTAAAGGCCTATGAGATCTTTGTCATAAACTGGATTTCAGAGAGGCTGAATTCACTCAGAACTGTTTCTTCCTTCCCCACCCCGCTCCCTAATTCCACTGTTTGGGGAATCTGTTGACTCTGTGAGGAAGAGGAGAGAAAGGTGCACTTCTTTCTGAATGCCAGTCTCTGTTCTTTTCTGTGGGAAGGGAGAGAATATTTAGATTTAGCCACATTATCAGCAATCACCATATCCAGCTTTTCTCCAAAAAGGAGGGAGCCTGTAAACTTGGCTAAGCATAGGACATGCTTAGAGTGAGTATCCCCCTTCCAGGGTTGTAGCCATAGGTGGCACCTGGCTACTGAGCTGGAAGCCACAACTTGGGCTTGAGGCTTCAAAGTCCATTTTAAGAGTGGCCTTCATCTTTCTATCCGTGGGTTCCTTAGGCTTGAACTCCACTTCTGAGGAAATAATCATATCCCTGGTGAGGGACACTGCATTGGCATCAACTTTTGGTTTATCAGTAATAGAGCCATTGGGTTCTTGAATGTTGTAGAGTCTGAGGTCGCTGTTGTTAATATGCTTGCCTTTATCAGGCTTGTTCCATCCATCCCTAATCACTTCCTTAGAGGGAGAAGCGAAGGGATATTGCAGCCACATGTGAGGATTTTGAGGGGAGAAATTTACTCTGAAGCTTACTCACAGGAGGCTGCTTAGGTTTCAGAGTCAGAAAGCTCATCTTCCTCAATGGGGGAGGAAGAGGAATCAGAAGACTCGTAGCTTCTGGATTTTTTAATGTGCTTTTTCTTTCCCTTTTTTGCCTTTTAGATTTTTTTTTAAATCTTTTGAATGTGCTTTGGGAGAGCAGAAACTCTGCTGTGGCTTTGGTGAGATCTTTTGTGGCTTGCTTTCCTTAAGACATGAAGACTCTCTTGAAAGCTCTGTCTCAGAATCCTTCCCACTCAGTCCCATTGTCCCTGGGAGGGGGAAACTCATTATCAGAAAGTATGTGTACACTGCAATTAGACATTCGTGGCTGGCCCGTGTCAACTGACTCACGCTCAGGGGCTTGAGCTAAGGGGTTAATAGCCGTGTAGACATTCGAGCTTGGAGGAACAAGCAGGGGGACACTGCAGTGGTGGTTCAGGGAAGTTGAACCCCCAAAGGGTTAACTAACTCAGGGAGGGGGAGGAATTCTGAGAAAGGAGAACACTGCTCTTAACTGGCCAAAAACTGAGCAAAGAAGTTAAATTAGAGGTAGGGCAGGAGCAAAAAACCTGTCACTGTTTGCTGCTGCAGTGGCAGAGAATCTGGCAGCAAGCAGGAACAGAGGTGTTCTGGCCAGACTGTTCAGTGCTAAAAGGCTGCTCTGCCTCCATGAGCTGCAGAGAGGAGAGCAGCCCCAGAAGTCCAGGATTGTGGGAATGGAAATTCTTTGCCTAAATATCTTAGTAGACTAAATTACTTAAAAAACAAAAAACAACAACAAAAGATTAGACCTTGTGCTGGTGCTCTTCCTATGTCAGATTATTTGAATGTTTACTTTGAAAGATTATCACATAGTCGAATTAGCTAACGTTTTGTCACAAAATAATTAATTACCTTTTTTGGTTTGTGTTTTTTTAAGAATTTATTTGGAATATTGAAGAAGACTTCAGACCTGTCCCAGAATGCTGGATTCCAGCAAAGGAAATCCAGCAATCCAGTGGAAACCCTTTGCCTGATGAAAATGGACACATTCCAGGTATATACACCATACAGTCTGGTTTAAATGAAAAGGGGACTTTTTAGAAGTAGAGAAGTGGATTAGAATTAGGCCCAGAGTTAAAATACCAACAGAACAGGACTCAAAGTGGCAGCAGACCCTGCTAGAACAATAGATGCAAAACCTGAAGACACATATCCACTGCTGCAATGATCAATATCTCCCACACCACACCTTTCAAGGTGCATTGATCCTACACATGTCTACCCCAAGCTATAGTGTACCTCATCCGGAGCACTAACTGTCCGAATAACAACTGTGTGGGTGAAACCATAGGCGCCGACTCCTTGGATGCTCCAGAGCTGGCAGCCAAGCTCCCCCCGCCACGTCCCGGCTCTTCCTGGTCTTTGGCAGTGCTTAGGAATTTCCGGGAGGGAGAGTGAAGGAGCAGGGATGGGGCACGCTCAGGGGAGAAGGTAGAGAAGAGGCAGGGCAAGGACAGGGACTTGGGGGAAGAGGGCAGGAAGGGAGCAGGACTGGGGTGGGAAAAGGCGAGGTGAGGCAGGGACTTTGGGGAAGGGGTAGAATAGGGGTGGAACAAGGGCGGTGCAGAGACAGGCCAGGGGCGGGTGGGGGGTTGAGCACTCACTGGGCAGAGGGGAAGTCGGTGCGTATGGGTGAAGCCAATCACTACCCTCTCTAATGAATTCGCACCTGTGGATGAACACTTTTCACAAAGTGATCACTCTATATCTGACCTTATCAGTCCCTCATCCGCAAAGGAAGCCTGCACAACACTCTCAAAAGACAAGCCTGGGAGCTTGACGTTACTCTGCTAGACATTAAAAATGTGGACTGAACAGAGACACTGGATTTATGGTTTATTACAACACTAACCCCCTCTCTTTGTCCTATGACTGCAGAGGTATTAACGGGCCACTCTGCCTTGAATGTTCCCTTAGAATATGTGCAAACTACTTATGCTAAACAATTCGTTCCACCCTGAATTTTGCAATGACCCTGGGAGTACCTTTCCCAGACTTGAAAAAAGCTCTGTGTGGCTCAAAAGCTTGTCTCTCTCACCAAAAGAAATTGGTCCAATAAAAGATACTACCTCGCTGACCTTGCCTCTCTAATATCCTGGGACCGATATTGCTACTACTACACTGCATAGCACCATATTCAGAAAGTCCCTTCCTAACATGTCATTTACTCATATTCAGTCATGCTTTGTTCTGCTGTAGCGGACATTTTTTTTTCCTGTGGCATTTGGCCACGCTGATTTGCAAAGCTTTGATCCAAAAGAAACAGTTGTCCCTATTAAATTCCTTTGCCACATTTCTTTGAGGTACAATGTAACTTTGTCCTTGGGATAAGTTTATTTTCCCTGTAAAAATATAATTAGATATGTAGTTCTTCATATTAGTAGAATGCTGTAGTTTACAGCTACTTTCTAACGCATGCACAGCTTTTAATGTGCCTTGACAAGAAGTAAAATGGAATGTTTTCTCGTAGGTTGGGTGCCAGTGGAGAAAAACAGCAAACAATATTGCTGGCATTCATCTGTTGTTAATTATGAGGCTGAAATAGCCCTTATATTGAAGTGCCATGCTGATGATCCTGGACTTTTGGAAATCAGTTCTGTGCCATTATCGGACCTTTTGGAACAAACACTGGAGCTTATTGGAACTAATATTAATGCAAATCCATATGGCAAGTATAGCACGTGGTGTTGTTTTAATACTCATTAATACCTTAAATATTTTAATGTGTTTTAATCGAGACTGAATGGTATGGTGTCTCTTATTCCAATCTCTTATTTTGTAACTAACTTCACTAAGCTCCATGAATTAGAAGCAACTTGTACGTTGCCAAAATGGCTTATTAACATATTATAACCTAGTAGCTCTCAAACTTTTGTATTGGTGACCCCTTTCATACAGCAAGCTTTTGAGTGTGACCCCCCCCCCCCATAAATGAAAAACACTTACAAAAATATTTAACACTATTATAAATGCTGGAGGTGAAACAGTGTTTGGGGTGGAGGCTGACAGCTTGCGACTCCCCCCACCTGTAATAACCTCGTGACCCCCTGGGGGGTCACGACCCCCAGTTTGAGACCTCCCCCCTTATAAGGCTTTAAAAAGGAAAATGAGGGGATAGTTACAGCAGTGCCCAAAGGATGAGTACAGAGAGATTATTAGATATCGATGATTGGCAGTTTCGCACCATGCACACAGTCTCTTTAACTATCTTTCTCCCCTCCCAACCTGTTGCATGTAATTCCAAAGGGTTGCCACTAAGATACATTTCTTCTCCTCCATGCGAGACTATAACTCTGTCTTCACTGCAAACAATAGCTGTGTTTTTACAAGGTAGCTACGTTGATATAATACCGTAGTAGCTAGTCAACCTAATCCTGTGCCTTCCACATGGGTTGACCTTAATTAGTTACATTCAGGTAAAAACTACCCAGGCTATATGTTCACGAGGATTTTACGTGAAGATAGCTATCATAATGCAAAAACACACTTTTTTTTCTTTTAGTGAAGACATAACATTGAACTAGCAGGGGCAATGTTTGCTCCACTTTCCAAAGCCAGTCAGTGATGTGCTGCTAACTTTTAATAAGAGGCCTCCACAAAAAAATTTCCTTTTGGGTTTAGGTGAACTGCTGCTGCAGTGAAGTTGGATGAATGACTGGGGCGTATACACTTGTTTTCCATTTAAACAGACATCTTTTCTCAGAACCGAAGAAGGGTGCAACACCACTTGGGAAACAAACATTAAATTACACTTGATTGGAAATTTTGTCTTTTTTAATGATCAGCTCTCTCTCTTTTATAATGCAGTTTAAAAATGAGCAAGTTAAATAGGCTTTTGAGTGTTCCATGTGCTTACTTGTAACAGTTCATTCCCAACGTAACAGCTTTTGTCCTAACATGGCAGGAAGAGTATGCTATAGTTCTTCTATACCATCCCTATTATCACTTCAGTCACGACACATGAAGTTTGTGTTATTCCTGGGGGGAATTGAGCATCAAAGAATTAAACATTCTGTGCACAATATTTTGAAGTTCTGCAAAATTCTGCCTATTTTATTTGTCAAAATAACAATATAATCCTGCTAGTTGCAATTATTTTGGTAATTTATTTCAAAATACCTGCCAGCAGTTATGTCTGTAACAATACAGAGAACAAAAAACATTCAGCAAATGTTTTTTTGACAGATTCCTGGCTAAGCATATTAATACAGAACTTTGAATAATAATTCATTTAAACTGTAATACAGAAACATATTTCCCATACTCCTCAGAAGCAGTGGAAAGGCTTGGGGGAGTCAGGTTTAGTGGAGCAGCTGAGGGAGAGAGGAGGAGTCTGAAAGTGAACTTGGAGGGTTGTTGGGTGTGGATGGGAGAAGCATGGAACTGGATTTCGGGTTTTTTTTGGAGGGGGGGCGAGAGGGGGTGTGATGTTGGGGAGCCTCCCCCATGCAGGCCCTGGCTGACCCCTAGCCTCTCCCATTCAGTCAGGCACATCTGTCCCTGTCGCAGTGTTTCCCTGCACCCCAACTCCCCACTCAGCCAGGCATATCTGCACATGTTCCCATGTGGCCCTGTAGCCCCCAATCTTATTGAGCCCCTGCCTCAATGCTGTCACCTCTCTAGTTCCTGTGACACCCTCTCAGCAGCCCTGTGTGGCCAACTTTGTCCATGTCCCCCATATTCTGTGCCTTCTCACCTGGCCCCATAGCCAGGATGCTGTGAGGAAGGCAACTTCTCACCCCTCCCTACTCCAGCTTGTGAGCTAGCTGCCCTCTCTTCTGGTGCCACAGCAACCCCTGGTGGATGAAAGATGTAATTTAAGCACATCTCTCACAAAATGTATATTCTGTCCTGGGGAGAGGAGGAAGGGGAGGATCTGAGGGGGGACATAAATTCTGTATGTGCGCAGTGGTGCAGAATTGTCCCAGGAGTATTGTCAAGTAGTCTTAATTTGTGGCTCTTCAGAGCATATTGAAACAGAAATCTCTTCGCTTGCAAGACAGACTTAGTATGTTCTAATCAAATTTAGACTGTTTTCATTTGGTAACTGTAGAGCTTAAATATATAAAGCTTGCTGTTTACGTATCTCACCACAATAGTATGTTAAGGGTAAATCAGTTTAAAAACACAGTTTAAGAACTCACTTTTTTCTGATACTGAGAATTTTTTCTGTGGTAAGCATGTCAAGGTGTAGTTCCTTCAGATTCTAATAAGGTGGTTGTAGTAGTGTTGTTATGGGATCCATTTGGAATCATGTCAAAAATCAAATATCTATCTATACACAAGTTTTCTTTAAAAACAAAAAAAATACTTGTTTTTTAGATGCACTTTGACATACAAACTGCAGAGGTGATTTAATTTCCTAGAAGCTGTATCTTTAAAACTGAGATTACAGCCTATATACACTACTGTACTTCTGTTGGCTTACATTTTTAATGTCATAATATTGCATGGGGCAAGAAGTTACAGTGGAATCAGAAAATTATGGACTTATGTCTCCCTAATATGAAAATAAAAATTAATATCCCACTTTATCCTGGACAGGAAACCTACTTCTGTTGCTGAAAAGAAGGGGTGAAATCCTATCTCTGTAGAAATCAATGGAAAAATTTCTGTTTATTGCAGCTGAGCCTGGATTTCACCCAATGTGTCTTAGGCCAATCCTCTGTATCTGACAGAAATATTCTGTGACAGCACTCTTAATGTGGCTGTAATAAGTAATAAAAATAAGGGAAATTTTGGCTTCAGTGACTGTACATGATTTAACAGGTTAATTTTTTTTATATTTATATATATTATATATATATTTATTTATTTATAGGATTAGGAAGTAAGAAGCATCCTGTCCATCTTCTTGTACCACATGGAGCATTTGAAATAAAGAATCCACCTATGCTGAAGCACAGTGATATATTGTCTTGGTTTGAAAGCTGCAGAGAGGGTAAAATTGAAGGAATTGTATGGCATTGTAATGATGGACATTTAATCAAGGTAATTATTTTAGAATGTCATGAGTGAATCTGCACTCCCAAAAACTCTTAAAAAAAGCTGAAACACTTCAAGGACAAAACAAGTAGTGTAAAAGGCACTGGATTAAAACACCATATGCACTGTTACTTCTAGTTGGGTGAGAATCAGTTTAGCTACTTTGTGAGATCATGTTTCAAATTAGCACTTGACAGCTTTGATCGGCTCCTCACAAGCCCAGTGTGATAATTTTCAACATAAACTGAGTTAGGCACTAGTCACCTATCTTTGCTCCCAGTACAAGCTTCAGTGGGGAGCCAACTAGAATATCTTACCCAGTTTATTTCCGGGGGCAGGAGGGCTCCAGCGCTTCACATACCACTTCTCACTTGTAGCCGGAACACATGGTTCTCTTGCCCAGCAGCTCTACCTTTTTGTAACTGCTGTGTTGTAGCTTTTCAAACTATATTGGACTCTTTGCAATATTTAATGGTATTTATTAACTGTTATAAAAACAAATTAACTTCAAAAAGTGCTATAGTCATTTATGCTGATGGAGGTAAATCCACCTGCCATTATCCTATACATTGCTTTCCATTGTGCTTTCAATAAACATTCCACTCCCCTTCAAACTCTCTAAGGTGGATGCCAAGAAGAGCACACAAATGTCTTAGCATAATAGGTCCAAATATTAAGCAAGTAACAATGTGTAAAACTTCTGCCTCCACCCTAAATTATGCCAGTAGTCTGAACAATTAATTGAAGACGGACAAAATAACAGATGACCCCTGTATTGTCTTGTCCTGTGGAGGTAGCACCCAACAATTAAGGCTTGCTTTTTTTTCCCCCAAGGGCTTGTTTGTGCTAAAAAAAAACAACACCCTATTATAATCTTTCTGTAACTGTTCTTTGAGATGTGTTGCGCATCTCGAGCACAGTTGCTGGAATTTTTTCCCCTAGTGCAAGGGTGGGGAACCTATGGCACACAGGCTAGATCCAAGCCGTTGCTTAATTTCATCCGGCCTGTGGCAAGTCTTGGTATCCTCCCTCCCATAGGGCTGAAGCCAGGAGTGTTGGCTCACCCCACTGCAGGGGGAAGCTCTGAGTCTCCACGCTTACCTGGGCAGATGAATTGAATGTTTTATATTTCTCTCTAACCCCATCCGCCTCTTCCCCAAATTAATTTGTTTTTTCACATATGTGGAGCCTGCAGTTGATTTTTTTCTGTGGATTAGTGGCTATACATATATTGGTATGTACAAGCACTCAAAGAAGCACAGATTCTTATAAAGGGATCCCTTGTTTTATAACAATCAAAATGAGCTGGCATTGTTTCTGCAAGATTGGTCTTCAAACTGTGGTTTGTAGGGACTACTTAGTGATCTAGTCTGCCACTTTTCACATTCACCTGCTAAATCACAGCTAAAAATAGGGTGACCAGATAAGAGGAAGGAAATATTGGGACACGGGGGCGGGAGGGGGAGGGTCCGCTGGTGGAGCAAAAAAAAAAAATTGGGACAAATTGCATCCTGACTAAACATCGGTATGCGGGACAAATGCCTAAATATCGGGACATCTGGTCACCCTAGCTAAAAAAATACAACACTGTCCTAGTTTTCATCACAGCAATTGCGATTGTTGCTACCTTCTTTTTTTGAGATCCCTATCCCCCTGCTTTTCTTCACTCTTAATGTCTGAATTTGTGCTGCTATCTAAAACAAGTTGTTATACTTCAGCTGTAGGAAAGTTTAGTAGTTTGAAGTGGTATATGGCAAACTTCCAGAAGCAATTTGTCATATAAGTAATTTTCACACACTGTGTACAAGAGTTATGTGCTTTCTAAGTGATATGTCAAAACCATGACATCAGTGACCACAGCAGCTACCTGTTGAGTTACGAGTGACGGATATTTATAATAAGTGGTCAAATGTATGAGGATGTTTACACTGATCTCCTGTTTCTCTCTTCTTAGCTCCATCGACATCATCTTGGTATGTGCTGGCCAATTCCAGAGACATATCTGAATTCTCAGCCAGTTGTCATTGCTGTTAATAGGACCAAATATGACTGTGACTTTGAACCAAAGTGTTTGTTTAACCATTTTTCAAAGCTGGATGGGCAGAGGTTCAGCAGACTAAAAGATATAAAGTTTGATGTTTAAAGAGAAAAAAGAATCTTGTCAGAGATTGCTGCCATATGTATTATTGTACCTTCTTCTCCTGTTTTGCCTACACTAGAAGTGGATATTTTTGCAAATAAATTATGGCATAGGTAGCTCCATAGCTACAGTGCAAATGATTGGCATAAATATGATCCATAATATGAAGCAAAAGAGCAGTAAAGGCAAATCCAAAATGGATCTTCCTCTCTTAGATTTTAGCACATTTGTTGTTTTTGGTTTTGAAAAAAGCCTTAAATTTTGAAACTGTTAGAGCTAATAGGAGGACAGTGTTTAATATTAGCTGCTTCCAGGGGCTTGTATAGTGAAGCAGAAAGTGATGGTTTTAAAACAAAAACAGAAATCAGCTAACTTAGAGTTTCTGAATTTTTACTGCCTGCAGTTTATTCTGAAGTCAAACCGCCACTCACAGGACATTCTCATGTTTAGGCTCCAGACTTAGGGCCCAATGCTTTCTATTATATCTGTGAAGTAACACAGATTTAAATCAGTAAGTGAAACCATAATCAGGCCCTACATTTTTTAAAGTTTACAATTGTAACAATTTTTTATTTGGATTTAAACATTCCACAATATTTGTAATCCCCCTCATGCTGCAGTAGTGTGCTAAGACTTGAAAACCAAATAGTGACATTGTTTACATTGTCCCAAGAGATCGGATAAACTTTTTTTTTGTTAATAAGGCAGCACAAATAGTGAGAAGTAAACTAGTTTTAATTATTTGAAAATGCTCTGTAGAAACAGACAAATAAAAGGAATGTGATAGTCCATAACTGTTTAGAAAATAACTCAAGAACAGCTTGTAATGTTTCAAAAATTTAACTTAGAAAAGTAGACAATTCAAATTGTGTATTCTCACAATTTGGTTCTATTTACATCTGTGCTCTGCATGTAGCATACATCCACCAATACTAAAGCTATACAAATATTAACAGTTTTCAAATAAATTAAATTAGCTTTACCTCTAAGCACTATGTATATATATTCATTGCCTTGAAGTATTAACTCTTTCTGTTGTGCAGTAGTGTCAGACAGCAGATCTGGCTTTGTAGTCAAGGGCTTCCTCACCCCAGGATTGCTGAAATCCTTTGATCTCTCCTGCTATTTCCTGCTGTCACTTCTGAACTAAAGCATAAAATATTTAAAACGAGTGGGGAGGAAATAAGACAAGTTTTCACATTGATTGCTAGATCTATAGCATCTGAAGCACTAATGACAAGATTTTAGTAACTTTTTTGAAAAGTCTGCTTCTGTCTTTCTCTGGTGTCAAACTATTGTAACTTCAACAGAGCTGGTCCTAATTCACAATGGTGAGAAATTAGAATCAAGCTTGCATACAAGTGGTATTACATATAACTGCCAAGTGACCCAATTTATGTGTTACTTCTTAAAATACTTAACATGGATTTAATCAATAGACACATTGGCTGGAATATCCACATGAACGCCAAACTGTTCAGAAAGCTGCTTTAATTTCTCCTCCAAGATAATATTTTTTTTTACTTCTTCATTGTAGTTGTATTTCAGATCCTCAATTTCTTCAAAAAAGGAAGGGTCAAAGTTATCCAGTTCTCTCTTCAGCTGTTTGATTTCTTCCTAATAAAAGAATTGAATAGTACCAACTTACTACAATTCAAAATTCTACATTCTGTTTTTGTGCCAATGTGTATATAAAAGGACTAAATGACAACATTAATTGTGTGACTGCCTTTTCCTTAATGGGATAGATTTTTAAAAACAAGCTTTGCCTCGTGCATTCTGAATATAAAGGTGCAGGTTATCATTTAGGTACCTTAGTACTTAATTGCACCTGCAAGTCACGTGGCTTTGATATATGAAAAAGGAAGCTGAGTTAAAAGTATGTCGAAACAGAAATGTTTACAGTGAGACTGGAGTGCTTTGTTAAATTAATCACACAGTCAGTACAGCATAATTATTACATAATGTGGTAAGAGAAAAGAGCTCTTAGGGGAAAACAGTGCTGTGCTTCTAAATAATGTGTTCTTCTGACCCTAGCTTTAGGGCTTGAGTCTCAAGGTCCCAGTACATTCTATTCTAGATCTCCCCTTAATAGTTGAAAGAGAGCAGAACTTCCCTTCCTCCCTTTTTATTTGATCCTCTCGATAGCCCCATCAAAGTTGTGAACCAAACGTGCAGATGTCAGAAGATTTCTGTTGCAGTTTGAGTCATTTTGTTAAAGTGGGAGGGGCCAAGGAGTGGCAGTTTTTGGCCACTGAAACATCGGGGGGGAAGGGATACGATGACAAGCTGGCAGAGTGGTTCAGTATTTTTAACAATGCCAATTTCCATCATGCACTACGTACATGAATCCATAGAGTAGGGATGTACTATTAACTTGTTTTTAGAGCATTTGTACTTTAAAAGTCGTAAGTCTGGCCATTATATGAGACCAGCTAATGAGTGGATGCAATCTTCTTTCTTAGCTGTCCATTAGTTCATAAGATAAGTGAACAATATCACAGTGGTGGTATCCATACAATACTCACTGTAAGTTGCTTTTTCTCCAGATCTGAGGCTTGCAGCTGTGTCTGGAGATCTACTACATCTACCATTAACTTGTCAATTCTGCCTTTCTCTAAAAAATAATCATGTTATGAAAAGGACAAGTTAGATTACTAAATTCAAGATACTATTATTTTATAAGCGATACATAATGGAGAACATTAAACCCCATTACCCAATATTGCAATGTGGCAAAAAGTCATCCCCAACACTATTCTGGTGGTTCCATCTATTTCTATACAACAAGGTCTCAACAAAAAATATCAAGTGGCTAGTCTTTGTGGTGAAGTAAACATTTTGATTGACTGAGTACAGTGCTATCTTAATGAATCTGCAGTCGGAACCTGAAATGAATCTGAAACAATAGCTCTGAGAGGTGTTTTGTTTTGTTTTGTTTTTTAAATTAAGTCTTATTAATCTTGGTTCCCGGTGATACGTTTAAAGACCAACATTGTTAATTTCACTGTGATAGCTGAATGTTTCTGCTGAAACTTTTTTGTTTTTTAAATCCAGTGCGGCTGGCAATGCTAGACTTAAACACAGAAGAAAGCAATTTATGTCATTTACTCCAGTGCATTTTCCAATCAACAGTGTTCCTAACACTTCTCTTGAACTATTCCAAAACTGAATAGATATTACCATTGAGTTTCTATACCTAATTGTCTTAAAATTTAATCCAGCTATTTCTAATTATACCTCAGGGCTCAAAGTGAATCACTAGGGAAGGGGCAGCAGCTGTAAGCAAGGGAGCTATGATAAATGTTCTTTAGATCAAAAGTGCTTTTTAAAATTAATTTAAATAGCATAGTCCCACTATTACGCCCCCTCCTGACACTTGTTATGTGGTTACAAGCAGTACTAAGTAGCTGTAACCTTGCTAGTGGATAGCCTAAAACATGATTTCCGGTAGCAGTTGTACTAATACATACACTGTTGTAATTTAATTTACTGTTATGGAATTACTCCCAACTCTCACTAGTGTAGTAAATGAGAGCAGATTCCAGCCCAAATTACTGAAAAATCCTTATACTTTAGATACTGAAAATGGCTACCAGCTGCAGAGCCTCCGCTTGCATTGATGCCTGTTTGATGTCGGTAAGTTTCCACCTGGTGAGCTAGTTCTGCTTTTTCCTTCTCCAGCTGATTATTGGTTAATCTGTAAAACAATTAATTTGAAATATTGTGAAGAGTAAAAATTGCTTTGGGTATTCCTCTCTAAGAACATCTCAGTCTCATTTCTGTACATAGTGGAGCAGGGGTTCATTTTTTAGGAGGATTCTTAGTACTTTACCTGAGAAGCTGAAGTTCTCTGGCAAGGCCTTGCTCTGTGCTAGCACCTTCAGGAAAGTGTTTGAGAAGCTCAATCTTAGGTTTAAAAGAAGTATAAGGAAAATGAGGAAGGTTGACATTTGAAAATATCTGTAGTTACATTTACTAATTCAAAGCAACCCCAGAATACAATAGCTACAGTAAAACAGGGAAAGGAAAAAATAGAAGCCTAGTAGCAGAGAGAATTGTAGTATTAATCTTAAAGAAAAGGTAAACTGAACTTTTAATTGGACAAACAAATAAATTGCAATATAAAAACTTTCAGAAGCATCGTTGTAGATGCTGGTAATTCCTATAAAGCCTCTAAAGTTATCTACAAGCCTGTTCTAGTAAATATGAATTAGTGCTTCAACTGCCTTGTAGGAAGAAACAGAAAATACAAAGTAGTCTAGATAAAGATCAAGGGCCAGATTTACTAAGGTATTTATATGCATAAAGATGTAGATAGACACCTCACGGGATTTACAAGTGTCAAGTGAGTTAGGCCTAACCTCCTTAGGTGCTTTTTGAAAGTCCCACTAGGTGTCTGTCTGCATCTCTAGATGCCTAAATACCTTTAAGTTTGGCCTTAAGGACTTATTATGTAAAAAAAAAAAAAAAATTTAAGCTCTATGAATTCCACTATTTTAAAATATTAACTTTCACATTGTTTGAGGTTGATCATAACCTCTTAAGCAATAAAAGCAGAGGACGTGATCATGTAATCCTTATTTTTGTTAGAAATAATTACTTATGAGTAAAGGTTGTAGGATCAGGCCCATAGTCAGTAGTTGAGGAATTAGTGTCCTTTATCCTCACACAATGTTCTCTCTCAGAAATTTTGGGAGAAGGGAAGTGGTCAGGAGTCAGAAGGAGTTTTGAGCATTATCAAATATGGAAGAAAGCAAAACAGGTGGCAGTGGGTATGGGCAGCAATCAGTTAAAACAAGGCATTCAAAGAATCAGACAAACAGCACAATTGACAAATCACCTAGATAAATGCAATCAAGTAACTAATTAGTTGAAAATATGGTAGTCAGTTGAAAACAAGGGAAGATAAATGGGAAATAATCAGTTCAAATAAAATGCAGATAAGTCCAATAGGAGATTATACAGAGATGTCAAGAATTCTGGGACAAAGTGGAGGCACTCCATTCAAGCTTTGGTTCTGGATAGGTTAGATACACATGAATGGAACCTTCCTGTGGCAGCTGAGGGCTTGCACAATCTGGTCCTAACAAGAGCTCTGGCTATGTGGCATGGCTCACTACTGGTGGCAGGTCAGAGGGAAATAGTATAATCGTCACTTCTGAGCCTATCTGAGTGAGCCCTAAGATTCTCTTGGCATGGGAAGCCTGCAAGGGAGGAGGAGTGCTAGATACACACTGATCCAAAGAGACAGACACATCAAAGAGTTTCTCCCTTTCTTGAGATCCTTCAGACAGGATAAATAATAATATTTTTCTCTCATCAAGTGCTGTTACTTTGTAGATCACTCATAAGAACGGCCGTACCGGGTCAGACCAAAGGTCCATCTAGCCCAGTATCCTGTCTATCGACAGTGGCCAATGCTAGGTGCCCCAGAGGGAGTGGACCTAACAGGCAATGATCAAGTGATCTCTCTCCTGCCATCCATCTCCATCCTCTGACAAACAGAGGCTAGGGACACCATTACTTACCCATCCTGGCTAATAGCCATTAATAGACTTAACTGGATAAATTCATGGAGGTTCTCTTTTAAATTCTGTTATAGTCCTAGCCTTCACAACCTCCTCAGGTAAGGCGTTCCACAAGTTGACTGTGCACTGCGTGAAGAACTTCGTTTTATTTGTTTTAAACCTGCTGCCTGGTAAAGGTGCTTTACAAAGAAAGGCAAGATGTATTAGCTGAATTTTACAGAGGGGCAAACTGAAGCTTGGAGATAGAAAGTGACTTGCTCAAAATCACACAGCAGGTAAGCAGTAAAGACAGGACTTGAACTCAGTTCTCTGGACTCAAGATATGTCTACACTTACAGTGGCATGTAGAGTACAGACACTGCACATGCAACTAGCATGGGTATAAATACCAGTGTAGATGATGAGGCATGGATTAAGTAAGTAGAGTAGCCTACATGCTTGAACTCCTACAGTATATATCCTAAAACAGGCTCTCTACTTGCCCAAGCAGTGCCTTCCACATCTACACTGCTATTTTAACTAGTGCAGTGCAGTAACCGGCGGCTACCCCACTGCCAGAGTGTTTCCCTGCCAGAGTGAAAGGCTCTGCCAGCTTCCCAGCTTTTTATTGCCACAGTGAAAGGCTCTAGTGTGGAGCTAATAGAGCATTTCATTTTGGCACGTAGCTACACACAACAGTGACAAATGTGGATGTGGTCTAGTTTTCACTGTGATGTTGTGACTTACTGTACTTCAAAATAGCACCCTGTAATCCCCATATTCACCACTTGTATATGGTTATATTTTGTACAGAGAATGCCTTGTAAGGTATCTCATGAAAAGTCATGATTTGCTGAAACTTACTATTCAGTTAAAATATGTATATCTTCATTCTACATGGTGTTATGAGATTTTGCTATATGGTTGTTACTGAAATATGTTGTGAGTCTGGGAGACGCCCACAGCTAGCTCTTTAGTGGCAACAAAGGACGTGAACCTACACCCTGATGTGTTAAGTGACCATCACCAGCCAATGACCAGCAGGGGAATTGTAACAAGAGATATACTATTCAATCAGAGGCAGCTGCTCGAGCTCCACACAATGGGGATTGCTTAATTCCCTGACTCAGCAAAGTATCAGGGCATCATCTGAGCCAGTATTTTTCCAGGCCCATGAAATAAGGGACAGTGTAAAATAAGGGACAGTGGCATCATAAGATCACCTCTCTCTCCTCCCCCACCTACTCTGAAGGCAACAAGAATGTTGGGAAGAAAAAGACTTTGAACTGGGGAAACTGGTCCTAGGCTAAACAGTATTAAGAACTGTGAACTCCTTACAGTGCCTAGTGGGGTGAGATAAACTGATTGATTCAACCCATGCTTAGTCTGATAAAGTTTAGGATTTAGAATGTATTTACTTTTTATTTCTTATATAACCATCTCTGACCTTTATACCTAACACTTATAATCACTTAAAATCTTTCTGTAATGAATAAACTTATTTTAATGTTTAATCTTAACCAGTGAGTTCATCCTAAACGCTTGGGGGAATCTGCTGAGATTACAAAGGCTGGTGCATGTCCACTATATCCTTTGATAAAGTGGTGAACTAATTAAGGAGCTTGCATCGTTCAAGAGGGTCTTGAGCAATACAACATTTCTGGGGTTGAAGGCTGAGTCTGGGGGTAATTTGCTGATGTTTCCCTGTGTACAGTTTGAGTGGCTTGGAGAGCACTCATGCAACTTAGCTGAGTGTGTCTCTGCATGCTGTTAGCTGAGCGATAACAGCACCTGGATGAGTTTGCCGCCTGTCACTAGCATAGCATTGGAAGAGACAACCCTGGCTGAAGAGTTAAGGGCGTACGGGCTCCCACAGTTCCAGATTTTACCCTGGGGGTCTGTCACAGATATATAGCTACATGTGTAGTGCTTGTACTATACATTTCTGTAAGTGTAGACATAGCCTCCATCTAGTGTTCTATCCTTTAAATCACAGTGTATTCTTGATCTAAGTCAATGGAACATTTTGTCAGTGGCAGGGTACGAACGGAATGTTCAAAGGGAAGCATTTATACATGCGGATGGGGGTAAGTTATGTATACTGTAGGGCCTAGCTCACACTCCACCTTACTATCAGGTTAAAAAAAACAGAGCCTGGGGAATTTTGCCAATTTAACTCCAATGAACTAAGGCCCAAGAATGAGAATTCTGTGCAGATGGTATATTCAGGGATGAAATGGTTCAATAGGGAGAGAGTTTAGAGGTAGTATTTTAACAAAGCAAAACTTTTAAATCAGTATTTCCTAAATAAAGCCTTTATCTTTTTGTGCTAGATATGTTATGAATACAGTGGTTTGTATTTCAACTAGAAGAGGTTTATTCCAGCTAGGGCATTTGAATGAACATGCTTCTCAAATGAACTATAATGTCAATGATCTCATACAGTTTTGCTTTTTGTACTGGGTATTTTAATCTATTGTTGCTAAAGTGTTTACTCTTAATCACATCCACATATTCTGTTCTGCTGCTATAGAGTTATGTTTGATGAAGAACAGCTGCAAATTTTATTTGAGAGACACAAATAAATTGCGAAGTGTCTTGCTGCCGATTGATAATAAAAAACGGCAAAGTTCACATACAGATCTCTGCTGATTTTGCCCCAGCCCAGTGTTCAGATTACTGATACTTAATCAAAAACTAACAAAGAATACAGTACTTAAACTTTAAAAGTTACTCAAAATAAGTCACAGTTCCGTCCATTCTGACAAATCTTTAATTACTCATATAATGCTGGAGAAATGGGATATACACATTAAAAACAAGACAAGATAGGCTAATCCTGGCAAATAGAGTCCTGGGGCTAATTACTCTGGGGCATTTAAAAGAGCTCTATGTTAATAATAGTGGGCCAAAAATTTGACCCAACTTTTATTTTTAAACATAAGATTGTAAAGTTTTTATTAATTTATATTTTTCAATATATTAAATACACTTGTAAGCATCTCTACATGCTGCATATACAGAATATAACATTAAACAGTTACAAGTGAAATGATAAAATGTCAAACTGAAAGCTTTCTTCCTATACCGTGTGGGATTCCAACCCACGAAAGCTAAAGTCTGAATAAGGAGACAGTTCTTGCACTATGGTCAGAAAGTCAAAGTAACAAACAGCTCTATTGAATGAGTTAGAAGAAAATTTTAAGGCACATTAAAACATCCATACCTACAGCTCAGCACTTATGAACAATACTACAGTGATAAATGCTTAGACGTGTACAGTGGAGGAAAATCTACCTCTGATTATGTTTCCCATTTCATTATGTTAAAATGGAGTTAAAGTTGAGAGTTCATATCAGAAATTTAGAGTTAATCACATTATAGGGATTAGACTGATATTAAGCTTTATTAACCAAGAACATTCATAGTTAAGGTTAAATTTAAAAGAAATCCAAACATGCTGAAGTATGGAAATGTATAGTCAGGGGACACAAATAATGAAAAACATTACAACAACAAACCTATAGACATGTACAAGGGAGGAAAAAATCTGCCCTTTATTATTATAGATAAGATAAATTTGTCACCATTAGGTTATGTTTTACTCACTTGTTCCTTTAAGTCCTGTGTGTTTTTTTCAATCTTGTGTTCACGCTCTGTTGCCTCTCGCAATAGCTGTTTAAGATCAGTAATGCTTTGATTTTTTTTGGCAACATCAGTTTCCAGTTCTTTCATCTTAGTTTCATACATCCTGAAAACAGGAAAGAAAATTAAGGCCATTCTGCAAATACTATGCCTAGTTTAGGAAATATTTTTTTGCCCATCCTGCAAACCCGACACACAGTCCAAAGGACTATAGCAAAAACTAACCTTTTGAAAAGCAAAGATGGCGACCCAGTAGAACATGCGCATGTGTGCTGAAAACAGCCAAGCAGCACAGGCAGTAGGACAGGCTAGTCACACTGAGTACGTACCTATGGTCTTGAATGGTTACTTAAGGTGTACCCATCCCCCTGTGTGTGCCATTGCAATTACACTCTATTGATAGCCCATTAACTCGTGAAAGCTAGCATAAGTATGTCTCCTGGAGCTGGGAATCACAGCCCCAGTTCCAAGTGCAGACATACTCTTAATGTTCTAGAGTTCTAGTGCAGACACTCTTATTTAGATAGGCTGTCAATGTTTCGGAAAAACAACCACCCTGTTTGTCAATAACTTGTACAGAGCATAAGAAAGGGTGTTTGCTTTGATTTTCAAGGAACAGTTGAACATGCTATGTGGCAGTTTGTATGAAATTCATCAACATTAAATTACTTGCTACAATAATAGTAAATCTAGTGTCAAATAACTCAGTTAGGAAAAAAGATCCACAAGGCAACATTTATTAAGTGAATGGACTGTAGAAGAATGGAAGTTACATGAATAGTGTTCTTGAGCAATTAATGTAATTTACCACAGTATGTGAAAAACAAACTTTCCTTCAATATTAGCTAAGAAAATGTTCTTTATTATGCATTTTTCTGGGAAAACATAGTTATTGTGGCTAATACAAAGGGAATTTGATGCCTTAAGATCAGAGTAACGCTTTCCTATCCACTACAGGTGGAAGAATTGACTGGCTCCAGGCCCAACTGTTAACTAAAAATATATTATCTGGGAAAGGTAGGCAGAAGGGTCTGTGTATACTACCTTCTATTCTCTCCAATCCTTTGTAGGATGCCTGGGGTTCATCTACCATCATACTCCTGATGTGGAGAAGGGGCTCCTTCCTCCTCTCAGACTATTGTTTTGCTGAGTTTTTTTGTGGTAGTGTAATTTTGAAGCAGCATAACCCCTCTCTTTATACCTCTTCCCATTGACCACCACCACCAGAGTACTATTAACAAGGCAAAGTCTGAGAAATTCAGGTCACAGACCTTTCAAGAGTTCTGTGGGTGGCTTTTTGATCAGTTGTGGAGGAATTTGCCTTCATGGTAGGATGCTAAGGGGCTTGCTTATCATGCTCAGCAAATACCACAAAATTATTCTTCAAAGCCAAGTTACAATATTTGGTAATAATACAGGGCAGATCTGGAAAGTAGTCTCCTCAGCATAGCAATCCAGCATTTTGCAGCTGCAAGGGAGGATTCATTCTCAGAACAGGAAACAGTTTATGGAGCAGCAGAGACCAACAGGGTGTATGGGCACATGACTGAGAGGCTACACGTCTGCTGGATCTGGGTTAGAAGTTTGTATATTGAACATATGTAATATAGTAAATTTGTCAATGATTGCTATGAGGTCAGTAAGAAATGCTTTAGAAAAGGAACTGAGAACTATGATCATGAAAGTTTCATTCATCTGAAAATACTTAAGAAAGAAAACAAGTCATTCTGCCTGTTTTATTCTCAGTTCCTACCTTGTTACAACAATTGATTTCCAGCTTTTGCTGTCAGCTCCTTCGAGTTGTGGACCTCTGCTTTCCGCAAAGTTTAACCTCTTAACAGTCTCCTCCAGTTCCACAGTCAACTTCTCATTCATTATCTCTATGTTATTCTTTGCTATTCGTAGCTTTTCTGCAGTGTCAGCCTCCTGTTGTCCAATGAGGCACACAATTATATACATTGTGGCAAAGTGCATTTATGCTTCTTTTATCTTATCCAAAATACAGAACCTACGCAGCACTGGACTCCATAAAATTACACTCAGAAATTGAGTCAGTACTGATTCAGAAGGAAGAGGGCTACATACTAGATCATAAACACTATTTCCAATACCATCTGGATATTTCTTAGAGGTCTCCCATCCAAGACACTGGCCTTATTCAATTCTACTTAGCCTTTGTGATCTAATAGGACTACAGCACAAATTGGTATGGTATCAAGAATAGAATGAATACTATCTATTTTGTATTTAGGGAACAGAACAAGTATAAATTCAATGTTCAGTATGTATAGTTCCAGCCAGATTAAAAGAAAAGATGCTTAATATAACCAACCATTTGCTCAAATGGCTGGATGCTATCCTATAACCATACTTTTTTCAGCTCTTTACGTAGCCTCTCATTTTCAGCAATGATTTTTTCCAGGCCTCTGGTTTTTGATTCATAACGCATACTCAGCTGGCCACCCAGATGAAGTTTCATTTTTTCCATTTCAGACTAAATATTAAACAAAAAACAAAACAAAAATATGTATTTACACAATTTAGAATCTTTCGAGTTCTCATTTTGAATGTTACAGTTATCTAGCACATGCAGGTCCCAATTCAGCAAAGCACTTTAGCACATGCTTATGTCTATACCTCAAATGCATAAAAATATATTTTGACTATCAAAATTTCCCTTAGAGACACATCTCTGTGTCACAATAAATTCTTGCCTGCATATTTATACCTGTCTCTGGAAATTTCCACCACATGTGTCTGACAAAGTGGGTATTCATCCACAAAAGCTTATGCTCCAATACTTCTGTTAGTCTATAAGGTACCACAGGACTCTTTGTCACTTTTTGCATTACAATAAAATTCACATTCTGCTTTAGAAGTTACTCATATGAGATTGAAAGAATACAAAACATCTGTTTTGTTTGGTGGGTCTAGTACTTTGTGGAGGAAGTGCATATGTAAAGCTTTGCTTCTGTGTAATACAAAATTCACATTTGTGGTTTGTTTTTTTTAACTGAAACACATTTTTGTGCCAAATAATGTGAATAGGTTTGATTATATACACTATAGAAGTTATTTATGTTTTAGATGAAATACTATTATTCAGCAGTTTTCCTAATTAATTTACATATAAGTTGCTATACAAAATAATAACAAAATCAGTACCTTTAGCCTCTCATTTTCAAGTTCAAGGCTAACTAGTTTTTCATTAGAGACAACTCCTGGGGCCTTTTTCAGATCTTCATTTTCTCTCTGCACTTTCTCTACAACCTTTTTCATCAAACCAATGGTTTTTTCTAATTCTGGAACCGTCTTTCCACTTCTACCAGACTGCACAGAAAAGACAGGGGGAAAAAAAGAAAAGTTAAAAAAAAGAATAATGAAGTAAATGCTTGAAATTCTAAGTGAGATATCAAATATGTCTGAAGCCTTTTTTTTTTTAATTGCTTTGTTGTAAACACACAAAATAAGGTAATCATAGTTTGGGATTAAAGTTTTGAATCTGAAATTTGTTACCTGCAGGTGGAGGACACAAAGGAAGTCTATGCACAACAAATTGCAAGATTGGGGGTCCACATTTTTGTGTTAACAAAAGAACTGAGGTTTATTCATTTGGTATGTAAATACACTGTGCTATGAAAATTCTGCATTTGTACATACATATTAGCATAGTTCCACTGTGCTAATTCCTTTAGAATGCACCATTGGGCCAAGCAAGTATGAAGTACTGCATTTCAGTGGATTATCTCCTACCCTTCCTACTTCATTAATACGGGGGGGGGGGGGGGAGGGGAAGGAAGAGAAAAAGGCTTTACACATAGTAAACTCCAATGTACACTCACTTCAGTAAATTAAGAGAATTTCACAGCTACTTTCCTCTTATCCAGTGAAGGAGGAGGCAGACCTTGTTGCTTCTGAAGTAAAGTGAAGAAACAGTGGCATAGTGTGGGAGGTCAAAGGAATGTGGGGAATCCTGTTATGGCTCCCTGCAGCACAATGCTAACTCCTCTTTACTTCTTGGGAAGCCCAGGGAACAAAAATTGTGGAGGCATCACGCTTTGTTCCTTGTACAGTGTAAGAGCCACAAGTGCGGCTCTTACAGTGTTTGCATCTAAGTATCACACTTGTTAGTAACGGAGGAGTGCTGTTTCTGCTGCAGTATTTGTTTTCTAGTCTTCTGAGGCATGAAGAAGGGTGTACTTCACACCTTTATACTTGCAGTGTACTTGTACTAGTGTACTGGTGAGAAGAGAATTGAAGACTACATCAATCAATAAGATAGGCTTGAGGCAAACTGAAGCTCCATTTATATAATCCTCTTGTATATTAAAAAATAAAATATTTCTCTAGCAACAGGTTCCCCTGTTTAACATCCTACTCCCATTTGGTTAGCTCTATCAAAAGATTTTCAAATACATTACTAAATATCATTTTGCATACACTTATGGCTATATTCTCATATTGGTGAAGAGATATTTTTGCAGGTAACTGTTGTTAATCCAGATGGCAGACTAAGGTCTTGAGCCTGCAAAGATTTAAGTATGTGAGAAACTTTACTAGCAGTAATAGACAATTGACTAGTATCTTGGATCTTTAATTAAAGTACCAAGATAATAAAATAAAGAGAGGTAACTAAGTGTAAAAACTAATATTTCCCATCTTCTTTTGCTTGATGATAAACATTTCAGTTGTAATTAAACCTTACTAGTAATCTTCTGTATTTCAATCATTTAATTATTCTGAAAAACACAGTGGCATTACTCACCCCTCTAACACTGCCTAGCTTGCGCTCGATTTCTGCTTTCTCTCTTTTGAGAAGCTCACACATTTCTTTCAAGTCACCTACTTGGTTCTAAAGAATACAGATAATAATAATTTTATTTAGGTTTTACTCAATTAACAGGTGAATTTAAACTTTTTTTTTTAAATTACAAATTTTCCAGCTTCAGTTTACTTTGAAAAACATGAAACAAAACCAAAAAATAATTTCCCCCTTTCCATATAATTCATCACTTGCTACCAACCACACAGTTTACAAAAGCCATCCCCTCTAAGTTTTCCCCCATATTTTTTTCTTTAATAGAAACATTAAAGAATGTTGGTACACTGCTGGTCTTACATATTAAGTCCATTATAAAGATATATAAAAAAACAAACAAAAAAAATTATTAGAGATTATGTGAGAGTTTTGTATATTTTCTCATCATCTAGATTCTTAGGGTACAGCACAGTCTAGCTTCAACTAATATGTTATAACATAGGAATAATTTAAAAAAACAAAAACTACCTTTTCTGATTTTTTTCCAAATTTCCCAGGAAAACTTTACCCTAGTAGGAGAGACATCAACCTGAAATTGGATTGGGTTTTTTGGGCGACGGAGGGATATGGGGGGCAGAAGTTGGGAAAGGGCCAGTTTGAAGATAGGGACTGTAATGGGAAGCTGGCTTCAACTACACTATGGAACCGCGACTATCCTACTCCATAAATTTATACCATAAAGGGACAAATTTATAAGGGACCTCTTACCCAGGCATACTTAATTATTATTATTTTTTAATTTGCAAACATTTATGTATGATAAATTGCAGGTACATATTTAGGTCCCTACAGTGGGCAGGACTCTGTGCATATGCACAACTCCGTTGTCTTTACAGTGCCTCTCGGAGGATGCAGGGTTCCACTCTTATGGTACTCATTGCAGGACGAGGGCTTTAGACCCCTAAGCTGTAAGTAGATGTATTTACTTGAAAGACTAGGCCTTACAGGTGGCTTGTGAAATCTGCCCCCAGTGTATTTGGTTTTCAATATATTTACATCAAATGTATATAGTATGTATGGAATACATACTAGCACAACAGAGTTCACAGAAGTTTTTTTTTAAATGTACATTTACATTCTCAATGAGCCTTTAAAATGTGTTGTATGCTAAAAAAAAATACCTTTAATCTTGGCAGATCTTTATTAGCCTGCTCTAGCTGGAATCTTAGTTCAACATTTTCAGATGATAACCTCAAATTTTCTTTCTGAAGCTCCTGTTGTCTTTGACACTGATCATCTGATCCTATTCCTGACGTCTTAAGAAAGGGAAGGAGCAGAATAAAATATTATTAAATGTTGAGGTATTAATCCTTACATTAGTTACACTGGATAATGATCAATAATCTGGGCAATAAAGATACAATCTTGTTACATTCCATATTGAAATACTGAGACTAAAAAGTGTTCATATAGCAAGATACCTTCTTACAGAGTTCACCCATCAGTGGGTTTTTTTTTTACCACATTAAAGTTAATAAAGCAGATAGAGAAAGCTAATGTAGACCTTCAACTCAACTTCTTCCTTTAATTCCTTTATGAACATTTTTAAAAATTGCTTAAATTAAGTGAAGTGAAGGTATAAAACAGTATGGACTTCTGCTTGGCAAAAATAAACGCTGTAGTTTGAAATCTCAAAATCTAGAAAAAAATTACAGTGTTCTAAACAGGAAGACTCTACTTGTGAATAGCATCTATTTTAGAGTCACCTTCTGATACATTCACTCACATTGATAGCACTTCACACTATAATCACTCCCCCACTGAAGTCAGATCATTCAGACAAAAGTGTATCTCAACAGGAAAAGGATATCTGAATCTGGTCCCTAGTAATACTTAGCTCTTATACCTCACCTTTCGTCTCTAGATCTTCAGAAAGGAGGCAAGCATTATCATCTGTATTTTTACAAAGGGGAAACAGACACAGAGGTGAAGTGATTTGCCCAAAGTCAACCACAGCATCAATGGCAGAGCCAGGAATAGAAGCCAGGCCCTTTGAGTACCAGTCCACCGCTGTGACTATGCGACCGTACTGTAACTATCCATCTAGGTATTTTGTACCAAATTCATTACCATCAAATCTGAGCACCGAGTAAGATGAATAAATTAGAATGCAAGAATTAATAAAAGATGTGTGTAATTATTTCTACTATACTTTTACAGAGACTCAGCTTTGAAATAGCTATAAATTGTCACTAGCCAAGAGGCTCCAACTGTTAGTATAATTTATGCAAAGTTAGTCTCAGAAGAAAAAGAAAAATCCCAAGAACCTTTTCTCTTTTTCAACAAGATCAAACTGCTTGGATTAAAAAAAAAAAAAATCTGAACAAGGAAATAAAAAACTCCACATTGGGCCCAATTCTGCAAATATGTGCAAGGGACTTAGTCTCATAGGATTACACCATGAGTAGAGATAAGGCAGTAAAAACTAAGAATGGTCTCCCTTGAAATAAATATAAAATAAAAATAGAAACCTGCAAAGATAAAATAAAGAAGCTTTGATAATTCCACAAATAATTAGAATTAATGAACTAAGTATCACCAATAAAAACATGGGGGAATAAAGTAACTGCCCCACTAGTAAAATATATTCTCTCTAATAAGTATAAATGATATTGTCACAGCACAGACTGCTAAAGAAGCACACAGCAGGAAGATAATAAAAAAACTAAATGCGTATCAGGAAACACACTATCATACAATAAATATTTTAGTCTATATCATTTATACATATAAACAACGTAGCTAATAGGGAAGCGAAGGATTAAAGGACGGCTATAGTGCCAAACCTGGGGCATTTCACAAAGTCCTGGGGTTGGTTCAGTCCCCTCTGTATCAGTTTGGTGATTTCCATATGTATCTTCTTCAGTGTGATTATCCACTCCACTATTCATTTTTATATTTTCTGGCTTATAATCATTAGGCTGATTAGAAGGCTCCCCTGAATCAGACTGATTGCTGCTTATTCTATCAGCACAAGATTCTGCTCTACTTCCTTCATTGCTATTAGTTGATTGCTTGCATACTTTTTGCTTCCCTTTTTTCTTTCCATCATGTTCTTTATTAAATTCAGTCTCTCCAGGTCCTGTTACATTTTCTTGTTCATCACGGATACCCTTTTCATCAGCTTCAGTTTTCAGAGAGAGTCTCCTTTTGCCTTTTGACCCTACCCTAGAATTATTTGAATTCTCATGTTTTTCACAATCTTCAATTTCCTGTTCTGGAGTTAATTCAGTAATTGCATCTCCAGCAGCCTGATGGCATTCATCAGTAATGTTTGCACCCTCATCTATTTCACTGCCATTTGTAATACTAAGAGTGGGTTGATGTTTTACTTTGCCCTTATTTAAAGCAATTTTTCTCCACGGATATTTCAAATGCTTGTGTTTACTGACATTGTTAGCAAAAGAGGAATTAGTCAATGCAGGTGTGTCACATGCAGCACTCTGTTTGGAGCAGAAGAAAGGTGTAATGAAGCATGAAAAGAAAAGAAGTAGATAGTAAAAGAAATAAGACAGCATACCTATATATGATATCATGTCCACTTATGGTAGATTTATTAAGAACCAGATAATATGACATTAGGAATACAGAGAACCCTGCGTGCAAGAGACTATGTAGCCAAAACCAAGCTCATTATCTCCCCAGTTTTCCATTGCTGTGGACAACACAGCATCCTCCCAGTCTCTCAATCTCACAAAGCTGGGTAATCGTTGACTACTTGTCTTCTCCCTACGCATTTAGGGTGTTAACAATAGTGCTGTTTCTATCTGCTGAACATTTAAAAGAGCTGGAGGTTCTTCTCTATTCTAAAGGCTAAAAATACTCTTGTTCATGCCACAGTCAGTGTGTCACAGACATGCCCAAGCATGTGCTGTTAGGTACATTACATCTGTGTTTGACCATTTTCTTGATATTACACAGAAGAGGGTCTTGTGTGGTCTCTGCTGAAAACAAAGAACTACCCGATTGTCATGTTTATTACAAGATGTTTGTACGGGAAACAATTTTAGAGTGATGTAACCTGTAGGATATTGTGTTCCAAATCTGTTCTGAGTGAAACCTATCACCTGAGGAGGGGGATTCTGACAGCAGACTCAAGCAATATAAGAAAAATGAACATTCCTAGAGACAGCCTATAGTTACTGTCTGAACTAGATGCAGGCTGGAGATTTACAAAGACAAACAAACCTCATGAGAGTTCTGAGAAGAGCGGGCCATCTTGGTTAAGAGACAATAGCCTACTGTAAAGGAGCAGGAGAAATGGCCCTAGTGGTATCCTTTATAGAAGAAGACTGACAGTGGGAAGGAGAGGTCTTATGAACAGTGAATCCCAGCTTTATGGGCTGGATAAGCACTGAAAGACAGATCATTGGATGAGAAATATCTTATTAGACAGGAATAGTCTAATTGTTAATAAGTATAGACTGTAGATTGTGTTTTATGTTTTTTCTTTTACCTGTAAGGAGGGTTACTCACTTTGTGCAGTAACTGGAATTCTTCAAGACATGTCTGTAGGGGTGCTCCTCGTCAGGTGCACACCCAACAGAGGGAGGGCTGCAGCCACTCCACCTTTTATGCCCTCACAAGGAAGTACAGGGCACATTTACAGCCTTGACAGACATTGCTATTAAAAAAAAAAAATCTGATCTTGTGCATGAGGTGCATGCACACCTACAGTGGGATTCACACTGATACACAATCAACGAAGAATCATTTATTTCCTACAGCCACACCCAGCTTTGTACCTTCTTCCATGCTGTGCCCTACTCTGTCCTCCATCTTATTGTGCTAGTTCCCCGTTCTATTCAAAAGCAAATCCCTCCTAAACAAGCACCAAACACTAGCCAATGCTAGGCAATAAATAATGAAAGCGGGGGGAGGGGGGAGTTAGGAGATACCTTCCTCTAGGTCTCCTAGTGTGTCTTGCCTTATATGTCTTTTAGACTGTAAAACCTTTGAGGCAGGGAGTACAGTAACTCCTCGCTTAACGTTGTATTTATGTTCCTGAAAAATGTGACTTTAAGCAAAACTATGTTAAGCTAATCCAATTTCCCAATAAGAATTAATGTACATGGGGGCGGGAAGGAGAGACACATTAGGTTCCAGGGAAATTTTTTTCACTAGACAAAAGACTATACACACACACACACAGAGTATAAGTTTTAAACAAACAATTTAATACTGTACACAGCAATGATGGTTGTGAAGCTTGGTTGAGGTGGTGAAGTAAGAGGGTGGGATATTTCCCAGGGAATGCCTTACTGCTAAATCTAGCACTCGGCTAAGCCCTCAAGGGTTAAAACATCATTGTTAACATAGCCTCACACTCTACAAGGTAGCACAAACAGAGGGAGGGGACACAGCATGGCAGACAGAGATACACACCCTGTGTGTGTGAGAGAGTGCGCATTGCCCCTTTAAGTATGCTGACCCCACTCTAAGTACATTGCCTGTTTAAGTAGATCAGCAAGTTGAGAAGCAGCTACTTCCAGAAAGCTCCCTCTGTCCTGAGTCCTGTCGTGTGTGTCCCCTGCTCTATGGAGATGGGGTAAGCGGGAGGCAGGAGCAGGGGGAGGAGGACACCCAGACATTATCCCCCTTCTTCCCTCTCTCACCCGCGCACAGCAAGCAGGAGGCTCCGGGGAGCAGCTCCAAGGCAGAGGGTAGGAGCAGCACATGGCAGTGGGGGGAGGGACAGCTGAACTGCTAGCAATTGATAGCCTGCTGGGCGGCTGCTGCATAGGGAACTTAGGGGAGCAGGGAGCTGATGGGGGGCTGCTGGACCACCCTGGTTCCAAGCCCCCACCAACTAGCTGCAACAGGCTGCTCTTCCTGCAAGCAGTGGACAAAGCAGGCAGCACCTAAACAACGTTATAAGGGAGCATTGCGCAACTTTAAACGAGCATGTTCTCTAATTGATCAGCAATGAAACAACATTAACCAGGATGACTTTAAGTGAGGAGTTACTGTATCTGTCCTCTGTGCTTATAGCACTAAGCACCTCTTTCTTCCTTTTAACCCCATAATGTTTATGAAAAACAGTAGTACATTTTAGTTCTTAGAATTAATAAAAATGCTAAACTTTATTGCCATAAGGTTAATAAAGGAGAAAAAATTTCATTTTTTCAGCTGCCGTATTGGATGATTGCAACCTGAAACAATATAGACCAAATACTACAGAATAATAGCTGGACGATAAATATGTCTTTGAGTAGGAGAGGCATTCAATTTTCAATTTGGGTAATAACATAAAGGTGTTTGCTTACTGAAGGTCTTGAAAATGTGTCTCTTGAAAACTGTCTCTCCAAAGCATGAAGCTTTTCCTGCAAATATCGATTTTTTAAATGTACCTCTTCTACCACAGAATCTCGAGAGAGAGCTTGTTGTGTTCTATATCAAAAATAAACAAATGAATGTTTGTTATTAATACAGGAAAGCATCCTTTAAATGTAAATCAAGTATGGACTGCTGGTTTCCTAGACTGAAGATTTTTAGTATGGACTGCTGGTTTCCTAGACTGAAGATTTTTAATATTTTTTGTTAGATAAATGTAGCTATACTAAATCAATTTTATTTATATAAACTGAATGAAATAAACCCCAGGATCCAGGAACTCTGAATTTGGCATAGTATTCAGACTTAAGAAATCCTAAGAGTCTATTTTCTCTTGATGTTTATATGAAATTTCTGTTACCAGTAATGGTGCATTATGCATACACACTGAAAAGATAACATGTTTCCAAAACCTGAGAGAAAAAAAACTAGAGCTAAGGTGTTAAAGTTGAACTAATGACTCAACTGTGTTTTCACTTTTATGCACAGGGAGCCAGCTTCTATTTATGTGAATTAATTCCTTGAACAATAAACCCAAAATGTATTTAAGGAGAAAAATTGTAAGCTTTCCAAATGGAGTCTCTGCTTTTGGAACAACTCTTACCTCATATGAGCAATTTCATTTTCTAAGTCTATATTCTGTTTTCTTAGTTCTTCCAGCTCTTTCTCTGACTCTGATGCCCGCACTCCCACAACATGGTCAACAGTAATACCGCTGGTCTTGAGTTTCTTTTGTAAAGCAATTTTCTCTTTATCAGCTCTGCAACATTCAATTTGTTTTTACTAAAATTTTAGTACATTTGTTTACCAATCTGCTTCATCTAAAAGTGAACAGCATTTCATCCTAATGACTCTAGACCTGCAATCCAATTGCTCAATGAACTTTTCTTGATTCATATTAATTACTTAATAAATAGATATTTTTCTAGTTTCTCATAAAATATTTTTTTCTGGTTTCTCATAAAAGAATACTGAGTGACTACTGTATATTTCACAAATCACTTGCAGGTTTTGCTTAAGAATTCATTGATATTTTACATTTATGCACATCTTTACAGAAAAGGAAAGCCCAAGCAAAGCACAGCTAGTGAAGGGAACTTACAAATATATATAATTCTTGTTATTCTTTTGTTCCTTTTCATCTCTTGAATTCTAGGTCAGTGAAAATTTTGCTATGACTACATTGAAAACATGGTTAAATGAAATAAACATCTTTTCTTGAGTTTTGCTGAAAAAGTCTTGGTCATCACAATGCTGGAGGTGTCAACACTGCAGACTAATACAGCTGCTAATTCTAGTAGTCTGATGAAACTAAACGGTGGTAAGAAAAGTTTGTCCTCACCTGCAGCTGGTGCTTCTTTGACTGTGATAAAAACAAATTATTAATAGGGCTGTCGATTAATCACAGTTAACTTATGCGATTAACTAAAAAACATTAGTCGTGATTAAAAAAATTAATAGCTATTAATTGCAGTTTTAATTAAACAGTAGAATACCAACTGAAATTTATTAAATATCTTGGATGTTTTTCTACATTTTCATATATTGTATTGTGTTGTAATTGAAATCAAAGTGCATATTATTTTTATTACAAATATTTTCACTGTAAAAATAATAAATAGTATTTTTCAATTTACCTCATACAAGTACTGTAATGCAATCTCTTTGTCGTGGAAGTTCAACTTAAAAATGTAGATTTTTTTTGTTACATAACTGCACTCAAAAACAAAACAATGTAAAACTTCAGAGCCTACAAGTCCACTCAGTCCTGCTTCTTGTTCAGTAACTCACTAAGACATACATTTTGTTTGCATTTATAGGAGATAATGCTGCCCTCTTCTTATTTACAATGTAACCATAAAGTGAGAACAGGGATTTGCATGGCACTTTTGTAGCCAGCATTGCAAGGTATTTATGTGCCAGCTATGCTAAACATTTGTGTGCCCCTTCACACTTTGGCCCCCATTCCAGAGGACATGCTTCTACGTCAATGATGCTCGTTAAAAAAATGTGTTAATTAAATTTGTGACTGAACTCCTTGGGGGAGAATTGTATGTCCCCTGCTCTGTTTTACCCACATTCTGCCATATATTTCATGTTATAGCAGTCTCAGATAATGACCCAGCACATATCGTTCATTTTAACAACACTTTCACTGCAGATTTCACAAAACGCGAAGAAGGTAACAATGTGAGATTTCTAAAGATAGCTACAGCACTTGACCCAAGGTTTAAGAATCTGACGTGAATCCCAAAATCTGAGAGAGACGAGGTGTGGGGCATGCTTTCAGAAGTCTTAAAAGAGCAGCGCTCCAATGCGGAAACTACAGAACTCAAACCACCAAAAAAGAAAATCAACCTTCTGCTGGTGGCATCTGACTCAGATAATGAAAATGAACATGTATTGGTCTGCACTGCTTTGGACCGTTATCAAGCAGAACCAGTCATCAGCATGTACACATGACCCCTGGAATGGTGGTTGAAGCATGAAGGGATGTATGAATCTTTAGTGCATCTGCCATATAAAAATATTGTGACACCAGTTACAACAGTGCCATGAAAATATCTGTTTTCACTTTCAAGTGACACTGTGAACAAGAAGCAGGCAGCAGTTATCTCCTGCAAATGTAAACAAACTTTTTTGACTGAGCAATGACTGAACAAGAAGTAGGAATGAGTGGACTTGCAGGCGCTAAAATTTGACATTGTTTTATTTTTGAATGCATTTTTTTTTACATAGTTCTACATTTGTAAGTTCAACTTTCATGATAAAGACATTGCACTACAGTACTTGTATTAGGTGAACTGAAAAACACTTTTTTTTTTTACTATGCAAATACTTGTAATCAAAATAAATATAAAGTGAGCACTGTACACATTGTATTCCATGTTGTACTTGAAATCAATATATTTGAAAATGCAGAAAACATTAAAAAAATTAAATAAATGGTATTCTATATTGTTTAACAGTGCTATTAATCGCGATTAATTTTTTTAATCGCTTGACAGCCCTAATTATTAATAGAGAACTTAGAAACAGTCTTTGAGCAAAACTAATTTAATTAGTAAAATACCTTCAGCTCCTACAGAAAACAGGATACTAGAATATCTAGAAACATAAAGGCAGCTTGCTGCTTAAAAATAAGTTGTACCCTGTAGTGTCAACTTAAATGTAAATTATAAGCATCTATTTTGTTAATATAACAAAACTGTTACAATATTTTTGTAACCAAGAAACCAAGTTTCCTTTATTTTATTCCATCAGTTTAGAAATATGTCTAATTAAAATCAACTCACTTGGAATAAAGTTCCTTTAATGTATTGAACTGTTTTGTTAAAGTGTCCATTTCTTTCTCCTTTTCTTTTAGTTTGTTTCGCATCCCTTCCATTCTCGCTTGCCATTTTTTACCCTCTTCCCACCTAGCTATTTCTTCCCTAGAGCTCTGTAAAACATTCAAAAACAAAGTAACATTTCCTTTTGTTCTAGTTTAACACCACAGAACAAGAAACAAGTCAGCCTAGCACTATTTGATTAAAAGTTCCCATTTCAAAATTTTAAACAAAAATAGATGTTTAAATATAGCAATTACTACTAGGTGATTGGTGCATATACTGGGTGTTATGAAATCCGATGCACAACCTGCTACATCTGAATGCTATCAGAGAATCATTCTGTAAAATTAAACATTCACTTTACAAAAATGGACTGAAACATTTTTATGAAATCCAATGTTAGGGATGCTTTCACAAGATATTCTCCCACTTTGAAACAAGTTAACGGAAGATAGGAGAAAATATCATGATGCTATTCTGTGCTAATTATAATATCTACAGCAGACCCCTCTTTCCTCTTCCAATTCACCAAGAACTCAGATGCCCCTGCAGTATCGTAGTTGCTGGTCCAATGGTGATTTTAAATTCCCTTTCTATCACAGAAAAATGAATTTCTACTTAATAGTCCCAATTCAGTTTTTATAACAGAAAACAAGGTAAGACTTTATGACAAATGGCTATTGAAAAAGCTAAGCTAGTGTTATTTTTACAGGTGGCAATGAAGTTTTTTTGTCCTAGAGTCCCTCGCCTCCCTTAGTTGATCCTCTCTCCTTCCTTTTCCACATTTAAACTTTTACTATTACCTACAAAAACGAATTGAGATCTGATTCAGAGGAAAATGTGGGGGGGAGGGGAGGTGGAGAGAAGATTATTTTTCCTAGCATTTAACAGGATTTAGTATTTTATCTGGGTCATGAGATTCCAGCTGTGCAACGTTGAGAATTGGTGGATAGCTGTCCTAGCACAAAAAAGATCAAAGTGATTACCTGGAGCATGTCTTTTGAAAATCAGTGAACTGGATTCAGTGAATCAAATTTCATAATGAGAAACAAAATCCTGAAACCTTAACTGTGGGAGTGTGAGTCCTTAATAAAAACATGGTTATTTAACAACTGAAGCAGTGCTCCCTTAAGATAAAGCCCTTACCGTCTGCAAAATTCAAAGTTATGACCAATCCTGCAGAAACATGTGCATGTGATGTGCATATGTCATTGCAGAATTGGGCACTAAGACTGATTCGGAAAGTCATGTTGAATAATATCAAATAGCACAAAATGTCTTGAAAAGTTAGGTGTAATTTGCATTAATTTGGATCAACCACTTCAATTACTTGTTGGAAATGTATTCTTTCACTGATTAATAATGCTCTCACTACAAACCTGTATAAGTAATTTCAAGAACTAAAAACATTCTTTACCATGAGGCTGGCAAAAGAGAAATAACTGTAAGAACTCAAAGTGGTTTTATACCCAAGATTCAGTCTGCAGAACCAATACCTAACATGCATAAGTATCAGCTTTGCATAGGCACACCCTTACTCCTGAAGAAACTCCCACTGAAGTCAATGGGCCACCACATGGATACAAGGAACTATATACAGACAGCCTCACTGAATTCAATGGGATTTCTCATCTACCTGCACGGACTTAGTTGCAGGACCAGGGTCTAAGTGTATTCGTTATTTTTAATTCCATACATACATACGTAGAACATTTACAAATACATTAATGCTATGGAAACTAAAATAAAACAAATTATATATATACACACACACAAATACACACACACTCACCTCTCCATAGTACAAGACAAAAATACAACTCAAACACTAGCAATTTATGTACAATGCTTCAAACTTCTCTAATGGGAATTGTAAGCTCTTACTTAAAATCATCTTGAATGTATAAAATGCCACTGAATGCAGTTTGAGAACAAAACATGTATTTTGCTCCAGTCTGCTTTACTAGGTACCAAAACAAGACACCATAACAGCAGAAAAAAAAACAACAGACTGAATAAATACATCCTTCGCCAGTCAGAATCGATCAGCTGCAGAGATAACCATTATGAAATGTATCTTTTTGAAGGGACACCATCCATCCATCCATTTAAAAAAAAAAATCACATTTTTGTCTCAAAATGTTTTTAAACTGCCGTAGTTACAAGAAACACCATAGGTTGCTACCACTGAAAGAAATTATGTTTTTGAGTTTCTTTACTTTATGAATTTGACAATATTTTATACGTAGTCAGTCACTGTTATCTTGTACATTTGAGTCAGCTTCCTAAATGTTTTGTACAGATTTTATATTCAGCAAGAAGGGAAGGGAAAATATTAGTAAAATATAAAATAACATCAGAAAAATTGGTAAGGGGAATCAGGAGCAGGTGGAATTTCTGAAGCCACTTCTGATTTGTTGTTTTTCTTAAAGTGGGTAGATGTCAAGTTGATGGTGTCCCTTTCAATACCACAAATTAAATGATGCCTTGTCACATACCTTGTCTTCTTTTACACTTTTCTTTTCTACCTCCTCACTCTTTTCAACTTCACTTTCAAGCTTTTTAATTTTTTTCTGAAGTTCATCGATGAATTTTTGTTCATCAGCTTTGCTCTGAAAAATTATGATTATCTTTAAAGCTTAATGATCACCATTTTAGATACTTTCCTACTTTTTCCCCACTGGGATGAATACAGAAACTAAATATTGACTGATTTATTCATTTCAATGGAAGTGCTTTGAACAAATATTACAATTTAGGTTATAATGTGTCTCTTTAAAGATTGCAATTACTATTTAAGTGTTAGATTGTTACTTTATATTCGGTCATGAGTAATGGACTCAAAAAGGATATTTACACTATTGCTGTTTTAAACTTAGTAAGGGTTAGGTATTAAATTGCTGTAAATTACTCTGACTCTTTCGAATCAGATGAGTTCACGCAACTTGGTTTAAAGGACATATACCTGAGAATTTAATAGTATGTGAAATCTCTATTTGCAGATTTAGAAATGAAAAAAGAATGAATACATAGACAGAAAAAACACTGTTACTTAGAAATGTTAATCTACAGAGCACAGACAATATACAGAGAGTTTTAAAACATTTTAAGATCACGTTCATTCGGCAAAAATAAACTAGTATCAGTTCTTCCTGCTTAAATGTCTGAGAGGAATCCAACTGGAGACTGTTGGGAACTGCATTACCAGTAGCATAGAATGATCTACTACATATAGATTGTATTGAGAAGAGGAGGATAGAAGAGAGTAAATAAAATGGCAGCTCCTAGAAAAACAGTATGTCCATGGAGGGAATATGTAATTGAAGTGGTGGATTGACCAGGGCACATACAAAAACGAAACAAAGGGACGTATTTAAAGCGGACTGCAACTTTGTTAATTTTTAATTATCTGTAACTGGAGGTTGAAGCTAAACCCTCTCATAAAACCACAAAGCATTTACTTGTGTCTATTATGGTATTAAATGATCTCATTGCCATATAACTAATATCTAGGGCTGGACCTTTTCAGCCTATACACCTAGGTTTCAGCTCACCTTTGAATCTTCTTGACCTCCTAATGTGAGAAGAAAGAAGAGTCCCCTCAGTTTGCAATAATTTAAATCTCCCCTTCTTCTTACAAGCTGTGAGTTCTACAAGCCATCTCCTGGGTCCTTCATTCATCTTTACCTCAGGGAACTAGTCTCTTTTGGCATCTTATTCACATTTGACATCTGCAGCAAAGGATGCCAGCGAATGGCTTGGTGGCACCCCGACTACGCTGTCTGGTGTCTGCTGCCTCCAATCTCTAAATTCTCCTCAACATGTATTGGTCCCTCTGCTTGATAATCATAATCAGTCTTCCAAAAAGAGTACATCCATTACATAATATTTGATTGAATCCCTAGATTTTTACACTAATAAAAACTAAGCTCACCTGAATGCTGTTTGTTAGTCTTTTTATCCGCTTTTTCAGTTCTTCGTTTTCATTTTCCATTTCTTCTTTTTCTCTTAGCCCTTTAGTAATGGCTTTTTGCTTTTTTTGAAGTTCTTGGTTTAAATCATCCATCTCATCTAACAAAGAGCGCTCTCTAGTTTTACTTACTTTAAGGGCATCTTTGAATTTTATAAGTTGCTCATTTAATTCCTCTATATGAGTCTATAAAAATAAATTTTCAAAAAGTGTTAGTCAAGGTTGCCACCTAACTAAAACATATTGAGGTTAAGGAGGTATATTTCCTGGATTCCACAGACATTTCTCAAATCAGTTATTTCATATATTGTCAACTATATTTAAGTAATCTGTAAAGTAAAATATGTTAAAATAATCACTTAGAAGATCATTTGTAAATTCCTACAAATCTGTTGATATGTTTATGTTGCAAAAAGTCAGTTTGAAAAACATTTTTAAGTTTAAATTTAAATAAGTAAAATAAACAACCAAAATAATCAACTTTTGGGGTGTTTTTTTCTTAAATGGCAAAACCAAATTTATTTTCTGTGTTAAAGAAAAAGCTGCCTTAGGTTGAACCTTTATATACCAAGTTTAAGCCTGGTGTAAGCGTTCTTATGTGTAAGTTCTAAAATTCTGAAGAAAAAATGTAGGCTAACTACCGGTACTGCACGTACTTACACATTTTGTTTGATTATTTGTTTTAATATTTAAAAACAAATGTACACAATAGGCCAACCCAACTCCCAATAAAGTCAATAGAAAGACTGTCATTGACTTCACTGGGAGTTGTATCAAACCTTATGACAGTACAACAACCATTATTATAATACTCAAAATGAAATTATAAACATTGTGTTCTCTTTTCAAATAAGAATACAATGTAGAACACAGTATAAAGGAGGTTAATTAGTGCTTACCGTGAGCTCCTTTGTTTGTTTGTCAACAATCTGCTGAACATTCATGTATGTCTCTTTTTGTGATGCTACAGAAATAATCTGCTGTTCGGCATTAGCAGTCATTTCTGCTCGGAGCTCCAGAAGTGCTTTACTCAAAGCCTGAAAATATCAACGAATTCGTTTGTAAGTAAGCAAGTTGCTAAAAACGAATGTTAAAAAATTGCTAAAGGGAATTAAATTGTACTACCTTATATGTTAAATTACCCATATGTATCCCATACTAACAGCACAATTCATATAATATTTTGGCCTGTTTCCATATGATTTACAATGATGAGCCAGATTCACTGGTATGCTCTGACTGCTTTGCAATACTCTAGCAACACAAAATCACAAAAAATGAAGCTTAGTTGGCCATTTAAACTAAGTTAATGGCTGTTGTGCATCACCAGAGTAGCATAAAGCAGCTGAACTATATCTCATAGACTCATAGACTCATAGGTCAGAAGGGACCAATCTGATCATCTAGTCTGACCTCCTGCACAAGGCAGGCCACAGAACCCCACCCATCCAATTTTATAACAACCCCTAACCCAGGACCGAGTTATTGAAATCCTCAAAATTGGTTTGAAGACCTCAAGCTGCAGAGAAACCACCAGCAAGCGACCCGTGCCCCACGCTGCAGGGGAAGGCGAAAAACCTCCAGGGCCCCTGCCAATCCGCCCTGGAGGAAAATTCCTTCCCGACCCCAAATATGGCGATCAGCTAAACCCTGAGCATGTGGGCAAGAGTCACCAGCCAGCACCCAAGAAGGAATTCTCTGCAGTAACTCAGTTCCCATCCCATCCAACATCTCCCCGCAGACCATTGAGCAGACCTATCTGGTGGTAATCCAAGATCAATTGCCCAAATCAACAATCCTATCATAACATCCCCTCCATATACTTATCAAGCTTTGTCTTAAAGCCAGGAAAGTCTTTTGCCCCCACTACTTCCCTCGGAAGGCTGTTCCAGAACTTCACTCCCCTAATGGTTAGAAACCTTCATCTAATTTCAAGTCTAAACTTCCTAATATCCAGTTTATACCCATTCGTCCTCGTGCCTACATTAGTACTAAACTTAAATAATTCCTCTCCCTCCCTAACGTTAACCCCCCTGATATATTTGTATAGAGCAAGCATATCCCCCCGCAGCCTTCTTTTGGCCAGGCTAAACAAGCCAAGCTCTTTGAGTCTCCTTTCATAAGGCAGTTTTTCCATTCCTCGGATCATCCTTGTAGCCCGTCTCTGAACCTGTTCCAGTTTGAAGTCATCCTTCTTGAACATGGGACACCAGAACTGCACACAGTATTCCAGATGGGGTCTCACCAACGCCTTGTATAACGGTACTAACACTTCCTTATCCTTGCAGGAAATACCCCGCCTGATGCATCCCAAAATCGCATTTGCTTTTTTAACAGCCGTATCACATTGGCGACTCATAGTCATCCTGCTATCAACCAGTACCCCAAGGTCCTTCTCCTCCTCCGTCGCTTCCAACTGATGCGCCCCCAACATATATCCAAAATTCTTATTATTAATTCCTAAATGCATAACCTTGCACTTTTCACTATTGTATTTCATCCTATTTCTATTACTCCAGTTTACAAGGTGGTTCAGATCTTCCTGAATAGTATCCCTGTCCTTCTCCGTATTAGCAATACCCCCCAGCTTCGTGTCATCCGCAAACTTTATTAGCACATTCCCGCTCTTTGTGCCAAGGTCAGTAATAAAAAGGTTAAATAAGATCGGTCCCAAAACCGATCCTTGAGGGACTCCACTAGTGACCTCCTTCCAGCCTGACAATTCACCTTTCAATACGACCCTCTGGAGTCTCCCCTTTAACCAGTTCCTTATCCAACTTACAACTTTCATATTCATTCCCATCTTTTCCAATTTGACTAACAGTTCCCCGTGCGGAACCGTGTCGAACGCCTTACTGAAATCTAGGTAAATTATATCTACCGCATTTCCTTTATCTAAGTAATCCGTCACCTTCTCAAAGAAGGAGATCAGATTGGTCTGACACGATCTACCTTTACTAAATCCGTGTTGCAATTCGTCCCAATTACCATTGACCTCTATGTCCTTAACTACTTTCTCCCTTAAAATTTTTTCCAAGACCTTGCATACTACAGACGTCAAGCTAACAGGCCTATAATTACCCGGATCACTTTTATTCCCTTTCTTAAAAATAGGAACTACATTAGCAATCCTCCAGTCATACGGCACAACCCCCGAGTTGATCGATTGCTTAAAAATTCTCGCTAACGGGCTCGCAATTTCACGCGCCAGTTCCTTTAATATCCTCGGATGGAGATTGTCCGGGCCCTCCGACTTCGTCCCATCGAGCTGTTCAAGTACGGCCTCTACCTCAGTTGCGGTAATATCCACTTCCATATCCACATTCCCGTTTATCATCCCTCCATCATCGCAAGGTTCCTCACTAGTCTTATTAAAAACTGAAGCAAAGTACTTGTTTAGATGTTGGGCCATGCCTAGGTTATCCTTAACCTCCATTCCATCCTCAGTGTATAGCGGCCCCACTTCTTCTTTCTTTGTTTTCTTCTTATTTATGTGGCTGTAGAACCTTTTACTATTGGTTTTGATATCGGTGAATCTGGCTCCACAAGTTATAGAGAAGTTAAATTCTACATCTAATTTCATTAATTTTCTGGTCCTTTTTCTACAGCAGGCTATACAGCCCTAATGAATCTCCACAGAAGGGCATCTTTCAGGTATTCTTTGTCCATCTCCTAACCTCACTAGTGGCACTTCTGAAAAAAAGTTGTGGAAGTGTTTGCTATACATAATTTTCATAGTTATTTGGTTTTACATCAACTTCCTGTCTCCATGATAGATGCTAAATAATAAAATAATTTTAAATTACTTACTTTCTGTTGTTTCTCTTTTAAGGCTAACTGGTTCTTCAACCTTTCCACTAGGTTTTTCATTGTAGTTGTTGGCGCTCTATTATTTGCTTCTTTTTGGGCCTCTAATTCAGTTTTTACTTGCAGCAATTCTTTCTCTATCTGCGATAACAGGTTTCTCAATTCATTTGCTTCATCTTTCAGTTTTTTCACTTCAGCTACATGCTTTTCTTCAAGCCTAATACAACAAAGTAATAAATAGCAGTGTCAAGAAGTACTTAATTTGGTAAAATCCAGGTGGATTAGAAAAGGCTGAAAAAATATTGCACATTTTTTATAATTTCAGATTAGAGAATTATTGTGGTCCCACTTTCTGAATTAATATCAAACAATGATCAAATGCACAGCACCAGTGGGACTACTCACATAAGTAAAGCAAGAAAGACTAGATAACAATTTCCTTTTCTTAAATATATCATATGGGCTAAATTTTCATGACTTTCATCTCTTTTGCATAGCAAGCCCAATATGTTGTTAAAAATATAAAAAAATATTTTTGACAGTTCAAAAAACTATCTTCAGAGCACCAAAATTTCAATTAAAAAGGAAGTGTTCAATAATGCAACATTTATAATTGACCATTACATATTTTAAACAACAATTTTCAAATGATAGCCTTGATGACAATCCACAAAACAAATATTTTAAAGTTATACTTGTGGCTTTATAAACTATTAGGTTAGTTTCTTCAATCAAACCTTACATTCAGCAGTCATATTAACAAATTGTTGCTAAAGCATGTACAAGAAAGCTAACAGCATATTGGGCTGCAAGGAGCACTGCCAGCCAGATCAAAGTAAGTGACTATTTCCCTCTATTCAGCACCGGTGAGGCCACTTCTGGAGTACTGCATCCAGTTTTGGGCCCTCCACTACAGAAAGAATGTGGACACATTGGAGAGAGTCCAGCAAAGGGCAACAAAAAAATTAGGGGGCTGGGGCACATGACTTATGAAAAGAGGCTGAGGGAACTGGGGTTATTTAGTCTGCAGAGAAGAAGAGTGAGGGGGGATTTGATAGCAACCTTCAACTACCTGAAGGGGGTTTCCAAAGAGGATGGAACTGGGCTGTTCTCAGTGGTGGCAAATGACAGAACAAGGAGCAATGCTCTCAAGTTGCAGTGGGGGAGGATAGGTTGGATATTGGGAAAAACTATTTCACTAGGAGGCTGCTGAGTCATTGGAATGGGTTACCTAGGGAGGCGGTGGAATCTCCTTCCTTAGAGGTGTTTAAGGTCCGGCTTGACAAAGCCCTGGCTGGGATGATTTAGTTGGGGATGGTCCTGCTTTGAGCAGGGGGTTGCATTAGATCAGGGGTTCTCAACCTTTTTCTTTCTGAGGTTCACCTCAACATGCTACAAAAACAACAGGGCCTGGCGGGGGAAGGGGAGAGAGCGCAGGGCCCCGGGCCAGGGTCAGGGGACCCTTGGGCATAGGCATAGTTTTACTTCTATTTTCGGCAGGCAAAGACTGGTGGGGCTCGAGCCAGCTCCGCACTGCAGGGTCCAAGGAAGGAGCACCACCTCCAGACTCATTCAGGAGGCCACCTAGCCTGTCTGGGCTATGGAGGGATGCAATCAAAAAATAGAACTCAAGGGGGGGGGACTCAGTTCAAAAAGTTTGAAAACCACTTAGGGTGCTCGGAGGGGGTAGCTAGGGGCTGTGTGAAGTGAGGATAATAGCTCAGGACGCAGACAGGAGGCAGCTAGGGGCTGTGGGAGGGCAGGGGAGTAGCTCAGGGTGCAGGCAGGGGGTAGCTCAGGATGCTGACAGGGGGCAGCTAGGGGCTGTGTGCAGGCAGGGGGTAGTTCCGGGTGCAGGCAGGGGGTAGGTAGGGGCTGTGAGCGGGCAGGAGGGCTCCCAGTGCAGCTTCCAGCTTCAGCGGGGGGTGGGGGGAACTGGGGCTCTGACTTCAGCCCCCCGCTGCTCCTGGCTTAGGGGGGAGGTTTGCCAGCTTCAGCCCCGCATCGCTCCCAGCTGGGGAGAGGGGGACCACCAGCTTCATCCCCACACCGTCTCCGGCTAGGGCTGGGGACTGCAGGTTTCAGCCCTGGAGCTCCGCAGACCCCTGGTTGAGAAGCGCTGGATTAGATGACCTCCTGAGGTCTCTTCCAACTCTAATCTTCTGTTATTCTAATTCAATAAATGGTTTTAATACTAAATACTAAATCTAAATACTTACTGAGCCTTGATGTTTTCAAACTCTTTGATTTTTAATACAGTAAGTTGTTTTTGTTTCTCCAAATCACATGATGTTTTCTTTAATCTGCCTAGAAGTAGAGCGAGAGAGTTGTCCTGTTCTGCTACTGTTTGCTCCATCTCAGCCAAACGAATGAAATGTTTGTTGGTGGGAACTGATAAAGAAGGTTTTTTCATTAATTCCTATAAAAACAGAAAAATCATTCGTATTAAATATTCTACATCTTATACAGCAAAGTGCTGCAATTATTTCATTATGTTAAATTTGATTCCAAACATAACCAAGCAGCAACATTTACACTATATTCTATAACCAGTGATGTGACTCATAGCCACACTGAACATTGGTAAATGTCTCTGTATCTGAAGAGTAGTTATACAACTGGTTAAATATAGGTGGTCAATCTTTGAGAAACAGTGTCAAAAGCTAATCTTTAATTAGGATTAGGAGTTTTTTTTTTTTTTACTGTAGAACAGTGGTTCTCAAACTTTAGCAACCCAAGGACCCCCATTTTGATTTACATTTTTTCACAGACCCCCAAGCTCCCCACTCAGTCCCAGACCCCACCCCTACTCCACCCCTTCTCCCAAGGCCCCTCGCCACCTTTTCCCACCCCTGCTCCATCCCTGCCCATCCTCTTCCTCGCTTCTTTTTTCTCTTCCCCCAAGCACACTCCATCCCCACTCCTCCCCCTCCCTTCCAGCGCCTCCTGCATACTGCTGAATAGCTGTTCCCTGGCGTGCAGGAGGCGCTGGGAGGGTGAGGGAGGAGTTGATCAGTGCGGCCCGCAGATTTTCTGAAGTACCACTGAGGACGCCCAGGGGTCCACAGACCCCAGTTTCAGAAACTACTGTAGAATATTAAAAAAGGAGAGAGAAAATGGAAGACATCAACCTCCTCAAGGGCTCTCCATAGACAAGGATATGTTGAATTATGCACTTATACACTGAAGTACCAAATGTGTTAATTGACCCTTATTTCCTTACTCATCTTTCTCAAATTCTTTCAATTTCATTTTCACACAATAATAATGTAATGACAGTCTTACTTATTTATCTTGCTGTTTATACTATCTTGAACTGAAAAACTGCTCCTCTGGGTATGGAGGATTAACATAATTTTCAAAATTTACAAAAAACAAAACAACATACAAACAGATATACAACACTGAACAAAATAATCCCCCATCCCAAACAAACCAACAAACCTACCAAAGCAGTTTGTTTGAATTTATTAAGTGAATTATCAGCTTGCAAATCTAGCTTCTGATGTAGAACCCGGAGGTCTTCCTCATGTTTCTTTGAGATTTCCTCTTGCTCCTATTAACACAAAATGAAAATTTTTTTTTATTTCATGTATACACGCATGATACTCCAGAAATCCATGGAACTGGTGTACTTTCCATGCTAATTACTTGACTCTTTGAAATAGAATATGAGCTAAGGAAATCCTATCACTGGCAAGCAATATAAGCACTAAGGAGTTAAAGTAATTTCATTTTCCTGGCAATTTTTTCTAGGAGAGGAAAGAAGAAAAAGTAAATGCCCAAAACTACATGAATGCAATGTTAAATTAAGCCTCTCGATATGTTCAGATTAAAGTCATAGTATCACATTTTTCTGGAAGTGTGCAAATACCCTGAAAGAGACAATTTTCCCTTCTTTAATTCTCAAACTGCAAGACAAAGCTTGGAGTTTGTAACATTCTGTACTCACTGGTTTTGTGTATATAGGCATCAATCACAGAACACTCCTTATTCAGTCAGGCAGACCAAGAAGTATTTAATAAATTGATATGGTCATGCAGGAGTCACTGATTATGGGTCTGACTAAGGAACAAGACTCATGGAATCTCAAGAAAGGCGTTGAGCATGTTTGCCTCTCTGCCTTCCTTTTATATGGTTTTCAGTGCTATCATACTTCCCAAAGAATCAGTATTCCCGCCTTTCCTGATTGTTCTCTCTACCATTCTCTTCACCGTTTCTGGTCTTTTCCATCCTCTATTTATGCACCTCGTTTCTTCATCAAACTGGCATCTTTAACAAACTTTAAATTCATCTTGAAGAATTTTTTTTAAGTTCTTATACAGCTAATGAATAAAATGTTTTCATAACTGCAACCACAGGTCACAATCCTGTAATGAGACTTGTGCAAGAGTCTACCCATGTAAGATCGCTGCATGCATGATCTGGGCCATAATGAACCACTACAGCACAGAATTCTGTTTGATTTGAAAAACAACCAAAATGTAGAAGTATACTATTTGTTAATTTCATGCATCAATCACTGCAGACTCTGCTTCCTAGTCCTGCCATATTAAAGCAATTCCAAACGAGAACTATCAGAAAATTTTTACATAAATAAATTTTTAAATACAAGAGGTTAAGAAAACCTGAACTTTGTGCAATGAGAAATTCATAATAAAGTCCCTGTTCTGCTCCTACTGAAGTCAATGGGAATTTTGCCAGGCCTCCACTGAAAGCAGGACTGGGCACAAAATTAACTCAAACTCTTAAAAAAAAAAAAAAAAAAAAAAAAAAACAAGATAACACAAAAAGTGTGTATACCTCTCTAGCTTTTGCAAGGAGATGCTGATACTTCTTCAACACTTCCTCCTTTTGATTTAGTCTTGCTTGCATATTTGTAATGGTTTGGTGGGCCACTTTCAGGGCATGATGGTGTTCTGGATCATCTTCTTTTCTACCTAGCTCAGCTATTATCTTCTCTCTTTCTGCTGTTGCAGGTAATCGAAGCCTTAGTTCATTTATAACTCTGTCTCTTGATAAAACATTTTGTTCTGCTTTCCACAGTGCAGTTTCTTTCTCTTTCAGTTTCTACAACACAGGAAATTATTACTAATCTAATAGAAATATTACGTTTAAAAAAAGAAATGTGCCAGAATATGCCTAAATCAAACTACAAATCAAAAAATGGCTTTGTATTCAATTTTCCCTACTTGGGATTATTAGACACACTACACACCAATAAAATTATAATTTGTATTTCTCTGTGCGGAATTTTCATAGCACAATGTATTTACATACCAAATTTATTAATAAAGTGTTTTTAAAGGATTAATTTTATATTTAGTGTTTGATAAGAAATCTATGTAACAGAGTCTCACTTTGGTACTCTTTCTTAAAGGAATTAGTGGTGCCATTTGTTAAATTTAACATAACGTTAATTAAATAAATTAATGCTACAGAATGCTAATTAAACCTAATTAGTACTAAGAAACCTAATTTTACACAATCTCAGCACCTTGAATATAAACTGTTTCCAATTCTCTACCTGTTTGAGTTTTTTCATACCTAAAGAGCAACAGAAATTAGTTTGAATACTGTGAAAAGCTATTCAGTGGTACTCTTTTCTTATAAATGCATGCCTCATATTACACATGTGAACATATTTATTCTTGTTCTATACATATGCTTTTAATAGTTTAGGTGTAGATTCATCTAAATTACCTCTTCTAATAATTTGCAGGTTGCCTGAGTTTCTAGGATTGTTCGAATGTGCTCCCTAATTTTCCTCAAAGCTAGCTCAAGCTGCTGTGGAAGGGGCAAACTAGGATCTGGAGCCGAACCTGTAGCATCTTCAAACTGCACAGAAAAGACAGATATGAACATTATTTCTCTGACAACTCTAATCAGCACACTTATTAATTTATTTAAAATAAATCAGTATAGGTACCTTTCGAGCAGTACTAAGTATTTCATTTTGCTGACGGTCATATACGTCTAGCTGACGTTCTAACTCTACTTCTCTCTGATCCCAAGCCATCTGCCGCTCTTCATAAAACTATAAAAAAAAAGTTTGATTAAAACTATCTACATTGAAATCCTGACCCACTGATGTCAATGAGAACTTTACTACTCAATTCAACAGGGCAAGGATTTCACCCCTACTTTAGAGAATTTGAAAGCAATTCCAATGTGCCATTGACGGCAATTCATCTTTAACTGTAACAGCATGGGATAACAGAGATTTAAGTATCATACATCTTGTACTTGTCAGTTATGAGTTTTTTAAATGTAACAAAATAATTTTAAAAATTATTAAATAAAACAGAAAATATATTATTATTCTAACACCATGCAGAAGTTTATACCTTGCTCTGTTGTACAATTTCTTCTTCCAGACTGCTGATTGTATGCTCATATTCAGAAATGATATTATTCAAATATTTCATCTCTTCTTTTTGTTTGACTAACTCTCGATTCAGTTTAAGTTCCTGGAGACGAAGTTCTTCCATTTTCATATGCCATTCGATTACCTGTAAATAATAATAGTTCGTACAGTTCATTATCATTATCATCTTAATCAGATGAAAAGAGCATTTAGGGAATTTGGATGTCTTTTCCAAAGTGAAACTAAGTTTGCAAAACAACCCACAAAAGTTGCATATAATGAACTATAACATTTAACTATATATATATATATATATATATATACACTAATTGTAGCAATATCTATCACTTACATAAATCCCAAAATGCTCAAAAAACTTTACAGACTGATTGAAAACTAAATATTCCAAGGCCACTTTACCCACCATAGTAATACAAATGTCTTTAAATAGAGAATGCAATACTATACAATAGTTGGGACAGAAAATGAGAATGTCTTATCCAGTTGAAAGGTAACTATCTAAAAAAGGTAAAATATAATTACCCAAAAAACAAATTGTCCCGAATGCTGGAGTTAACATCCCTACTCTTACCAAAAAAAAAAAAAAGTGACATGAGTTTTTTAATGGCCAAAAGTAGTTGGGACTTGTGCCAAGTAGGTAGCACAGTGCTTCCTATTTCATACTGTATTGAATCTCTAATACCACTTCCTACAGAATTTAAATTTGCTTTAGAGGCCTTCAATCAAAAGAAAACCAAGTGTGACCCTGCTTAGACTATGGGCTGGTCTACACTACCACGGCAAGTCGACTCAAGTTACGCTACTTAACTTACATGAATAATGTAACTGAAGTTGACATAGCTTAGGTCAACTTACCGAGGTGTCTACACCACGCTGGGTTGACATAAGACACTCTGCCACTGACTTCCCTTACTCTTCTTGGGGAGGTGGAGTACGGGAGTCAACCAGAGAGTGCTCTGTGATCGATTTAGCAGGTCTTCCCCAGACCCGCTAAATCAACACAGCTGCATCAATTGCAACAGTGCTGATCTACCAGTAAGCGTAGACATGGTCTTATATACCAACTAGTAAAGCTGGCCATTATCCTTTCTTTAGAAAATAAAACAAACAGATGTTACAATACTGCATATTCTGAAATCATGAAGGCACATATTAAAGCAAAAATTCAGAGTACAGAGTAGATTAACGTTTTCATTAAATGTATATAAAATTAATGATTACTAAAAGCTATAAGATATCAAACCTTTTGGGCTCCTCTTGTATCTTTCAGTGTGCCTATTAACTCTTCTAAACCTTTTACTTTTAATTCCATCTCCACTGCTCTGTTCTCTATGTTTCGACGCTCTGCCTGAGCACGCTGGACTTCTTCCATGATTTTTAATTTGTCATTCTGCAGCTGAATCATGGTTTTAGAGAATTTTTCCTGTTGCGCCAAGGGCAGAGCACCACTAAACTGTCGCCGCAGAGATTGCACAGTCTGGCGTAGATGTTTGGCTCTATTTCTTCCTTCTAGTCGGGCATAGTATAATCCCTGCTCTTTGTCGTCAAGCTTCTGTTCTAAGCGTAGATTATAAATCTCCATCTTTTGCAGTTTCATTGTCAGTGCTTCTAACTTGCCCACAGCAGTGGTCTCACTAATCTGAAGAGCTACGATATGCTGGTGTAATTTTGCAATAAGAGCTTTTTCATCTGACTGTGCCTAAGCAACAAAATATATAACACAGACATTTTTTAAAATATAAAATCATTAATTGAAAATTAAACATATTTACATGAAGTGCAAGTGATTACCACATTACAATGCCTATCATACTCCCAATGAAGTTAATGGCAAAACTCTTCTGGGTATCAATGGAAGCAGCATCTGGCCTCACATCAATTCATGTTTTGTTCAGTATTACTTGTATAGCCAAAATAATAATAAAAAAATCTGTCTTTTCAAAAACAGATTTAAAAAATAATATTTATCCAAAATAAGATGAAAGCACTTTCTTAACCTAATATAAAAATATTCTATCCCTAAGCCTCTCTCCCAAAACAAATCAGTTAACTATAAAGTTTTAACACAGCAGGGCAGTACTGACCATACCTGATAGTCTAAAACTTGCATTCGAAGGGATTCCACTTCCTTCTCTCTGGATTGCTGCCGTGCATCCAGAGCTGCAACTTGCATTTTGGCAATATCAGAAAGCTCCCTTAACCTAGTAGAGGGAAACAAGAATTTATTCCAATTTAAAATATTAAATAATCCTTCAAGCTAAAATGGTGTCCAAGTTCCTTTACCAATAAAATGTTAAGCTCTACTACACAAAAGGTCCTGAAGAGAGGTGCTTAAAGGCATCTCTCCCTCATATTAGGAGATTCAAATTTAACATACTTTTCAGCATTTCCAGATCTTTTCCCCTCCCATATACAAGTATGGATGAGTAATTTGGATACTATTCCCATTATTAAAGCTCCTGCTAATCTCTTCTCATGCCTATTTTGGAAATAAGGCTGAGGTTTATGGATCTGATTCTTCAGTTTCACTACTTACGTCAATAGCAAACATCCCAGTTTACTTCAAGATTACTGGAGAAGACCTGTTACAAGAACCTTATTAAAAATTGTCATAAACAGATAGCTAAGGGTTAATGTCTCTTTCACCTGTAAAGGGTTAACAAACAGTGACCTGCAACACCTGACCAGAGGACCAATCAGGAGACAAGATACTTTCAAATCTCGGTGGAAGGAAGCCTTTGTTTGTTTTTTGGGGGGTTTGTTTTGTTCACTCTGGGCTCTGAGAGTGACCACATGTACCTACAGGCTCTCTAATCGTCTATTCCAATTTTGTAAGTATAACGGTAGAAAGGCGGTATAGTCTTTTTATTTGTTTTCCTTTATGTGCAAAGGTGTATTTGGCTGGAAGTATTTTAAATTGTATTTCCATTGGAGGAGGCTGTTTCTACAATTTCTATAAGCTGACAGACCCTGTAACTTTTTACCATCTAAATTGCCGAGACAAACCTTTTACTTTTTTTTTTCTTTCTTTTTATTAAAAGTTTTGCTTTTAAGACCTGTCTGATTTTTTTCTCCTAGTTAAGGCTCAAAGGAACTGAGTCTGTATACACCAGGGAATTGGTGGGGAGAAGGGAAAGAGAGCAGGGGGGAGAAGGGAAAAGTGAATTTCCTCTTTGTTTTAGATTCACGGAGTTGAATCTGGATTGCCTCTGGGGGAAGGTATCATTCCTCTCTGTGTGGTGATTCAAGGAGTTGAATCACGGTGATCTCCTAGTGTACCCAGGGCTGGAAAGAGCTGGGAGGAAGAAAGGAGGGGGAAGGGAAATGGTTTATCCCCCTTTGTTGTGAGACTCAAGGAATTTGGGTCTTGGGGTCCCCAGGGAAGGTTTTGGGGGAGACCAGAGTCTATCAGGCGCTCTACTCTAAGTCCTGACTGGTGGCAGCACTACAGGATCTAAGCTGGTAATTAAGCTTAGGGGAATTCATGCTAGTACCCATATTTTGGACGCTAAGGTTCAGATTTGGAAATTATACTATGACAAAAATGTCTTTACAAAAGTGTATAATTGCTCTATACAGAACAGAAAAAAAACAAAAATGAACAGTAGAGAGGAGTCCTGGAAGGGGTATAGACTGTTTACACAGAGAGACCACTGTCCACAGTCACAATTATATTTCTAGGCCACAAATGTTAGTATGTCAATTCATAATTCATAATCTTGTGAAGTCAGAAAGATGAACTATTAATATCTTGAAGCATCTTTATAATCTCTGCAATTACATGGCATTGCAGATTTGCTTTTAACTTTTGGAAATTTTGATACACAAAAGTCTTGATTAAGTGTATCTTCCACAACAAAAACAGTATTTTTCTTTTACTGCAAAAACAAAAGCCTAATATTACTTAAGAAAAACATATTTAGAAATGATTCATTTTACAGAGTATATAATATTTATTTTCATGTCACTTCCTCTGCTATTTTCTACTGCAGACATTCTTATGAAAAAAAAAAAAAGCTATTTGTTATGTCTGATGACCATTTTCAGAAGGGTATAAATGACAGAAGATTAATTCAAAGATCTTGTTTTGGGGCAAATATGACACTACTTAGGTAATGATATTTTAAATACTTTGTATAAGCAGGATTCTTTCAAAATACTTTTTAAAAAAAATTCTCAATGAAGTATCAATGGATCTTCCAAAAATTAATATTTTTGTTTCCCCGCAGTATTTTCACCAGTTTTCTATATACACCTCTACCCCAATACAACATGACCCAATAGAACACAAATTCGGATATAACGCGGTAAAGCAGTGCTCTGGGGGGCAGGGCTGCGCACTCTGGCAGATCAAAGCAAGTTCAATATAACATGGTTTCATCTATAACACGGTAAGATTTTTTGGCTCCCGAGGACAGCGTTATATTGGGGTAGAGGTGTACTTGATAAGGATGCAACAAAGGGAACAAATTATTGTTTTGCTAATTTGTCTGAAATATTTTAATAACCACAAAAAGTTGTTGTATCTAATTAAGGCCGTTATGCAGGAAAGGATGTAAGCACCTGCTTACATTCATACCTATTCAGGTCAGCACATAAGCATTTGCTTAAGTCCCATCAGAATCAGTGTTCTTCTAAATCAGATTCTTTATGTAATACTTCATCTAAAATTCCAGGTGTAAAATATATAAAGACAGATGAAAATTGTTTTACTATTAATGTAGAAGCAACTTACATCTGTATAATTCAAATTATGGAATACTTCCAAACATACTGTAATACTGAATTTGGTACTTCTGCACTTACTTTGATACCTCAATCTTCAGTTCCATTTCACTCTTCTCTAGCTCCACGATTTTTCGTCTGTCCGCATCACTTATTGCTTTACTCACACTGTTTGTCAATTCATCTCTTAATGCCTGTTCCACCTTTTGTGCCTCGAGGTTGATTTTAGTAAGCTGAAAAAAACCACAGTATATTTTCTAAATGTATTTGGCAAAGGCATACAATATATTTTAGTCAGCACAAAATGTTGTGAAGTTGTATTTAATGAAACTGTTTCCTCTCAGTTTCTTCCTTTGGTTTTCTTTTGTTCTCCTCTGAAACATCCAACTTCTTGCTTACAACATCACATGCACATCAGAGTAGCTATGCAGGCATCCATACAAAGTATTCTAAAAGAAAACCAACGTTTTCAGTTCCTTGAAACAGTGAAAGCAAAAAAACTAGCTATAAAATGGGGGTAGAAAAAGAGAACAACCCTTGGACTATAAACTCTTCAAGACAGGGATTCTCTTTGTTATATGTTTGCATAATGCCTAGAACAAGGGTGCTGGTACTACAAATAATAATAATAAGACGACTCACTGAGTAGTGTATTTATATTACCATTACTAGCCAGCATTTTCACAATAACGTGACTAGTCATTTTTGTTGCTCAATTCGAGACACAGAATCATAGAAGATTAGAGTTGGAAGAGACCTCAGGAGATCATCTAGTCCAACCACCTGTTCAAAGCAGGACCAACCCCAACTAAATCATCCCAGCCAGAGCTTCACCACCCTCCTAGTGAAAAAAGTTTTCCTAATATCCAACATAAACCTCCCCCACTGCAACTTGTGACCATTGGTCCTTGTTCTGTCATCTGCCACCACTGAGAACAGCCTAGCTCCATCCTCTTTGGAACTCCGCTTCTCAGAAGTGCCAGAATTTAGGAGAGTTAGAGCTCAACAATTCCTGAAAATCAGGCCCCTTGAAGAAGGCTCAAACTGAGCACCAAAAATTGAAGCGCCCAAGGTCACTAGTCACTTTTTAAAATCAAATAACTTTGGGCCAAGACAGATTTCTGCAGGGCCTGAAGTGGCATAGCAGAAAGCCCTGCAGATAACATTCCAAGCATAAGACAAAACATAGAAAAGGACACAGAAGGTTTGTGAGAAAGTCAAGATAGCATTATTTTGTGGGGAAGAAAGGTTGGAGGAGAATGCAAAAGTCAACAAGGTCTGAAATGTATGCAAGACCATGACAGTCACTGATGATCATGGAAAAAATAGCAGAAAACAGTTTATATCTGTTAGACATTGGGAACAGAAAGATCAAGAACTGTGATTTTTGCAAAAATCTGGTTGCCCAGGAACTAACAAGGTTTTGCAATATGCCCACTGTGTAAGAGTCATATTATATCAGCATTAATTTTATAGTGAATAACCGAGTTCTGAAATAAATTACTGACAAATTAATATATTACATATTAAATATATCTCTTCAAGCAAAAACCTATTTACAAGCAGCTACATTTTGATAAGTAAACCTATTTATCAAAACAGGCACCAATGGTAGGTATAATAGAGCAACACACCAAAAACCTCAAAGTGCATTTCTAGGATGTAACTGACAAATTATTTAATTACATTTCTTTATACCTCAGCAAACTTCGTTTCCAGTTCAAAGTTACGTTCTTCCACTTGCTTTAAAGTGTTCCTTAAGTGTTCATACATTCGATGCGAGTGTTCAGCTCTCTGTCTTTCATTTAGTTCCTTCATTTCCAGCACAGTGATTTTCTTAGAAATAGAAACAATCTCACTGTTGGTAATTGCTTTTGTGGCCTTGTCCATGGCATTGTCACCCCCTACGTTCAATAATACTTTAATTAGGCTTAACAAGGTTTTTAAATTAGAAAAACAGAAATACAACTTCTTAAAGTAGACACGTACTTTTGATTTACCTCTGTAAGGAAACCAGACACCTAAACAGTTTCTGGAATTGGAAGAGCTAGGCATTTAACTAGTCTTCCGTCATCACACATCAGAAATCTAAAAAAATCTTATCTATTTTTAAGAAAACATTAGCTCTATAAGAAGATTCCAGGATTATCACGCTGTCCATGTGTCACTCTGAAGTCTAGAATATTGGATGAGGTAGTGTAAAATGATGGAAAGAGCTACAAGACTAGAACATAAGAATTTAAAAATAGCCATACTGGGCCAGACTAGGCCTGTATCCTGTCTTCCAACAGTGGCCAGGTGCCTCAGAGGGAATTAATAGAACAGGGTAATTATCAAGAGATCCATCCAGTCCCAACTTCTGACAGTCAGAGGCTAGGGACAACCAGAGCACAGGATTACATCCTTAATCATCTTGGCTAATAGCCATTGATGGACCAATCCTTCAGGAACTTTTCTAATTCTTTTTGAACCCAGTTATATATTTGGCCTTCACAACATCCCCTGGCAACCAGTTCTACATGTTGACTGGGTGTTGTGTGAAGAAATACTTCCCTTTGTTTATTTTAAAGCTGCTGTCTATTAATTTTGTAGGGTAACCCCTGGTTCTTATATTATATGAAGGTGTAAATGACACTTCCTTATTTACTTTCTCCACACCATTCATGATTTTATAGACCTCTATCATATTCCCTGTTAGTCGTCTCTTTTCCAAGATGACCAGTCCCAGTCTTTTTAATCTCTCCTCATATGGAAGCTGTTCCATACCCTCAGTCATTTTGTTGCCTTTCTCTGTACCTTTTCCAATTCTAATATATCTTTTTTGAAATAGGGCAAACAGAACTGCACGCAGTATTCAAGGTGGTGGCGTACCAGGGGTTCAATCATCACTGGGATTTGCTGTCTGTTACTGTCTAATTTTTAAGTTCTCAGCCATTTTCAGCATTTGTACACGTTATGAATTACATCCTTATGACAGCATGGGATTTCACTTAGTAATTAATATAACAGGCACAACAGCAATCATCATCATTAGGACTGCATAACCATTTTCAACGTAACCTCTCATTTTTAGTCACTCAACTAGCAAATAACTGGCAGAAAATGAATAAAACACGAAGTGAACAAACAAGTGTAGAAGAGATGACTACATAAGAGAGAAATCGGGGAAGTAAGTTGGACCCACACAATGCTGCAGTTATTGAGAACATGGAAGTAGTATATTAAAGTTTCAAAATCCAGGGAGAGGAAACTACTGTCCTGGAAACCGCTTGTCTGGTTACTTGACTGATGTTCCAGTCAGGACCCCGGGCCTCTGAATCAGATTCAACTGAGGTCACCTAAAAAAGCCCAATCTTTAATCCCAACCTTTAGCCCACTTAAAGGGAGGGTGACTGAAAGCTGTTGGCACCAGTGGGGGCCAGCAATTCCCTTGTGAGACAACCAGGTGGTTCAGCAGCTGCTGGGTCAGAACATAGCGTACTGTCAAAGGGGAAGAAAAGCCAGAACTGGCCACCTCACCAAGTCCACCTGCCATCAAGGCAGTGAAAAAGCATTGTTAAAAATGTTTTCTGGATTTCAAACTTTAACAAAATAATAGTATAGCTAACCTCACTAAATAATAAAAGTCTATTCTATTTGAAAAATACCAACCAAGAGGTTCTCTAAAAGACTAAAATAATCCTAAACTTGAGTAAGGTTTTTGCATTAAAATTTTCTTAACCTCTGAATGAAGAGGAAATGAGGGAAATACATTATAATTTAATCTAAAGTTTCCTAATGGTATTTTGTTTTCAATCTTTATTAAAAATTAGTTTTTCAAAGGAAATACAATATGTTCTTTACTGATATGAAATAGCTTTTATACTTGCCCAGCTTAGTTGTTTGGTCCCAAGCTTGTTCTACAGTGTGAAGTTTTTCTTTTGTGATCTCAAGTTCTTTATTTAATGAATTTATCTGTTCCTTCAAGGATGCATTCTCACTCTGTATGGCAGAGACAATGTAATAGAGCAATATAACAGTAATGTGGTTGATGATTAAAATATTATGGTTTGGAATAACTTATTAACCCATAATAGAACAGCCTATGGTATCCAGTTTTTATACAATAATCAAAATGTTTGTCTTTGGCCTGTGTATGTTGTATGTTTCTATTTACCATGCATTTTTATCAACAAAAAGTTAAACTCAAAGATTAACCTTTTTTGTTATAGAAGACTAGATACACGATGCCCAAGACTTAAAAAACAAAACCCTTTATTGGTATTTTAAAATGTTCCCTCTCCCCCAGACCAAATGATGGCTGAAACTAATGCTTTAAACAACTAACAGGATCTTTACGTTGCTTTCAATGTTCATGATTAATTCCAAAAGAAACAAAAAGGAGGAAAGGATTGCCAACTCTTTTGTTTTAAAATACTCTTATTTTAATTGGTTTAGCTTGCAAACACATTTCACGCAATTTGTTCATGCTGAGAACTGCTTCTTAGTTTCAGACCTTTCAGATTACTGGGATAAGCAAAATAAACAAACTTTTCTCTCAGTAAAAAAAAAACAAACCAACCCAACCCACCTTAGGGAAACACTTATTCTGCAGTTACCAGTTATACATCCAACGGCCTGAAAACAATGTCTGGAGTAACTGGCTACCTAGCACCTGTGGGCTAAAGTGTCATTACCCTCAGAAAAATCTGTGGACAGGGTTATTACAAAGTTTTACCTTATGAGGTTCTCCTCGAACTAGCCCCTCTGGTGGGATTAAACGGAAGGAGAGGGCATGAATTTTTGAAGAGAAAAGAGAACCCCCACTTTAGTATGGAGAAAAAAGTTTTTGGGAATAGTTGCAGTTTCATTGGTCCCTATATCACACTGTGACCATATTTTCTAAATTAAAATATAGGTCATTTTTGTTGTGACATTTTTACAGATTTATCTTTTTGAATGGTTATTTCACAAAAATACATTTGAAAAATATATATGCTGGTATCACTACCGCCAGTTTCTGACTCAGGCATGTGTTATTCTTGTTCCACGGAGCAGGAGATTATTTCAAATAACTCAGTATTTGAATTTATCATGAAATACTGGATAAGAGTCATTAACATTCCTTTGGGAGAAAAAATAGCTTTGGTTGCCTGGTAAAATGAAAAACACAGGACATTTCAGGTGTTTTTCAAAAAAAGTTTGTGGGACACCAGGAGCTTCATATGAAAAACAGGGACTATATCAGTTAAAGTCATCTATTTACCAACAACACTGACAGTGGCTGGGTTCCCTTTGATGGCTCAATAACAATTACAGAAAGGAAAGCTTTACAATTTGGTGCTTTCCTGCCTTGACTTTACTCTGAGTCCCTGAACTAACTTACTCACTCTCTAAAAGAACAGGAGTACTTGTGGCACCTTAGAGATTAACAAATTTATTTCAGCATAAACTTTCGTGGGCTATAGCTCACTTCTTCAGATGCTGTAGCCCACGAAAGCTTATGCTGAAATAAATTTGTTAGTCTCTAAGGTGCCACAAGTACTCCTGTTCTTTTTGCAGATACAAACTAACACGGCTACTACTCTGAAATTACTCACTCACTGTCTTTCTCAGGTCTTTCTACATTTGCTTATCACTTTGGTGCTTAAGTGAAATATGACAGTTCTTTTCCTTCACTCCCTCCAGCTCATATACTTTTCCCATAGCCACATGATTGCTTATTGCTGGTTCAGTTGTGTTTGTCACTTCGGATTTATCATTTTTGGTAATCTCAAACATATCTTATAAAAATATATAACTAAATTCCTTCTGATTTTTAAAGGTTTAATGTTGAGACTCACTTCTTACAGTTTATGAAGTTTAAACTGTACTTAAAATTAAAACTGTTAGCTGAAATCAGCACTTCTGAGCTTGAACAGTGACACAGGCTGAAACAGAGCGGGAGTCTCAATGTCAGATATTGTAAACCTGTTTTCTTCTTTCATATCAATCTGAATACTCAGAAAAGCTGTATTACATATTTCCATGTATATGACTCTTTTACTGGGAGGAGCTCCAGCAATGGGACTTCCATAGGAGTGAGGTAATGGAAGAGGGTATGGTGTTACAGCAGCTACAGTGCTCTCCTCTTCTTAGGGTTGGCCTACATTGGCAACTTACATAAGAATAGCTGTATCTCTCAGGGGTCTGAAAAATCCACACCTTTGCTGACCTATGTCCCAATATAGACAGTGTTAGGCTGAATGAAGAATTCTGGAGAGGTGGATTTACTAAAGCAACAGGAAAACCCCTCCCATTGCAGTAGTGAGTGTCTACACTGAAGCTCTACAGAGGTGCAGTTGCAGACATACCCTTAGCGGACCCAAAGGGGACAATCTGGCCCTATATATTTATATCTTTCTTCAACATAACAAAATGTGGTTATTTCCATAACGGTCAAGAGTATCAAGTAACATTACCTCCATGTGCTCCAAGTTAGTTGTTCTCTGGACAAGCAAGTTATCTTTTTGCAGCATATCCCTGTATTTAGCAGTTAACTCATTATACTGCTTATTAGCCAGTTCTAGCTCAGACAGAGGCACACTATCATCCAAACCTTTTTGCAGAGCTGCAATCTTAAAGCTTGCCATTTCCTATAAAAATAATTATATTATATTGGTTTACTGTATACTAGAAGCTTTTAAATTGCTACCATTCTCCTAAATCATATGCCTGCCTCTTTTCCAAATACATCCGATACTAATATAAAAATAGTTTTGTAAAGACAATTATTTCACTATTACTTTTAGAACCTGGTTTGCCCCCACCTTTTTTTTCTATTTAAGAGATAAATTTCAAAATAGTTCATTAACTATTTATTGTAACAAAAGAGAACAGAAAAACTGTCTCAGGGAACAGAGCATTTTGAGACAAATTAAATATGAGACTATAACAATATCAGTTATGCCATTGCAAATCTAGCAGTTTGCCTAGGATGCTGAACACTATGCCTAAAAGAACTGGGCTATGTTGTATTTGGCCCTTTTTAAAATCCCAGCCTTGATTCTTAATTTTATGTATCACCTGTGGGTGTAACATATCAATACCCAGTGCTGTGTTTACTTTTCTCATAGCCACATGATTGCTTATTGCTGGTTCAGTTGCATTTGTCATCTCCAGTTTATCATTTTTGATATTCACAAACATATCTTTAAAGATTTAATGCTAAGACTCACTTCTTACAGTTTATGAAGTTTAAACTGTACTTCAAATTAAAATAGTTAGCTGAAATCAGCACTTCTGAACCTGAACAATGACACAGGCTGAAACAGAGCGGGAGATTCAATGTCAGATATTGTAAACCTGTTTTCTTCTTTGATACCAATTTCAATACTGAGAAAAGCTGTAACATATATTCTCATGTGTACATATTAACATGCTATTTACATGTTAAAATATTCAACATCTAAATAGCAAAGTTCTTCTGACTGATCAACCAGTATTATGACAAGGTGTAATCTGTTTAATAATCTCTGACATTGTGCTTCTATTCTTCCAAAATCACAGTCGTCTTTTTTCCAATCAAACTAGCAGCAGGAGACTCCAAAATGCCAATTTTAACTTAAATAAATAATTGGAATTCACAAATGTTTCCAATTCAGTGTTCACCTTTCAGAATGTCGTACAATTCAAAATGAATGAAGTTTTAAGACAAAAGGTATACCACACAAGCCATACCTTGAATCGCTGCAAGTGTCCAATCTTTTCTCCAACTGCAGTCTCCATTGATGTTAGTTCAGCCTTTTGTTTCTCATTTTCTTTTCTAAGATGCCGTTCCATTTCAAGTAAAGTTGTATACTGTCTTGTCAGTGACTGTTCGTTCACTCGCAAGACGGTCATTTTTCTACTGTTTTCTGCAAGTAGTTTTTTGGTTTCATCCGTACCCAGCTGAAGTGCATCCAGTAAATTCTATAAAATCAATAAAATATTATTACTGTTGTGCTGAAAACTTCTTAACTTATGGAAATACATGCCAGTAAAATAAACTAATCAGAGCTCGGTTCTGCTCAAACTCTCTTTGTTGAAATATTTTTTGCTACTTAATTCTACTAGCAAAAAACATTCTACAACATTTGGATAATTAATTGACAGGAATTTTGTATAAGGCAGGCATTTTCTAAGGTTAGAAGGACATGGATATTTCTCAACTCATGTCTCGCCATCTAAGGCTGGGTAGGAAAATTATTTTTTCTCTACCCCCTCACTTACAAAACCTGTCAAAGGGTCTATGATGTGGCTTTTACTTTCTGAATCAAAACATTTTTCTCTGTTTGATTGTTTTCTAAATCAAAGAAATTTCCCAGTGACACTTGCCTCTGCAGAAACTCTTTTACAAGGAATTTTCCAGTTTGAGAGGTCAATAATAGTAGCGCTGCATGGGGACTGGAATTTCCCACTCATGGAAAATTTCACATTTCTCAAAAAATAAAGGAATCAGTGCTCCGGAAGCTCTGAGAATCCTGGCTCTATGGCAACCATATGGTGGGCTGCTGAAGAGACAGAAGCCTGGGATCTGGAGGAGCTTTGGAAGTGGGGCTGTCATGGTTCCCGGTCTCCTGACTCCCTGTCAGCTGGAAGACTGGAAGCTCTGGGAAACCCAACTCTACCACCCTCGAGGCAGGCTGATAAACGAGCTGGCAAAATGCAAGGCAAGTTTCCTTGAGTAAACTGCCTTGTTCCACAGGAATGTGTTGATTTTGATGCATTGTCATTGTCCTGACCATGCTGGAAGAAAGACGAGAAGCAATGGATATGGTTTAATTAAGTCGCAATGTTATTCACTTAACATGTCTGGGAATACTTGGCAATAAATAGTACAGCGAAGATTACCATTATTTCTTTAATTGTTTCCACCTATTTTGGAGGCTGCCATTGGACCTTCCCTTTCCCAATTTGGTCCCAACTTATGCACCCTGGCTCACCTCTGTGCCTCCAACAGGACAAAGGGCAGGGCGGACTGACCATCTCTCCAGTTCCTTCTCCACCACGAATCAGAGATTCAAAACAGAGGGAAAGGAGGGCAGGTAGTGGAATACAGATAGGGACCACACACCTTGAAGAATCTACAGTTACAGGTAAGTAACTTCCTCTTCTTCTTTGAGTGATGGTCCCTATTGTATTCCACTGTAGGTGACTTAAGTAGGAGGAGGGTGTGAGGATGAAGACAGTAGGGCTGAGAGAAGGATAGCTATTCCAAAAGAGGCATTAGCAGAGGAGTCCTGGACTAGGCCACAATGTCTTGCAAAGACATGAATGCAGCCCTAACTTGGCTATTTTACAGATATCAAGCAGGATACCTCCTGAAGTGACGCCATACTCTCTGCTTGTGCTCCCGTGGAATGAGGTGTTACTCCATGGGATGGAAGGGAATGTTCAATAGTTGAGAATAAAGTAAAATGAAGCCAGAGAGCCATTTGGCGCTCCTCTGGGTGGAGACTGCTTGTCCCCCGAGTCTTTCTGTTATAGCGACAAATAGTCTCGGGGAGTTCCTGACTGGTCTTGTTCTGTGTAGGTAAAAGGCCAAACAAGGCCCAGTGCTTAATTTTTGCCAGGGCTGAGTCCTGGCATCTCTAAGCTTGGTAGTTCATAGTCCTGGCACCTCTGGGCTTGCTGTACCAATTATGAATGTAAAAAAATTGCTTAGAGCTCCAGCACCTCTTTCATTACAAATTAAACACTGACAAGGCCTGCCGGACATCAAGGATGTGGAGTCTCTGAGGAAGTACGTGGTTTATGTAAGAACATAGGTAAGTAGATCAATTGGTTCAAGTGAAATTCCGAAACAACTGTGGAGGTGAGTTTGGAGTGTAAATCTAACAAAACCTTACTGTTATGGAATACAATGTAAGAAACATTCAACATTGTTGCTCCAAGCTCACCAACCCTTCTGGCTGAGGTGATGGGTACAAGGAATGTAACCTTCACAGAGATATGGGATATGGAGAAGGAAGCCAGGGGTTCAAAGGGTCGCCATGTGAGTGCTGAGAGAACAAGATTCAAATCCCACGGAGGGACAGGCTTGTGAATAGGGGGAAAGGTTCTGATCAGGCCCTTCTGTTGGTCAGCAGGTGAGCGAAGACCGAGTAACCCTGAGAAGGAGGATGGTACACACTAATCTCTGCCATGGACAGGCCTTTAGAGAAAAGATATAGTCTAAAATGAGAGGGATAGCTGCTTTTTCTGGAAGAATGTTCATTTGATGTGCCCCAGAAGAAAAACAACTCCACTTAGCCAGGTAACTTCACCTAGTGGAATCCTTCCTAATATTAGAAAGTATGTTTCATATGGCTGCAGAACATGAGCATTTTAAGGACAATCAATCCTCATCCAAAAACCAAGCCTTGATGTGAAGCAAATGCAGACTGGGTGCTTGGTCTTGCCATTCTGCTGGGTCGGGAGCTTGGAAAATGATCAGAACTGTGGATGACATGCATCAGAGATCTGGGAACCAAAACTGTCTGGGCTAGTAGGGTGATCAGGATAACCCGATCCTGTTCTGCCGGATTTTGTGTAGAAGTTGTGGCAGGCACAGTAGCAGAGGAAATGTGTAGTTCAGGTTATCTGACTAAGGGAGAGCATCGCCTTGGAAGTGGCAACCTAGGCTCTGGAAGAGTATGTGATGCATTTGCTGTTTGTTATGGTGAATAGATCCCTGGTTGGGATTCCCCACAGATCAAAGATATTGTACAGTACTAAGTTGTGGGGTTTCCACTTGTGGTCAACTGCAAAATGTCTGCTGAGGGAATCATGCTGAGGGTGGCGTGCCAGTCTCCAGGATCTAGGGAAGGATAATGGTCCCTAGTGAGACCATGCGGAACTTCAACTTTACCACAACTTTGCTGAGTCTGCGTAGGTCCAGGATGGGCCCTTGGTCTTGGGGATTAGGCAGTAGCAGGAATAAAAGCCCCTTGACTCTCCTGGAACCTCCTCTATCGCTCTCAAAGCCAGGAGTGATTGGACCTTCTGTAGAAGGAGGTGCTTGTGAGAAGCATCCCTGAAGACGGACAGGGAAGGAGTGGGGAAGAGGAGAGAAGCAAATTGGAGGGAGTATCCCCTTTCCACTGTGCATAGGACCCAACGGTCTGATGTTATGTAGGACCACGCACAGAGAAAATGGGAGAGACGATCTTGGAAAGGCAGGGAAGGATCTTGAATGAAGACTGGTGCTCTGTCCTCAGGCGCACCTACAAAAGTTCTGCTTAGGCCCTGCCGACGGCTTGGGAGAGCCCTTGCCTTGGCTGGCTTCGTGTCCAGTTTGTTTCCTTTTACCACCTCGGCTGCATCTTCTAAAGAAGTCCTGTCTCGGCCGAGGGGGAGGGTATGACCTCTGAGGCTGTGGTCTGAAGGGCCTTCTCTGCATTACCGAGGTATGCATTCCCAGAGAGCGCATGATAATTCTCGAGTCCTTCAGACTCTGCAGCCTTGACTCTGTCTTCTCGGAGAATAGGCCCTGGCCAACAAAGGGCAGGTCCTGGACAGCCTGCTGTAACTCTGGTGGTAAGCCAGAGATCTGCAGCCACAAGATGCGGCGCATGGCTATGCCCGAGGCCAGGGTCCTAGATGCCGAGTCTGCCACATTCAGAGAGGCTTGTAGGGAAGTTCTAGCCACCTTCTTGCCCTCCTCTACTATAGCCCCAAATTCCTCCCTGGACTCCTGTAGAACCAACTCCTTGAATTTCTCCGTAGAGTGCCATGAATTATAGTCATATCAGCTCAGGGGTGCCTGCTGGTTGGCCACCCTGAGCTGCAAGCCTCTGGCCCTTGCGCCCAAACAAGTCTAGGTGTCTAACGCCCTTTGATTTAGACCCCGGTGCCTGCTGACTGTGCCACTCCTTCTCGTTGACTGAAGCCACAACAAGGGAGCACAGTTGGGAGTGCATGTAGAGGTACTCATAGTCTTGCAAAGGGACAAAGTACTTCCTTTCCACCCCCTTGGCCGTAGGTGGAATAGAGGCTGGTGATTGCCAGATTGTCTTGGCATTAGCCTGTATGGTTTGTATGACGGGGAGGGCAACTCTGGATAGTGCCTCAGCAGACGGAATGTCTACCACAGGGTCCTCTACCTCCACCACCTCCTCTACCTGGAGGTTCATATTGCACGCCACTCTGTGGAGCAGTTCCTGGTGGGCACAGAGGTCCATAGGAGGAGGGCCCAAAACCGTAGTCCCCGCCACTGCCTCATCGGGCGAGGACGAGGAAGATACCCCCGGGACTAAGCAATCCTGTGTGAAGTCCTCTTGTGGATGATCTTGTTGCTCAAGGTCCATCAAGCTAGGAGCGTGGGCCTGCACTGGCACTGGAGCAGTTGCCTCAGAGCCTCCCGGGGGGGGGGCGCCAAGACACAGTGGCCTCCAGTTCTCGGGGCTCCAAAGGGGCGGAATGGGAAGCCTCCAAACAAGCCCCCTGGGGTCCAAAAGGACCACTGTGGGCGTTCGTGGTCCAGGTCCTGGCCTTCTTCTAGCCACTAACCTGTACCGTCCTCGCCCTGGTCCTGGGTGTGGAAGCCACCTTGTGAGTATGACGACACAGAGACGGAGCGAGATGGCCAAGGCAATGCTGTACGCACTGGTGCAGAGTACCCCGGTGCTGTACGGTGCCATGGTGCCGGGACCGGTGCCGTGAGGCAGAACGGTACTGAGACGTCGATCGGTGCCTGCAGTCATACGGGTACCGGAAGCCTGATCTGGATCTCAATGGTGACCTCCGATGAGATCAGCGTCAGGATCGGCTCCAGGTCGAGTGCTGCTCTGACCGGTACCGGGAGTCTGATCAGTACCGGCCGTAATATGATTCGGATCTCCGTGAGCCAGAATGGCGTTGCGAGTACGACCGGCACCGAGAACGAGAGCGGTGCCGGGACTGCAAGGGACGCCGTGATGGATGCCGGGAAGAAGATCGGGACCGGGACGGTGGTCGCATGAGGCATGGCTTTCCCTTCAACAGCACTATCTGTGCTGAAGGTGCTGCCGACTGCAGAGGAGTCGGCTCTGTGAGCGCGATCAAGTCCTGCGCCGTTGAAAAGGTTTCCGGTTTGGAGGGTAGTCTCAGCTCCACCACGGTGTGCCCCGGGGAACTTACGTGCACTGGACTCGACAGCCCTTGTGGTGCCAGAGTCGACGGTGCAGGAGTCAATATTTTTCCTATGCACTCCAGCAATGGACGTGGCTCCAACTGCGGTGCAGGAATGTCGGTACGACAGCTGCCACCACAACAAGAAGTGGCCGGCACCTGCTTGGGCTGCTTCTTCTTCTGGCTCAGAGATAGAGACCTGTGCCATAGTGGTGGAGGTGTCGGGGAGATCTGGTGCCACGAGTCTTTGGTAGAGTCTGAACACAGTGCCGGACCAGTCGGTGCCACAGGGGCACTCCGCACCGAGGACGACAGTGCTGAGTCTCGGTGTGCGGAGGAAGGGACTGGACTAAGTGCCGCCTCCATAAGGAGCTGCTTCAGTCTAAAGTCCCACTCCTTCCTGGTCCTCGGCTTGAAGGCTTTGCAAATGTGGCACTTGTCTGCTTGTTGGGATTCCCCCAGACATCTTAGGCAAGAGTCGAGGGGGTATCCCGTTGGCACTGGCCTCTGGCAAGCCGAGCAGGGTTTGAAGCCTGGAGACCCAGGCATGGACCTAGGTACCGGGATAGTGGAGAGGGGAGAAGACCCCGTTCCCTCCCACTAATTAAACTAACTCTAACTATACTAAGTAATTCACAACTATTAACAACTATAATCAACTATTAACAACTAATCAGAAACTATTTACAGGTACTAAAGCGAATGCTAGGGAGTGTGGAGATCAGCTAAGCTGCGCTCCACAGTTCCAATGACCGTCACGGATGGTAAGAAGGAACCGAGGGGGCGCTGGGTCAGCTGGGGCATATATCCGGTGCCATAAAGGCGCCAGTCCAGGGGGCGCCTCAGCCGACCCACGGAGTGTTGTTAGGGTAAAAATCTTCAGATGATCATGCACGCGGCACGTGCACACCTAATTGGAATTGATATGAGCAAGCACTCGAAGAAGAACGTTTTGTTTGAAAACTTCTGACCATCTCTAGTCAAAACTTCATATGTATAAACAAGAATATTTTAAAATTCATTAACATACCTCCTCTTTGGACACATTTATGTGCTAGTGGCTCTAGAAATGAGAGATAGCTGGAAAAAGAGATTCCATAAAGAAACAAGTAATTTTTGGATAGCACCATAAGTGTGTCAGGTGTTTAAATATATATTTAAAGATTTTTCCAAGAGAAAAATTCAAAATACCCTAATTTCACTACTGTGTATTCCAGAAAATCTAGAGACTCAGAGTGGGATACTATAATAATTTAGTTACCCTAAAGGTTCTTTTGAAGAATTATTACCTTTTCCCTATTACCTCCAAGAAAGAGATCTAAAATTCAGGCTTTTGCTTGTGCTGCAAAGGACAGAGGATTTTGTCTTTTGGGGTTTTTTTTTATGACCCAAGTGAAAGTGTTCAGAGAATGAATGTTCTAGCTTTTGGATATACGTTTAGGTCATAGTTGCTTCAAAAAAATAACTTAAAAAATATCATCAGTCAAGGATCTACAAAAATGATTGCAAGTGATACAGTGGGAGACAAGCAGTCTTTTGAATTTCATAGTCTGATACAGTGTTTAATTTATGCCAGGAATTGCCAGGGCTAAGCCACCCTAGGCTTGGCAGTTTATAGCCCCGGCACTTCTGGGCTTACTGCGTCAGTTATGAAAGTCAAAAATTGTTTGAGCCCTGGCACCTCTTTCACTACAAATTAAGTACTGGTCTGATAGGGTTATTTCCTGATCCTAACAAAATACACTGGGTCAAATACAGCCATGATATAAGCAAGTATGACATCACTAATTAAGCAGCAAGAACTTGCAGCCTCTTATGGGGCTGAATTTCGTCTATTATTATACTATCCGTGCCAACAGTTTAAATACATTAAATGAATAAAACACAAAGTGCACTAATAAGATGAACATGTGAGTAATATTACAATTCAAGATAGTGTAGTTGTAAGTCATACCAGAAACTAATTTCTCTCTCTACTTGTGCCAAGTTAACTTCGGAATTTTTGTTTACTCCTGCATTAAAAACTCTAAAATTGCAAAAATCTAACACATTTTCAAGCAAAGTTAAACAATTTTTTTTAAAAAACACTGCTTACATTGTATTCCTTTATTTTCACAGCATCCTGTTCTTTTTGATCTTCTAGCTTCTTCTTTTCTTCTTTCATTTTTTCAGATTCTGTTTGCCAACTTTCTTTTTCACTAAAATACATATATATTCATTTAAATAAAAATAGTTCAATTTTTCATTCAGAAATATTAAATATTGTAAAGATTTTTCAAAACTGTTTGTAAATCATGTTACCATTATAATCTTATTAACTGAAATAAGCTATTTTAACATTAACACATTTTTCAATTTTTTTAAACACGCTTAGAAAACTCAAAATTAACTTCACTATTAAAAGTTAGAACTGTGTTTTATAGTCTGTGGTGAAGAATGCATACTTATTTAAATTTGAAAACATGTTATTAAGAGAAACATTCCATTAAACTTGAACATATGAAGTATGAGATATTCCTTGCAGACAGCCCAGATCTCCCTCTTGTGAAAAACGAGA